>NC_140989.1:159197017-159797017 GCF_052327205.1 Somniosus microcephalus | reverse complement strand
AAAAATTCAGCAGCCCATCTTCAGCGTGTGTATTCACTCTGTCTGGCTGTCTTTACACTTACCTCACACACTTACCTCTGCACACATGCACCCATCACTCACCTGCACAACGGACATCTCGACCCCTCCAAACCCTTCAGACTGAAGGTCCGCCTCGCTAACTTGGCGTGGTTTGGAGCCGTCGGGAAGCCCACACTTCAGGCTAAAAATAGGGATTAGGCAAAAAAGCTGCCTGTTAACTACCTGTTAACAGGCAGTTAATTGGCACTAATCCCCTTCCCGCCTCGGGGAGGCGGCTCCCAGCACAGGTCGGATACCCGCCTCCTGGGACATTGGCACGGAGGCGGGTTGGGAGCGGGATGGGTTCGTGCCCCCCGATTCTGCAATTTTCCCACCACTCCCGCCTCCAAACCCGCCTCCATGGGGCTTGGAAAATCCAGCCCATTGTGTTTGTGACTATTATATCGACAATTGCACTATCTTTGTATATGAATGTAGAATGAATTGTGTCCTCTTCAGCCCTCGATACCTCTGAGGTGTGCTAATAATTAAATCCCACCAGTGCTTCACTTCACGCATGCTGATGGCCAAAGCTGTGTGTGGTCCTTTTTAAACATTGCAATAAATTCCAAGACACAAACTGAAATCTTGATCCATTTCTCCTGCACACTAAAGATAATGGCCCAGTAATTCCGGGCACAACGCGTGAGTAAGGATGGGGTACTCACGCGTGTGCCTGGAAGAATTGCCGGCTTTCAGCATGCACAGCGCATGCGCTGAAAACCGGCATTACCTGTCCTCTGACCCAAGGGGTTAAGAGGCAGAACGCGCGCGACTGCACAGGCAGCGCGTGCGCAGTGAAATTCCTTTTTTTTTTCCAGAGTTGCGCGCGTGTAAAGGCCTCCGGTCTTTACGCATTGAAAAACCACATGTAAGTACTTAGTTTTTCAGGTAAGTGGGCTTTTAGTACAATTGAGAATTTTTTTTTCCCACAGGTTTGTTATTTTTAAAGAATTTACAGTAAGGTAAGTTTAGTTATAGCCCCGATTTAAAATTTTTTTTTTTTTTTTAAAGTTTTTCAGAGTTCTTTATTGTTCATTTAAGTAGTGCAATGTTTTTTTAAATTTTCTTTCAGGTTTAAGTAGTGTTTTGGGGTCAGGAGTTTTCATGAGTTTGACAGCTCTTTCTGTCAAACTCATGAATGAGTTTCCCCTCCGCTGATTGGCTGCACTGTCGTGTCCGTGTGTAGATAAAGACACTGAAGACAGGAGTTGGTTCATAGGTATTTACTAAGCAAGTCTGGGGGGTGTTTCTAAAGGATATACACAATACACAGGCTTATATAGCCCAAGTGGCAATTACCGGCATTACGCACACCTGGGGCTCTTAAAGGCACATACACCATAATTGCTCTTAAAGGCACATACACCACAATTCCTCCCCTTCTAGCTAACTAGTACGTCATATTTTAAATAATTATTAATTACATGTTATATGCAAAATAATATACATTGCTGTATTAATTAATTATAAGTTAGTCTCTCAGGAGGCTTCCTGACTCGGTCCGGATAACGCCTCGGGGGTGTAGTAGTTTCTGGTGGTGTAGTAGGTTCTTCTGGAAAGGCTGATTCGGCTTGAAGGCCTGTGTCGGGTTCATCGGGCTCCAGTATCACCGGATCGGAGGTAGATATGGGTATCTCTACTTCATCGTTAGATGTATAGAGTGGTGGTGTAGGTTGTCCTTTTTTGGGTGACTTGATGATTTGGTCAGCATGGCGCCTTATTATGCTGTCTCCGGTGTCCACGGTATACATCAGTGGTCCTAATCGTGTGCAGATAGTTCCAGGCTGCCATTTCTCGGTACGGTAGTCCCGGGCCAAAACCGGTTGGCCTATCTGGAAGGCCCTAGTTGGCCTTTCATTCATGCCCTGAAACTGCCGGTTCTCCACATCCCTTCGGATGTTGGGCTTGACCAAATCCAGCCGGCATCTTAGGTTTCTATTGTAGAACATCATGGCGGGAGTTTGGTTAGTAACCATATGCGTTGCATTCCCATATGCAAATAAGAAGTTATCCACCTTGTGCTGAAGTTTTATGTCTTCATTACCCATGGCCTTGATGGCCTTCTTGAAGGTCTGGACAAACCTTTCAGCCAATCCATTGGTGGCGGGATGGTATGGGGCGGACGTGTAGTGCTTTACCCCATTGTTCTTTAAGAACTTTCTGAATTCTTCGGACACAAATTGCGGTCCATTATCAGAACATATCTGCTCCGGCAGCCCATTCCTGGCAAATATGGTTCTTAATACTGTGATGGTCTTTTCCGTGGTGGTGGAGGACATCTTTATTACCTCCGGCCACTTGGAGTGTGCATCAACTGCGATTAAGAACATTGAGTCCATAAATGGACCAGCAAAGTCGATGTGCACCCTTTGCCAGGGAGATGAGGGCCACTCCCATGGATGTAGAGGGGCCTGTGGCGGAGCATTTTGGACCTTCTGGCATCCTAGGCAGCTCTTGGTCATGTCTTCGATGTCTCCATCGATACCTGGCCACCATACAAACGCCCTGGCTAGGTTCTTCATTTTCACTCCACCCAGATGCCCCTCGTGAAGCTCCTTTAGCACTTTACCCTGGAGTTTGGGTGGAATCACCACTCTGGATCCACACATCAAGGTTCCTCGGCACACTGACAGCTGTTCTCTTCTTTGCGAGAATGCTGGCAACAGTGGTTCGCCATGTGCTGGCCATCCCTTCACTGTTAAATCGTAGACCCGTGAGAGAGTAGGGTCATTTCTTGTCTCCCTTTCAATGGCAGAATTTGTCACCGGTAGACATTCCACTTTGGTAGAGTGAAATATCTCTACTGGGTCTACTGTAGGTGCCTCTTCTATCGTTGGCAACGGTAGGCGTGATAAACCGTCAGCATTCCCATGCTGTTTTGACCCTTTGTATTCAATGTTGTATTGGTGTGCCCCTAGAAAAAGGGACCACCTCTGTAGTCTTTGTGCCGTCATAATGGGGACACCTTTTTTTATGGAGATGAGGGGTTGATGGTCAGTCAGCAAGGTAAATTTTTGTCCGTGTAGGTAATGGTTGAATTTCTTCACTCCCCATACCAGGCTGAGTGCTTCCCTGTCTATCTGGGCATAGTTACGCTCAGCTGAGTTCAATGAGCGTGACGCAAAAGCTATCGGCCGTTCCGAGCCATCAGGGAATCTATGGGACAATACCGCTCCTATGCCGTAAGGGGATGCATCGCACGCCAGTCTGATTGGTAGTGATGGGTTGTAATGAGCCAAAATTTTCTCGGATGTGATTAAGTCTTTACATTTATGGAAGGCACGTTTACAGTCTTCGTTCCATTTCCAAATCACTCCTGTCTGTAGAAGATCATTAAGAGGGTGTAGAATAGTTGATAAGTTCGGTAAAAATTTATGATAGTAATTTATTAATCCCAGGAATGACCTTAATTGTGAAACATTTTCAGGTCCTGGGGCTTTTATAACTGCTTCAATTTTTTCAGGTGACTTATGCAACCCTTCCTTATTAATTATGTGGCCACAATATGATATCTGATTTTGGAAAAATTCGCACTTGGGGCGATTTGCTCGTAGGCCCCGTTCTTTCAGCCTAGTGAGCACCTGCTCCAAATTGGCAAGGTGCTCGTTGTCGTTTTCTCCTGTTATAAGGATGTCGTCTAGGTAGCATTGAGTCCCCGGAATTCCTTGCAGGACTTGCTCCATAGCTCTTTGCCAGATAGCTGGAGCTGATGCTATTCCAAAAACCAGTCGATTGTACTGGTACAGACCTTTGTGTGTGTTTATTGTGAGATACTTTTTAGAGGTCTCCTCAACCTCCATCTGTAGATATGCCTGTGCCAAGTCAATTTTTGTGAAACGTTTCCCTCCGGATAGTGAGGCGAAAATATCTTCTATCCTCGGAAGAGGATACTGTACCGTGTGAAGGACCGGGTTTACAGTCACCTTAAAGTCCCCACAGATGCGAATTTTTTTCTGTTCCTCAGAGTTATTTTCCAATGTTTTTTTCATGACTGGAACGATGGGTGTTGCCCATTCGCTCCAATCTATTTTGGATAATACGCCTGCCTTTTCCAAATTCTTCAGCTCTGCCTCGACTGCCGGACGTATTGCGTATGGCACCGGTCTTGCCTTAAAAATTTTTGGAATTGCTGTAACTTCCACTTTTATTGAGGCGGTGATGCCTTTCAAGGTTCCTAGTTTCTCTTGAAACACTTCTTTGGCGTTGGCCAAGATGTCTTTTAATCGTTCAGGTATGATGTCATCATTGTTTTTTTCCTTACTGGTCACCGTCAGTGCCTGAATGGAGTGCCAGTCTAAACGTATCTTCCTTATCCATTCACGTCCCAACAACGGTGGACCACCATCTTGTAGAATGTATAAATACAACTTTTGTATTTCTTTGCCGTTGTATACCACAAGCACCCTTATTTTTCCTTTGGGGTAGACTTTCTGCCCCGTATATGTTTTTAAGATAATGGATGTGTCTTTTAGAGGTATATGCGAAAATAGTCTCTCGTAATCTCGTTGATTTATTACGGTTAGAGCTGATCCTGTATCTAGCTCCATTTTAACTGGGGACCCTGCTATTGTGAGGGTAACCCAAATGGTTTGGTAATCCTCTTTGGCAAGTACATTATGTAATTTGAGACAGCTTAGTCTCTTGTTTCCGGAGTTGCTATCGCTATTCTGGTCTTCGGAGCTATTGTCCGTCATCATTTGTACCTTCCTGTATTTTTCTTTATTGATTTTTTGTTTTCTGTCAGTGGATTTATTTTGTCCAGATTGGCATACCCGTGCAATGTGTCCAATCTTACCACATTGCCTGCATGCTTTGCTCTTGAACCAGCAGTCCCTCTGGTTATGGGTGGATCTGCCGCAGCGATAACATCTTCCGAACTCCTGTGTCATTTTATGGGTGCCGAAGTCCTGTGTCTCTTGTTGTATCTCTGCAGCTCCTTTTGCTGCTGCTTCGTATGATACAGCCATACTGAAAGCTTTGTCCAATGTTAAATCTTTTTCAGAAAGCAGTCTTTTTTGTGTTCCTTCACTTAAGAGACCGCAAACAAATTTGTCTCGAAGATAATCCGATAGTCCTGCTCCGAATTGGCAGTACTTTGATAGCTTTCTTAATTCGGTTAGGTAATCAGCGTTACTTTCATTCTTGTGTTGATTTCTCTTGAAGAACTTGAATCGTTCCGCTATCAGCAGCGGTGTTGGGTTTAAATGCTCCTGCAGGGTATCAACAATTTCTTTAAAAGTTTTGTCCTTTGGTTTGGCTGGAGTGATTAAATTTCGTAATAGCCCGTATGTCTTCGCGCCCATTAAGTTCAGAAGTACTGAAGCTTTTTTTTATCTGTTATTCCATTTGCAGTGCAATAAACCTCTACTCTTTCCACGTATGTGGTCCAATCTTCTATTTCGCCATCAAAAGCCTCAATATTACCAGATTTAGGCATTTCAGAAAAGATATGGCGCTTCCCGCGCTTTTTTTTTCTCTCTGTAGCAAAGATATGGCGCTTCCCGCGCTTTCCCGCCGCTGCTACCGATAACAACGCTGTTTTACTGTGGTTTCCGTTTATTCACTGTTGGAGACTCGTTCCCGACGGAGGTCTAAATGCTGACCTGCTTGCCGCGCCAGCCGTCTCTCGAGTGCACCCTCCCAGTCCGTTATTGCTTGCCTCCGATTTCGCTGCCTGTCTCAGCTGTAGAGCCCGTCGCTGGAGCTCCAGCCTGACGCCCAGGAAGGATTAGCGCAGTACCTGTCACCAGCTTGGCCAGCTGGTGAAACCACAGTTTCTCTTACTTCCTTGAGTCTTCTGGACGCTGGAGGAATCGATGTCCTTGAGGTGCTGCCGAATTGCAGGTAAGTCCGTTTCCACTTCGTCGCCACTGTAGTGTCCGTGTGTAGATAAAGACACTGAAGACAGGAGTTGGTTCATAGGTATTTCCTAAGCAAGTCTGGGGGGGGTTTCTAAAGGATATACACAATACACAGGCTTATATAGCCCAAGTGGCAATTACCGGCATTACGCACACCTGGGGCTCTTAAAGGCACATACACCATAATTGCTCTTAAAGGCACATACACCACATGCACAGTGCTCACCTGATCCCAGCCGGCACATCGCACTAACTACGCCGCTGGATCAGGTAAGCACATCGCGCCGACATCTGAACCGGGCCAGTGACAGGAAATGCAAGCAGGCCCGGGCTTCAGATGTCGGCGCGCAGGGTGAGTGCACATCGGGGGCTTGCACGCGCGGCAAGCTCCCGATCCTAATTTCAGGTCCAAGGTCATCATGCATGAGAAGGTAATGTGACCATTAATCAGTTCTGATGAAAGCTCATACCTGAAATATTCCCTCTCAGATACTGAGCACTTTCAGATTTTCACTATTCACTTGTTGGCTCTGCAAATAGGCCACGATTTTGCCAGCGCTCAGAGGGCGGGTTTGGAGGCAGGTCAGTAATGAAAATTGAAATGATTGACAGTGGATTGCGAACCCACCTCTACCCCACCTCCACGCAACTTTACAAAATGTCAGGTCAGCGAGTCCCGATCAGACCCGACACCAAACGGTGGGAGAGGCAGTTAACAGCTTGTTAACTACCTGCATAATTCCATTATTACAGGCTCTTCCCAGTTTACTACATTTTCAGTGTGTTACCCGTTGTGCGACGAACACGCCAGCTGATTGTGTCGGGTTCAGCAACTCGCTGAATACCTGACAGCTGCACCTGCAGCATAAAAGCGGACCTGTAATATGGCTGACTTTCAGATGGTAGAACTTTGTGTTTTGAGGTTTTGGAACACATTTTGTAGGTCTATAGAGCTTGTAAGTGTTTAAGATGAAAGCCATATGAACTGTGACCTCCTTGGAAAACCCTCTCCCCACATTGACTGAGCGCTTATAACAGCTACTCCTCAGCTGAGATATATACCAGCGGGATGGGAACCATTTATACCCTCTCATCCTGGTCCTCAGAATCGGAGGAAGAGCAGCCGTGGCAGCAACAGGACGAGGCACAACAACAGCAGCAACATCAGGAGTGCCAACCTCCTCTTCACCCACCTGATGCTGCACAGGGCAGGGGGCATCAGCGCAGGGCTGCACCTCGCCACGGGAGATATCCCCAACACAGGGTTTACAGGCTGAGCATGAGCTTCCTCAACATGAGTGAGCAGCAGCGCCAAAGGAGGCCGAGACTTCCGCGAGACGTAGTCGCTGACATCTGCGCACTGCTGCACCAAGACCTGCAGCCCAGAGGAGCGGGTGGACACCCCTTACCAGTGGCTGTCAAAGTCACCACCGCACTCAACTTCTTTGCTTCAGGGTCCTTCCAGGGATCATCAGCAGACATCAGCGGCGTCTCCCAGTCGGCCACACACAGTTGCATCATGCAGGTTACCGATGCCCTCTTTGCAAAGTCGCACAATTACATCCACTTCTCCATGGATGTAACCACGTGTGCGGTTGGCTTTGCAAATATAGCAGGCTTCCCAATGGTGCAGGGCATCGTAGACTGCATACATGTGGCCAGTAGGGCACCCCATCACAACCCAGCTGTATTTGTCAACCGCAAGGGCTTCCACTCCCTTAACATCCAGCTGGTGTGCAACCACAGGGAGAATATTTTGCATGTTTGCACCAAGTTCCCTGGCAGTTGCCATGACTCGTTCATCCTGCGGCAGTCTACTGTGCCTCAGCTCTTCAATCCACCAACCCAACTTTCCGGATGGCTCCTTGGAGACAAGGGCTATCCCCTGAAGACGTAGCTACTGACATTGATGAAGAGGCCATCAACCGAAGCTGAGGAGCACTACAATGTGAGCCACATTTCCACCAGAAGCATCATAGAGCAAACCATCGGCTTGCTCAAAATGCAATTCAGATGCCTTGACAGATCTGGTGGAGCCCTACGGTACTCACCAGCCAGTGTCTCCTGAATCATCGTGGTCTGCTGTGCACTGCAGAGGAGGAGGAGGATGCAGATGAGGAAGACCTTGAGGAGGCATATGTGCCAATTCCACCAGCACGCGAGCACATTGCTGGCCATGAGGCAAGGGATGTACTAATCCATGCCAGATTCGCGTAATCTTACGCAGCCAACATATATGGCTGGCACATGGAAATAAGTGTCTGGCTGATTTCTTAACACACCATACAGCTTCTGTACAATAAAACGTGGCTTCCTATCACTCTCACCACCATCATTACAGCTGAAAGGCGTCCTCACCTCTCACTGTGCAACTTCCATTTCTGAGCACACATAGGCCAACTCTTTAAAGCTTTGCCATCGCATCTCTTTATTATAATTGAAATAATGATGAAAATCATCTCTTTATTTTATATCAAAACACCCAAGTGACTCCCCTTGTGACTATTTGTGTGTTAACTTTCTCTTACGTGTGCTTCTATGTGGTGCTTCCCCTGTGGCTTCAGCTGATGTAGAGGCACCTTGCTCACTTCTATGCTGTGCCTGCTTAGACATCTTTGGCAGGTGTCCTCTGAGTTTGGGAGTCTGGCAGGGCATCAGCAGATGGTGGAGACAGGGACAGCAGTGGAGAGTCCTCATCTCAGTTGGGTGAGGAATCGTGGGCTCTGACCGAGGGCTCCGCAGTGGCATGGGAGTGTGAGTGCTTGGAGAGGAGCTCACACTTCCTTGTTGTCGACCACTAATATCCCTCTCATGGGTCACCTGCATTTCACTGCTAGCAAGTAGCTGGAGAGCACCTTGCTGTACATCTCCTCAATTAGTTGTAAGGGTGGTTCGACCCACTCGCCCCTTAGATTCTATACTCTGGACTTAGGTGCAGGAACTACAATGTAGAGAAAACTCTTGTAGACCAAGTTTGATGAAACGAAATGAAATGTTATTGCATAAGGTAAAATAAATCAAATGCAAGCAGATAAGAGAGTACATGGGAGGGAAAAACACAAACAAATCATAGCGACACAATACTAACTAAGGCAAATACAGGCATCTTATACTCTACAAAGATCATCATGAAATAAGGAAACACATGGAACATCGAGGGACAACAACTCATGTTAATTGTACCCTTAAGTCCACCCCCTTAAACCTATCTAGATCTGATTGTGAAGGGCCAGAAACATGCTCACCAATCCAACTAGGAAGTACCAGGTTTTGAAAAGAAGTCTGGGTTTTGATCCCTTCAGGCGTCCAGTCTCCTCGTGGATCGTGGAACCCCAGCGAGCTGTGCCACACCTCTCTCCTGAGGTGGGGGTCGGGGGCGGCTGGACACCGGCTGCTTCTGTCGTTTGTTTTTGTCTCTTCTCCCGAGCTGGGAGAGGGCCTCTCGTTTTCGTCAACGGCCCGGGGTTGGTCGATGATCTCCAGATGTTTGACCCCGGGGCGGGACGCCGGCTCGAATGGTCTTCTTGATGGCGGCTTAGGCTTCTTCTTCTTCCTCCGATGGTGGAGAGGAGTTCGCTGATCTTCTCCCAAACCAGCTCCTCTTTACCCAGCTCAAAAGCTGGACCGGCTGCCAACGCTCCAGGGCTGAGCTTGAAAAGCTGAGGCTCACCCCACCACTCCGAAGAAGCTCCGACTCCACTCCAACTCAACTCAACAACCGCCGAATTCAACTCCTCAACAACTTCAACTCCTCTTCCAATTATACTTTTCCTTCAGAAGCTTCCACTTCCCGGCCAAAATCAGGTTAGTCTTTGTTTAACTTTTGGCAGGCTGGGAGCACAGCGGGGTAGTTATTATGTTTTAAAATGTTTTTGATGGCCGGTAAAGGCCCATCTCTGGTCTGGAATGACCTTCATTGTTTTTAATGTCCTGCTGATCTCGTTATCTAGTCCTTGGTGCTGTTCTCATGAATATGAAATTGTCCCCTTTTGTCTGGGTCAACATTTAGATGGCCTCTGTCTCTAGGCCGATCTTGACTGGATCTGCATCTAATCCATATGTATATGTGGGGGTCTGGTTTTGTTCTCTCAGAAACGGCTTCCAGAACTTACTGTGGGTTGAGTCCACAAAGCTGTCTGAGGATTCGCAGGAACAATTTTAAAATGTCCCAATAAGCCGGTCATGTGGTATGGTGGCCATTTTGTATGCCCCTTTTTCTGGGCTTCTTTTAAAACAGTCTTTAAAAATCATGGCCTCTTCTGCCATTTGACCCTTTATAATATAAAGTTCAATTTTGCGAAGCCTACAAGGTGCCCATCTATCCTCCATAGCAGACCATCTATTTAGAAGAGTCACCATGTTCTGTTGAGTCTGGTGATTTATGTCCTCCATGGAGGTTGCCATCCTTTCCATGGTGGCACGGTCATTCGCTGTTGTGTGCACCACTGCACTGCTCATGTTAGAGATGGACTCCTCCATTCTCTGCACACTCGCAGTTACCATGGATGCAGAACCTGTCAGAGACTCCTGCACTTGTTCCTGGAGTTCTAGCACCGCTCTCTTTTTGGATGGCCCCAGAGGCACAGGGTCCACATGCAGCTGAGCAGAGTTGGGAGCATCCAGCACCCTCCGATGAGGACTCTCCACTGCTGTCCCTGTCTCCACCATCTGCTGATGCTCACTTGTGAGCTGTGATACACCAGGTGACAACTCTACTCTATGTCCCAAAGGTCCCACCGAGGTGCACGGCTTTGCGCTGGTGCTGGGTGTGCTCAATTCTGCTGACACTGCGCCCGCAGAGACTGCAGGTTCTTCTGAGGAGTCTTCCGGCTCTTCCTCCTGGACAGTGGGGAGGGGGGCTCTCGATGATCCTGTGGGGGAGTAAAGGCATGAGTTAGACATGTGATATCAACATAGCATGCACATTGATTTGTGCAGATGATCATAACTCAATCTGTATGAACATCAGATGCCTTATCAGTCACTCATGCAATGTAAATGAGAAGGCTGCAAATCTATCCTGTCACCAGCTTGCTCTACTGCGCCCGTCTGACCGTCCCCCACTTCCAGATCCTCAGCACCTCCTACGATCTCCAGAGCAGCCTCCTCAGCGATGGTCAGCTGGGCAGTGGCCCTCCTCCTGTCCTGGCCCTCTCCCTCTTATTGTGGGCTCTCTTTTCTTGCAATGAGGGACACAAGTGGAATTTGAGTGAGAATGTTGGAGTGAGTGTAGAGAATCCATAGCATAGATGCTTAGAGGGAAACAAAGATGGAGTGAGGTGCCAATACCAAGGGCCCTCCCTGTCCATTGTCAGATGTTGCCATTGCATAACAGTGATAGCGAGTGTGAGGGGTGCATAGTAGAATGGTGGTGTGATTCTGTACATAGAGAGAGAGGGATGGTTTAAGGGTGCAAGGGATGTAAGGATAAAGTGGGATGTGCAGGAGTAGGTTGACAATGCAGAGTGCTGGTGATGAGAGGACCATAGAAACATAGAAGATAGGAGCAGGAGTAGGCCATTCGGCCCTTCTCCGCCATTCAACGAGATCATGGCTGATCATCCAAACCCTAGCACCCGGTCCCTACACCGACAGCCATCCCACCCAAGCCCTATCCCCGTAACCCCACGTATTTAATCCCCCCTAACACTAAGGGCCAATTTTTATCATGGCCAATCAACCTAACACGCACATCTTTGGACTGTGGGAGGAAACTGGAGCACCCGGAGAAAACCCATGCAAACACGGGGAGAATGTGCAAACTCCACACAGACAGTCACCCGAGGCCGGATTTGAACCCGGGTCCCTGGCGCTGTGAGGCAACAGTGCTAACCACTATGCCACCGTGCTGCGGGAGATGGGGAGCAGATTGAAGGTAAGTGTAATGTTTTACTCACTTTTGCTGAGCGGAGCAGATCATTGAACCTTTTGCGGCACTGTACCCAGGTGTGTGAGCACAAAGACCTGGCGCTCACCTCCTCAGCAATTTGCAGCCAGGCTGCCTTGGTTTGCTGAGGAGGCTTCCTCCGTTCATTTGAGGAGAACAGAACCTCCTTGCGCCCTCTCACTCCCTCCACAAGAGCATGGAGGGAGTCATCATCAAATCGTGGAGAGGCCTTTGATCTTGACCCACTCATCTCTCTATCTGCCACACTGAAAAGCATCAGAAAATGAAGGAAAAATCGCAAGGCTGCACGGGCCCCTTAAATGCAGTTGAATGGAAGACATCAGCAGACGTGAGCAGCAGACCCGAAACCACTGATTGGGCCGGGCAATGCGCACGATGGGCCTAATAAGCCTAGTTAAGGCAAAATAATTAATGCAGAGCGGATTAAACTGTCAGCGGAACCGCAACCCACTGACTAGCCAACCCAACTCCAACCCGCCTCCCCTTGGAAAATCGCGGCCATAGTCTATCTGCTAAAAGCTTGTGTCATATTGTGCCTTGTTGGTTGGAAGTACCTGCTGCAATGTAGTTCTATCATTTAGTAACACAGACCCTGGATATCCTGTCATTTGGGAGGCCGAGGTCCAACGAATACTATCTACTGACATACCATAATATGATTCCCATTCTTTTCCTTTGTACATTCCTATTAAATTTTGCTAAGGTTGTTCTTTTTTCAACTAGAAAATGACATTACAGACATAACTTGCCAGAATTTGATCTTAGATCTTATTTTATAACCAGATTAATCGCGCTTTAATTTCTTTAACTGAAGTGCATTCAGAAAAGGATTGGTGGTGACAGTGGGCCTTATTTGTAAGCAGGAGCAGTTGGGGTGGCTAACTTTCCTGTTTTGAACTCACATTGACTTTTTCAGTAAAACTATGAATGGAATTCCTCTTTGAACAAGAAAACAAACTCCTCTAATCCACCTGATTGGCTTCCCTGGATAAAACAAGGGACTTGGCAGCCTCCCTGGGTCCCCTAGCCCAGCTACGCAGAGCACAAGCAACAGCAGCAGTGACAGAGGCCCAGAATTACAGGACGGAATGGTATGTGACACTGGAAATTGCCAGAAAAGAGGGACAGCATATTAAATGTCTTATTAAGCACAAAGAGGAATGATGGTAATGTAAGTGACATAGCTATGATGTTAGTATCCTAGTCTCTGCATGAAAATCCCTAGAATTACGTAGAATTTACAGCACAGAAATAGGCCATTCAGCCCTATGCTGGTGTTTATGCTCAACATATCCTTCTATTCCTTTCTCCCTTTTGTAGTTGTCTAGCTTCCCCTTAGATGCATCTATATTATTTGCCTCAATCACTCCCTGTGGTAGCGAGTTCCACATTCTCATCACTCTTTGGGTAAAGAAGTTTCTCCTGAATTCCTTATTGGATTTACTAAATCTTATATTTATGGCCCCAAGGCCAAGTCATTATGGGAATTAATATGGTGGTCAAATTTAGTATCCCATCAAGCAACAGAGAAGTATGTTGGACTCTCGGCTCTGTTTAATAAAAAAAGGTGTGAATTTGTAACTTCTAGTTTGTGTAGCTAACTGCTGCTTTCTGCTTTCACAGTTTGTTCAACTGCTCTTTGGGACAAGTCTCTTATCAATCATAGAAACATAGAAGATAGGAGCAGGAGTAGTCCATTCGGCCACTCGAGCCTGCTCCGCCATTCAATGCGATCATGGCTGATCATCCAAACTCAGTACCCGGTCCCTGCTTTCTCCCCATACCCCTTGATCCCTTTAGCCTTAAGAAATATATCCAACTCCTTCTTGAATATATTTAATGAACTGGCCTCCACCGCCTTCTGTGGTAGAGAGCTCCACAGGTTCACCGCTGTCTGAGTGAAGAAATTCCTCCTCATTTCTGTCCTAAATTGCCTACCCTTTATCCTTAGACTGTATCCCCTGGTTCTGGACTCCCTGACCATCGGGAACATCCTTCCTGCATCTAGTCTGTCCAGTCCTGTCAGAATTTTATAAGTTTCAATGAGATCACCTCTCATTCTTCTAAACTCCAGCGAGTACAAGCCCAATTGACCCAATCTCTCCACATACGTCATTCCTGCCATTCCAGGTATCAGCCTGGTGAATCTTCGCTGAACTCCTTCCATGGCAAGAACATCCTTCCTCAGATAAGGCGACCGAAACTGCACACAATACTCAAGATGTGGTCTCACCAAGGCCCTGTACAACTGCAGCAAGACATCCTTGTTCCTGTACTCAAACCCTCTCGTTACAAAGGCCAACATACCATTTGCCTTCTTAACCACCTGCTGCACCTGCATGCTTACCTTCAGCGACTGGTGCACAAGGACACCCAGATCTCATTGCACTTCCCCTTCTCCCAATCTATTGCCATTTAGATAATAATCTGCCTTCCTGTTTTTGCCACCGAAGTCGACAACCTCACATTTATCCACGTTATATTGCATCTGCCATGTTTCTGCCCAATCACCCAACATGTCCAAATCATCCTGGAGATTCTCAACATCCTCCTCACAGCACACACACCCACCCAGCTTTGTGTCATCTGCAAATTTGGAGATATTACATCTAGTTCCCTTGTCTAGATCATTAATATATATTGTGAATAGCTAGGGTCCAAGGACCGATCCCTGCGGTACCCCACTAGTCACTGCCTGCCACTCGGAAAAGGACCCGTTTATTCCAACTCTTTGCTTTCTGTCTGCCAACCAGTTCTCAATCCAAGTCAATACCTTGCCCCCAATCCCATGTGCCTTAACTTTACACGCTAATCTCTTATGCAGGACCTTATCGAAGGCCTTCTGAAAGTCCAGATACACCACATCCACTGGTTCTCCCTTATCTATTTTACCAGTTACATCCTCAAAAAATTCCAGTAGATTAGTCAAGCACGATTTACCTTTTGTGAATCCATGTTGACTTTGTCTGATCCTGTCACTGTTTTCCAAGTGCTGTGCTATTACATCTTTTATAATGGACTCTAGCATTTTCTCCACTACTGATGTCAGGCTTACCAGTCTGTAATTCCCCGTTTTCTCTCTACCACCTTTTTTGAATAGTGGGGTAACATTAGCTACCCTCCAATCCATGGGTACTGTTCCAGATTCCATCGAATGTTGGAAGATGATCAGCAATGCATCTACTATTTCTAGGGCCACTCCCTTAAGTATCCTAGGATGTAGATTATCAGGCCCTGGGGATTTTTCAGCCTTCAATCCCATCAATTTCACTACAAATACTGATTTCTTTCAGTTCCTCCCTGTCATCAGACGCTATGTTCCCCGGCATCTCTGGGAGGTTATTTGTGTCCTTCTTTGTGAAGGCAGAACCAAAATATGTATTTAGTTGGTCCGCCATTTTTTTGTTCCCCATTATAAATTCCCCTGATTCTGACTGCAAGGGGCCTATGCTTGACTTCACCAATCTTTTTCTCTTCACATATCTATAAAAGCTTTTACAGTCAGTTTTTATGTTCCCTGAAAGCTTACTCTCATATTCTATTTTCCCCTTCTTAATTAATCCCTTTGTCCTCCTTTGTTGAATCCTAAATTGCTCCCAATCCTCAGAATTATTGCTTTTTCTGGCCAATTTATATGTCCTCTCCTTGGATCTTATGCTATCCCTAATTTCCCTTGTTAGCCACGGTTGAGTCACCTTTTTTGTTTTATTTTTGTGCCAAACTGGGATGAACATTTTCTGTTATTCATCCATGCGGTCTTTGAATGTTTGCCATTGCCTATCCACCGTCAACCCTTTGAGTGACATTCCCCAATCAATCCTACCCAACTCGTGCCTCAGACCATCGTAGTTTCCTTTATTTAAATTTAGGACCCTAGTCTCTGAGTCAACTATTTCATTCTCCATCTTAATGAAGAATTCGATCATATTATGATCGCTCTGACCCAAGGGGCCTCGTACAACAAGATTGCTAATTAATCCTTTTCGTTACATAATACCCAGTCTAAGATGGCCTGATCTCTGGTTGGTTCCTCGACATATTGGTCCAGGAAACCATCCCGTAAACACTCCAGGAATTCCTCCTCCACAGTATTGTTACTAATTTGGTTTGCCCAATCTATATGTAGATTAAAGTCACCCATGATGACTGCTGTGCCCTTATTGCACACTTCTTTAATTTCCCTTTTAATGCCATCCCCAACCTCTGCCTTACTTTCACCACAACAAAGGAGGACAAAGGGATTAATTAAGAAGGGGAAAATAGAATATGAGAGTAAGCTTGCAGGGAACATAAAAACTTACTGTAAAAGCTTTTATAGATATGTGAAGAGAAAAAGATTGGTGAAGTCAATCAATTGTGGTCTGGTAACACATGAAGTTTAGCTGCCTGTGAAGAAATATACAAGAACAGACAGGAAAGAATTCTGGAACAGTGAGAACTACAGTCTCCTCTAGGAGTGTTGGTGTGGAGTAATTGTCGAGTTGCTTCACCAATCATCGATTAACATCATGGCTTCAAAGACACTCGACAGGCCTTTGCATCTTCTGACCGCTGGTCCAGCAGTAACTTAGCATCAGAGAACCGCCATGAATGGATTGTAGCCAGGAGAGCAGCAAGAACTTATTGTGCCTCCATGAGATGATGAAGACATGGCTGATCCCTCAACACTCAAGAAATCTGGCCTTGGACTGTATGGAGTAAGGCTAAATTTGACTTCGGGCAAGAGTGTAAATTTGAAGTTTGCATTGAAGTCAGGGGAGAGATGTACAACGTGCGGCTGATTGAAAGGAAATCTCTTTAAATTCAATTAAATGATTCATTGTGGTTCAGGCTCGAGTGTATTGTCCAAATGCAAATTTATTACTCAGACATCAATAGTATAATGACGATTACGGTTATGCAATAGGCTCATGCAACCTGGTTTCTTGCACACCCAAGGTGAACATAAGAACATAAGAACATAAGAAATAGGAGCAGGAGTAGGCCAATCGGCTCCTCGAGCCTGCTCCGCCATTCAATAAGATCATGGCTGATCTGATCCTAACCGCCAATCTACTATCACTGAACCATCTCCTGAATCTAACAGAATTAGACACACGAAATAGGAGCAGGATCAGGCTACATGGCCCCTGGGCCCGCTCCGCTACCCACAGGGCCATGACCGATCCGAACCGAGACTCATGTCCAAATTCCTGCCCGTTCCCCATAACCCTTTATTTCCTTTACTTCTAGGAAACTGTCTATTTCTGTTTTAAATTTATGTAATGATGTCGCTTCTACAGCTTTTTGGGGCAGCATATTCCATGGACCTACCACCCTCTGAGTGAAGTAGTTCCTCCTCATCTCAGTTTTGAAAGAGCAGCCCCTTATTCTAAGACTATGCCCCCTAGTTCTAGTTTCACCCATCATCGGGAACATCCTCCCCGCATCCACCCGATCCAACCCCTTCACAATCTTATATGTTTCAATAAGATCGCCTCTCATTCTTCTGAACTCCAATGAGTAGAGTCCCAATCTACTCAACCTCTCCTCATATGTCCATCCCCTCATCCCCGGGATTAACCGAGTGAACCTTCTTTGTACTGACTCGAGAGCAAGTATGTCTTTTCTTAAGTATGGACACCAAAACTGTATGCAGTATTCCAGGTGCGGTCTCACCAATACCTTGTACAACTGAAGCAATACCTCCCTATTTTTATATTCTATCCCCCTAGCAATGAAAGCCAACATTCCATTGGCCTTCTTAATCACTTGCTGCACCTGCATACTAACCTTTTGACTTTCGTGCACCAGGACCCCCAGATCCCTTTGTACTTCAGTACTTTCCAGTTTCTTGCCATTAAGATAATAACTTGCTCTACGATTTTTCCTGCCAAAGTGCATAATCTCACACTTTCCAGTATTATATTCCATCTGCCAAATCTCTGCCCACTTACTTAGCCTGTCTATGTCCCCTTGCAGGTTTTTTATGTCCTCCTCACTCACTACTTTCCCTCCCATCTTAGTATCATCTGCAAACTTTGATATGTTACACTCGGTCCCCTCCTCCAAATCGTTAATATAGATTGTAAAGAGTTGGGGACCCAGCACTGACCCCTGTGGAATACCACTAGTTACTGATTGCCAGTCCGAGAATGAACCATTTATCCCAACTCTCTGCTTTCTGTTAGATAGCCAATCCTCTATCCATGCCAGAATATTATCCCAATCCTGTGATTTTTTATCTTAAGCAATAATCTTTTGTGTGGCACCTTGTCAAATGCCTTTTGGAAGTCTAAATACACTACGTCCACTGGTTCTCCTTTATCCACCCTATATGTTACTTCCTCAAAGAACTCCAGCAAATTTGTCAAACAGGACTTCCCCTTCATAAAACCATGCTGACTTTGTCCTATTAAATTATGATTATCCAAATGTCCTGTTACTGTCTCCTTAATAATGGACTCCAATATTTTACCTACCACAGATGTTAGGCTAACCGGTCTATAGTTTCCAGCCTTCTGTCTACTGCCCTTTTTAAATAAGGGCGTTACATTAGCAGTTTTCCAGTCTGCAGGGACCTTTGCTGATTCCAGGGAGTTTTGCATCCACAATCCCTACCACCACTTCCCTCAAGACCCTAGGATGTAAGCCATCAGGTCCAGGTGATTTATCTGCCTTGAGTCCCATTATTTTACCGAGTACCACTTCCTTAGTGATTTTGATCGTGTTTAGCTCCTCCCCCCTATAGCCCCCTGTTTGTCCAGTGTTGGGATATCCTTAGTTTCTTCTACTGTAAAGACTGATACAAAATATTCATTCAGTGTTTTTGCCATCTCCATATTTCCCACCATTAATTTCCCGGTCTCATCCTCTAAGGGACCAACATTTACTTTAGCCACCCTTTTTCTTTTATATAACTATAAAAACTCTTACTATCTGTTTTTATATTTTTTGCTAATTTACTTTCATAATCTATCTTCCCTTTCTTAATCAATCTTTTTGTTACTTTTTGCTGTCTTTTAAAGTTTTCCCAATCCTCTATCCTCCCACTAGATTTGGCTACCTTACATGCCCTTGTTTTTAGTCGAATGCTATCCTTAATTTCTTTACTTAGCCACGGATGGCTGTCTTTTCTTTTACACCCTTTTCTTCTCAGTGGAATATATATTTTTTGGAAGTTGTAAAATAACTCCTTACATGTACACCACTGATCATGTATCGTCTTACACTTTAATCTATTTTCCCAATCCACTCTACTCAATTCCGCTCTCATACCTTCACAGTCTTCTTTATTCAAGCTTAGCACGCTTGTTTGAGATCCAACCTTCTCACCCTTTAATTGAATATGGAATTTAACCATGTTATGGTCACTCATTCCAAGGGGATCCTTTACTAGGACATTTTTAATTAATCCTGTCTCATTACACAGGACCAGATCTAAGGTTGCTTGCCCCCTGGTCGGTTCAGTTACATACTGCTCAAGAAACCCATTCCTAATACACTCAATGAACTCATCCTCAAGGCAGCCCTGCCCAATTTGATTTGTCCAATTAATATGATTGTTAAAATCCCCCATAATTATAGATGTTCCCTTATTACAAGCCTCAACTATTTCCTGATTGATACCCGTCCAACAGAGTTGCAACTGTTCGGAGGCCTATAGACTACGCCCACTAGTGTTTTTTTCCCCTCATTATTCCTTACCTCCACCCAAACTGTTTCATTATCCTAATCTTTTGACCCAGTATCATTTCTCTCTATTACAGTGATTCCTTCTTTTATTAACATAGCCACCCCACCTCCCCTTCCTTCCTGCCTGTCCTTCCTGATCGTTAAATAACCTGGTATGTTTAATTCCCAGGCATTGTCACCCTGCAGCCATGTTTCTGTAATGGCCACAAGATCATACCCATATGTAGTTATTTGTGCCATTAACTCGTCTATTTTGTTACAAATGCTACGTGCATTCAGATAGAGAACTTTCAAATATGTTCTGTGACTCTTAGTTCCTGCTTTTGCCCTTTTTATTACTTTACCTTTCACTCCATACCTTCTGCCCCTTCCTGACACATTCTGGTTTTTAATTTCCCCACTGCTACCTAAGTCTATGACCTTCTCTGTTGTCATTTTTATTATTTGCTCTCTTGGAACCTCCCCCCCACTAGTTAGTTTAAAGCCCTCTCTACAGCCCTAGTTATATGATCCGCCAGGACTCTAGTCCCAGCATTGGCCAAGTGAAGCCCGTCCCAACGGAACAGCTCCCTCCTGCCCCAGTACTGGTGCCAGTGTCCCAGGAAGCAAAACCCATTTCTCCCACACCAGTCTTTGAGCCACGCATTTAACTCTCTAATTTTATTTCCTAGCCAAATTCACTCGTGGCTCAGGTAATAATCCAGAGATTATTACCCTTGAGGTTCTGTTTTTTAATTTGACCCCTAGCTGCTCATACTCCTTTAACAGAACCGGCTTCCTAGTCCTATCTACGTCGTTTGTACCAACATGGACCACGACAACTGGATCCACCCCCTCCCACTGCAAGTTTCTTTCCAGCCCAGAGGAGATGTCCTTAACCCTGGCACCGGGTAGGCAAAACAGCCTTCGGGACTCTCGCTCTCGGCTGCAGAGAACTCTATCTATCCCTCTAATAATACTATCCCCTACCACTACAACATTTCTATTTACTCTCCCATCTTGAATGGCCCCCCATTCCATGGTGCTGTGGCCAGGTTGCTCATCCTCCCTGCAGTCCCTGCTCCTGTCCCCACAGGGAGTAAGAACCTCGAACCTGTTGGTCAAGAGCAAGGGCTGCGGCTCCTCCAGCTCTACCTCCTGGATCCCCATACCTGCCTCACTCGTAGTCACACCGTCCTGTCCCTGACCATGGGCGACATCTGAATTACTTAACTTCATAGGTGTGACCACCTCCTGACACACAGAGTCCAGGTACTTCTCCCCCTCCCTGATGTGTCGCAGTGTCTGAAGCTCAGACTCCAGCTCATCAACATGGAGCTGGAGTTCCTGTAGCAGCAGACACTTGTCACAGACGTAATCACCGTGAACCTCAATGGGGTTCACCGGCTCCCACATCTCGCAACAGTAACACATCACCTGCTCCATTCTATTTAATTAATTAAATTTTTTATTGTTAGTTATGGACACCCTCTGCCCGATTTTAGATGCTAGTATCCCCTTTAATTAATTGGATTTAAATTAAATCAATCCCTCTAGTTACACCAGTTTAAATGGTTTACCAACAGTCACTCTGCACCAGAAAGGCCTTGGTACACCACAGCAACCTTAAAAACTATAAACCACAGACTTAAAGTTTTAAAACGAGAGAAATACTCCAACCAATCACCTACCGTTTTGTGGTGACGTCACACCTTGAATACTTTTTACATAAGAACATAAGAACATAAGAACATAAGAAATAGGAGCAGGAGTAGGCCAATCGGCCCCTCGAGCCTGCTCCGCCATTCAATAAGATCATGGCTGATCTGATCCTAACTGCCAATCCACTATCACAGAACCATCTCCTGCATCTAACAGAATTAGACACATGAAATAGGAGCAGGATCAGGCTACACGGCCCCTGGGCCCGCGCCGCTACCCACAGGGCCATGACCGATCCGAACCTAGACTCATGTCCAAATTCCTGCCCGCTCCCCGTCACCCTTAATTCCCTTTACTTCCAGGAAACTGTCTATTTCTGTTTTAAATTTATGTAATGATGTAGCTTCTACAGTTTTTTGGGGCAGCATATTCCATGGACCTACCACCCTCTGAGTGAAGTAGTTCCTCCTCATCTCAGTTTTGAAAGAGCAGCCCCTTATTCTAAGACTATGCCCCCTAGTTCTAGTTTCACCCATCATCGGGAACATCTTCCCTGCATCCACCCAATCCAACCCCTTCACAATCTTATATGTTTCAATAAGATCGCCTCTCATTCTTCTGAACTCCAATGAGTAGAGTCCCAATCTACTCAACCTCTCCTCATATGTCCATCCCCTCATCCCCGGGATTAACCGAGTGAACCTTCTTTGTACTGACTCGAGAGCAAGTATGTCCTTTCTTAAGTATGGACACCAAAACTGTACGCAGTATTCCAGGTGCGGTCTCACCAATACCTTGTAGAACTGAAGCAATACCTCCCTATTTTTATATTCTATCCCCCTAGCAATGAAAGCCAACATTCCATTGGCCTTCTTAATCACTTGCTGCACCTGCATACTAACCTTTTGAGTTTCATGCACCAGGACCCCCAGATCCCTTTGTACTTCAGTACTTTCCAGTTTCTTGCCATTAAGATAATAACTTGCTCTATGATTTTTCCTGCCAAAGTGCATAACCTCACACTTTCCAGTATTGTATTCCATCTGCCAAATCTCTGCCCACTTACTTAGCCTGTCTATGTCCCCTTGAAGGTTTTTTATGTCCTCCTCACTCACTACTTTCCCCCCCATCTTAGTATCATCTGCAAACTTTGATATGTTACACTCGGTCCCCTTCTACAAATCTTTAATATAGATTGTAAAGAGTTGGGGACCCAGCACTGACCCCTGCGGAACACCACTAGTTACTGATGCCAGTCTGAGAATGAACCATTTATCCCAACTCTCTGCCTTCTGTTGGATAGCCAATCCTCTATCCATGCCAGAATATTACCCCCAATCCCGTGATTTTTTATCTTAAGCAATAATCTTTTGTGTGGCAGCTTGTCAAATGCCTTTTGGAAGTCTAAATACACTACGTCCACTGGTTCCCCTTTATCCACCCTATATATTACTTCCTCAAAGAACTCCAGCAAATTTGTCAACCATGACTTCCCCTTCATAAAACCATGCTGACTTTGTCCTATTAAATTATGATTATCCAAATGTCCTGTTACTGTCTCCTTAATAATGGACTCCAAAATTTTACCTACCACAGATGTTAGGCTAACCGGCCTATAGTTTCCAGCCTTCTGTCTACTGCCCTTTTTAAATGAGGGTGTTACATTAGCAGTTTTCCAGTCTCCTTGCCTGAGATTGGAGATTGGTGAGGCCTACCTGAGCCTCTGGGGCCTCTTGTAGTCGCTCTGCCGCGCTGCTCCACCTCCACCCGCTGCCGATGCCGCACTGAGGCCTACCTGAGCCTCTGGGGCCTCGTGTAGTCGCTCTGCCGCACTGCTCCGCCTCCACCCGCTGCCGATACCGCACTGAGGCCTACCTGAGCCTCTGGGGCCCCTTGTTGTCGCTCTGCCGCGCTGCTCCGCCTCCACCCGCTGCCGATGCTGCACGGAGGCCTACCTGAGCCTCTGGGGCCTCTTATAGTCGCTCTGCCGCGCTGCTCCGCCTCCACCCGCTGCCGATGCCGCACTGAGGCCTACCTGAGCCTTTGGGGCCTCTTGTAGTCGCTCTGCCGCGCTGCTCCGCCTCCACCCGCTGCCGATGCCGCACGCTTGGCTTCTGTAGGTGTTGGACTTCCGACTATCCCATGAGCTCTAACTACTCGATGGCTGCTACCTGTTCTTATGTATCCCTCGTTACCCATCTGTCACATGTCCAAAAGACCTTCCATGCATCCTTAAAGAACCTTCCCCTTTAATGTGGGTCATATCACATGATACCCTGTAGGGGGTGGCATGTGGCCAGTCAGTTATGCCCCTGACTGCCTGTGAGCGGTTCGAATCGCTCCCACACCCCTGGGTTCTTGACACTGGACTTAGGTGCAGGCGGCGATACAGAAAAACGAGTAGACAATTGGTTTGGTACAAGAAAAACCGTGAACTTTATTAAAACGATGATAAAAATTACAAATACTGAAAAATCACTATGTAGTCACAGGCTTATCAAAATAAAATACACTTAAATGGGAATGGGGAACACATGGCACATTGAGGGAAAACAACTACATTAACAATCCCCTTATCCTTATCCCACCCCATACCTAACTAGACTAAGCTAAGAGGGGCCAGGAATTCATGCTCATCAAGTCAAAATCTGCTGAGTTAAAATGGTTGTTGGATTTGGGGTTCGCTCTTTGTGCTCTCTGGGGCCTGCCATCATCATGTGGTCTCAGGGCGCTGCAAGGGCGTCGTCCAGGTAAAGTACCCCGAGATTAAAGCCTTTGCTTGGGTACTTTACCTCGCAGGGATGATGGTTCTTCTTCTTCGGGCGGCAGCAGTTGAATTTTGCATGAAGATTGTCGCAGGCTAGCTGGATTGAAGGCCCGATTATTCGAAGCGTTTTTCAATCTTCTTCCAATTCGTCTCGTCTCATCTCATCTCGTCTCGTCTCATCTCATCTCATCTCGTCTCGTCTGGCCTGGTCTGCCCGTGTTTGCCTGGTGCGATACCGGGCGTCCCTGATGGATTTGGGGAAGACACGGGCAGTGGCCAGGTAGCAAGCGCAGGAGGAAGAAATCGTGGTTACCGATGGACCTACAATTATACCCCTTCCGAAGGCCCCTATCTGCGCGCCAAATCAGGTCAGTCTATTGTCCAATTTAGGCGAGCTCGTTTAATATAATTATTACCAATCTTACCAAAGTTAACTGGCTTTAGATGACCGTTTATCGCACCTGATGGCCCTGATGTCCGGGTTGTATTGTCATTAATGCATTTTAATCGGCCTGTCCAGCCTTGGTGGCTCCCTTGAGCTGTTTCCGATTATTTATGCGGACAAACTAATGGCCTTATGTTTAGGCCTAACTGGGCTTGATCTGTTTCGATCTGACGCAATGCATATTCAGTGTTTGCCTAGCTGTCTGGCTTTTCAAACACAAAGTCCTTTTCACAGAAATGCATTTTAAGTTTCGATTTCCCAAAGCTGCCTGTTTGTGCTACAGAGTCCAAGCTTTAAAAATCTTACAAATCACGAGGTGCGGACGCCATCTTTGGGTATCCCTTTTTAAAGTTGTCCATACAGGGTCCCTTTTCATTAATAGCCTTGGGGGAATGTGGGGATTTTGAGAACCTTACACCCAGAATGTATATTGAAGTGAGGTTCCTTCTCACCAAACTTCCAGACCTTGACGTAATGGCCCTCTTGATGATTTAACTGCTAATCAATCTAACTTGATGATTCCTGCCTGACATTGCAAAGGAACAGGAGATGCCTTGGACAGTCCCAGATAGTTAATCTGATTACCGGCTGCTCTATTCATCTGTTTTCTGCCCCTCCATTGTTCCAGCTCACCTCCGATATTAACACATATCCTTATCTGACAATGACCTCGAAATGTGATTAACTTTGACACAAAACAAATTCGAACACTGATCCAATATCACATGTCTTACACTAGCAACCAAATTCAAAATTACCCCCAGGGAGTGAAAGTTCCAATATTATTTAAAACTAAAACTAAAAAAAAGCACCACAGGCAAAACAAAAATGCCACAAGAGCTGTTGATAATATTATTTCCCAATAATGAGCTATTGATATTCGGTAAACTTGCAATAATTACATCATAACCATTAATCCTTCTGTGGAATGGCCATTCTGTATCAGTGAAATGTCGAACACTGGTCACCAAGTGTCCTCTGTGATCAAATAAAATGAAGTAAGACTAGACTATGAACTCCACAGTATAAATCATAAATGCCAAGGGAATGATTTAAAGTCTGCAATGTTGATGGTTTATGTTGTATCCGAATCCCTTCATTTATTCTCTATTTGTTTTCTTTTTGTAGCAATATATGTGATTTATAACATATAAGATACTGAGGGGGCACGACAAGGTAGATGCAGAGAGGATGTTTCCCCTTGTGGGGTAATCTAGAACGCGGGGGCACAGTTTTAGAATAAAGGGTCGCCCTTTTAGAACTGAGATGAGGAGGAATTTCTTCTCTCAGAGGGTCGTAAATCTGTGGAATTCTCTGCCCCAGAGAGCTGTGGAGGCTGGGTCATTAAATATATTTAAGATGGAGATAGACAGATTTTTGCAAGATAATAGATAGAGTCATAGAGCCATAGACAGCACGAAAGAGGCCCTTCGGCCCATTGTGTCCACACCGGCCAGCAAGCCCTGTCTATTCTAATCCCATTTTCCAGCACTTGGTCCATAGCCTTGTATGCTATGGCGTTTCACGTGCTCATGTAAATGCTTCTTGAATGTGGTGAGGGTTCCTGCCTCTACCACCCTTTCAGGCAGTGAGTTCCAGATTCTAACCACCCTCTGGGTGAAAAAGTTTTTCCTCAAATCCCCTCTAAACCTCCTGCCCCTTACTTTGAAACTATGCCCCCTGGTTATTGACCCCTCTACTAAGGGGAAAAGTTCCTTTCTATCTACCCTATCTATGCCCCTCATAATTTTGTACACCTCAATCAGGTCCCCCCTCAGCCTTGTAAGGGGTTTTCCTCTCTGAGATCGCAGAGGTTTCTCTCACCAGAGGCCTCTCTCTCTCTTTTGCACAGTAAAACCTTGAGTGGTTCAACCCACTCGCCCCTTAGATTCTAGACACTGGACTTAGGTGCAGGAACTACAATGCAGAGAAGACTCTGATAGACCAAGTTTAATGAATCAAAATGGAATTTTATTGCATATGGAAAAACAAATCAAATGCAAGCAAATGAGAGGGTACATGGGAGGGAAAAACAAATCATAACAATACGTTACTGACTAAAATAGATACAGGCATATTATACTTTACAAAAGTCATCATGAAATGGGGAAACACACGGAACATCGAGGGACAACAACTCATGTTAATTATACCCAAAATGCCCATCCCCTTAAACCTATCTAAATCCGATTATGAAAGGCCAGAAACATGCTCACCAATCCAGTTGGAAAAGTATAGAGTTTTGAAACAGGTCTGCGTTTTGATCCCCTCAGGCATCCTGTTTCCTCGTGGTCAGTGGAGCCACAGCGGGCTGTGCCACACCTCTCTCTCTATCTCTCGAGGTGAAGGTCACGGACAGGCTGGACACTGACGGGCCTGGATGTCGGCGGAGATCATCTGCTTGACCACGGTTGGAAGCCTCTAGTCGGCTTTCATATAGGTTTCTTCGGTAGTTTTTCTACCCTCCTGTTTTGTCAACGGCCCGGGGTTGGTCGATGGTCTCCCGATGTTTTACCCCGGGGTGGGACGCCGACTCGAGCCGTCTTCTTCTCCGAACTCCAGCTGCTATCGAAGGTAACGGCTATTACCGAAGGTCCCACGAAGATGATGAAGAAAAAGAACCTCTCTCTTCCCAATATCTAAGATGGAGCTCCTTTTGCTACCCCCGGTGTCTCCAATTATACTTCTCAGAAGAAGCCTCTATCTCCCGCCAAATCAAGGTTCGTCTTTGTTTAACTTTTGGCGGGCTTATGGCACAGCGGGCTAGTTATTATATTTAAACTGCTTTCGGGATGGCCGGTGATGACCATCTCTGGTCTGAAATGACCTGGTAATGTTTTAATGTTTTCTTGATTTGTTTAACGGGTCCTTGATGTGTTCTTTATGAATATGGAACTGTTCCCCTTTGTCTGGGTAAACATTTAGATGGCCTTTATCTACAGGCCGATCTGACTGGATCTGCATCCAATCTATATATATGTGTATGTGTCTGGTTTCGTTCTCTCAGAAACGGCTCCCAGAACTTACTATGGGTTGAATCCACAAAGGCTGTCTGGGGACTGCAGGAACCATTTTAAAGTGTCCCAATAAGTCAGTCACAGGGTCTGGTGGCCATTTTGTGTGTCCCTTTTCTGGGCTTCTTTTAAAACAGTCTTTTAAAAATCATGGCCTCTTCTGCCAGAGGACCATTATAATACAATATTAATTTTGCGAATTCTACAGCCTTCTCTGCTGTGAGGAAAACAACCCCAGCCTGTCTAGTCTCTCATCATGCTCCAGCCCAGGTAACATCCTGGTGAATCTCCTCTGCACCTTCTCCAATGCAATCACATCCTTCCTATAGTGTGGCGACCAGAACTGCACACAATATTCCAGCTGTGGCCTAACTAGCATTTTGTACAGCTCCATCATAACCTCCCTGCTCTTATATTCTATGCCTTGACTAATGAAGGCAAGTATCCCATATGCCTTTTTAACCACCCTTATCTACCTGTCCTGCTGCCTTCAGGGATCTATGTACATGCACACCAAGGTCCCACTGATCCTCTGTCCTTCCTAGGGTCCTACCATTCATTGTGTATTCCCTTGCCTTGTTGTCCTCCCAAAATGCATCACCTCACACTTTTCAGGGTTATATTCCATTTGCCACTGTTCTACCCATCTAACCAACCCGTCCCTATCGTCCTGTAGCCTGAGGCTTCCCTCTTCGCTATTTACCACTCTACCAATTTTCGTGTCATCTGCGAACTTACTGATCATACCTCCTACATTCATATCTAAATCATTAATGTATACTACAAACAGCAAAGGACCCAGCACCGATCCCTGCGGTACACCACATGACACAGGCTTCCAGTCACAAAAACAATCTTCGACCATCACCACATAAGTGGCTTTGAGCCCTAGGTCAGCCATGATCTTATTGAATGGTGGAGCAGGCTCGAGGGGCCAAGTGGCCTATTCCTGCTCCTATTTCTTATGTTCTTATGTTCTTAAGAAAAAATTCTTCTCCAGTTAATATAAACTAAAAAAAAAGTTATCAATACAAATGGAATTTGTATTTTCCTGTAATTTGTGCATCTAGGTTATAGTTGAATTGTTGATGTTTTGCCCAGAAAAAACCCCTCAAACTATTGAAATATTTATTTTTGTATTTTCACAATAACATCTACATTGGAAGACGACAGCAAATGTGTTAGAGGTGGTTGGGTAGAAAGAGAAAATGTTGGAGATCCTGAGCAGGCCCACGTTTGAGGTGCAGATACTTTCTCGGAACAGGTTCTGATGATGGGTCTCTATCCAAAAGTTCTGAAGAAGGGTTTCTATCCCGATCGCTAACCTGCCATTTCCCTTACCAGATACTGAAAGAACTGGGTTGTTGTGATCTGGAATGCACTGCCTGAAAGGGTGGTGGAAGCAGATTCAGTAGTAACTTTGGATAATTACATGAAAAGGAAACATTTGCAGGGCCATGGGGACAGAGCTGGGCAGTGGGACTAATTGGATAGCTCTTTCACAGAGCCGGCACAGGCACGATGGGCCAAATGGCCTCCTTCTGTGCTGTGAGGTTCTATGATTCTTTGAATTGCTTTGTATTGTCAGCATTTTCTGTTTTTATTTCATTTTCAGTTCTTTCTTTTTATCCCTAAAAGTAGTTAAGTGCTGGGTTGGTCACTGTTTTAGTACATCATCTGTTTATACAAGTGGAACCAGTAAAGTCAGCCAAGAACGGATAGCCTTTAATCTGTAGTATGTGCTGGATGAATGAAACAGCATCTGGTTGAAAGGACTGATGTTTAGATTTCTTCTACACCCTGACAGAAGACATTTTGGATTCCCCGTGCTGCTTCATTAAGGTTTCGGTCATGCCTGCCACTTGGCTGTGCTTTCTGGATATTTGCTTTGTGAACTACATTCAACCACTTTTGAAAATAAGGGCCATGAAATTTCTGGCCGTTCTGCAGTGTTAAATCAGAGCGACCTGTTTTTCTGGCCAATAAATTGAGGTGAAAGCTGTTTGCGTCCCAAAATCAAGCCCAACCACCCCCACCCAACCCCCAACACCCACCCCCGAATTTCCAGACATGATTTGGCCCTTATGATAGGCAAGGGTATTAAGGATTTTGGAGCCAAGGTGGGTAGAATACAAATCAGCCATGATCTAAATGAATGGCGAAACAGGCTCGAGGGACTGAATGGCCTCCTCCTGTTCCTATGTTCCCCGGATCTGCCCACTGAGCCCTTCCGCCCCATGGACCTAACTTAAATATATTTAAATGAGGGCCAGTGGCGCTGATGCCCTGAATTTCCTGTATTTATGCTGCTAGTGTGCTAGGAGGTCAGTTAGAATGAGAAATACAAGGCACAGTGAAGAGTTTTTGAGCCTGAAGATTGCTGAAAGATTGAATAGCGATTACTACAGCTCGAAAGGAGCGATTTTCTTTTGCATTGATTGAGTGTAGACAGCCCTCAGACTTGCTTCCGACTGCCTGGGGGAGTGTGTGGCCACTGGGAAATGGTGGGCACTCTCCACCCCCCACAGTCAGGGCTTCCCAATGGGTGCACCTTTCAATGCCATTACCATTGAGGAGGAGGAGAGTGAGGCAGCATTTAAGAATGATGCATTCCACAAGATATTACCTGCCCCCCCTCCCCCCAATGCCCCAAAAGAATATAGAGGAAAGACAGGTCCTATGAAGATCTAAGTGTGTATTAGAATAGTGCGTTTCACTAAAGAGGTAATAGGGGAAATGTGCCACCTACTGCATGAGGACCTGCAGCCATGGTCATCTGCCTACACTGCTGTGTCTGTGGCTACGAAGGTGATGACCACACTCAACTTTTATGGGACTGGGTCATTCCAGGCAGGCACAGGAGATCTCTACATTAACTAGGGCGGCATACTGGCACGTATCAGTGACTGATTCCCTTTTCACGAGAGCTGAGGAATTCATCGACTTTGGCATCAAAGTAAGAGAGCAAGATAGGCCCATCCGGGTTAATGGGGTTGCTGGCCTTTCCCAAGATTTGGGCTGTTTTTACATTATTCTAACACAGAACAAAGACAAAATAGCAACAGCAGAATTGGAGTGAACTGTGTGCTCGCAAATCCTATCTTTTCCCCTCAATGACACTGATAACATTGAATAAGGATGAATTTCTGGGCCAAAGATATTGTAATCTGTAAAGATAGGCACATATAGATTATTAAATAAATAAACCAGTTAGTATTAATGATATAATATGGAGCTAAAACAGTTGTTAGGTTAAAACACAAAGGGGGTTAAATTGGATAACCCCTGAAAACGGGCGGGGAATCACGGTCCACGATTAATCTGCACTGGTTCATTGCGCTGCAGGCAGCATGTTAAATATGTGCTACCTGCTGTTTTACATGATTGCTGCACGCAGCCAGCACTGCCTGCACTGTTCCTTGGCTGCATGCATCAGCAGGGGGCCACAGAATGAAAGAATCATGATTGCTGCCAGGATAATGGGCATTCACCTGCATGATGCGCTGCCTATGGTCGCACACCAGCTGCACATTGAGGGAGTGGAATCCCTTTCTGTTCACGAATATGGCCAAATTCAGATGAGGAGCACGCAGAGCACGTGCAGTCAGTGGCATCCTGCACCATGGGGAAACCTGCAATCTGAGCAAACCCTCATGCTCACTCCACTGGCTTGTCTCTGGCAAGAGGGAATGAGATGTATGTGTTTCTCATTGTATAGAGAACCTCAGTGACTTCCCTTATGCAGCAGTGCACTGTAAACTGTGATATGTTGCTTATATCTCTAGCAGCCAGACCACTCCCTGTAGAGCACTAAAATCTTTAGCCAAGTATAGGAATCCTCCAAAAATGCATACAATTGCACCAGCAGCTGGAATAAATAATCCAGCAATGAACCTGTAAGTACTTCATGATCCCTTTAAATAGCACTGGTGGGGGGCCCTTCATGCCTTTTATCATTGAGTTGGTTGGAGTGTGGAGTTCCAAAATGGCAGCGGTGGCTTCAAATCAGCACTGCACAGTGATTTACGTCATTACCTGCCTGCTCTGGATGCTGCTGATGGTCGTTAGGCGCACATGCGCAAACTCCTTTACCAAGATAGCCTCCATTTTAAAACCTTAGGCACCTATAAAATGGATGCCACGCAGACCAATTTAACTCCCTACTACTTCAAGCCATCTATCTTAATGGCCTTTTTATGTGGACAAGTTGAACAATTGACCTGTGCCTGCATAAGCACAAGACATTGACACAGAAGGTGTAGTAACACTCATTTATTTGCTGTTTGTGAGACCTTACTGTAATGATCAGTAACCTGTCATTCTGGAATGGTACACTAGGTGGTGCTGTATGTATATAAGAGTGGGCTACCCAGGATGCACTAGGCTACCCACAAGGCAGCAGTCAAGATGGAGGCCTCTACAGATACTGTACCTAGTCCACATGTGCTCAATAAAGTGTCTAGCAAAAGCTAGCTATTCTTAATAAAAATGACTAGTTATTAATGAACATAACATGGTACCAGGATTGGTAAGATCTGCTGAATATTATGCAACACGACATGGAGAATTTGAAGCCACCAGAGCATTTGAAACTCACAGGAAATGTCGACTACAATTGGCAGACTTTTAAACAACAATTCGAACTCTACATTGCTGCCATCGAGTACGGTACGAAGCCAGACGCAAGGAAAATAGCATTGCTGCTCACGGTTGCAGGCCCATAGGCGATAGAGGTATTTAATACATTTCTATTTAATCCAGAGGAGAACAGAGAAAAATTAGACGATGTGCTAAAGAAGTTTGATACACATTGTTCTCCCAAAAAGAATGAAACCTATGAGAGGTACATCTTCCATTCTCGGACACAGCAGCAAAATGAGACTTTTGACAGCTTTTTGACTGATCTGAAACTGAAAGCACAGACATGTAATTTCTCTGAGCTGAAAGCATCCATGATTCGTGACCAGATTGTGTTTGGTATTCATGATAAAAAAGTCAGGGAATGTCTGTTGAGAGAAACCGAACTAACATTGGAAATTGCTGTGAAAATATGCCAAGCTAGTGAGCTAGCTCAAAAGCATGCCAAGACTTTCAGTGAAATCAATGATGATGCGATTGCAGTAAGTGCTGCTGTCGGTGCTGTGTCCTACAAGGGGAAGAAACATGGGCAGAAACAGAAGTGAAAAGCAATCGGAGGAAGGAATTTTTAATTGTAAATGCTGTGGTTACAAACACCAGTTAAAACAATGTCCAGCGTTTGGAAAAATGTGCACAAAATGTCATGGAAAGAATCACTTTGCCAAACAATGCTTTTCAAAAGTAAAAACTAAGAAAGGGCAACGAGTTAATGTAATTGAGAACACTGATTTAAGTGAGACATGTTTTGTAGGAATGGTGTCATGTGACAATATCAAAAAGGATACAGAAAGTGTGCAGCCCTCAGGAATTAACAATGCTGAACATAAAGTTAATGCAGTAAAAGAGGACAAATGGATGATCCCACTGCAGTTAAATGGAGCATTAGTTACATTGAAACTAGACACTGGGGCAAAAGCAAACTTAATCAGTATGAGTGACATTAACAATATGAAAGAAAAGCCCAAAATACAGAAAAAGTCAGTACTACTGAAGGACTATAATGGACAGAAAATAGATAGCTTAGGTGTATGCAGACTTAAGGTGACAGTCAAAGACAAAGTGCATCATCTCATGTTTTCTGTTGTGGCTGAAGGACTTGATTCACTACAGGGTGAAAAAGCTTGTGAGGACTTAGAACTGGTCAAGAGAGTCTACCATATAAACTGTGCCATAAGCAGACCAGATGACTCGGTGGATTCTGTAGTGAATAATTTCCAGGATGTGTTCAAAGGATTTGGAGTTCTACCATTCACTTACAAGATCCAGCTAAAGGAGAATGCTCAGCCAGTGGTACATGCTCCACAAAGAGTTCCAGCACCCCTGCGTGACCGGCTCAAGAATGAACTGGACAGAATGACCACACTAGGAGTCATCAGGGAAGTTGAAGAGCCAACAGACTGGGTTAACTCCATGGTATGTGTAAAGAAAAAGAACAATGATCTAAGAATATGCATGGATCCAAAGGACTTAAATGCAAACATAAAATGTGAACACTACCAGATTCCCAAGCGAGAAGAAATCACCAGTGAAATGTCAGGTGCCAGATACTTTACAAAGCTCGATGCCTCACAAGGATTTTGGCAACTAAAACTGGATGAAGAGAGCACCAAATACTGTACCTTCAACACACCATTTGGCAGGTATTGTTTCCTCAGAATACCTTTCGGGATAATATCTGCATCTGAAATCTTTCATAGAGCGATGGAACACATAATTGAAGGTCTGGAAGGAGTTCGGGTCTATGTTGATGACATCATCATCTGGGGCTCCACACTGAAAGAACACAATGAGAGACTGACTAAAGTGCTACAGAGCATACGCCGGAATGGACTGAAGCTCAACAAAGCCAAGTGTCAGTTTGGCATCCAGGAAGTCACTTTCCTAGGAGATAATCTATCTGGTAAAGGAACAGAGCCAGATATGGAAAAAGTAAACGCCATACTCAACATGCCCCGACCCACTGACAAAAAAGGAGTGCTACGCATCATGGGGATGATAAACTTCATTGGAAAGTTCATTCCTAACTTGTCAGCCAAGACAGCCTGTCTGTGAGACCTGCTACGTAAAACAAATGAGTTTGCATGGACAGAAAGACATGAACAAGAGTGGATGAACCTCAAAACAGTACTGACAACCACACCTGTACTCACCTTCTTTGACCCAACAAAGAGAATCAAAGTGTCAATGGATGCATCAAAAGATGGCCTAGGTGCGGTCTTGCTACAAGCAGAGGGTGAAGATTGGAAGCCTGTTGCCTATGCCTCCAGGTCTATGACTGATACTGAGTGTCGATACGCCCAGATTGAAAAGGAATGTCTAGGCTTGGTAGTTGGACTAGAAAAGTTTCATGGCTACATATATGGACTTCCCATCTTCACAGTTGAGACAGACCACAGCCCACTGGTTGCCATCATAAAAAAGAACCTGAATGAGATGTCTCCAAGGATTCAACGACTCATGATGAAGCTGCAAAGATATGACTTTGAACTGATCTACACACTAGGCAAATACATAGTGTTAGCAGATGCACTATCCTGAGCACCCACAATGAGTCATGTGAGCTCTACTGAAGAAGACGTGGATGTTCATGTGAGTATGGTCACTGCTGCGCTGCCCATGTCAGACACAAAATCAAAGCAAATAGCAGAAGAAACAGTAAAAGATACAGTATTACAAACAGTAATAGAGAACATTCATCATGGTTGGCCAAAAGGTTCCTGTCCAAAATATTTTCACATAAGGTCAGAATTGAGTGTCGCAAGTGGACTATTACTAAAACAGAACAGAATAGTCATTCCACAGGCTCTACGTCAAGACATGCTCAAAAGGATTCATGAGGGACACCTCGGAATTGAAAAATGCAAAAGGAGAGCAAGAGACACTGTTTATTGGCCTGACATAAATAAGGACATTGAGAACATGATAGACAAATGTGAGACATGTCAGAAACACCAAAACAAACAAGCAAAGTAACCAATGATAGTAGTTGACATACCAACAGCACCATGGAAAAAGGTTGGTATGGACCTTTTTCATTTAAATGGTAAAGACTATCTAATAGTGATTGACTACTATTCTAACTATCCTGAGATGGCGCTGCTCTCAAGCACCACAGCAAGCAGTGTCATAATGCATGTGAAATCCATCTTCGCCAGACATGGAATTCCCAGGATTGCCGTTAGCGACAATGGTCCGTGCTTCAACTGTAAGGAGTGGCGACAGTTTGCAGCACATTATGACTTTCAACACATCACATCCAGTCCTTTGTATGCTCAGTCGAATGGTAAGGCAGAGAAAGGTGTTCAAGTTCTCAAGCAGCTACTGAAGAAAGCGACAGAAAGCAAGTCTGATCCTTATCTCGCCCTGCTGAGCTACCGAGCCTCACCTTTAGACTGTGGTTCTTCACCTGCTGAACTCCTAATGGGTCACAAGTTGCGTACCACGCTACCCTGCTGTGCAAAAGAAAAGCAGAGTAAGGAACTGAGACAGAGACTTCAACTGTTAAAGCTGAAACAGAAATCATACTATGACAAGTCATCCAAAACTCTGAAACCATTGACAAGGGATGATGTTGTCAGGATTGAGGATCCAGATGCATGGAACAGGAAAGCTACAGTTCTTGAGGAAGTAGGACCAAGGTCATACATTGTTAGAACTGAGGAAGGACAGATTCTCAGGAGGAACTGCCGTTCCCTCCTAAAAACACAAGAGACTATCAAAGAGCAAATCAATGACAATGCCGCAACTGAATCTTGTCACTCACCACCAGAACAATCTAACACAAATACACATACAGGCTCCCATGAAAACACATCAGACTTACCTGTGCTGAGAAGATCCACACGTGAAGTAAAAAAGCCTGATAGACTTAATCTTTGAGTACAAAGAAAATTACATTGAAAATGTATTGACTGTTGAAGATGTTTATGTTGTTATTGATTGATATTGATTGATACTGATTTTGTTTAACCTCAAAGAAAGGGGATGTAATGATCAGTAACCTGTCATTCTGGAATGGTACACTAGATGGTGCTGTATGTATATAAGAGTGGGCTACCCAGGATGCACTAGGCTACCCACAAGGCAGCAGTCAAGATGGAGGCCTCTACAGATACTGTACCTAGTCCACATGTGCTCAATAAAGTGTCTAGCAAAAGCTAGCTGTTCTTAATAAAAATGACTAGTTATTAATGAACATAACACTTACTGTGCACAAACTGTTTGCCACTTTTTCCGACATAACAACAGTGACTGCACTTCAGAAGTAATCCATTGGTTATAAAGTGCTTAGGACATGGGAGACCCGATAGAAGTGCAGGTTCTTTGTTTCTTTCTATTAAATTAGGAGTATAATGAAATGATTCTACTACACGATAGCCCCAATATTGCGAGGCTCCCCTGGGGCCGTGAACTCCCAATAAAAGGGTGAGTGTGGGTTGCTCTGGTTAGTGAGCCTGATTTTCAGAGTGTGGCATTCCGCAGCCAAGAAAACTGCTGGGTTATGGAGGGTGTGCTGGTGACCAGCACAAGCCTCATTAAAGGATCAAAAATTATGTAAAATTACTATACAATATGAATATTATGTAGGAAATATCACACCTCTCTTAAGGCGCAAAGGCCGAGGAGCGAGGCACTACCTCAGAGTGCTGGCGAAGCTCATGTGATGTCAGTCAGCAATGGAACACAGACACACTGGCGCTGGCCAGTTCTTAAAGGGGAGGGTTGACCTTGCTCTCCATCCACATCCTGCTCATTGCAGCCTTGAATCTCGGCCTGGAGAGACCTGTGCATCAAATCTGCTGGAAAGAACAATGGAGAGGCCCAGGGAAAGAGCTCAGAGTGCAGCCCCCACAGTCTCTTCTAAATCGATACAAGGAAGGGCAAATCAAAATGAACCTGCAAAGTGCTGCTCAGTACCCAAAACTCCTTCACACAGCGTTGAATCTCTCCAGAAGTCTCTCTCTCTCTCTCTCTCTCTCTCTCTCTCTCAGAATGCGTGGTGCAAAAATGTCACCAACAAAAAAAGGCAGGAAGCGGTCGCCTTTAAATAGCGCTCCCCCAGTCCCTTCCTGACTGCAAAACGCTCCCCTCAACCTGTCGTTGCTAGCGGCAGGCAGTAAGGCAGGGGGCGCCACTCAATATCCGGTCCGGGGCGCTACCAGGGCATTGCACACTCAACTGGCGTCACAATCTGCCGGCGCAAGAGATCGTGGCGGTAGTGTTTAGCGCCGCCACAAAATGTCTGGTTAATTTCGCAAGCGGCGCAAACATCGCCGCGCACAGGCGCTAGTTGCTTTGCGCCCCATTAGTGCCCTCTTAAGGCACTAACGGGAGGCGCAAACCAACTGAATTTTCCCCCCATATAAAATTCTTACAGGGCTTGAGAGGGTAGACTCAGGGAGGATGTTTCCCCTAGCTGCGGTGTCTAGAACTAGGGATCACAGTAACCTGTACACGAACCACAGAAAGTTAACATGCAGGTACAGCAAGCAGTAAGGGGTCAGTCATTTAAGACTGAGATGAGGAGACATTTCTTCACTCAGAGGGTTGTGAATCTTTGGAATTCTCTACCCCAGAGGGCTGTGGATGCTGAGTCTTTGAGTATATTCAAGACAGAGTTTGATAGATTTTGGATAGTCAGTGAATCAAGGGATATAGGGATAGCGCAGGAAGGTGGAGTCGAGGTAGAAGATCAGCCATGACCTTATTGAATGGCGGAGCAGGCTCAATGGGCTGAATGGCTGACTCCTGCTCCTATTTCTTATGTTCTTACTATATTGATTTTCTGATTTCTTGTAGGTGCATTATTTTTTGTTGTTGTTTAAACCTGATCTTTTTCCACATTACAAGTACTTTTATTTCCAATTTCATTTTTCAGAGTGATCTTTCCAGTTGCTATTTCATTTGCAGCACCCTATATGGGCCAGATGGGGATTCCTTTGGGAGTCCAATAGTAGTCCTAGATTTGAAGAAAGAAGACCAATTTTTGAGAGGGCTAGATAATTCGGTACAACTTTACCTCAGCGTTGTGGATGCACCCATCCTACCGCAGGGCATGCAATTATTGGCTCAGACAATCCTTTCTGGACAAGCCAGTAGAGACATGTCTTTGGTGCCTGGAGCCTGACCTGCAGACAACCTGGATCACAGCGATGACTTTCCCTGTGGCCATGAAAGCCACTATTGCATTAAGCTTTTACACCTCTGGATCCTTCCAAGCCATCGCTGGTTATGTGTACCCCATCAGTCAGTTGGCTGTCCGTAGTTGCATCAAGCAAGTGTCCACAAGAGGTAACCACATTCATCCCTTTCCCTGTGGAATAGGTGTGTTAGCTTGATAGAGCTTGGAACTTTTCCCAGGTGGCAGGATTTCCAAGGATGTGGAGCACTCTAGATAAAAAGAAAGACTTGCATTTCTATCGCACCTTTCATGACCTCAGGACATCCCAAAGTGCTTTACAGCCAATGAGTGTAGTCTCTTTTGTAATGTTGGAAACATAACAGCCAATTTGAACACAGCAAGCTCCCACAAACAGCAGTGTGATAATGACCAGATAATTTGTTTTTTTAGCAATGTTGATTAGGGGATAAATATTGGCCAGGACACTGGGGATATCACCCCTGCTCTTCTTCTAAACAGTGCCATGGGATCTTTTACATCCACCTTAGAGAGCAGATGTGGCCTAGGTTTAACTCCCTCAGTACTGCACTGGAGTGTCACCCTAGATTTTTGTGCTCAAGTCTCTGGAGTGGGGCTTGAACCCACAACCTTCTGACTCAGAGGTGAGAGTGTGACCACTGAGACGAGGCTGACACCTGGAAACATGGTGCCCAGATACTCTGCAGACCATTGAACTTGGTCACCACCTCCTGACAACCAAGGTGTACTATGGTCCTCTGAGGAGGGTGCCCTGGAATATCAAAAAGGGCACCTCTCCTCGTATCCATGTCATGCAGCAATATGTCCACTTAATAACAGAGATGCAAGCCACGATATCGCTTGCCCAAAGACTCTGCCTCATGCCTCTATTTCAGGATTCCTATCATTTCAATTGTTATTTGCCACTGCTCCCTTCTACCCGCTCCGCCCCCTCTGCACCCCTCACTCCACCACAACAAATATTTTAAATCCATTCAGCATGTTTGGAAAAGGCTGCAGCAATATTTATCCTTATATGCAGCCACTTACTTTTAAGTGTGCGCATCCCGTTAAATTTGAGCTGCTCGCCAGATCTTCCACATCACTCATTAGGCTGGCTGCTGGTGTGAGGCCACAGCTGTGCTAATTATTCAAATGATCTAACCCCACAGTCAACTCAGTGCTCTTTGGCCCAGCTCTTTAAAGGCATACAGCCATTCCTGGTACAAATTGGACCTGATATCTAAAAATGCGATTTTTATAACACTTCCTGTTCGCTTTTTATATGGAGTGCTGTCTTTTCTGTGTGAAAATAAATTGGTCCATCTAAAGAGAGTGCAGCCATTACATTTTTCCAGTGACTATCACCATCCCGAATGTGCCAATAGCATCATTTCCCACAGCGCTGTTAAGGTCTTGCTCTTAATGGTACTTCCATTTAAGCTGGGGCGCATGTTAATGCAATTCAGAGCACTCAAACTACTGCTGATGGTTTAAATCGTGTCAAATTGTCATTCTGTCACTCTAAACAGGTTTTAGTAATGACAGGTTTTGTAAATAAAATATCTGTCCTGAACACTTGGAAAATAATTGAAGGCTGTCTAGTGTGCACTCAATCACTGCATTGTGAGGTGATGGGATGTGGTTTGTTACCATATGTGAGAGGTACGTGATCTCAGTTGGGTTATCCACAGGAAGACTGAAAGCAGAGGAGAGGGTCACCACATGGGGAAATAGGATGGCATCAAGTTAGTTATTGGTGCAGTTAAAATTGTCACCTGAAGTGTTTCCACTTGTTGGGTAGCCCAAAACTAGGGGTCATAAATATAAGATAGTTGTTGTATCCGTGTGTTAATAGAGACACTGAAGGCAGGAGTTGGTTTCACAGGCGTTTACTGAACAAAGTTTGGAGGTGAACTAACTGATACAACACAATATACAGGCTTATATAGCCCGAGTGGCCATTACCAGCATTACAGTACACAGGGGGCACTTAAAGGCACATACACTACAATAGTCACTAATAAATCCAATAAGGAATTCAGGAAAAAACCATCTTTATCCAGGGAATGATTAGAATGTGGAATTTGCTACCACATGGAATAGTTGAGGCAAATAAAATAGATACATTTAAGGGCAAGCTAGACAAGTACATGAGGAAGAAAGGAATAGAAGGATATGCTGATAGAGTCATAGAGTCATAGAGCTATACAGCACAGAAAGAGGCCTGTCGGCCCATCGTGTCCGCGCCGGCCATCAAGCCCTGTCTATTCTAATCCCATTTTCCAGCACTTGGTCCATGGCCTTGTATGCTATGGCGCTTCAAGTGCTCATCTAAATGCTTCTTGAATGTTGTGAGGGTTCCTGCCTCTACCACCCTTTCAGGCAGTGAGTTCCAGATTCCAACCACCCTCTGGGTGAAAAAGTTTTTCCTCAAATCCCTTCTAAACCTCCTGCCCCTTACCTTGAAACTATGCCCCCTGGTTATTGACCCCTCTACTAAGGGGAAAAGTTCCTTTCTATCTACCCTATCTATGCCCCTCATAATTTTGTACACCTCAATCAGGTCCACCCTCAGCCTCCTCTGCTGTAAGGAAAACAACCCCAGCCTGTCCAGTCTCTCTTCATAGCTGAAGCGCTCCAGCCCAGGTAACATCCTGGTGAATCTCCTCTGCACCCTCTCCAATGCTTCCTATAGTGTGTTGACCAGAACTGCACACAATATTCCAGCTGTGGCCTAGCTAGCATTTTGTACAGCTCCATCATAACCTACCTGCTCTGATATTCTATGCTTCGGTTAATGAAGGCAAGTATCTCATATGCCTTTTTAACCACCTTATCTACCTGTCCTGCTGCCTTCAGGGATCTATGCACATGCACACCAAGGTCCCACTGATCCTCTGTCCTTCCTAGGGTCCTACCATTCATTGTGTATTCCCTTGCCTTGTTAGTCCTCCCAAAATGCATCACCTTACACTTTCCAGGGTTAAATTCCATTTGCCATTGTTCTGCCCATCTGACCAACCCATCTATATCGTCCTGTAGCCTGAGGCTTCCCTGCTCGCTATTTACCACTCCACCAATTTTCGTGTCATCTGCGAACTTACTGATCATACCTCCTACATTCATATCTAAATCATTAATGTACACTACAAACAACAAAGGACCCAGCACCGATCCCTGCGGTACACCACTGGACACAGGCTTCCGGTCACAAAAATAACCTTCGACCATCACCCTCTGCCTCCTGCCACTAAGCCAATTTTGGATCCAATGTACCAAATTGCCCTGGATTTCATGGGCTCTTACCTTCTTGACCAGTCTCCCATGCAGGACTTTGTTAAAAGCCTTACTGAATTCCATGTAGACTACATCAACTGCACTACCCTCATCCACACAACTAGTCACCCCCTCGAAAAATTCAATCAAATTGGTTAGACATGTTCTCCCCCTGACAAAGCCATGCTGACTATCCTTGATTAATCCTTCCCTCTCCAAGTGGAGACTAATTCTGTCCCTCAGAATTTTTTCCAATAATTTCCCTACCACTGATGTTAGGCTCACTGGCCTGTAATTCCCTGGTTTATCCCTACTACCCTTCTTGAATAATGGTACTATGTTAGCTGTCTTCCAGTCTTCTGGCACCTCCCCTGTGGCCAGAGAGATTCTGAAAATTTGTGTCAGAGCCCCTACAATCTCCTCCCTTGCCTCACAGCAGCCTGGGATACATCTCGTCTGGGCCTGGGGATTTATCCACTTTTAAGCCCACTAAAACCGTTAGTACCTCCTCCCTCTCAATACTAATTTGTTCAAGTATATCACAATCCCCTTGCCTGATTTCTATGCCTACATCGTCCTTCTCCGTAGTGAACACAGATGCAAAATATTCATTTAAAACCTCACCCACATCTTCTGGCTCTACATACAGATTGCCACGTTGGTCCCTAATGGGACCTACTCTTACCCTGGTTATCTTCTTGCCCTTAATAAAACACCTTGGGATTTTCCTTTATTTTGCCCGCCAGTGTTTTTTCATGCCCCTCTTCGCTCTCCTAATTTCTTTTTTTAAGTACCCCCCTGCACTTTCTATACTCCTCTAGGGCTTCCACTGTTTTTAGTCCTTTGTATCTGCCAAAAGCCTCCCTTTTTTCCCCAATCCATTCTTGTATATCCCTTGACATCCAGGGTTCCCTGGGCTTGTTGGTCCCACCCTTGACTTTTATGGGAACATGTTGGCATTGTACCCTCTCTATTTCCTTTCTGAAAGACTCCCACTGCTCTGATGTGGATTTTCCTCCAAGCAGCTGATCCCAGTCCACTTTGGCCAGGTCCTGCCTTATCATATTAAAATTTGGCCTTCCCCCAATTTAGATCCTTTATTTCCAGTCCATCTTTGTCCTTTCCATGACTACCTTAAATCTCACCGAATTAATAATAATAATAATAATAATCAACTTTATTGTCATTGTTAGTGCACAAGTGCAGTACAACGAAATGTAGGCTTGCGGCTCCTGAGAGTGTACATTTAGATTCAGACATTTAAACATTCAACATTCATTTGGCTTGTAATACATTAACATAAACATAACCATAATAAAGTGCATTGGCAGATGTGCAGGCTTTAGAGTTTATTTGTGGAGTTCAGTAGGATGACAGCCCTGGGAAAGAAGCTGTTCCTAAATCTGGTCGTTCGGGTGCGAATGCATCTGTAGCGTCTCCCAGATGGCAGGAGGGCGAACAGACTGTGGCTGGGGTGGGTAGGGTCTTTGATGATGGTCCGTGATCTCCGTAAACAGCGTTTCTGGTATATGTGCTCTATGGTCGGTAGCCGGGTGCCGGTAATGCGTTGGGCAATTTTGACTACCCGCTGCAGGGCTTTCCAGTTATAGTAGCTACAGCTGCCATACCATACTGTGATACAGTTCGTCAGGATGCTGTCTATTGTGCAGCGGTAAAAGTTAGAGAGGATCAGGGGTGACAGGTTACATCCCTTCAGCCTCCTTAGGAAATATAGGCGCTGCTGTGCCTTCTTCACCAGAGAGGAGGTATGGAGGGACCAGGAGAGGTCTTCTGTGATGTGGACTCCGAGGAACTTAAAGCTGTCCACCCTTTCCACCACAGCCCCATGGATGTGGATGGGGGTGTGACTTCCGCCTTTAGACTTCCTGAAGTCCACAATGATTTCTTTGGTTTTCTTGATGTTAAGGGCCAGGTTGTTATCGGCGCACCACTTCATGAGATGCTGGACCTCCTCCCTGTAGGCTGACTCATCGTTGTTGGTGATCTGGCCTACGACCGTGGTATCATCCGCAAACTTGATGATGGTGTTGGAACCATGAACAGCCACACTGTCCATAACCACAATTATGGTCACTGTCACCAAAATGCTCTCCTACTGACACTTCTACCACTTGCCCGGCTGTATTCCCTAGAATTAGGTCCAGTACCGCCCCCTCTCTTGTAGGACTTTCTACATGCTGGCTCAAAAAGCTCCCCTGTATGGACTTTAAGAATTCCACACCCTCTAAGCCTAACCCAGTTAATATTGGGGAAGTTGAAATCCCCTACTATTATTACCCTGTAGGTGTCTTCACACTACTACAAAAATACTGCGGTTGAAACTGACAGTTAAACAAACGTGGTTTAATGTACTGAAACAGTTACAAACAAAAGAACGCAGGAGAAACTCCACACAGGTCTGTACACTAGCTGGATCCATGAGGACTGACTGAAATGCCCTACCCCCCCGGACGTCATGACGTCATGACGTTTGCCGCCGTTGGGAACGTCACGTGACCCGCGTGATGACGTCATCACGTCAGATCGCACTTTTATCGATCCCGCGCTGTTTGAACAGAGCAAAGACTTAAAGGTAACAACTATGGTTAAAGACAATTAGAAACATTACTGCAAGAGTCTCTTGATGGCTTTGTCACATATGCCCCCCCAGAATTGTCTTTAACGAGGAACGTCAATCGCAGAGGAGGTCGGACAAGCCTGTTTGACCGACTCCTAAATTCCCGGAGAGGAAAACGCTGAGCGGGTGGTGAGCTGGCAGGTAGCATGGTGCGGGTAGGTGTGGCGGTAGCCGGCGGCCGGCCCCAGCGCGGGGGCTGAGCAGGTTCGACTGGCTGTTCGAGGTCCAGGTGCGCAGGCTTGAGGCGGTCGACGGAGATGTGATCCGGCTTGCCCCCGAAGTCGATCACGAAACTCTTGTCCCCGGCCTGTAGAACATGGAACGGACCCGCATATGGAGGTGCGAGTGGGGTGCGATGGGCGTCTTGGCGGACAAAGACGAATTTAGCCTGTGACAGCTCCACGGGGACGTTGGAGGAAGGCAAACCGTGCTGCGAGGTCGGAACTGGTCTGAAGTACTGAGCTGCGTCCCGGTGAGCCTCTCGCTGACCGGCTGCAGACCACGGCCGCGTAGGTGACGGCAGGAATTCGCCCGGAACCCGAAGTAGCTGGCCGCAAACCATTTCCACGGTAGAAGATTGTAAATCCTCCTTCGGTGCTGTGCGCAGTCCCAGCATAACCCACGGCAGTTTATCGACCCATGCCGCATCCAGAAGGCTGGTGATCCTCGACGCCGTCGAGCTGTCGAGGGCAGAGACCACGTACAAATATCGGAGCTGGTCCTGCACGATGTTGCGGAGCTCAAATTGTGCCTCAGCCTGCACAAACCAGGAGGCCGCCTGTTGTTCCCAGGATTGGGGGAGTTTCAAAGCCACTGCGTTGGCTTCCATCACTGGCCTGCGTTCCGTGTCCACCGCGAAAAGCATTTGCGAGGTTTCGGGGTCACCAATGTAGGTGTCTTCACACTACTATGAAAATACTGCGGTTGAAACTGACAGTTAAACAAACGTGGTTTAATGTACTGAAACAGTTACAAACAAAAGAACGCAGGAGAAACTCCACACAGGTCTGTACACTAGCTGGATCCACGAGGACTGACTGAAACGCCCTACCCCCCTGACGTCATGACGTCATCACGTTTGCCGCCGTTGGGAAGTCATGTGACCCGCGTGATGACGTCATCACGTCAGATTGCGATTTTATCGATCCCGCGCTGTTTGAACAGAGCAAACACTTAAAGGTAACAACTATGGTTAAAGACAATTATAAACGTTACTGCAAGAGTCTCTTGATGGCTTTGCCACAACCCTATTATTTCTGCACTTCTCTGAGGTTTGCCTACATATCTGTTCCTCTATCTCCCCCTGACTGTTTGGGGGCCTATAGTACACTCCCAGCAACGTGCTTGCCCCCTTTTTGTTTTTAAGTTCTACCCATATGGCCTCATTAGAGGAACCTGCTAAGATATCATCCCTCCTTACAGCAGTAATTGACTCTTTGATTAATATTGCAACACCCCCTCCTCTTTTACACCCCCCTCTGTCTCGCCTGAAGATTCTATACCCCGGAATATTGAGCTGCCAGTCCTGCTCCTCTCTCAACCATGTCTCTGTGATAGCAACAATATCATACTCCCATGTGTTCATCAACACCTTCAATTCATCTGCCTTACTCGCAAGACTCCTTGCATTAAAATAAATGCCATTCAGCCTTGCCATACTCCCTTGTGCCATTACATATTTGCTCTGCCTTCCAGGCTGACTTGTTTTTTCCTCTATATTTGGCTGTGCATCACCTCCTTCTATAGCTCCACTCCGTATCCCTGCCATGTTAGTTTAACCCCCCCCCCAACAGTACTAGCAAACCTCCCCACAAGGATGTTGGTCCCGTTCTGGTTCAGGTGCAACCCGTCCGACTTGTACAGGTCCCACCTTCCCCAGAAGCAGACCCAGTGATCCAGGAAACGAAAGCCCTCCCTCCTGCACCAACTCTTTAGCCACACATTCACCTGCTCTATCCTTCTATTCCTATACGCACTAGCACATGGCACCAGGAGTAATCCAGAGATTACAACTTTTGAGGTCCTGCTTTTTAATCTGCTGCCTAGCTCACTAAATTCTTGTTGCAGGACCTCATCCCTCTTTCTACCTATGTCGTTGGTACCAATATGAACCACGACCTCTGACTGTTCGCCCTCCCCCTTCAGAATGCCCTGCAGTCGTTCAGTGACATCCTTGACCCTGGCACCAGGGAGGCAACATACCATCCTGGAGTCACGTCTGCAGCCATAGGAACGTCTATCTGTTCCCCTTATGATAAAATCCCCTATCACTATTGCTCTCCCACTCTTTTTCCTCCCCTCATGTGCAGCTGAGCCACTCGTAGTGCCACGGACTTGGCGCTTGCTGCATTCCCCTGAGAAATCATCTCCCCCATCAGTATCCAAAACACAAAATCTGTTGGAGAGGGAGAGGGGACTCCTGCACTACCTTCCTAGTTCTTTTACTCTGTCTGGCAGTCACCCATTCCCTGTCTGCCTGTGCACTCTTTACCTGTGGTGTGACCACCTCATTAAAGGTGCTATCCATGAAGATCTCAGCTTCGCGGATGCTCCACAGTGACTCCAGCCACAGCACCAGCTCCGAAACGCGGATTTTGAGTAGCTGCAGCTGAAGACACTTCCTGCACATGTGTTCACCCTGGACACCAAAAGTGTCCCTGACTTCCCACTTAGCACAGGAGGAGCACTCCACACTGCTGAGCTGCCCTGCCATGTCCTACCCTTAATTTACTCCCTTTACTTCCTTTAAATTAAAGAATACTAAATACACTAGAGACCTTACTTCCCTTTAAACACTACTTACTCTAAACTAGAGACCTTAATTTTACTTCAACGACTGGACTGTAGAAATACTCACCAGGTCCTACTTACCAATCAGCTCCTTCCCTGGTTGTGACATCACTTTAGCGGTTTCACAGTTGTTGTTGTTTGACTGCTCCTGCTCTCGGACTCTTTCCCAACTCGCAGCACTCCGGTGTCGGGCCTCCTCTGCAGCGCTCTTTTATGGCCGCTCCACCTTCTCTCAGGTCCCGCTGCCACTCCCACACAGGTCCGCCTCCTCCGGTAGGGTTAGATGAAGTAGGATGGGAGGAGGCTCATGTGGAGCATAAACACCACCATAGATCAGTTGATGGAATGGCCTGTTTCTGTGCTGTAAATTCTATGTCATTTTAGGTAATTCTATGTAAAGTAGAGTTAACAATAATCCTAACTCTGCTGGCCTCTCTTCACTCCCATGGATTTACTAATGGTTGGTTACACTGCAGCATTGGCAAAGTATTAAGAGCACATCTTCTGCTGACACTCCCAATAAGCTATGTGCCAGAAGAAGAAGAGATGGCATACTGTTGGGATAGTATTGGTATCAACAGGAGAAGAGAAATTGACCATCCAATGTCATAATAAGTCAACCTTTGGTCAAAGACTTCTGGAACAATGTTAGTCCCAACAATGCCGAAGCTTCAGTTATGACTGTCTCTGAGTTGAAGCATCATGCAAGTGATCATTATTTACGTGAGAACCTCAGAATTGAGTGCTGAGCCAGGCCCATTCTTGTGCTCAGCCAATGTCCACACACTTGTGAACTTTCTTGCCAGAGTCACTGCTCAGGAGTGGGAGCCCTGGCAGATTTTCTCTGTCTAAGCCAGGGGCACCGAGGCCTGTTGGAATTCCCCAGCCGACACTTTCTCCAAGATGAGTTGACCGGGCAAAGATGGGGATCCAACCTGGTCTGTCTGGCTCAGCTGATGACAGGATTGTCTGGCTGAGTCTATGGGGTAGCTCTTTCACCGTGCTGCGTAGGATTTCAATAATATGGTTTTGATCAAGATCGTGTTGCAGATTTAAATTCCCTGTGCTATTCGAAAGGTTTTCTTGTGCCCTTGTTATCGGGTCAAGTTTGAAGTCACTCTCCAGCTGAAAGAAGGAGGTTCCGCAACCAATTAACAGCAGCCCTGTGGCTTGGCATATCACATTGCACATGTGTTAGTTAGTAAAAATATATGTGTTGCTTTCATTTAGAAAACATAATATTTTTATAGTTTAGAAACTTTATGAAAGTCATGTTTAATTAATCATTAGAAACGAGCAGTTGTGATGAAGAAGTGGGAAGATGTAGGCAGCTTACTGCTGCAGGCAGCCCTTTTGAATAATAACACATCCCTGGGGATAGTAGATGTACGAGGACCAGCTTTATTTATGTTTCGTATCAACTTTAATTCCTATTAATTTAATTTAATTTATTTACTTTCATTTCCTCTTACCCTTTGGATCCTTTGATAGCTGGACAAAGATCTGGGCCATCGAATTCTCCTCCACCACTATTCAATGATGCAGTAGGGACACTAAGAAAGAGGTCGGCACTCGTCTGGGGAGAGGCAGTTGAGCCTGTGAGGTATTCCTGGCCCAAGATACGACGCCAGGAATTTTCTCAGGGGTCCCGCCGTTCGGTCACTGTTAAATTTGGCAGAAGCCCTTGGACAGACGTGTTAAATGGGAGAATCCCCGGGGAAATTCCTGGCCAAAGCTCCAGCTGATGTCGTCCCTGAGGGTGACAAACTCAGCCATTGTGGGGGGGAAATCGTGCTCGAATTTGAGCCCAGGCTGAGTTTGAAATTCTGAAATGGAATGCAGTGCCAGTATTATCAAGCTGAACAAGCGACTAATACAAGGGGCAAAAATTGCTCAAATTCCTAACACCAAAGTGCACCAGTTCATTTTAATTCACCACGAACCTCATTCTGGCCACATTTGTACACAAAGAGACAAATGTTACACTGATCAGGATTGGACTTTAACTGTTGTGTTATAAATATTCACATTTGATGAGTTGTGAAACAACAAAAAGAACGTGGGCTAGAAATTCCCCTGGTTTGCACCTCCTGTTAGCGCCTCTGGGGGGCGATAATGGGGCGTTATCGGCTTTGTGCCTTCCGTTAGCGCCTCCGGGGGGCGACAATGGGACTTACTGGCTTTGTGCCTTCCGTTAGCGCCTCCGGGGGCCGATAATGGGGCGTTATCGGCTTTGTGCCTTCCGTTAGCGCCTCCAGGGGGCGACAATGGGGCGTTATTGGCTTTGTGCCTTCCGTTAGCGCCTCTGGGGGGCAATAATGGGGCGTTACCGGCTTTGTGCCTCCCGTTAGCGCCTCCAGGGGGCGACAATGGGGCGTTATCGGATTTGTGCCTTCCGTTAGCGCCTACGGGGGGGCGATAATGGGGCGTTATTGGCTTTGTGCCTTCCGTTAGCGCCTCCGGGGGGCGATAATGGGACGTTACCGGCTTTGTGCCTTCCATTAGCGCCTCCGGGGGGCGATAATGGGACGTTACCGGCTTTGTGCCTCCCGTTAGCGCCTCCGGGGGGCGATAATGGGGCGTTACCGGCTTTGTGCCTTCCGTTAGCGCCTCCGGGGGGTGATAATGAGGCATTACCGGCTTTGTGCCTCCCGTTAGCGCCTCCGGGGGGTGATAATCGGGCGTTACCGGCTTTGCAACCGGACGCGGCGAGAGTACCGACGTCTGCGAACTTCGCCTGCAGGTTAGCGGCGGCGGTAAACCCTCACGCTACTGTAAAGTCCGCGCCTCAATAATACACGGACTTCGGGAGAACAGTTTAACAGGTACTTTACTGAACAGGAGGGCACTCTTTTGTTTGGACCCAACAAAAAAACAAAAAAACAAATTGGACTGTAAATAAACAAAAGTTCAACTAAAACTTAACAAATCAAATTAAAATCTGTTTTTCCGGGTTGATGATGCACTCCAGTCCCCGCGGCGCCCACCGGTCGCGGAAATACTCAAGTGTGCCGGCGGACACCGCGTGCTCCATCTCCAGGGCCACCCGGGCACGAACATGGCCGCGGAAGAGAGGCAGGCAATCCGGCCGGACGACCCCCTCGACCGCCCACTGCCTGGACCAATGGATGGCTCTTTTAGCCAGGTCCAGGAGGAGGCCTACAAGGAGGTCCTCCAACCTGTCCGCTCCCCTCCGCACCGGGTGACCGTAGATTAAGAGCGTGGGACTGAAGTGCAACCAAAAATCGAGGAGCAGCCCCTTCAAGTAGTGAAAGAGGGGCTGCAACCTCTCACACTCGACATAAACGTGAAACACGGACTCCTCCAGGCCGCAAAAAATGCAGGCGGCCTGGGAGTCCGTGAACCTACTTAAAACCATATTGCAAGGGACCGCTCCGTGCAACACCCTCCAGGCCAAGTCCCCGATGGAACAAGGGAGGACTCCCGCGTAGAGAGCCCTCCATTGGGGGCCTCCGCCTCCGCCGGTCGGCAACACGCCACGCCAAGGCGTGTCCGGACGGCAGACGAAGATGGCAAAGTGGAGAGTGTGCAGGAGCAGCCCGTACAGGAAACCCCTCCGTGCGGAATGAAAAGGCACGGAGGGTATTTCCTCGAGACGGGTCAAGTTGTGAAGCGCCAGTTCCCGAGGGGAGTTTCGGGGCCGGGCGCCGATGAGGAATTCCGTCTGAACGGGGGTAAGCTTGGACGGGATCGCCCCACGTGCTTGAGCCGCCCTGATACACCTAGTGGAGTCGGGGCCCAGTGCCACTTTCACCGACTCGATGGCTTCGACCGCGAGCCGGACGTTAGCCCAGGACAGGCGCCGCGCCAGCTCCTCCGGCGCCATCCAGCCCGCTCCTCCGCCATTGAGCAGGTCCCCGATTCTGGTCACCTTGCCAGGCACAGCCCTGCCCTCCGCAGGCCGCCCGAACCCGCGGTCGTGGAGGTGCGGATCCCTGAGCAGCGGCTCCTGAAGGAGAGCCGCCGCTCCTGACGGGGGAGAGCTCCGCCTGGAAGCGATGTAGTTCCAAACCTATAGCAGTTCCTGGTAGAAGACAGGCAGCTCCTGCAGGCTGGCACGCCTGCAGCCTACTTTCACAAACAGGAGCTGCGTGTCGTAATTGAGGCCGTGCAGCTGGCGGAAGAAATACGTCGCCAGCGCACACCATCTCGGAGGATTCTCGATGTACAGGTATCTCTGCAGCGTCTGAAGACGGAAAGTCGCAACCTGGGTGCGAAGGCACACCAGCGCCTGACCGCCCTCCCTAAGCGGGAGACTCAGAACCGCGGCAGAGACCCAGTGCTTCCTTTTGTCCCAGAAGAAGTCGATGAGCTTCTTCTGCATCTTGGCGACAAACGCAGGGGGAGGGATCAAAGTGACCAACCATTATCACAACATGGCGGCCACCAGCTGGTTTAAGACCAGCGCTCGACCCCTGTAGGACAACACTCGGAGCAGTCCTGTCCAGCGTCCTAGGCGAGCGGTGACTTTGGCCTCCAGTTCTTGCCAGTTCGCCGGCCAGGCGTCCTCGGCAGGGCTAAGGTAGACTCCCAAATAGAGGAGGTGCGTGGTGCTCCAGGCGAAAGGCCTGAACTCCTCCGGCAGGGAGTCCACCCGCCACTGACCCACCAGGAGTCCGGAACATTTCTCCCAGTTGCTCTTGGCGGAGGATGCGTCCGAGTAAATCTGCTGGCATTCCCGCATCCTCTGCAAGTCAGCGGGATCCGTGACCGTGAGGAGCACGTCATCGGCGTAAGCCGAGAGGACAACCTCCACGCCCGGCCCTTGCAGAGCCAGTCCCATCAACCTCTTCTGCAAGAGGCGCAGGAAAGGCTCCACGCAAACGGCGTATAACTGACCGGACATGGGGCATCCCTGACGCACCCCCCTCCCGAAGCGAAGGGGCGCCGTCAAGGACCCGTTAACTTTAATCAGACACTCCGCGGCGGCGTACAGAAGTCGGATCCGGGTGACGAAATGCGTCCCGAACCCGAATGCGCGCAGAGTCCTGAAGAGATACTCGTGATCCACCCTGTCGAACGCCTTCTCCTGATCCAGGGAAAGGAAGGCGACCGACAGACCAGCCCTCTGGGAGTGGTGGACCAGGTCCCAGACCAGATGGATGTTATCGTGGATGGTCCGGCCCGGGACCGTGTAGGACTGGTCGGGGTGGATCATGTGGGCCAGCAAGGTGCCAAGGCGAGCAGACATGGCCCTGGCAAAGATTTTATAGTCCGTGCTGAGGAGGGAGGCCGGGCGCCAGTTCTTAAGGAGGCGGAGATCGCCCTTCTTAGGCAGCAGGACAATGACCGCCCTGCGCCAAGAGAGGGGCATCTCCCCGGTCGCAAAACTTTCCCCCAGGACCCGCGCGTCGTCGCCCCCCAAGACGTCCCAGAACGTCCTGTGGAACTCCACGGTCAGCCCGTCCAGCCCCGGGGACTTTCCCCTAGAGAGCTGGCGGAGGGCGCCGGTCAGTTCTGCCAGGCTTAGCGGAGCGTCCAATTTTTCGGCGCCCTCCGGGCTGACCTTCAGCAGGTCCTCCCACAAAACTCTGCGTGCATCCTCGCTGGACGGATCCGGAGAAACAGAGCCTCGTAATAGGCGCGGGTCTCCGCGCTGATTCCCTCCGGATCCGAGACCAGAGATCCGTCGTCGGCCAGCAGCCCCAAGAGCTGCTTACAGACCCCCCGTCTTTTTTCCAGCGAGTAGAAGGGGGAGCCGCGGTCCAGGTCCCGCAGGAGCTGGATCCGCGACCTCACGTACGCGCCTCGGGACCCGACGAGCTGCAGGTCTTTCAGCGCGCCCTTCTTCTCTTCGTACACCTTCCGCAGGGCCGGGTCCTCGATGACCTGACTGAGACGGGACTCCAGGTCGAGCACCTCCTTCTCCAACCGCCCGACCCGGGCTTCCCGCCTCTTGGTCGACCCCTTCGTGTACTCCTGACAGAAGAGACAGACGTGAGCCTTGCCCACGTCCCACCATAGCCTCAAGGAGGGGAAGCCCCCCCGCTTCCTACTCCAGTCGGCCCAGAACCGACGAAACGAATCCCGGAATCGCGCGTCCTCCAGCAGCAGGTTGTTAAAATGTCAGTACGCGGACCCCCCCCGTGTGCGCAGCGGAGCGAACTCTGCCCACACCAGGTGGTGGTCCATGCACGGCACCGGCCGCATGGAAGCCGCCGGAACGCAGGAGACGTACGCCCGGGAAATGTAGAGGCGGTCGATTCTGGACCTTCCTCCCCCAGACCTCATGCTAGTGATGGCGCTGGAGTCGGGGTGGAGATTTCGCCAGACATCCACCAAGTCGAAGGACCCGACCAGGTCCCTCAACTTCTCCATCGCCGCCGGGCTTCGCGGGGGACCGGAACGGTCCCTCGCCTCGAGGGTGCAGTTAAAATCCCCCCCGAGGATGACGCACTCGCCCACGTCGACGGAGCCAAAAAGAGCGGACACTTCTTCGAAGAAGTGCACTTGCTGCGCACCGGTCTGAGGGGCGTACACCTTCACTAGATGGAGCGGCACGCCCCCCAGGCGAACAGTGACCTGGCGCAAGCGGCCCGGCACGTGCTCCTTGACCCCCCAAGATCTCCGACTGAAAATGCGGGGCCAGCAAGATAGCCACCCCGCTGGAATAGTTGGAGATGTGACTCATGCTGACCCCTCCTTGCCACTCCAGGAGCCACGTGGCTTCGTCTCCCGGAACGGTGTGGGTTTCTTGCAGGAAGCACACCGCATACTTCCCGTCCAGAAGGACCGAGAAATTATTGAATCTGCGGCGCGCCTCCCTGCTGCCGTTGATGTTGAGGCTGGCTATGGTTATCTTCATGTCAGAAGCATAGTGCAACCTCGACCTACACCTAACGGGGGGAGGAAGCGCAGCCGCTGGTCAGCCGCCACCTCCTCAGCAGCCCATTGAGGAACGTTCTGAGCCAACGCAGCTCGAGCAGGTTCACACCCTCGTCCGCGCCCATGGTCTTAACTGCTGCGCGGACGGACACGATGAGCAGCGCCAGCTCCGACCACCTGTCGAGGGCCAGCCGGACCTTATTGCACCGACCCAGGCACGTGGCCATAAAATCCCGGAGTTACCTTACGGGAATGAGGGGAGACTCGGCAAGGGGCACAAGGTCATCCATTGCCTCGTCGGCGCTGGAGGCCGAATCGCTATCCGTGCCCATCACCGAGTCCCCATCCTCCTCCAGGGGGTCATCACCAGCGGATGACCCGGCCGTCACGCAGTGCGCAGCGAACGGCTCGGCCGCACCAGCCAGCCCCGCCTCCGCCCGGATCCCACCCCCAGGATCGGCGGCAGAGGATTCCTCCTTGGGCTCCTCTAGGGGCGCTGGGCCAGAAGACGGCGGTGGTTCAGAGCCCCCCTCCGCCCCAGACGCCGGAAGGACCGGAGAAACCGGGGAGAGAACAATTCCCAGCTCCTCCAGTACGTCCGGCACCAGAGACGCAGCCAGGGGGCCATCCTCCTCCCCGCCACCAACCTCCGACCCAGCAGATGGGGTGTTTTGAATTAAACCCTCCACCAGGTCGAACAGCCCCTAGGAGATGTCCGGGTCGCATTGAGCGAGCTCATTTTCCTCGAGCTCACCCGACCCAGACACCAGGCTGCCCAACCCGGCGAGGGGTAACGGCACCGATAAAATGTCAATAGCCGCGGGTTGTTCCGCGACCCCCCCCACGGGCAGGGTCTCGTCCCCATCCCCGGGAGGCACGTGCCGGACAGACACATCTGCCTCAGTCTCCCGAGGGACAGGCGACCCCTGCCGATCGCCGGTGGTAATGACAGCGGGGGGGGGAGGTGCAGTACCCACGGCGGGCGACGACTCCCCCTGCTCGGAGGGACCTTCCTCCTGCCGGTCCTCCTCCTCTTCCAGGGGGTCACGCCTTCTTTTTAGCACGGAGGGAGCGAGGGAGACCTCCATGTCTGCAGAGGCCTCCTCCTCTGCTCCCTCCGGCGGAGCAGGTTTGTCGGGTTCCTCGGGACCGAGCCCGGCCACAGGTATTGGCGTTACCGCTGTGGCGGTTGTGGCCACAGGCTCGGGCACGAGGCCCCTCCCACTCGCGTCTGCCCCGATTAACTCCGCGAGGAGCGCGGGTGTAAGGGGCACAAGGGGCAAGGGCTGGCCATCCACGGGGGGACCCGCCCTAAGGTGTTTATTTTTTCACCGCGCCTTCTTTCCGGCCGGACGCGCTCCCTCCCCCCCGCCGGAGGCCTTGGTGGCATCGGCCCCCAACGTCAACCGCGCATCAGACGTTCCCGACGCGCGGGCAGATCCGGGGGGAGGAGCGGCGGCGGCGCCAGCCTCAGCCACACGAGATGATCCGGCGGCCTTGGAGGCGGGGCAGTTTTTCCGGATGTGCCCCACCTCCTTGCAGGCATGGCACCGCACACCGTCTGATGTCCAGAAGACGCGATAGGCGGTCCCCTCGTGGTGGACGATGAACGCCCCGTCGGTGTCCTCCTCCCGCGCCAGCTGGACGAACAGCTGGCGCCGGAAGGAGAAGACGTGGGGAAGGCTGGCTTCCCGGAAGCCGAGCGGGATGGGCGTGATCCCCAACCTCACCTCCCCAAGTTGGTGCAAATGTGGGAGGAGGAGCTCACCAGGGACATAGGGCGGGACGTTTGAGATGACAATTCTCTGCGCGATGGCCTCGAGAGGATCCACCGGCAGGAAGGTACCGCCCACGGTGAGCCCCTTGGCGACGGCCAGGGACACGGCCCGCTCCGACCCCAGGAAGAACATAGCCTTCCCATACATTTTTCAGGCCGCGACGATGGCTGAGGTGCCGACAACCCCAGCCATGGCTTTAACGCAGGCCTCAATGGTCATAGTGGGGTGAGTGTAGCTCTTCACCCCAAGCTTTTTTGTTATCAATCTGAATGGTGACAGGGCAGCAGAAGCAGCAGGAGCAGCTGTGGCTGTGGCTGCCACTCCCGCATAAGTCCTGGCTGGCCCCGCCACTGTCGAAGATGCAGTCGCCATTCTGGGGTGTTTTCTAAAAAGGGCTACACTCACCCCAAGTCACAGGCCTGAAGGTGTTAATTGTGGCCTCAGCTATTTTTTGGTCCTCTATTGAGCAGAGGGAGCTGTTTGACTTGAAGGCACACCTCTCCCCCTTATTGATTAGAATTGGGGGAGGGGCCTTCTCCCCTCTGCTCAATAGGTAATTAAAATATAGATAGATGAGGTGCCTTTTGAGAGAAAGGCAGAGAGAGAAAGACAAAGAGAGAGAGAGAGGGGGCAGGGGCGGGGTTGGGAAGGAGGGAGGCCGCAAGGGCAGGGTCACCACTCAGGATGGTGGGTGGGTGGGTGTCGGCAGGGGTGCACTCTCTGATGAAAAATTAAAGTCTTTGAAGGTGGTCTTCTAGCAGGGGGAGAAGATGTCTTCACCTGGGAAAGCTGGAGATGCCCAGGCTCAGTCCCACACCAGGTCTTAACGATGTATTAATTGGGCTGTTCACCTAGGCAGCTCCAGCTTTCCCAGGTCAGGCAATAGGAAGGGGTCCTTAATTAGTGGTGCGTGTGGCCTAGTGTTTTACGAGAGCCACACACACACACACACACACACACCTTGATGATTCGGCCCTTTTGTCTTCTTTTCTCCCCCCACCTAAAATACAAAGTCTTTGGGAGAGTGCACCAAATAACAGCCACCTGAAAGATGATGTTGTTCTTCCCTCCTTCCAAACAGTTGTTGGTTGTTGGTTGTTTCTCTCCCCTCTCTACTGGAATGGAGGCCAATTTGGGTAGGCAGTGATAGGAAAGGCCTCTCCCCTGGTTGGTGTTGTTGCTGGCCTCCCTTCTCCTTCTCCTCCTCTGTCCTCTCTCTCCAGGCACCTCAGTTGCTGTGATGATGGTGGAGGTGGAGGTGGTGGTGGTCTATCGATATCCTCCTCTTCCTGGTCAGGAGACCACCACTTTCCACTCTGCACTCTCCTGGTTTGGCTGCTCCTTCTCCTCCTGCTGACTGAGGCAGCTGCACAGCCAGCAATGCTGAGAATGAGGTCTCAACAGGAGGGCACTCTTTTTGTTTGGACCCAAAAAAAACCAATTGGACTGTAAATAAACATAAGTTCAACTAAAACTTAACAAATCAAATTAAGATTTGGTTTTCCGTTGATAATGCACTCCAGTCCCCACGGCGCCCACCGGTCGCGGAAATACTCAAGCGCGCCGGCGGACACCGCATGCTCCATCTCCAGGGACACCCGGGCGCGAACATGGCCGCGGAAGAGAGGCAGGCAATCCGGCTGGACGACCCCCTCGACCGCCCGCTGCCTGGACCAATTGATGGCTCTTTTAGCCAGGCCCAGGAGCAGGCCCACAAGGAGGTCCTCCAACCTGTCCGCTCCCCTCCGCACCGGGTGACCGTAGATCAAGAGCGTGGGACTGAAGTGCAACCAAAAATCGAGGAGCAGCCCCTTCAAGTAGTGAAAGAGGGGCTGCAACCTCTCACACTCCATATAAACGTGGAACACGGACTCCTCCAGGCCGCAAAAAATGCAGGCGGCCTGGGAGTCCGTGAACCTACTTAAAACCTAACTGCACGGGACCGCTCCATGCAACACCCTCCAGGCCAAGTCTCCGATGGAACAAGGGAGGACTCCCGCGTAGAGAGCCCTCCATTGGGGACCTCCGCCACCGCCAGTCGGCAAGACGCCACGCCAAGGCGTGTCCGGACGGTAGACGAAGATGGCAAAGTGGAGAGTGTGCAGGAGCAGCCCGTACAGGAAACCCCTCCGCGCGGAATGAAAAGGCACAGAGGGTATTTCCTCGAGACGGCTCAAGTTGTGAGGTGCAGGTTCCCGAGGGGAGTTTCGGGGCCGGGCGCCGATGAGGAATTCCGTCCGAACGGGGGTAAGCTCGGACGGGATTGCCCCACGTGCTTGAGCCGCCTCAATACACCTAGTGGAGTCGGGGCCCAGTGCCGCTTTCACCGATTCGATGGCTTCGACCGCGAGCTGGACGTTGGCCCAGGACAGGCGCCGCGCCAGCTCCTCCGGTGCCATCCAGCCCGCTCCTCCGCCATCGAGCAGGTCCCCGACTCTGGTCACATTGCCAGGCACAGCCCTGCCCTCCGCCAGCCGTCCGAACCCGTGGTCGTGGAGATGCGGATTCCTGAGCAGCGAGCCGCCGCTCCTGACGGGGGAGAGCTCCGCCTGGAAGCGACGTAGTTCCAAACCCATAGCAGTTCCTGGTAGAAGACATGCAGCTCCCGCAGGCCGGCACGCCTGCAGCCCACTTTCACAAACAGGAGCTGCGTGTTGTAATTAAGGCCGTGCAGCTGGCGGAAGAAAAACGTCGCCAGCGCACACCATCTCGGCGGATTCTCGACGTACAGGTATCTCTGCAGCGTTTGAAGACGGAAAGTCGCAGCCTGGGTGCGAAGTCACACCAGCGCCTGACCGCCCTCCCTAAGTGGGAGACACAGAACCGCAGCAGAGACCCAGTGCTTCCTTTTGTCCCAGAAGAAGTCGATGAGCTTCTTCTGCATCTTGGCGACAAACGCAGGGGGAGGGATCAAAGTGACCAACTGGCACCACAACATGGCGGCCACCAGCTGGTTTATGACCAGCGCTCGACCCCTGTAGGACAACACTCGGAGCAGTCCTGTCCAGCGTCCTAGGCGAGCGGTGACTTTGGCCTCCAGCTCTTGCCAGTTCGCCGGCCAGGCATCCTCGGCAGGGCTAAGGTAGACTCCCAAATAGAGGAGGTGCGTGGTGCTCCAGGCGAAAGGCCTGAACTCCTCCGGCAGGGAGTCCACCCGCCACTGACCCACCAGGAGTCCGGAACATTTCTCCCAGTTGATCTTGGCGGAGGATGCGTCCGAGTAAATCTGCTGGCATTCCCGCATCCTCCGCAAGTCAGCGGGATCCGTGACCGTGAGGAGCACGTCATCGGCGTAAGCCGAGAGGACCACCTCCACACCCGGCCCTTGCAGAGCCAGTCCCATCAACCTCTTCCGCAAGAGGCGCAGGAATGGCTCCACACAAACGGCGTATAACTGACCGGACATGGGGCATCCCTGACGCACCCCCCTCCCGAAGCGAAGGGGCGCCGTCAAGGACCCGTTAACTTTAATCAGACACTCCGCGGCGGCGTACAGAAGTCGGATCCGGGTGATGAAATGCGCCCCTAACCCGAATGCGCGCAGAGTCCCGAAGAGATACTCGTGATCCACCCTGTAGAACGCCTTCTCCTGATCCAGGGAAAGGAAGGCGACCGACAGACCAGCCCTCTGGGAGTGGTGGACCAGGTCCCGGACCAGATGGATGTTATCATGGATGGTCCGGCCCGGGACCGTGTAGGACTGGTCGAGGTGGATCATGTGGGCCAGCACGGTGCCAAGGCGAGCAGACATGGCCCTGGCAAAGATTTTATATTCCGTGCTGAGGAGGGAGACCGGGCGCCAGTTCTTAAGGAGGCGAAGATCGCCCTTCATAGGCAGCAGGACAATGACCGCCCTGCGCCAAGAGAGGGGCATCTCCCCGGTCACCAAACATTCCCCCAGGACCCGCGCGTAGTCGCCCCCCAAGACGTCCCAGAACGTCCTGTGGAACTCCACGGTCAGCCCGTCCAGCCCCGGGGACATTCCCCTCGAGAGCTGGCAGAGGGCGCGGGTCAGCTCCGCCAGGCTTAGCGGAGCGTCGAATTTTTCGGCGCCCTCCGGGCTGACTTTCGGCAGGTCCTCCCACAAAACTCTGCGCGCATCCTCGCTGGACGGATCCGGAGAGAACAGAGCCCCATAGTAGGCGCTGGTCTCCGCACTGATTCCCACCAGATCCGAGACCAGAGATCCGTCGTCGGCCAGCAGCCCCAAGAGCTGCTTACGGACACCCCGTCTTTTTTCCAGCGAGTTGAAGAAGGGGGAGCCACGGTCCAGGTCCCGCAGGAGATGGATCCGCGACCTCACGTACGCACCTCGGGACCCGACGCGCCCTTCTTCTCTTCGTACACCTTCAGCAGGGCCGGGTCCTTGACGACCTGACCGAGACGGGACTCCAGGTCGAGCACCTCCTTCTCCAGCCGCCCGACCCGGGCCTCCCGCCTCTTGGTCGACCCCTTCGCGTACTCCTGACAGAAGAGATGGATGTGAGCCTTGCCCACGTCCCACCATAACCTCAAGGAGGGGAAGCCCCCCTGCTTCCTTCTCCAGTCGGCCCAGAACTGACAAAACAAATCCCGGAACCGCGCGTCCTCCAGCAGCAGGTTGTTAAAATGCCAGTACGCGGACCCGCCCCGCGCGCGCTGCAGAGTGAGCTCCGCCCACACCAGGTGGTGGTCCGTGCGTGGCACCGGCTGCATGGAAGCCGCCGGAACGCAGGAGACGTACGCCCGGGAAATATAGAGGCGGTCGATTCTGGACCTTCCTCCCCCAGACCTCACGCTAGTGAAGGCGCTGGAGTCGGGGTGGAGATTTCGCCAGATGTCCACCAAGTCGAAGGACCCGACCAGGTCCCTCAAATTCTCCATCGCCGCCGGGCTTTGCGGGGGACCGGAACGGTCCCTCGCCTCGAGGGTGCAGTTAAAATCCCCCCCGAGGATGACGCACTCGCCCACGTCGACGGAGCCCAAAAGAGCGGACACTTCTTCAAAGAAGCGCACTTGCTGCGCACCGGTCTGAGGGGCGTACACGTTCACTAGATGGAGTGGCACGCCCCCCAGGCGAACAGTGACCTGGAGCAAACGGCCCGGCACGTGCTCCTTGACCCCCAAGATCTCCGGCTGAAAATGTGGGGCTAGCAAGATAGCCACCCCGCTGGAATTGTTGGAGAGGTGACTCATGCTGACCCCTCCTTGCCACTCCAGGAGCCACGTGGCTTCGTCTCCCGGAACGGTGTGGGTTTCTTTCAGGAAGCACACCGCATACTTCCCGTCCCGAAGGACCGAGAAGTTATTGAATCTGCGGCGCGCCTCCCTGCTGCCGTTGATGTTGAGGCTGGCTATGGTTATCTTCATGTTAGAAGCATAGTGCAACCTCGACCTACACCTAACGGGGGGAGGAAGCGCAGCCGCTGGTCAGCCGCCACTTCCTCAGTAGCCCAGTGTGGAACGTTCTGAGCCGACGCAGCTCGAGCAGGTTCACACCCTCGTCCGCGCCCATGATCTTAACTGCGGCGCGGACGGACACAATGAGCAGCGCCAGCTCTGACCACCTGTCGAGGGCCAGCCAGACCTTATTGCGCCGACCCAGGCACGTGGCCATAAAATCCCGGAGTTCCCTTACGGGAATGAGGGGAGACTCGGCAAGGGGCACGAGGTCATCCATCGCCTCGTCGGCGCTGGAGTCCTAATCGTCCTCCGTGCCCATCACCGAGTCCCCATCCTCCTCCAGGGGGTCGTCACCAGCGGCCGACCTGTCCGCCGCGCAGTGCGCAGCGAACGGCTCGGCCGCACCAGCCAGCCCCGCCTCCGCCCGGATCCCACCCCCAGGATCGGCGGCAGAGGATTCCTCCCTGGGCTCCTCTAGGGGTGCTGGGCCAAAAGATGGCGGCGGTTCAGAGCTCCCCTCCGCCCCAGATGCCGGAATGACTGGAGAAACTGGGGAGAGAAAAATTCCCAGCTCCTCCGGTACGTCCGGCACTAGAAATGCAGCCAGGTGTCATCCTCCTCCCCGCCACCAACCTCCGACCCAGCGGATGGGGTGTTTTGAATTAAAACGTCTACCAGGTCGAGCAGCCCCTGGGAGATGTCCGGGTTGCATTTGGCGAGCTCATTTTCCTCGAGCTCGCCTGACCCAGACCCCAGGCCGCCCGACCCGGCGAGGGGTAACGGCACCGATAAAATGTCAATTTCTGGCACGGGTTGTTCCGCGACCCCCCCCATGGGCAGGGTCTCGTCCCCATCCCCGGGAGGCACGCGCCGGACAGACACATCTGCCTCAGCCTCCCGAGGGACAGGCGACCCCTGCCGATCGCTGGTGATGATGACAGCAGGGGGGGGGGCGCAGTACCCGCGGCAGGCGACGACTCCCCCTGCTCGGAGGGACCTTCCTCCTCCCGGTCCTCCTCCTCTTCCAGGGGGTCGCGCCTTCTTTTTAGCACGGAGGGAGCGAGGGAGACCTTCATGTCTGCAGAGGCCTCCTCCTCAGCTCCCTCCGGCGGAGCAGGTTTGTCGGGTTCCTCGGGCCCGAGCACGGCCGCAGGTATTGGCGTTACCGCTGCGGCGGTTGCGGCCAGAGGCTCGGGCACGAGGCCCCTCCCACTCACGTCTGCCCCGATTAACTCCGCGAGGAGCGCGGGTGTAAGGGGCGCAAGGGGCAAGGGCTGGCCATCCACAGGGGGACCCGCCCTACGGTGTTTATTTTTTTCGCCGCGCCCTCTTTCCGGCCGTACGCGCTCCCTCCCCCCCGCCGGAGGCCTTGGTGGCATCGGCCCCTGACGTCGACCGCGCATCAGACGTTCCCGATGCGCGGGCAGATCTGGGGGTAGGAGCGGCGGTGGCGCCAGCCTCGGCCGCACGAGATGATCCGGCGGCCTTGGAGGCGCGGCAGGTTTTCCGGATGTGCCCCACCTCCTTGCAGGCGTGGCACCGCACACCGCCCGACGTCCAGAAGACGCGATAGGCGGTCCCCTCGTGGTGGACGACGAACGCCCCGTCGGTGCCCTCCTCCCGCGCCAGCTGGATAAACAGCTGGCGCCGGAAGGAGAAGACGTGGCGAAGGCTGGCTTCCCGGAAGCCGAGCGGGATGGGCGTGATCCCCGACCTCACCTCCCCAAGTTGGCATAAATGGGGGAGGAGGAGCTCACCAGGAACATAGGGTGGGATGTTCGAGATGACGATCCTCTGCGCGGTGGCCTCGAGAGGATCCACCGGCAGGAAGGTCCCGCCCACGGTGAGCCCCTTGGCGACGTCCAGGGACACCGCCCGCTCCGACCCCAGGAAGAACACAGCCTTCCCGTACATTTTTGAGGCCGCGACGATGGCTGAGGGGCCGACAACCCAGCCATGGCTTTAATGCAGGCCTCAATGGTCATAGTGGGGTGAGTGTAGCTCTTCACCCCAAGCTTTTTTGTTATAAGTTTAAAGGGTGACGGGGCAGCAGAAGTAGCGGGAGCAGCTGTGACTGTGGCTGCCACTCCCGCATAAGTCCTGGCTGGCCCCGCCACCGGCGAAGATGCAGTCGCCATTATGGGGTGTTTTTATAAGGGCTACACTCACCCCAAGTCACAGGCCTGAAAGTGTTAATTGTGGCCTCAGGTATTTTTTGGTCCTCTATTGAGCAGAGGGAGCTGTTTAAAATGAAGACACACCTCTCCCCTTATTGATTGAAATTGGGAGAGGGGCCTTCTCCCCTCTGCTCAGTAGGCAATTAATAAAAAGAGATGAAATTGAGGTGCCTCAGAGAAATAGGCAGAGAGAGACAAAGAGAGAGAGAGAGCGGGGGTGGGAAGGAGGGAGGCCGCAAGGGCCGGGTTGCCACTCGGGATGGTGGGTGGGTGGGTGTTGGCAGGGGTGCACTCTCCAATGGGATTTAAAAGTCTTTGATGGTGGTGGTCTTCTGGCAGGGGGAGAAGGTGTCTTCACCTGGGAAAGCTGGAGATGACCAGGCTCAGTCCTGCACCAGGTCTTAACGATGCAATTAATGGAATTAAAGACTTCACCTAGGCAGCTCCAGCTGTCCCAGGCCAGGCAATGGAAGGGGTGCTTATTAGTGGTGTGCGTGGCCTAGTTTTTAACAAGAGCCACACACACACACAGACACCCCTTGATGATCCGGCCTTGTTTCTTCTATTCTCCCCCCACCTAAAATACAAAGTCTTTGGGAGAGTGCACCAAATAACACCCACCTGAAAGATGATGTTGTTCTTCCCTCCTTCCAAACAGTTGTTGGTTGTTGGTTGTTTCTCTCCCCTCTCTCCCTCTCCTGAAGTGGAGGCCAATTTGGGGAGGCAGTAATGGAAAGGCCTCTCCCCTGGTTGGTGTTGTTGCTGGCCTCCTTTCTCCTTCTCCTCCTCTGTCCTCTCTCTCCAGGCACCTCAGTTGCTGTGATGATGGTGGAGGAGGTGGAGGTGGTGGTCTTACGTTCCCCTCCTCTTCCTGGTCAGGAGACCACCACTTTCCACTCTGCACTCTCCTGGTTTGGCTGCTCCTTCTCCTCCTGCTGAATGAGGCAGCTGCACAGCCAGCAATGCTGAGAATTAGGTCTCAACAGGAGGGCAACATCAGACTGAAATACAGAAGCCTGCTAGGGCCTTTTATACAGGGGTGGTCACTGTCGGTACTGCAGTCTAAAACCAGTTCTTCCCTTAAAGGTACATACACAACAATTCCTCCCCTTTTAGATAAACAGTACATAACATTCATTTAACAACTAAATAATAACTAATTACAACTTTCTGGATATTATATACATCAACTGAAATAATCATTTATAAGTTCAGTCTTTGAGGAGGCTTCCTGATCCTGACTGGATAGCGCCTTTCTCGAGTATCCTGTTCTTGCGGCGAAGCTGATTCTGGTTCATGGTCACTGGTTGGTTCGTCAGCTTCCAATACCCCTGCTTCTGAGGTAGACGCAATCTGTACTTCAGGTTGATTACCAGGTGCACCTTCTCGTGGCACGGGTTTGGCTTGTTCCTGTGACTCTAGAATCTGGTCAGCATGGCGCCTCACAATGCTCTCTCCAATGTCCACTGTGTACATTAGTGGTCACTGCTGTGTGCATATCGTTCCTGGCTGCCATTTTCTGTTCGGTAGTCGCGGGCCAAGACTGGTTGCCCTACCTTGAAGCTCCGGGTTGGCTTCTCATTTATGTGCTGGAATTGCTTATCCTCAACATCTCGTCTTATGTTTGGTTTGAGCAAATCCAGGCGACATCTTAGCCTTCGGTTGAAAAACAGTACGGCTGGAACTTGGTTGGTTACTGCATGTGTCGCATTCCAGTAGGCAAACAAGAAACTATCCACCTTGTGTTGTAGTGGTATGTCGTCATTATATATTGCCTTTATGGCCTTTTTAAAGGTCTGAACAAACCTCTCAGTCACGACGCCCTATTGTGCGCCTGGCGCCCCTAGCGACTGGTAGAGGGGAACGGCTCTCAGTTGATGCGGGGCGCGGGGGGCGCAAATTAAAGGGCACACCTCCTGCAGTAGAAAAGGCTGCCATTTCGCAGCGCTCCTTTTTGAGAGACGGATCTTTGCAGAGAGACAAAGATAGAGAGCTTTCTGCTTTGGCTCAACACTTGAACAGGTACTTGTGGCTTCAGGCCACAGCTTTCCACTTGTCTTTGCCTTCAGTGTCATATCATTGTTTGCAAACATATAATGGGGGCTGCAATGGGTGCAAACGCTGGCCTTCTCCATTGCATCCAAAGGGCTCACAGACGCCGTGAGAGAGTGGCAGTCCTGGCCAGACGGAGAGGGGGCAACAGGCATCAGGAAAGGAGGCCTTACCCACCCAGGGTATACCGCCAGCAGTTCTCCTATCTGAACATGTCTGACGAGCAGTGTGTTCGGAGGCTGCGATTCTGAAGGGCGGTGGTCACTGAGATCTGCAACCTGCTTGGCGGTGATCTGCAGCCACATCTGAGGAGCAGGACGTCTCTGTCGGTGACAGTGAAGGTGACGGTGGCTCTCAACTTCTATGCCACCGGCTCCTTCCAATCTGCTACTGGGGACATTTCCAACATATCCCAGTTCGCCGTGCATTGCTGCATCCGCCAGGTGACCAATGCCCTTTTCAAAAGGAGACGTCAGTTCATCTCCTTCTCCATGGCCCTTGTCAAGCAGCAACAGCGTGCAATGGGCTTTGCAGCATTCGCGGGCTTCCCCATGGTGCAGGGCGCCATTGACTGCACGCATGTGACTTTGCGGGCACCTCTGGAGAATGCCGAGGATTACCGCAACCGGAAGGGCTACCATTCCCTCAACGTTCAGCTGGTGTGTGACCACAGGCAGCTCATCCTAGCTGTCAATGCCCGCTTTCCAGGCAGCAGCCACGATGCCTTCATCCTGCGCCAGACTTCTGTGGCAGACATGTTCCAGGCCCAGCCTCACCCACGAGGATGGCTTCTCGGGGACAAAGGCTATCCTTTGTGTACCTGGCTGATGACCCCGCTCCGTGTGCCCAGCACCCCTGCTGAAGAGGGATACAACGACAGCCATCAAGCGACCAGGAACATCATTGAGCAAACAATCGGCATCCTAAAGCAACGGTTCCGCTGTCTGGATCGTTCCGGTGGAGCCCTACAATATTCGCCGGAGCGAGTCTCCCATTTCGTGGTCATGTGCTGCATGCTGCACAACCTGGCTATCCGCAGGACTCAGCCACTGCCACCAGAGATTGGAGGACCACCTGAGGAGGAGGAGGAGGAGGAGGAGGACCAGCACAGGAGGGAGGCAGAAAGTGCAAGGGCCGCCCGTCGGCGGCTTATTGAACGTCGGTTCTAGGCCCCCTCTCAGGGAATGGTTTGTGCCAATGTCACCAGATGAATGTAGCCGCTCCACAAGCCCTCAGCCGAGCAGGGCAACCAGGACTTGCAAAAAAAAGCATGCACAGTGCGATTTAAGAACATTTATTTATTGGAAACCTCTGCCCTTCCCACATTACAGCCTCATGGAGAGAAGCCCCCTCCAAAAACACAAAACGAACAGTCTCGGCCTTACAAAACAAAGAAAGACACCAGCCTCGGCCTTACAAAACAAAGAAAGACACCAGTCTCGGTCTTACAAAACAAAGAAAGACACCAGTCTCGGCCTTACAAAACAAAGAAAGACACCAGTCTCGGCCTTACAAAACAAAGAAAGACACCAGTCTCGGCCTTACAAAACAAAGAAAGACACCAGTCTCGACCTTACAAAACCACAACTACACCAGTCTCGGCCTTTCAACAAACACAAAGCATTTGGCCAGACCTTCTACTTTTTGCCCTGCGAGGGCGATGCCTTTCGCATCCGTGACTGGCCCCTGCCCGCCCTGCAGCTCCTCCTCAATGGGACCCCAGTGGCTGCAGCAAGGCTGGGGGAAGGCTGCTGAGGGTCAGATGGCGAGACGCCAGATGCCCTTGGGGGTCGGCCTGCACCAGCTCTGGCCCTGGAGGGTCCGGCTGCTGACTGCTCCAACTCTGCTTGGGCGGCAGCAGTCTGTCCAGCGGCTCGTGGCAGCTGCAATGGCGGAGTGGCAGTGTCGGCTGCAGGAATGGTGCCAACCTGACAGATCGCAGGTGCTCCCTGGTCGCCTGAGACATTGGCACTCGCATGGGCCAGCACTGCAGCATACGCAGCAAACAGCTGAAGAACAGACTGCTGGGCTGCTGCTGCGCGGCGAGTGCCCTGGCGATGCCTGGCCGATCCAGCGAGGGTGGCAGCAGTTAGTGCCCGTGTGGCCCTGGTCTGTGTCCGCATGACACCAGCCAGTGAATGACCGGCACGACTGAGCACTTGGCTCGAAGCCGCCTGTGCTGTCGCGAAGTCCTGCAGACTCCTGGCCTGTGCTGCACTGAATTGTTGCAGACTCCTGGCCTGTGCTGCTCTGAATTCCTGCACACTCCTTGACAGAGACTCAATGGAGTCAGGCATCCTTGCCACTGCAGCCATGAGCTCAGTGTGCCTGCGCTCAGCCTGGACGGCCATTTCCTCCAGGAGCCGCACCTCCTCTGCGCTCACCGTAGCAGGACTGGAGGCCGCACTCACCCTCTGGGGAGAAGTCTGCCGAGCTTCACCACCCCTCCCGCGTTGCTGCAGGCCGCTGGGCCCCGGAGCTTCACTCTCCTCCGACCCTTCCCCCCGGCTCCCCTCCAGGGAAGACGTGTCCCCTTCTTCGCCATGGGCTGGCACGGCTGAGGGTGGCACTGATGGGCCGGCTTCCTCTTCCTGCTCCTCGAATTCGGAATCGCTGACAGTGGCAGCTTGAGGGCCCGCCTCCTCACCTGGCGATTCACCATCTGAAAGCAGGGAGGCACAAGAGTTGCTTTAGAGTGAGGACAGGGCAGCAGCGAGGGAGGCATGAGTGCTGCCATGCACTGCATTAGTCGGTCAGTGGCAAAGGATGCTGATCTGAGGCGCAAGTGGAAAGAGAGAGGTCAAAAAGGTGATGCCCTTACCATTGGTGCCCAGAACAGGGTCAGCATCTCCACTGGCGATGGGGCCAATCAGCCGTCCTGCCATAATGCGCTCCACACGCTTGTTGAGGTCGGAGAGCTCTTTGACGTCAGGACGGCCTCCCCCGGTCTCACGTTGCTTCCTCCGGTTGTGCGCCACCTTGGCCTGCAAGAGAAAGGACGGCCTCTAAGTACAGTGTGAAGCCCTGATCTTGTCTGCACTACCTCCCATGGTGGACTGGCCCTGACAGTGTGAAGCCCTGATCTTGGCTGCACTGCCTCCCATGGTGGACTGGCCCTGACAGTGTGAAGCCCTGATCTTGGCTGCACTGCCTCCCATGGTGGACTGGCCCTGACAGTGTGAAGCCCTGATCTTGGCTGCACTGCCTCCCATGGTGGACTGGCCCTGACAGTGTGAAGCCCTGATCTTGGCTGTACTGCCTCCCATGGTCGAATAGCTTGTACAGTGTGTAAAGTGCTGAATGTGCAAGTGGTTTTCATGACAGTCCCATAGCTGCTGGATGAGGGCTGGCCCTTAGGGCTTTCAGGTCCCTTTGCCCATAAACTGAGGTGCACATGCAGGGATGAGGAGGACACTGGAAAGGGTACTCACCCTGACAACCCGAGTGAGGTCGCTGAACTTTTTCCGGCATTGCACAGGAGTCCTGGCAACCACGCTGTTGGAAGTCACCCTGTTTGAGACCTCCCTCCAGGCTTTCCGGTAGGCGCTGGGCAGCGGCCTCCTGCCACCTTCTGGGAACAGAACATGGCGCCTGCGCTCCACTCCGCCAACCAGCACCCTCAGGTCACCCTCGCTGAAGCGCTGCGCTCTCTCCCTGGCCTTCTCCATAGCCCTGGGTGTTGCGCAGATGAAGCAGAAGTGGTCAGGCCTAGCTTGAGGGCTGCAGTGTGCAGGGCGTTGCAGGCAAACAAACCCACCCTCCCCCTTTAAGAGCTGACCGGCGCCAGAGTGTCTGCCGTCAATCAACAACTCCCCGCACCTGCGCTGCGCCCGGCCTCGGGGGTATCGCTCAGGACCGCCGGCTTAGCGCCTAAAGATAGTCATGCATCGCCTGTTTTAGCGCAGCAGCAACCTCTTGGGGCGATGCGACTGAATATCGGCGAAGGTGGCGCGAACTTGCGCCGGGCGCAAACTTTAGCGGCCGCCCGACTTTAGCGCCCCGAACGTGGCTATACTGAATTTCTAGGCCATTGAGTCCATAAATGGACCAGCAAAATCAATGTGTACCCGTTGCCATGGAGATGAGGGCCACTCCCATGGATGTAGCGGGGCCTGTGGTGGAGCGTTTTGGACCTTCTGGCATCCTGTGCATCTCTTGGTCATATCCTCGATTTCTTTATCGATTCCCGGCCACCACACAAACGCCCTGGCTAGGCTCTTCATTTTCACCCCTCCCAGATGACCCTCATGAAGCTCATTGAGCACTCTATCTCTCAACTTGGGTGGAATTACCACTCGGGATCCACACATCAAGGTTCCCCGGCACACTGACAGCTGTTCTCTCCTTGGCGAGAATGCTGGCAACAGTGAGTCGCCATATGCTGGCCATCCCTTCACCGTCAAATCGTAGACCCGAGAGAGTGTCGGGTCATTTCGGGTTTCCTTCTCTATACTCGAGTTTGTAACAGGCAAACATTCAACTATGGTCGCATGGAATATCTCAACAGGGTCCACTGCCGGTGTTTCTTCTACCATAGGCAACGGTAGGCGCGACAGCCCATCAGCGTTTCCATGCTGTTTCGTACCCTTGTACTCTATGTCGTACTGATGTGCCCCTAGAAAAAATGACCATCTTTGCAGCTGTTGCGCCGTCATCACCGGAACACCCTTCTTTGGGTTAAAAATGGAGACCAGGGGCTGATGATCAGTCAGTAGGGTGAATTTCTGCATGTGCAGATAGTGATTGAACTTCTTCACCCCCCACACCAGGCTGAGGGCCTCCCTGTCAATCTAGGCGTAGTTACGCTCGGCTGAGGTTAGCGAGCGTGACGCAAAGGCTATTGGCTTCTCTGAACCGTCACGGAATTTGTGTGACAGTACCACTCCAATGCCGTAGGGTGACGCATCACATGCCAACCAAATCGGTAGTGTTGGGTTGTAGTGGGCCAATACTTCTTTTGAAGTGATTAGGCATTTACATTCCTGAAAGGCACGCTTACACTCATCACTCCATTTCCATGTCACTCCAGTTTGCAGCAGGGCGTTCAGTGGGTGCAGAATTGTAGATAAATTCGGCAAGAACTTATGGTAGTAGTTCACCAACCCGAGGAACGACCTCAGTTGCGACACATTTTCTGGTGCTGGAGCCTTGACTATAGCCTCAATCTTGTCTGGCGACTTATGCAACCCTTCCTCATCAATCATGTGGCCACAATACGAGATTTGTCTCCTGAAGAACTCGCATTTGGGGCGGTTGGCTCGTAGCCCATATTCCTGTAATCTCGTGAGCACCTGCTCCAGGTTGGCAAGGTGTTCATTGTCATTTTCGCCCGTAACCAGGATGTCGTCCAAATAACACTGGGTCCCCGGGATCCCTTGCAGGACTTGTTCCATTGCCATCTGCCAAATAGCCGGGGCCGATGCTACCTCGAATACCAGTCGATTGTACTGGTAAAGGCCTTTGTGAGTGTTTATTGTGAGGTATTTTCTAGATGCTTCTTCCACCTCCATTTGTAGATACGCTTGGGCCAGATCAATCTTTGTAAAACGTTTCCCTCCAGATAGTGAGGCGAAAATATCTTTTATCCGCGGAAGTGGATACTGTACTGTGTGCAGGACTGGGTTCACAGTCACCTTGAAGTCCCCACAGATGCGAACCTTCTTTGGCTCCCCAGGCGTGCTGCTCAATGCTTTCTTCATTACCGGAACGATGGGTGTGGCCCACTCGCTCCAGTCCACCTTGGACAGCACACCTGAATGCTCCAGACTCTCCAGTTCAGCTTCAACGGCTCGGCGGTTTGCGTATGGCACCGGTCTGGCCTTGAAAAATTTTGGGTTTGCGTTATCCTCAATCTTTATGGTTGCCTTTACTCCTTTTAGAGTCCCAAGTCCTTGTTGGAACACCTCTTCCGCGTCAGATAGAATTTGTGACAGACGTCCAGGTGCGACGTTGTCATCCTTTTTGTCAGTCACAGTTAGCGCCAGAATGGAATGCCAATCCAATTGTATTTTTCGGATCCATTCACGTCCCAATAATGGTGGTCCTCCATCTCGTAGTATATACATATATAGTTTCTGTGCTTCCTTGCCGTTATATTTAACTGGCACCCTTATTTTTCCTCTGGGGTAGACCTTTTGCCCCGTGTATGTCTTCAATACAATGGACGTGTCCTTTAAGGGTATGTGTGAGAATAGCCGCTCATAGTCTCATCGATTCATGACAGTTAGGGCTGATCCTGTGTCCAATTCCATCTTTACTGGGGACCCTGCTATCATGAGGGTGACCCAAATGGTTCGGTGATCTTCCTTTGCGATCACATTGTGTAACTTTAGACAACTTAGTCTCCTGCTCCCGGAGTCCTTATCACTCTCCTGATCTTCCGAACTACTGTCTGTCAGTTTCTTTACTTTCCTGTACTGTTCCTTAGTAGTTCTTGTCGTGTTGGTTTTCTTTCCCGACCTGCAGACTCTTGCTATATGTCCCATTTTTCCACATTGCCTGCATACTTTGTCCTTAAACCAGCAGTCCTTCTGCTCATGGGTTGTTCTGCCACAGCGATAGCACTTTTCTGCTCCATACGCCATTTCGTTAGCGCTGTATTCTTGTGGTTTCTGTTGTATTTCTGCAGCTCCCCGTGCTGCTGCTTCGTAGGATACTGCCACGCTGAAAGCCTGTTCTAGCGTCAGGTCCTTTTTTGAAAGTAGTCGTTTCTGGGTTCCTTCACTCTGGAGCCCGCAGACAAACTTATCCCGCAAGGTGTCTGCCCTGCTCCGAACTGGCAGTGCTTCGATAACTTGCGTAGTTCTGTAAGATAGTCAGCATTGCTCTCATCTTTGTGCTGGTTTCTTTTATGGAACTTGAATCTTTCTGCTATCAGCAGCGGTGTAGGGTTTAGGTGTTCCTGTAAGGTATTAACAATCTCCTCAAAACTGTTCTCCATTAGTTTAGCTGGGGTAATTAAATTCCGCAATAGGCCGTACGTACTCGCGCACATCAAATTCAATAATACCGACGCCCTCTTTCCATCGGCCACCTCATTTGCCTTGCAGTACACTTCAATTCTTTCCACATACGTGGTCCAGTCTTCTACCTCGTTGTCGAAAGCAGTGATACTGCCACTTTTCGGCATCTTGGGTGATTTAAAATGGTGCCTCCCGCGCTTTTTCTTCTTCCCCAATGGAATAAAATGGTGCCTCCCGCGCTTTTCCTTCTTCCCCAATGGGATAAAATGGCGCCTCCCGTGCTTTTCCTTCCTCCCCTTGCTGCCGCGCTGCTCCTAGCGTTCTACGGGGTAATGGCGGTGACCCACGGCTTCGGCGCGTCTCGCTTTCCTTCCCCCCCATTTATTTTCTCTCTGCTGCCTGGTTCTTGAGCACCGACCATGCCCTGTGCGCTCCACCCTCTCTCTCTCTTGTTTTCTTTTCCCGGCGACGCTGCGCGGCCCATTTTGTAGAGCCGCTCGATCGAGCTTGAGCCCGCCGCAGTCCGGAAGGGTCAGCGCACTACCTGCTACCAGCACGATTTGCTGGAACACCTTAACTGGGGAGCCAAGCACAGCTCTCCACAGTCTCTCCTGCAATTCTCCGAACACCGATGAATTCTTTGGGCGGTTGCCCGCGGTCGACGCCCGTTGCTCAGACTACGACCTCCAAGAAACCTCCTCTCAGGGCGAGATCCCCGTGAGATGATGCCACACTGCAGGTGAGTTCGAACTTACTCGTCGTCACTGTAAAGTCCGCGCCTCAATAATACACGGACTTCGGGAGAACAGTTTAACAGGTACTTTACTGAACAGGAGGGCAACGTCAGACTGAAATACAGAAGCCTGCTAGGGCCTTTTATACAGGGGTGGTCAATGTCGGTACTGCAGTCTAAAACCAGTTCTTCCCTTAAAGGTACATACACAACAGCCACGATCTCCTGTGCCCCCATCGGATGCGAACTTGGCTTCTGCCCCCTGCAGCATCGCCGGGCGTCAACACCGGCAGCCGCGGGAGGCGTTGTCACTGCGGATGGCCGCTTGGGGAGCGGTAGTTAAAGGGATTGCCGGTGAGGTAGGCGAAAAATGTTTCATCAAGACTCTGTGCATTTATTTCTATTTTTCAGGTGCCACGATTGATCAGCCCTGCACTCTGTTAGAGTGCTTGGGGCTGATCGGCGCCGATCGGAGGTGCCGTTGGTGATCCGTGGATTCGTTTACTTGCAGAGCCTGCAGCAATGGCCCTTCCCTTTAAGGGAGGAAAGGAGCCTCTGATCTCGGCGGCGCTGCCCTGGACATTGTGCAGCGCTCGGCTGCTACCGCCCCTCTTGCCTGGTTTAGCACTCCAAGGGAAGTGGCAGCGCTTGATTTAGGCTCCACTTCCCTCCTGGAGCGTTAAACTGGAAGCTCATGTCCGTTAGAATTGGGTAGCGCCTGGTGATACTTCTGTGCTCTCGCAAAAGGTTTCGCCCCCAATTTCTCCCCCCTTGTATTTATACAGCACCTTTAACATAGTAAAACATCCCAAGGCGTTTCACAGGAGCGTTATTAGACAATATTTGACACTGAACCTCATAAGGAGGAATTAGGACAGGTGACCAAAAGCTTGTTCAAAGAGGTAGGTTTTAAGGAGCGTCTTAAAGGAGGAGAGAGAGGCAGAGAGGTTTAGGGAGGGAATTCCAGAGCTTTGAGCCTAGGGAGCTGAAAGCACGGCCGCCCATGGTGGAGCGATTAAAATAGAGGATGCGCAAGAGGCCCGAATTGAAGGAGAGCAGAGACCTTGGAGGGTTGTAGGGCTGGAGGAGGTTACAGAAATAGAGAGAGGCAAGGCCACGGAGGGGTTTAAAAAGAAATATGAGAATTTTAAAATAGAGGCGATGTAGATCAGCGAGCACAGGGGTGACATCCAAAATACTGGCCACCAAACCCATTGGTTGAATTTTTTTCTGTTTAAGAGTAGGGGATGGGGTTGGGGGAGGTGGGGACGCTCATCAAGGTGAACGAGTCAATGAGGGGAATTTTAACCCCAAAAAACAGGTGGATTGAGGTCGGGTAGGAGGGTAAAGTGTTAAAAAACTGAATGCCGACCCCAACCCGCCTTCAACCTGCCGACTTCCGGTTTTAACAGAGGTGGGATGGGGAGCGGGCAGCCAACCCGCTCCCAGAAGGCAGATCGTCTGTTTAAATATTATAATGAGGCTGGTGTGCCTCAGATTTAACCACCATTTCAAATTTAATTTTGGCTGGTCGGGTTTCTCAGGACTCAGGGAACCCACCAGCTAAAGTAAGGCGAGGACTGCTGGATCCAGGAGGTTATCTCCTGGCTCCAACGATCCTGTTTCACCCACCCACTGCGGTTGGATACCTCCCTGAGGCCTCAGATGCCCCCAATGAGGCCACGAGGCCTCCGATCCCCCTCACAAGTCATCTGATCCTCCTCCAGCCCCCGATCACCTTCCCAGACTCCCCACTTCAGCCCCAATGCTCCTCTGGCTCCCGAGTTCAGGAGGGAGTTGGGTAGTTTTTTGGTGAAAGAATCAAGTGAGGAATAGAAGGTCGTATGTATTTTGTGAACTTTAGGGTGGGACAGATAGACTGCAAAAGTATTTCCTGGTCCTCTACATTTCCATATTCCTTTGAGTGATGCAGCTTGTCATTGTGCCAACCATTTACACCAACTAGTTTCCCTGTTCTAAACGATGTTAAAACTGCATGACGCTGCTGGTCCCAATAACTGAAGACTGAAGGCTGCTGTTTTTTTTCGGTTGGGAAATTGAAGTCAAGGACAAAGGCTCATAGCATCGGACACCACTAAGATCGGATTAAATAGGAAAGAATGTAAAACACAAACACAAGAAAGCCCGGAATGGGAAAGGCCGTTTCGCTGATTCCACAGTCCATGCATGACCACCTAAGTCATGGACTTCCTGTCCCTTCCTCCTGACGAGAAGAAAAAGTATATCAAGAAGTGGTGGTTAGGTTGACACAAATAATGTAAAAGTCTGAAGATTAAAGGAGGAAAGTAAGATTGAGGGGTGTAAGCCTTTCCACAGTAGTGAGATCCCAGGATAGAAGGAGCTAGTGCAGGAGACTGTGTAATGAGTCTTGATTTCAAGTTGGTGGGGGTAATTTTGCCTTTCCCCAGTGTAAAATGGATGATACTGGATCAGCAGCTCGTTATACATCTCTCCCCATTTGAAGCCAATGGAAATGAAAATGGGGAGCGATGTATCCTGGAAGCTGATCCAATATCATCCGTTTTACACTATCGCCCAAAGTCAAAATTACCCCAGTGAGTTATTCATATTCAAATAGTTGACTTACAGCTTGAAGGAGAAGAAAATGCAATGAACTGTTTATCAGTACATATAGAATAACAGATGAAGAGCGGGCGTGCATGTGACCACAAGTTGGTTGAACCCAGTATGTGGACTAGTAGTAAAGACATCAGTCCATTTACGAGACCAAACCCAACACTGTAATGCATCCCCTGATTATGTGTTAATGTAAGGTATGTACAAAGTACTTGCCCCACCCCCCCACCCCCATTTCAGAATATGGTTGATGTGCCAAATAACTGCCTGAATCTATGAGGTTAAAGCTTAAGACTAAAGGCTTTTATTAAGTAAGAACATGGCATCAAGTTAACACAGTCATCACCGACCCAGCCCTTGGTAGAACATTCCAGAAGAGGGGCGGGGCTAGGGAGGAGCATTAGTGGTTACACCGGTGGAACATTCCAGACATTAACAAGTACAACAACAACAACAATACAAATGCCAGAACACAGAGTTATTTCATCACATTCACCCCCTGCTATAGATTCAGTCTGTCAGGAAGTCTGATAATCCTCTGGGAATGACGTAACTCTTGCTGAGGCTCTTCCCGGAGTACTAACTCCAGTTCATTCGAATTCCCAGAATCATCAGTATTTTCCACACTGAGGGTTTGTGTCTCTGAAGGTCCAATACCACGATTGAAAACTCTACTCTCAGAATCGAACTCTTTGAGCTCCAGCAGGTGCAAGATCTTTAATAGAGACCGTATCCTCTCGCCCATCTGGATATTGAATATACGCATACTGGGGATTAGCATGGAGGAGTTGTACTTCCTCCACCAGTGGATCAGTCTTGTGGCCTCTCACATGTCTGCGCAACAACACAGGGCCCATGGTCGTCAACCATGTGGGTAACATTACTCCGTTAGTAGCTTTTCTTGGAAAACTAAACATCCTTTCACGAGGGGTGGCATTCGTCGCTGTACACAAAAGAGACCTTATGGAATGCAACACGTCTGGCAGGACATCCTGCCAGCGAGAGGTCAGCAGGCCTCGCGACTTCAGCGACAGTACGATAGCCTTCCACACTGTCGCATTTTCTTTCTCGACCTGCCCATTACCACGAGGGTTATAGCTGGTAGTTCTACTCGATGCAATCCCTTTCGATAGCAAAAACTGTCGCAATTCTTCGCTCATAAAGGAAGAACCCCTATCACTATGTATATAATTAGGCATGCCAAACAAGGAAAACAGTTGGCAGAGGCATTTAATTACAACAGCACTAGTCACATCCGGACAGGGGATAACAAAAGGGAACCGAGAGTACTCGTCTATAATATTAAGAAAATAGACATTACGGTCGCTTGGTAGAAGGGGACCTTTAAAATCGAGACTCAAACGCTCAAATGGTCGCGTTGCTTTAATAAGATGAGCTGGCTCGGGCGGCTTATAGAAGCGGGGTTTGCATTCAGCACAAACACGACAGGTTCTGGTCATTGTCCGGACCTCCTCAATAGAGTAGGGTAGATTGTGGGACTTAATGAAGTGGTTCATTCTGGTAACCCCAGGGTGGCAGAGTGTGTCATGGAGACTTTGAAGCTTATCTATACCTAGACTAGCACATATTCCTCGTGACAAAGCATCCGATGGCACATTAAATACTCCAGGCCTGTACTGAATATCATCATAGTCATATGTTGACAGTTCTATTCGCCATCTTAAAATCTTATCATTTTTGATCTTGCCTCTCTGCTTAGTGTTGAACATAAAGGCCACGGACCGCTAGTCAGTAATGAGCATAAAACGTTGGCCAGCGAGGTAATGTCTCCAATACCTGACTGCTTCGATAATCGCCTGTGCCTCCTTTTCCACTGAAGAATGTGGAACTTCTGGTCCTTGCAATGTACGAGAGAAGAAAGCTACTGGTCTACCAGCTTGGTTAAGAGTTGCTGCCAATGCAAAATCAGATGCATCACTTTTGATATTAAGGAAAGCCTCCTGAGCTTCCACCGATAGCGGAAAAGACGTTGACTTATTAAGAGGCCAGACTTTATCTGAGTTGCTAGCCACCCACTGGGCATAGTACGAGAAGAATCCCAGACACCTTCTTAAAGCTTTTACAGTGTGAGGTAAAGGTAATTCCTTAAGTGGGCGTAATCTTTCAGGATCTGGCCCGATTACCCCATTCTCCACAACGCAACCAAGAATACACAAACGTGTAGTATTGAAGGTACACTTGTTTTCGTTGTAGGTCAGGTTTAACCTCTTTGCAGTCTCTAGGAACTTCGCGAGATTTTGATCATGCTCCCGTTGGTCGCGCCCAGATAGTAACATTGTCCAGGTACGGGAATGTTGCTTCCAATGCGTATTCATCCACCATACGATCCATCTCCTGTTGGAAGACGGATACCCCATTCATCACTCCAAAGGGCACCCTAAGGAATTGGTACAGGCGCCCATTAGCTTCGAAGGCTGTATAAGGTCGGTCTTCTATTTTAATGGGGAGTTGATGGTAGGCAGACTTTAAATCAATGGTGGAGAACACGCGGTACTGAGCTATCTGGTTCACCATCTCAGAAATACGAGGCAAAGGATAGGTGTCTAATTGGGTATACAAGTTTATAGTCTGGCTATAATCGACCACAAGTCTTTTCTTTTCATTCGTTTTAACCACCACCACCTGGGCACGCCACGGGCTATTACTGTGTTCGATGATTCCCTCCTGTTGAAGCCTGTCCACTTCCTCTTTTATAAATGTTTTATCTTCTGAACTATACTGTCGACTCTTAGTCGCTATAGGTCTACAATTAGGAGCAAGGTTCGCGAACAAAGAAGGCGGACTTACTTTTAAAGTAGAAAGGCCGCAGACTGTGAGTGGAGGCTGAGATCCACCATACTTAAGGGTAACGCTCTCATGCTGACACTGGAAGTCCAAGCCTAAAATTAAGTTCACACACAACTGAGGTAATATGAGGAGTTTAAAGTCCTTATACTCCGTATCCTTAACGGTCAATGTGACTTTACAATATCCAGTTACCTCCGAAGTAAGGGACTTGGAAGCCATCACAATTTCACTTCGAGTAGGATACACCTTCAATGAACAGGAGTTAACAAGGTTGGGATGTGTAAAGTCCGCGCCTCAATAATACACGGACTTCGGGAGAACAGTTTAACAGGTACTTTACTGAACAAGAGGCAGCTTGAAACTGAAAATACAGAAGCCTGCTAGGGCTTTTTATACAGGGGTGGTCACTGCCGGTACTGCAGTCTAAGACCAGTTATTCCCTTAAAGGTACATACACAACAATTCCTCCCCTTTTAGATAAACAGTACATAACATTCATTTAACAACTAAATAATAAATAATTACAATTACAATTTTCTCAGTAATATATACATCAACTGAAATAGTCATTTATAAGTTCAGTCTTTGAGGAGGCTTCCTGATCCGGACTGGATAGCACCTTTCTCGAGTATCCTGTTTTGGCGGTGGAGTCAATTCTGGCTCATTGTCATTGGTTGGTTTGTCAGCTTCCAATACCCCTGCTTCTGAGGTAGATGCAATCTGTACTTCGGGCTCATTACCAGGTGCACATGCTTGTGGTACAGGTTTGGCTTGTCCCTGTGACTCTAGAATCTGGTCAGCATGGCGTCTCACGATGCTCTCTCCAACGTCCACTGTGTACATTAGTGGTCCCTGCTGTGTGCATATCATGCCTGGCTGCCATTTTTCTGTTCGGTAGTCGCGGGCCAAGACTGGTTGCCCTATCTTGAAGCTCCTGGTTGGCTTCTCATTTATGTGCTGGAACTGCTTATCCTAAACATCTCGTCTTATGTTTGGTTTGAGCAAATCCAAGCGACATCTTAGTCTCCGGTTGAAAAACAGTACGGCTGGAGTTTGGTTGGTTACTGCATGTGTCGCATTCCGGTAAGCAAACAGAAAGTTATCCACCTTGTGTTGCAGTGGTATGTCGTCATTATACATTGCCTTTATGGCCTTTTTAAAGGTCTGAACAAACCTCTCAGCCAATCCATTTGTGGCTGGATGATATGGGGCAGATGTGTAATGTTTCACCCCATTATTCTTCAGGAACTTCCGGAAATCCTCAAACACAAACTGTGGGCCATTGTTGGAACAGATCTGTTCTGGCAACCCATTCCTGGCGAAGATGGTCCTTAGGACTGCAATAGTTTTCTCCGTGGTGGTGGAGGACATTTTAATGACCTCTGGCCATTTCGAATGGGCGTCCACAGCGATTAGAAACATTGGCCTAGAAATTCAGTATAGCCACTTTTGAGGCGGTAAAGTCGGGTGGCCGCTAAAGTTTGCGCCCGGCGCAAAGTCGAGCCCCCTTCGCCGATATTCAGTTGCATCGCCCTAAGAGGTTGCTGCTGCGCTAAAACAGGTGATGCACGGCTATCATTAGGCGCTAAGCCAGCAGCCCGGGGCACTAACACCAGAAGTTGGGCGCAGGGCAGGTGCGGCAAGCTGCTGATTGCCGGCTGACACTCTGGCTCCGGTGAGCTCTTAAAGGGGGAGGGTGGATTTGTTTTTTTGAAAGGCCGAGACTAGTGTATTTGTGTTTTTGGGGAGGGCTTCTCTCCATCAGTTTGTTATGTGGTACCGGTCTTCTTCTTCTTCTTCTTCTCCTTCCTCCTCCTCCTCCTCCTCCTCCTCCTCCTCCTCTTCCTCCCAAAGAAGGAGTGTTGCAAAATGGCTGCCTTTTCTACTGCAGGAGTGCCCTTTAATTTGCGCTCCCCGCGGCCCGCATCGGCTGAGCACCGTTCGACTCAACAGTCGCTAGGGCCGCCAGGCGCACAATGGGGCGGCGCGAGTGAAGTTCCGGTTCCGGGCGCACAAAGGGCGTTGCACGACGAAATGACATCATGATCTGCGCGCGCAGATGAGCGCGCGCAATGACTTTGCGCCGGTGCTAAATGTCTACTGAAGTTGGGGTGAGGCGCAGATCACGCTGCGCCCGGGCGCTAAGCGCCCAGCGCTCGAGATCTACTCCTCCTAAGGCGCTAACGGCTGGCGCAGCCAACTGAATTTCTAGGCCATTGAGTCCATAAATGGACCAGCGAAATCAATGTGTACCCGTTGCCATGGAGATGAGGGCCACTCCCATGGGTGTAGCGGGGCCTGTGGTGGAGCGTTTTGGACCTTCTGGCATCCTGTGCATCTCTTGGTCATATCCTCGATTTCTTTATCGATTCCCGGCCACCACACAAACACCCTGGCTAGGCTCTTCATTTTTACCCCTCCCAGATGACCCTCATGAAGCTCATTGAGTACTCTATCTCTCAACTTGGGTGGAATTACCACTCGGGATCCACACATCAAGGTTCCCCGGCACACTGACAGCTGTTCCCTCCTTGGCGAGAATGCTGGCAACAGTGAGTCACCATATGCTGGCCATCCCTTCACCGTCAAATCATAGACCTGAGAGAGTGTCGGGTCATTTCGGGTTTCCTTCTCAATACTTGCGTTTGTAACAGGCAAACATTCGACCATGGTCGCATGGAATATCTCCATCGGGTACAGCAGGTGCTTCTTCCGCCGTAGGCAACGGTAGACGCGACAGCCCATCAGCGTTTCCATGTTGTTTCGTACCTTTGTACTCTATGTCATACTGATGTGCCCCTAGAAAAAGTGACCATCTTTGCAGCCGTTGCGCCGTCATCACCGGAACGCCCTTCTTTGGGTTAAAAATGGAGACCACGGGTTGATGATCAGTCAGTAGGGTGAATTTCTGCCCGTGCAGATAGTGATTGAACTTCTTCACCCCCCACACCAGGCTGAGGGCCTCCCTGTCAATCTGGGCGTAGTTACGCTCGGCTGAGGTTAGCGAGCGCGATGCAAAGGCTATTGGCCTCTCTGAACCGTCACGGAATTTGTGTGACAGGACCGCTCCAATGCCGTAAGGTGACGCATCACATGCCAAACGAATCGGTAGTGTTGGGTTGTAGTGGGCCAATACTTCTTTTGAAGTGATTTGGCATTTACATTCCTGAAAGACACGCTTACACTCATCACTCCATTTCCATGTTACACTAGTTTGAAGGAGGGCGTTCAGTGGGTGCAGAATTGTAGATAAATTCGGCAAGAGCTTATGGTAGTAGTTCACGAACCCGAGGAACGACCTCAGTTGCGACACATTTTCTGGTGCTGGAGCCTTGACTACAGCCTCAATCTTGTCCGGCGACTTATGCAACCCTTCCTCATCAATCATGTGGCCACAATACGAGATTTGTCTCCTGAAGAACTCGCATTTGGGACGGTTGGCTCGCAGCCCATATTCCTGCAATCTCGTGAGCACCTGTTCCAGGTTGGCAAGGTGTTCACTGTCATTTTCGCCCGTAACCAGGATGTCGTCCAAATAACATTGGGTACCCGGGATCCCTTGCAGGACTTGTTCCATTGCCCTCTGCCACATAGCCGGGGCCGATGCTACCCCAAATACCAGTCGATTGTACTGGTAAAGGCCTTTGTGAGTGTTTATCGTGAGGTATTTCCTAGATGCTCCTTCCACCTCCATTTGTAGATACGCTTGAGCCAGGTCAATCTTTGTAAAACGTTTCCCTCCAGATAGTGAGGTGAAAATATCTTTTATCCGCGAAAGCGGATACTGTACTGTGTGCAGGACTGGGTTCACAGTCACCTTGAAGTCCCCACAGATGCGAACCTTCCTTGGCTCCCCAGGCGTGCTGCTCAATGCTTTCTTCATTACAGGAACGATGGGTGTGGCCCACTCGCTCCAGTCCACCTTAGACAGCACCCCCGAACGCTCCAGACTCTCCAGTTCAGCTTCCACAGATGGGCGTATCGCGTATGGCACCGGTCTGGCCTTGAAAAATTTTGGGGTTGCGTTATCCTCAATCTTTATGGTTGCCTTTACTCCTTTTAGAGTCCCAAGTCCTTGTTGGAACACCTCTTCCACGTCAGATAGAATTTGTGACAGACGTCCAGGTGTGACGTCATCATCTTTTTTGTCAGTCACAGTTAGTGCCAGAATGGAATGCCAATCCAATTGTAGTCTTCAGATCCATTCACGTCCCAATAATGGTGGTCCTCCGTCTCGTAGTATATACATGTATATTTTCTGTGTTTCCTTTCCGTTATATTCAACTGGTACCCTTATTTATCTTCTGGGGTAGACCTTTTGCCCCGTGTATGTCTTCAATACAATGGACGTGTCCTTTAAGGGTATGTGTGAGAATAGCCGCTCATATACTTGTCGATTCATGACAGTTAGGGCTGATCCTGTGTCCAATTCCATCTTCACCGGGGACCCTGCTATCATGAGGGTGACCCAAATGGTTCGGTGATCTTCTTTTGTGATCACGTTGTGTAACTTTAAACAACTTAGTCTCCTGCTCCCGGAGTCCTTATTACTCTCCTGATCTTCTGAACTACTATCTGTCAGTTTCTTTACTTTACTGTACTGTTCCTTAGTAGTTCTTGTCGTGTTGGTCTTCTTTCCCGACCTGCAGACTCTTGCTATATGTCCCATTTTCCCGCACTGCCTGCATATTTTGTCTTTAAACCAGCAGTCCTTCTGCTCATGGGTTGTTCTGCCGCAGTGATAGCACTTTTCGGCTCCATACGGCATTTCGTTAGCGCTGTATTCTTGTGGTTTCTGTTGTATTTCCGCAGCTCCCCGTGCTGCTGCTTCGTAGGATACTGCCACGCTGAAAGCCTGTTCTAGCGTCAGGTCCTTTTTTGAAAGTAGTCGTTTCTGGGTTCCTTCACTCTGGAGCCCGCAGACAAACTTATCCCATATGGTGTCTGCCAGTCCTGCTCCGAACTGGCAGTGCTTCGATAACTTGCGTAGTTCCGTAAGATAGTCAGCATTGCTCTCATCTTTGTGCTGGTTTCTTTTATGGAACTTGAATCTTTCTGCTATCAGCAGTGGTGTAGGGCTTAGATGTTCCTGTAAGATATGAACAATCTCCTCAAAACTTTTCTCCATTGGTTTAGCTGGGGTAATTAAATTCCGCAATAGGCCGTACGTACTTGCACCCATCAGATTTAATAATACCGACGCCCTCTTTCCATCAGCCACCTCATTTGCCTTGCAGTACACTTCAATTCTTTCCACATACATGGTCCAATCTTCTACCTCGTTGTTGAAAGCAGTGATACTGCCACTTTTCGGCATCTTGGGCAATTTAAAATGGCGCCTCCCGCGCTTTTGCTTCTTCCCCAATGGAATAAAATGGTGCCTCCCGCGCTTTTGCTTCTTCCCCAACGGGATAAAATGGCGCCTCCCGCGCTTTTGCTTCTTCCCCTTACTGCCACGCTGCTCCTAGCATTCTACGGGGTAATGGCGGCGACCCGCAGCTTCGGCGCGTCTCGCTTTCCTTCCCCCCCCCGTTTAGTTTCTCTCCGCTGTCCTGTTCTTGAGCACCGACCGCGCCCTGTGCGCTCCACCCTCTCTCTCTTGTTTTCTTTTCCGAGCGACGCTGCGCGGCCCGTTTTGTAGAGCCGCTCGATTGAGTTTGAGCCCGCCGCAGTCCGGAAGGGTCAGCGCGCTACCTGCTACCAGCACGATTCGCTGGAACCACAGTCTCTCCCGCAATTCTCCAAACACCGATGGATTCTTCGGGCGGTTGCCCTCGGTCGATGCCCGTTGCTCAGACTACGACCTTCCAGGACCTTCCTTTCAGGCAAGATCCCCGTGAGATGATGCCACACTGCAGGTGAGTTCGAACTTACTCGTCGTCACTGTAAAGTCCGCGCCTCAATAATACACGGACTTCGGGAGAACAGTTTAACAGGTACTTTACTGAACAAGAGGCAGCTTGAAACTGAAACTACAGAAGCCTGCTAGGGCCTTTTATACAGGGGTGGTCACTGCCGGTACTGCAGTCTAAGACCAGTTATTCCCTTAAAGGTACATACACAACAGGATGTATAAAACTTTCAGTACTGCCACAGTCTATCAAACACCCAGTAGGACGACCATTAATCTTGATGTCCATCATAGATTTCGACAAGGAACACGGTATGGTCTGGTCAACCGTAGCCGAGGCTAGAGTAAAACGATGGGCGGCAGCAGAGAAGACATCGGGTACAGGATTACCCTTACATGCTTTACTAAAATGTCCCCGTTTCTTACATTTAAAACAAGTAGCCTCTCTGGCTGGGGTGTTTAGGTTGGCCACAAAAATAACACTTAGACCCATGGGGTATAGCCGCAACAATAGGATTAAGTGGAGGCTCCATTGGTGTTATGGATGCCTCCATACTCGGAACACACGAGGCTGAGAGAGACGCATGGGCTGATGCATACACTTCTAAATTCTCCTGGGCTACATCTAACGATTGAGCAGTAGCGACGACCGTTTTTAAAACTAACGAGTCGTTCTCGAGGAGTCTCTGTCTAATATAATTAGATCGGAGGCCAGATATGAAAGAATCACGGATGGCTTCTTCCTGATACACTATGGCAGAGACAGCCTTGTAGTTGCAATCCTTAGCCAAAGCCTTAAGGTCCTGCAGGAAATCGTCCAGAGATTCCTCGGGTAATTGCCTGCGAGTAGACAAAAGATACCTGGCGTATACTTCGTTAACCGACTTAAGGTACTGGGCCTTAAGAGCTGCGAGGGCCTCTTCATATGTAGTAATATCTTCAATTATAGAGTAAGTTTGATGACTTACCAAGTTGGTTCGAAGACCCAACTTGTTAACCGTCGAATCGACCGATGCAATGAAGTGTTCAAAACATCGAAGCCAATGCGTAAATTTCTTCGACGTGTCTGCCGAATGGGGATCGATATCCAGACGCTCTGGTTTCAAAAATCGATCCATCTTCCAAAAGTTGTTACTTAATAAAATTGATGTGCCAAATAACTGCCTGAATCCATGAGGTTAAAGCTTAAGACTAAAGGCTTTTATTAAGTAAGAACATGGCATCAAGTTAACACAGTCATCACCGACCCAGCCCTTGGTAGAACATTCCAGAAGAGGGGTGGGGCTAGGGAGGAGCATTAGTGGTTACACCGGTGGAACATTCCAGACATTAACAAGTACAACAACAACAACAATACAAATGCCAGAACACAGAGTTATTTCATCACAATGGTCATCAGTGGACCTTATTGAAATAACTGCACAGGTTATAGGAGGCCATTGGTAACTAAAACCAATGCCTGTTTGATGTAACAGCAGTTGGGAGTTACTTAGAAATAATCTGCACATTCTGTCATACCAGCGTACAGAGTGGAATGCATGCCTTGTGTATATATTATATCTCAATCATTCGGCTGTATTAGAGATGGATTATTTCCAGTTATTTTGAGCAGTACTTTGGAACAGAATAAAGGGAAAAAATGGAATTGTGTAGCTTTACTCCATCTCCGCTGGGACCCAAAGAGATTTGTGATGGATGCCAAAATCCTTGGCAACAAGAACCCCAGCGAGCACGGGGCTCTCTGTTTCCATGTTCTGCTATGCTGTCTAGATCAGTCAGAGTGCACGGGGCACATAGAAACATAAACATAGAAACATAGAAGATGAAAGGTGGCAGCATGAAAAAGTAACGATACCTACAGATGTCCACTTTTCATCCCAGGTTAGAAGTGCCTGGCTCTTTAGGCCAGCCTGTGTGTCACTCTTCAGCCAACAGCTCTGGTGTGAAAGCTCAGTTCTTGTCTCTTGGGAACAGGCAGCTCCGTGAATACAGTGTCTACAAATGGTTGGGGATGAAGAACTGAATAAGGGTTATTTTTGCGAGCTATGGTAATAAAATACTAGTTGGTGGTTAATGGTTTTGATTCATGCTGCCAATTTAATTACATCTCCATATCAGGCACATTTCTTCATTTTCATTAATCCAATACATTCTCCAAAGTCTTGTTGTAGAGTGAACTGTTATGATAGGTGGAGATGTGAAACAGTAGGCGACAGGATAATATGCTTTAATGCGGTATATTGGCTATCATTATTGCTTTGAATTACAGTAACTGCACAGATGTTTCCAGTCTAAATAAATGACAGAGTTATTGTTTCATTGGGAGTGATGGGCTAGTTTGGAAAGATTTAGCAATGGATATCGCAACCCGTTTTCAGGTATGAAGACCTCTTCAGTTTCTACAAAAGTAGTTGCTTGTTTTTTCGGCTGTTACCTCAACTTCATTTGTCAGGCACTGAAGAATTTGGAGCCACAGCAGAACACCACCCATAATCATTTAGTTGTGACTATTTCCTGTAAACCCAACATTCTGTGCTGCCGACGGTGAAAATAACAGTAATTCTTTCTGACTTACCACTGCTATTGCTGGTGCTGTGTCAGACTGCCTGATGTCATGACAACTCTCCCAGCTTTAGTGCCTTCAATATTTAATTGGTTTTATCTCACTTCCGATTAACTTCTTCATTTATTTAAAGCTGCTTTGCATATTAAATATTTTTAACCTAGAAGCAAGTGGACTATTCAGATGGGGAGCGACGTATTACTGTATTACACGCAGCACTATATTGTAGTGCATGTGAATATACATTTTACAGTGCGGTTAGTCAGCTGCACATGGATATTAATCCCACATTGTCAAGATCACATGGTAACTATTTCTACACTAATTCCTTAGCTCGACGTTCCGGTGTTGCCACTATGAGCACAGGGGGCATGAGAAGAAAATGGTGGAATGTCAAGAGAAAGCATCGGAGCATTAGGAACAGGAGTAGGCCATTCAGCCCCTTGGGCCCGCTCTGCTGTTCAATTAGATCTAACTTGTTAAAGAGCCATTACTGATGAACTCATGCATCATTCTGCATCTGCCGTCACCAGCGAATATTTCACTCTAGGTCATGCCTGGAGTTAGTGAGCTTAACAAAAGGGAATGTTTCAAAATAATCAGCACATTAGAGAGAATTGAACAGAGTAATTTTCTGCCCAGGAGCATGGGTGTAGCTATCCTTGGTGGTATCTTGCAGTTTAGTGGTAAGAGGAGAGGGCAATCCAAGAGTTCAGAGGGCAAAGGAGGCACATGACTTGCAGAAGATGGTACCCCAGCTAGCGGATGAGTCAGCCACCCAGGCATGGCGGAGGAACAAGAGAAGACACTCAGGGTTACGAGGGAACTTGTGGCTGAGGTGTACCATCTGGTTTACAAAGAACTGGAGGGATTGTCAACCACCTGCAGTGCACCTCCAGTGGCAGTGAAGCTCATTACCCATTTCACAGGGATCTTCTGCACATCCATGAAGGAGAGCTCAGGCTCAAGTCACATTACTCGATAGTCTTTTGGACAACTGATGCTTTATTTGCTACACCATGAAAGAGTGAGAGTGAATTGATTTCATCAAGTAGTGGTGTTTGTGTTTAAATGTGTTTTACAGCTGCATTTGCTGTTTGTGTGCCATGAACTTCTGTGTGCTCCTTTAATTGAGAGAGTAACACTAGTGGGTCTGTGCACAGCCAACCTGCAAACTGCAGGGCACAGAAAAGGCTGTTGCCTGTATCTGTAACTAACCCTGATGGCTGTGTATCTGTATCAGGCGTCTCTGCTGCTTTAAAGAAAGAACTTGCATTTATATAGCACCATTCAGAACCTCAGGGGGTCCCAAAGCACTTTACAGCCAATAAAGTGTAGTCACTGTTGTAATGTAGGAAATGTGGCCACCAATTTGCACACAGCAAGGTCCCACAAACAGCAATGTGATAATGATGAGATTGTAGGAATAGGCGTATGCCTAACAAATAACGGAGCCGAACGGGGACGCCACAAGGACTGAGTAGGCAGTCCTGTGGATTGCGTGATGACGTCATCGCGTTCTTCCCATGCTTGGGTAGTCACGTGACTTGCGTGATGACGTCATCGCGTTTGCCCACGCTTGGGACGGTCACGTGATGTGCGACGTGACGTCATCGCGTTTGCCCGCGTCATCGCGTTTACCCACGTCATCGCGTTCACCCGCGTCCTCGCGTAAAAAGAATTATGTCCGGTGAGTAAGGGACACTCGGTGGTACCGCTACATGTGCCCCCCCAGAATTCGCTTTAACGGACGGCGTCAAACGATGAGGTGGTCTGACGAGCCTGTCCAAACGACTCCTGTAGTCTCGAGACGGAGACTGCTGGGTGGCTGGTGGTCTGGCGGGCGGTCGTACTTGGGTTGGCGTAACGACGATGGGTGGTCGGTGGTCTCGGCGGTCGTGCTGTCTCGACTTGGCGGGCGAGGTCCAAATATGTGCTGGTCGTGTGAGGATCCATGCGTGCATTGTGGCGGATAAAACGTATCCAGCCTGGCGAAGGACCGTGGCGTCATGGCGAATAAAATGTATTCAGCCATGCGAAGGACCGTGGAAGCGTGTGACCTCTGTAGCCCGTGGTTCGAAGCAGGCACCGGGGCGAAACAGCTGGCCGCGTCATAGTGACTGGCAGGTTGGGCAGACGCGGACCATGGCCCTGTCATTGTTGGGAAAAGGTCCCCAGTCTGACGAAATCTGCAGGAACTCCGAACGGGCGATCCAGGAGGAAATAAACGTGGGTTTTGGCAGGTTGATGAACTCGCCGACAGGCGAGCGAACTCTTCGGCAGTCGGGAATGCACGGAACGGTGCGTGCCGTAGTGCTACTATGGTAACACAGAAGAGAGTGAACCGTTGCTGCGTTGATCAGTGATCGGTGATGACAGCAATTTTCGCGTGGCCGATTGCGGCCGCGGGATGCCCGTTGGACCCGTCCTCGATGATCGCAGCGTCAGTAGATGTTTGCTTTCATTGAGGGGAACTCTGCAGAGAGGGCGGCAACGCTTCTAGGTGTTGTTGATTTTGGGGAAAAACTGCCGGGAGGGCAGCAACGCTTCTAGTTGTTGTTGATTTCGGTAGGGGAAAAAACTGCCGGGAGGGCGGCAATGCTTCTAGTTGATGTTGATTTCGGTAGGGGGAAAACTGCCGGGAGGGCGGCAACGCTTGTAGTTGTCGTTGATTTTGGTAGGGGGAAAACTGCCGGGAGGGCGGCAATGCTTCGCCGTTGTGCCGAAAAGCATGGTAGAAAAGACAGACCAGCAGGCTGACGGGCTGGTGCGGCATCGGCGGGGGATGCATCCTCATGGTTTGCGAGGGGCGAGTCCTCTTGGGTTGCGAGGGGTGAGTCCTCGTGGGTTGCGAGGGGCGAATCCTCGTGGATTGCGAGGGGTGAGTCCTCGTGGGTTGCGAGGGGTGGTTTGTGAGGACTGAGTCCTCGTGGCCTCTCCGCCGGGGTGCGCTCCGATCCTGTGAGCCCGTAAACATGCTGTACCCGCGCTGTGAGGGTGTTATACTTGCTGTTCTGCTGTGGGGTTGTTGAAGAGGCTGACGCTCCGAAAGTCGGTAGAGCTGTCGAAAACGGAGACCGTATCCAGATACATGGTCTGCGCCATATTGATGTTGCACAAGGTGAACGGGGCTTCTACCAGGATAAAGCACGAGGGTGGTTGTTGCTCCCAGTGTTGCGGTAGCTGAGCGAAACAGCTGTAGCTTCCAGGCGTGCTTCTTTCGTGAAAGACGTTCACGAAAAATTGGGGTCCGGCTGCGCTGCTTTCGTGAAAAACATTCACGAAAAACGGGGTCACCAATGTAGGTATTGATGAGCTCCCGTCCTCACGTCATTGGTCACCAATTGTAGGAATTGGTGTTCGTCGGTTGTTGTTCGTCGGTTGTTGTTCGTCGGTTGTTCCTCTGTGAAACCGTTCACAGAGACGGGGTTCAGGCTGTGCGCTTCTTCCATGAAAAACGTTCACGGAGACGGGGTCACCAATTGTAGGTATTGATGAATTCCCGTCCTCACGTCGTTGGGTCACCAATGTAGGAATAGGCGTATTCCTAACAAATAACGGAGCCGAACGGGGATGCCACGAGGACTGAGTAGGCAGTCCCGTGGATTGGGTGATGACGTCATCGCTTGGGTAGTCATGTGACTTGCGTGATGACGTCATCATGTTTGCCCGCGCTTGGGACGGTCACATGATGTGCGACGTGACGTCATCGCGTTTGCACGCGTCATCGCGTTTACTCGCGTCATCGCGTTCGCCCGCGTCATCGCGTTAAAGAGAATTATGTCCGGTGAGTAAGGGACACTCGGTGGTACCGCTACGAGATAATTTTTACTTTACGTTTGAAGCTGTCAACTTATCAGGTGATTCAATGACCACTGGACAGAAGAGGTAGCTAAAGGGGATAAGGGAATGGAGTTCCTACAATATCTACAGGATTCCTTTCTAACCCAATATGTAAAAAGTCCAACAAGGGAGGATTCGCTATTTGATCTAGTTATGGGGAATGATCCAGAACAGATAAGAGAAGTTAAATTAGGGGAACATATAGGCAATAGTGACCATAATATAATACGCTTTAAGATGATAATAGAGAAGGACATAAGTATGACAAAAACCAAGTTAATAGATTGGAGAAAAGTTGATTTTGAGGTGCTGAGAATAGAACTTGGGAAGATAAAATGGGCAACAATATTGGCATACAACGATGTAGAATGACAATAGGAAACATTTAAATCAGAGTTCAACAGAGAGCAGGAAAAATATATTCCACTAAAAGGAAAGAACAAACTAACCACGAATGAGACTCCATGGATGAATAAAGATATAAGGAAACAATTGAGGGTTAGGAAAGAGGCATACATTAAGTACATAGACAGCAGGGGAGTGCATGATAAGAGAGCATGTGAAGGGATTAGGAGAGAAGCAAAAAAAAAATTAAGAAGCCAAAGAAGAACTATAAAATTAAATTATCAAGGAACATGAAACAAAATAGTAAAATATTTTACAGGCACATCAATAAAAAAGGAAGTTGGGATGGGAATAGGGCCATTAAGGGATGGACAGGACAATACCACAGGTAACGATAGGGAGATGGCAGAAATATTAAATCATTATTTTGCTTTGGTATTTACCAGGGAAATAGAACAGGTGGACATGACATTGGATGATGATATGAGTCATAAGAACATAAGAACATAAGAAGTAGGAGCAGGAGTAGGCCATATGGCCCCTCGGGCCTGCTCCGCCATTCAATAGGATCATGGCTGATCTGAATCTAGACTCACGTCCACTTCCCTGCCCTCTCCCCGTAACCCCTAATTCCCTTATCTGCTAGGAAAATGTCGATCTCTATTTTAAATTTATTTAATGTTGCAGCTTCCACAGCTCTCTGGGGTTGCAAATTCCATAGATTTACTACCCTCTGAGTGAAGAAGTTTCTCCTCATCTCAGTTTTGAAAGGGCAGCCCCTTATTCTTAGATTATGCCCCCTAGTTCTAGTCTCACCCATCAGTGGAAACATCCTGACCGCATCCACCCGATCAAGCCCCCTCACAATCTTATATGTTTCGATAAGATTGCCTCTCATTCTTCTGAACTCCAATGAGTAGAGTCCCAACCTACTCAACCTTTCCTCATACGTCAACCCCCTCATTTCCGGAATCAACCGAGTGAACCTTCTCTGAACCGCCTCGAGAGCAAGTATATCTTTTCTTAAATATGGAAACCAAAACTGCACGCAGTATTCCAGGTGTGGCCTCACCAATACCCCGTATAACTGCAGCAAGACTTCCCTGCTTTTATACTCCATCCCCCTTGCAATAAAAGCCAAGATTCCATTGGCCTTCCTGATCACCTGCTGCACCTGCATACTAACTTTTTGTGTTTCATGCACCAGGACCCCCAGATCCCTTTGTACTGTAGCACTTTGCAGTTTCTCTTCATTTAGATAATAACTTGCTCTTTGATTTTTTCTGCTAAAGTGCATAACCTCACACTTTCCAACATTATATTGCATCTGCCAAATCTCTGCCCACTCACTTAGCCTGTCTATGTCCTTTTGCAGGATTTTTATGTCCTCCTCACTCACTGCTTTCCCTCCCATCTTTGTATCGTCGGCAAACTTGGATATGTTGCACTCGGTCCCTTCCTCCAAATCGTTAATATAGATTGTAAAGAGTTGGGGTCCCAGCACTGACCCCTGCAGAACACCACAAGTTACTGATTGCCAGCCCGAGAACGAACCATTTATCCCAACTCTTTGTTTTCTGTTAGCTAGCCAATCTTCCACCCATGTCAGTATATTACCCCCAGTCCCATGATTTTTTATCTTGATCAGTAATCTTTTGTGTGGAACCTTGTCAAATGCCTTTTGGAAGTCCAAATACACTACATCCACTGGTTCCCCTTTATCCACCCTGTATGTTACATCCTCAAAGAATTCGAGCAAATTTGTCAAACATGACTTCCCCTTCGTAAAACCATGCTGACTCTGTCCTATTAAATTATGTTTATCCAAATGCTCTGTTACTGTTTCCTTAATAATGGACTCCAACATTTTGCCAACCACAGATGTTAGGCTAACTGGTCTATAGTTTCCAGCTTTTTGTCTACTTCCCTTCTTAAATAAGGGTGTTACATTAGCAGTTTTCCAATCTGCCGGGACCTTTCCTGAGTCCAGGGAGTTCTGGAAAATGATCACCAATGCATCCACAATCCCTACCACCACTTCTCTCAAGACCCTAGGATGTAGGCCATCAGGTCCGGGGAATTTATCCACCTTAAGTCCCATTATTTTACTGAGTACCATCTCCTTAGTGATTTTAATCGTGTTTAGCTCCTCCCCCCCATTGCCCCCTGTTTGTCCAGTGTTGGGATATTTTTAGTGTCCTCTACTGTAAAGACTGATACAAAATATTTGTTCAGCGTCTTTGCCATCTCCATGTTCCCCACCACTAGTTTCCCGGTCCCATCCTCTAAGGGACCAACGTTCACTTTAGCCACCCTTTTTCTTTTTATATAACTGTAGAAACTCTTGCTATCTGTTTTTATATTTTTTGCTAGTTTCCTTTCATAATCTATCTTCCCTTTCTTAATTAATCTTTTAGTTATTGTTTGCTGGCTTTTAAATGCTTCCCAATCTTCTATCCGCCCACTAGATTTGGCTAATTTATATGCCCTTGTTTTCAGTCGAATACTATCCTTTATTACTTTACTAAGCCACGGATGGCTGTCTTTTCTTTTACTCCCCTTTTTCCTCAGTGGAATATATTTATCTTGAAAGATGTGAAATATCGCCTTGAATGTAGACCACTGTTCTTGTACCGTCTTACACTTTAATCTGTTTTCCCAGTCCACTTTAGTCAATTCTACTCTCATACCTTCATAGTCTCCTTTATTTAAGCTTATTACGCTGGTTTGAGATCCAACTCTCTCACCCTCAAACTGAATTTGGAATTCAACCATATTATGGTCACTCATTCCAAGGGGATCCTTTACTAGGACATTTTTTATTAATCCTGTCTCATTACACAGGACCAGATCTAAGATTGCCTGCCCCCTGGTTGGTTCAGTTACATACTGCTCAAGGAACCCATCCCTAATACACTCTATGAACTCTTCCTCAATGCTGCCATGCCCAATTTGATTAGTCCAGTCAATATGAAAGTTAAAATCCCCCATGATTATAGCTGTTCCCTTATTGCAAGCCCCAACTATTTCCTGATTTATAGTCCGACCAACAGAGTTGCAACTGTTAGGAGGCCTATAGACTACGCCCACTAGTGACTTTTTCCCCTTATTATTCCTTATCTCCACCCAAACTGTTTCACTATCCTGATCCTTTGACCCAATATCATTTCTGACTATTGCAGTGATTCCATCCTTGATTAACATAGCAACCCCACCTCCCTTTCCTTCCTGTCTGTCCTTCCTAATTGTCAAATACCCTTGTATGTTTAGTTCCCAGTCATGATTTTCTTGCAGCCATGTTTCCGTAATGGCCACCAGATCATAGCCATGTGTAGTTATTTGCACCGTCAACTCGTCAATTTTGTTACGAATGCTGCGTGCATTCAGATAAAGAACTTTCAAATATGTTTTCTGACAATTTATTCCTGCTTTTACCCCTTTTACTACTTTACCTTTATCATTATACATTCTGTCCCTTCCTGACATGCTCTGGTTTTTAATTCCCCCACTGCTACCTTGCTCTATTGCCTTCTCCGCTGTCATTTTTATTTTTCGCTCTATTAAAACCTCCCCCCCACTAATTAGTTTAAAGCCCTCTCTACAGCCCTAGTTATTTGATTCACCAGGATTCTAGTCCCAGCACTGGCCAAGTGAAGTCCGTCCCAACGGAACAGCTCTCTCCTGTCCCAGTACTGATGCCAGTGTCCCAGGAAGCAAAACCCATTTCTCCCACACCAGTCTTTGAGCCACGCATTTAACTCTCTAATTTTATTTACCCTAGCCAAATTTGCACGTGGCTCAGGTAGTAATCCAGAGATTATTACCCTTGTGGTTCTGCTTTTTAATTTGGCCCCTAGCTGCTCAAACTCCCTCAGCAGAACATCCTTCCTTGTCCTATCTATGTCGTTGGTATCAACATGGACCACGACAACTGGATCCTCCCCCTCCCACTCCAAGTTTCTCTCCAGCCCAGAGGAGATGTCCTTAACCCTGGCACCGGGCAGGCAACACAGCCTTCGGGACTCTCGCTCTCGGCTGCAAAGAACTCTATCTATCCCCCTAACGATACTATCCCCTACCACTAGATAAGTGCATTTAAAATTTAAAAAAGGGGATATATTAAATAAACTAATCAAACTCAAAGAGGATAAAACCCTTGGTCCAGATGGATTGCATCCACACATTTTAAAAGAATCTAGGGAAGAGGTAGCAGAGGCATTACTACACATATTTAATAATTCATTAGAAAAAGGTGTAGTGCCAGAGGACTGGCGGATAGCTAACATAATACCGATATTTAAGAAGGGGGATAGAACATGTCCAGGGAATTATAGACCAGTCAGCTTAACATCGGTGGTTGAAAAAATAATGGAATCCCTACTAAAGGAGAAAATAGAAGAACATCTAGAAATGAAAAGTACAATAATGAATAGTCAGCATGGATTTCAAAAGGGAAAATCCTGCTTGACCAAACTTAGTGAATTTTTTGAAGCGGTAACAGGAAGAGTAGACAATGATAATACAGTAGATGTAATTTATCTAGATTTTCAAAAGGATTCGATAAGGTACCCCATAATAGACTGATGAACAAGGTCAGAGAATGCGGAGTCAGGGGACAAGTAGCAGAATGGATTGCTGGCTGGCTTCAAGACAGAAAGCAGAGAGTGGGAGTAAAGGGTAGCTATTCACAGTGGCAGAAGGTGGGTAGTGGTGTTCCACAAGGATCAGTGCTGGGACCACTGCTGTTCACAATTTATATTAACGATTTAGACTTTGGAATCAAAAACACAATTTCTAAATTTGCGGATGATACCAAATTGGGGGGGATAGTCAATACTGAGGGGGACTGCAACAAATTACAGGAGGATATTAATAAACTTGCAGAATGGGTGACTAATTGGCAAATTAAGTTTAACACAGACAAATGTCAGGTATTACATTTTGGTAGGAAGAATAGGGAGGTCACTTATCACTTGGAGGGTGCGAGTCTGGGTGGGGTAGAGGAACAAAGGGATCTCGGAGTACAAATACACAAATCACTAAAAGTTGCCCAACAGGTTAGCAAGGCCATTAAAAATGCAAACCAAGAGGGATAGAATTGAAAAGTAGGGAAGTTATGCTAAACCTGTATCGAACCTTGGTTAGACCACACTTGGAGTACAGTTCTGGTCACCATATTATATAAAGGATATAGAGGCACTGGAGAGGGTGCAGAGAAGATTTACAAGGATGATACCAGAAATGCGAGGTACACATATCAGGAAAGGATGAACAGGCTGGGTCTCCTTTCTCTTGAAAAAAGAAGGCTGAGGGGTGACCTAATAGAGGTCTACAAAATTCTGAAAGGTTTGATAGAGTGGATATAGAGAGAATGCTTTCACTTGTGGAGAGGAGCATAACTAGTGGCCATCGATATAAGATAGTCACCAAGAAATCCAATAGGGAATTCAGAAGAAACTTCTTTACCCAGAGAGTGGTGAGAATGTGAAACTCGCTACCACAGGGAGTGGTTGAGGCGAATAGTATAGATGCAATTAAGGGGAGGCTGGACAAATATATGAGGGAGATGGGAATAGAGGGTTATGCTGATAGATTTAGATGAGGAAAGATGGGAGGCGGCTCGTGTAGAGCATAATCACTGGCATGGACTGGTTGGGCCGAATGGCCTGTTTCTGTGCCATATATTCTATGTAATCCTATGTACTGTAACTCCCGCCTCAGCTTGACAGATGTGGTCCCCAACCAGCGTGGACCCCGTGGGCGAGCTGTCAAATGCAAAAGGTAAGCTGAAAATTATTCTTAAGTGGCTCTAAACAAGCCACTAATTACCTGCATGGGTCACCTGCCACTGCCAGTTGGGTCTGCGCTGACAGACCCGGCATCAGGAAAGGTGCATGGGAGAGAGTTGACAGCGGATTCCCGACCTGTTGTCAAAAGTATCAAATTTCCCACCCGACCTGTCACCAATCCAGCCCGCTGACTCCCCTGGAAAATTCTGGCCAATATTTTTACCTAGTCTCTTGTGCAATGCTATGTAATGACATAGAACTGCTGCTGAAATGAGAAGAAACCTATGCGACAGCACACAGGTTACTAATGGAGGGCATCTCCTCTCGAGACACATTGATCTGTCTGAGCAAAGAAAAGTGGGGATTTATGAGTTTCTGAAATCCCTTCTTCATGGTTTCCGATAACCTGTCTACTACAGAGTTGAGGCCAGCTATGACTGCCTCTTGGAGGTTGGAGCCAAAGCAGCTGTCAGACTATTCAGGAGAGATGCTCCTATTATGCCTGTGGCCATGCATAACTGAGGCCTGCGCTCCGGATGCCACTGGAGTTGCAATATGCTCAACAGTTGCCTGCAGTGCAGAGAACTGGGCACAGAGACTGTTTTACACAGATCCCAAGTTCTAACAGCCTCTGGTTGAAAGTAGGCCCTCTTAGGTCCTATCACCGCATAACTAAGGAAGGACACACAGCAGGCTATGCTTCCGTCCTGCACCTGTTGGCCCCTCTATAACCCCCACTGGTGCCCCTTCCACCTTGTGTTCAGGTGACTTTGTCTGGGAGATACAGGAAACTCTCGATTTACCGGCACCTAAATAACTGGAAATCTCTATTAACCGGCAAAATTCAGGAGTCGGTTCAGGTAAGTTTTACTTCATATTAGTGGCCGTTCCTGGATCTGTGGCCGTGTAACCGGGGTTCCTGCACCTGTACGCCTGGATCTGTGGCCGGGTTCCTGCACCTGTTGCTATGCAACAGGGACGCCTGAATCTGTGGCCGTGTACGGGGCTCTCGTACCTTTTACTATACCTCTCTGTAATCCAGACTTTTTGATAAACCGGCACCACGCCAGTCCCGTCGGTGCCGGATGAAAAAGAGTTTCCTGTATTAACACCCTCCCTGCTCTTTTTTGCTATCTAGCGAGCTGCCCTCCTCCAGCAAATAATGTGCTGACTCCACTCTGTTATTACTCCATTACTTTGCTTCCCAGCAGCTGCAGGGCCTCGTCATAAAATCTGCTCTTTTTTCCATTGCCAGCCAACATTCCCTCCAAATATTCGCCCACACTGCAGCTAAATGATTGGACATGTCGACCTTTACCCTTCACTGTTTTGAGTGGCCTGCTAGCTGTTTGAGAAACATTGAAGGACCGTTATTTCAGATGTGTTGCAATTGGCTGGTATATCTTTGTTGTGGCTGAAAACAATCACAAATGGTACATTTGAAATGTGTGCATTCGGCAATTTCATTCGTGGTTCTTCAGTATGGGCGGTGGTGGGGGGGGGGCGGGGCGGTGGGGGGAGAAACACAAGCTTTTCTCTAATTTTTTTGGATTTCGGGAGGAAAGTGAGCCCTGAGTTGTTATGTATCCTTGTTTCAGTGGCGCACAAATGGTGGATTTAGTGACTGGTGGATCCACTCCTCCAACACTTTGGCCCAGAATTTGCTGGGAAAGTAATGGTGAGTTTCATGCACACGCATTAGTGTGTAAATAACCCAGCAACTTGTGGCAAGGAAGTGATACCCTATAAATTGCGAATTGCCACAAGTTGCTGGACAAGTTGCCATTAGCCCTGTGAAAACAGCAGCTCACCCTCAATTTCCTCATGAGTTTCAAGCACTTGCTGCATTTGCTCATTAATTGTCAATTAAACTCACCGCAGAAAGTTAGGGCTGGGACTTAACAGCGTAAGTACCTTTTTAATGAGGAGATTTATGTTCCTGCAATTCCACTCAACCTCTCCAGCCCAGAAAGGCAACAATTGAAACTGTTGAGTCTCATTTCTGCAGGTAGTAAATTGTTCTTGAGGTTTTTAATCATTAAAAAAAAGTGCTTACGTTTCACTTCTGTCTCTTTATTTTTCTCTCTGTGGCGGAGCCACTAAGAGACTCAGAACATTTGAGAATAATCTCTTGAACTGCATTGTAGTGCAGCCATGTACTGCACCTTTAAAAATTCACACCCGTACGACCAGATTTAGGAACAGCTTCTTTCCCAGGGCTGTCAACCTACTGAACTCCACAAATAAACTCTAAAGCCTGCACATCTGCCAATGCACTTTATTATGGTTATGTTTATGTTAATGTATTACAAGCCAAATGTATGTTGAATGTTTAAATGTCTTAACCTAAATGTACACTCTCGGGAGCCGCAAGCCTACATTTCGTTGTACTGCACTTGTGCACCAACAATGACAATAAAGTTGATTATTATTATCATTATTATTATTATTTGTTAACTATACTGTATGTACCTTCCTATACCATGCGTGATGACGTCATGACGCCGATCACGTGACCGCCAGTGGCGCGAAGAACGCGATGACGTCATGACGTCGGTTTCCAGAACCTTCCAGTAGTCTTCGAGTGCCTCGCAGCCTGAACAGACCTGTATACATCTTCTCCTGTAGTTTACTAGTTAACTTCGTTGTTATTAAACTTTGTTGTTTTGATTTACTGAGTCGGACTGCAATTATTCAGATAGGAACTACCGTTCCTACATTGGTGACCCCGATCTCGTCGAACAACTTTCGTTGAGATTCAAGAATAAACACGAACGCCGTCGCCCTCAAACTTCCACAGTTCTGGGAACAACAGCCATCAGCATGGTTCTTCCAGTCAGAAGCCCATTTCTCACTCCGAGAGATCACAGTGGATTCGACCCGTTATTTTCACGTGGTCTCCGCTCTCGACAGCACCACGGCCTCGCGGGTCGTCAGCCTCCTGGGCAATCCACCGGAAGAGGGCAAGTATGAGGCTCTTAAAACTCATTTGCTACAGGTGTTTGGTCTCAATAAGTCGGAGTGCGCATGCAGGCTTATTGCCATGCCTGGCCTCGGGGACTCAAAACTTTCTGAACTGATGAGCCAGATGCTCACTCTTTTGGGTTCGGAGCCCCAATGTTTTTTGTTCCGCGAACTTTTCCTTAACCAGCTATCGGAAACTCCAGCACGATTTGGACAGGTTGGGTGATTGGGCAGAAACATGGCAAATGCACTATAATGTGGATAAATGTGAGGTCATCCACTTTGGTGGCAAAAACAGGAAGGCAGATTATTATTTGAATGGTAATAGTTTGGGAGAAGGGGAAGTGCAAAGAGACCTGGGTGTTCTTGTACACCAGTCGCTGAAGGTAAGCATGCAGGTGCAGCAGGCGGTTAAGAAGACAAATGGTATGTTGGCCTTCGTAGCAAGAGGGTTCGAGTACAAGAACAAGGATGTCTTGCTACAGTTGTACAGGGCCTTGGTGAGACCACACCTTGAGTATTGTGTGCAGTTTTGGCCGCCTTACCTGAGGAAGGACGTTCTTGCCATGGAAGGAGTGCAGCGAAGATTCACCAGGCTGATACCTGGGATGGCAGGAATGACGTATGAGGAGAGATTGGGTCGATTGGGCTTATACTCACTGGAGTTTAGAAGATTGAGAGGGGATCTCATCGAAACCTATAAAATTCTGTCAGGCCTGGACAGACTAGATGCAGGAAGGATGTTTCTGATGGCCGGGGAGTCCAGAACCAGGGGTCATAGTCTAAGGATAAGGGGTAAGCCATTTAGGACTGAAATGAGGAGGAATTTCTTCACCCAGAGAGTGGTGAACCTGTGGAATTCTCTGCCACAGAGGGCGGTGGAGGCCAGTTCATTAAGTATATTCAAGAAAGAGTTGGATATATTTCTTAAGGCTAAAGGGATCAAGGGATATGGGGAGAAGGCAGGGACCGGGTACTGAATTTGGATGATCAGCCATGATCTCATTGAATGGCGGAGCAGGCTCGAAGGGCCGAATGGCCTACTCCTGCTCCTATCTTCTATGTATCTATGTATCTATGTATCTATGGAACCGGTTCAGACGGCCCTGGCCAATTCTCCGATCACGGACTGTGTAGAACTTGCGGCTGAGGCAGACAAGTTTTTTACTGTTGTGCAGCAGTATTGTGCAGCCACAAGGCGCCCTTCCCCCTCGCGGGCGCAGCCCAGCCCTCCTCCCGCAGGCTGGTGTGCATACCACGCCTGTTTTGGCACCAAAGCTCGATGCTGCCGCCCGCCCTGCAGTTTTTCGCCAAAAAAACAAAAAACCCCACCAAGCCCGCGCTCTTTGGCAAAACTGACTGGGTCTAAAAAAAACGTCCACTTCACCATGGCGGTTGGTTCGGCGGGAAAGCTGCTGTACATCACGGATTCCATGACAGGGCGACGATTTTTGTGCGACACTGGATCCCGGTGCAGTATTCTGCCAGCTTCAAGGCTCGATCTGCAATCCGGTGGGCGTGGTCCACCCCTCGAGGCAGTTAATGGCGCGGATATCAGCACGTTCGGAAAACGGACAGTCAATTTAACCTTCAGCGGTCAGAGATTTGTTTGGGACTTTATTGTGGCTAAAGTTTCGCAGGCTATCCTGGGGGGCGATTTTTTCTGCTCCAACGGCTTTCTGGTCGACGCCCAACACTGCCGACTCATAAATGCGTCCACTTTCCACGCACTGCCGTGCCATCGCAGCACCACCATGTCCTGGTCGATTGCCTGTACGCTTGCAGCACAGGATGGGTTTACGCGCCTGCTCGGGGAGTTTCCAGAGCTCACCAGGCCTACTTTTTTGGCAGCAGTCACGAGGCATGGAGTGGTGCATCACATCACGATGAAGGGACCGCCAGTTTATGCCCGGGCACGTCGGTTGGAACCAGGCAAGCTCGCAGCGGCAAAAGCCGAGTTTCGCACCATGGAATGCCTCGGGATCGTCCAACGCTCCAATAGCCCTTGGTCCTCCCCACTGCATATCGGCCCCAAACCAGGCGGTGGCTGGTGACCTTGCGGGGATTACCGACGCCGAAATGAAGCCACTATACCGGACAGGTATCCAATACCTCATATCCAGGACTTTTCAGCCCATTTGGCTGGCAACTCTGTTTTCTCCAAGGTGGATCTCGTCTGCGGTTACCACCAAGTCCCGGTACACCCGCAAGATGTCCCCAAAACAGCGGTCATCACACCATTCGGACTTTTCAAATTCCTCCGAATGCCTTTCGGGTTGAAAAACGCAGCGCAGGCCTTCCAACGGCTCATGGACTCTGTGTTACGAGATTTGCCCTTTCTTTTTGTTTACTTGGATGACATTCTCATCACCAGTAGAGATTCGCAGGAACACTTACAGCATTTGCGCACACTTTTTGCCCATCTCAGCCAGCACGGCCTCATCATCAACCCCGCCAAATACCAGTTTGGATTATCCACCATCGATTTTCTGGGACACAAGATCACTTCGGACGGCGCCGTCCCACTAGCTACCAAGGTAGAGGCAGTTACAGCATTCCCACGGCCTCACACAGTCAAATCCCTGCAGGAATTTCTGGGGATGGTGAACTTCTATCACCGTTTCGTCCCCAAGGCAGCGCAGTTGATGCAGCCGCTGTACGAAGCGCTCAAAGGGAAGTCGGGAAAGGACGCTATCACTTGGACGCCGCTGATGGACCAGACGTTCCTTAATACCAAGGTGGCGTTGGCAGACGCAACCATGCTTGCTCACCCGTTACCGGGCGTGACCATCGCCCTCACTACAGATGCCTCCGATTATGCTATCGGGGCGGTTCAAGAGCAATGGGTCGACGGTGTGTGGCAGCCGTTAGCATTCTTCAGCCACCAGCTTCGCAAGAACGAGCAAAAATATAGCACTTTCGACAGGGAGTTGTTGGCCCTGTTTTTAGCCGTCCGGCACTTCCGTTTTCTCCTAGAAGGGCGTCCATTTACTGCATTCATGGACCACAAGCCACTTACGTTCGCAATGGCAAAAACGACAGAGCCTTGGTCAGCCTGCCAGCAGCGCCACCTCACCTTTATATCCGAATTTACGACGGATCTAAAGCACGTGTCCGGCAAAGATAATCTCGTGGCCGATTGTCTCTCCCGTTCTCCAGTCCAGGCAGTCCACCTGGGTATCGATTTCGTTGGGTTGGCAGAAGAACAACTAGCAGATCCTGAAGTACAGGCATACCGGACCACGCCTTCCAGTTGGCAGGTGGCCGATGTTAAGTTCCAGGCGGCGGGAACCACGCTTTTGTGTGACACATCCATGGGAGTGCCCAGGCCCATCGTGCCATTGGAATGGCGTAAGAAAATTTTCCAGGCCATACATGGGTTATCGCACCCAGGGACGCGTGCTTCACAATGGCTAATGTCCTGTAAATTTGTCTGGAAAGGAATGCATTTGGACATCCGGGACTGGACAAACCATTGCGTGGATTGTCAAAAAGCAAAAGTTAATCGCCATGTCAAAGCTCCACTGGCCGAATTTCTGGTGCCAGAACGCCGTTTTGCCCACATACATGTGGACTTAGTGGGTCCTCTTCCCGTTTTGCGAGGTTTCACACATCTCCTGACGATAGTGGACCGCACCACCAGGTGGCCAGAGGCGATTCCATTGAGTGCTACTGCTGCATCAGACGTCTCCAGGGCGTTCGTTTCATCGTGGGTAGCTTGTTTCGGGGTACCATCTGACATCTCCTCAGACAGAGGCCCACAATTTACGTCAGAGTTGTGGACAGCAATCGCGCAAGGTTTGGGTGCCAAGCTGCACCGCACCACTGCATACCATCCGCAAGCGAATGGCCTGTGCGAGCGGTTCCAACTGGGTGGACAGACTCCCCTGGGTGTTACTAGGCCTTCGAGCAGCCCCCAAGGATGATCTCCAGTCTTCATCGGCCGAGTTAGTCTACGGCCAGCCGCTTCGGGTACCAGGTGACTTTATCCCTTCACACACGGAATCGTGGTCTGCGGCTCAGCAGCTCCTCCAGCATCAGGAGGTGGCCAAGAATTTCCTACCTATTCCAACCTCGAATCACAACCTACAGAGGCCTCACGTCCCGGCAGAACTAATGAGCTCTGAGTATGTTTTTATTCGGCAGGACGCTCACAGAGGCCTGTTAAAACCACCTTGTGCTGGACCGTTTCGTGTCATATCATCAGGTGCAAAATTTTTCACGGTGGACGTCGGTGGCAAACCAGATACCAACTCTATCGACCGACTTAAACCGGCCCATCTCGATCGGAGTGAACCAGTCGTTGCTGCTCAACCGCCTCGCCGTGGTCGACCTCCGTTGACCGCCGCACCAGCTCAGCACCAGCCCGCCAGTGAACTGCCTGCATCGGTTTCCACGTCGCCTACACTAGCACCTCTTGTTTCCTCCACGCCTGTCGTGCCACTCCAGACGCAGCCAAGAACCGACTCATCCTTCAACGCTCCATTCCCGCTGCCTGAGTTTCGCCGTCGCTCGACCAGGCTTATCAAGCCTCCTGTTCGTTTGACACTGTCTGTTAAAGAGCATTCTGGGGGGGCGCCTGTGGCGGAGCCACTAAGAGACTCAGAACATTTGAGAATAATCTCTTTAACTGCATTGTAGTGCAGCCACGTACTGCACCTTTAAACTGTTTGTTAACTATACTGTATGTACCTTACTATACCCTGCGTGATGACGTCATGACGCCGATCACGTGACCGCCAGTGGCGCGAAGAACGTGATGACATCATGACGTCGGTTTCCAGAACCTTCTGTTGTGTATGTACCTTTAAGCGAGAACTGTTTTACAGCTCCTGTATACTGTAGTACCGGCAGTGACCACACCTGTATATAAAGCCGGAGCAGGCTTCTGTACTTCAGTCTTGAGACTACCCTACTCCAGCAAATACCTGTTGATTGTTAAGTTACAGCATCCGTGTGGTTATTGAAAAACATCATATTCTCAGAATCACGGATCTAACAGTGGCGATGAGTGTCGATTCGAATCTACCTGCAACTCTGCATTTCCCTTCGAGGATTCGCTCTGGGAGGGCGGTGGAAGAAAGTCGAGGCCAGAAACACGGGCGTCGACCACGAGCAACCGCCCAGTCGTCCGGCAGAGAGTGAACATCGCAGGGGAGGCTGTGGAGAGCCGGGCTTGGTTCCCCAGCCACGACGATCAGCAACAGACTGACGACAGGTACAGCGCAGACCCTTCCCGGACAGTGGCGGCTGGAGCCGACCGACGGCAGAGAAAAAGCCGAGCAGCGTCGACGGGGTAACATAGAGGGTGAAGCGCACAGGGCGCAGCCGGGGGTTGAAAACCGAGCGGCGTCAAGGAAAAACAAAACGGAGAGAGAGAGGGTAAAGCAGCAGCCGGGTTCAGGACCGAGTGGCGGAAACGGGAAAGGCGGACAAAAAAAAAAAAGGCGCAGAGCACAGCCAGGGCTCAAGGGTTGAACAGTGTCTGCAGGGAGAAGAAGGGAGAGCGCGGGAGATGCCATTGAGCCGCGGAGAAGAAGGAAGAGCGCGGGAGACGCCATTTTTAGAAGCCGCAGCGGAGAAGAAGGGCGAGCGCGGGAAGAAAGGAAAGCACGGGAGACGCCATTTTGTGCCAGCGGAGAAGAAGGGAAAGCGTGGGAAACGCCATTTTTGACAGTTAAATCACACCCAGGGATGCCGAAGAGTGGCAGTATCTCTACGTTCGACAATGAAGTCGAAGATTGGGCGACATATGTGGAACGTATTGAGGTGTACTGCAGGGCAAATGAAGTGCCGGATGCTAGGAAAGCACTGGTTTTGTTAAATTCCATGGGTGCTATTATGTCCGTGTATAATTGAGACACGGACGGCAGGAGTTGATTATAACAAGTCTTTACTGAATGGAGACAACCTGGAAACTGAAACTACAGAAGGCTGCTAGTGCCTTTTATACAGGGGTGGTCACTGCCGGTACTGCAGTCTGAGACCAGTTATTCCCTTAAAGGTACATACACAACAATTCCTCCCCTTTTAGATAAACAGTACATAACATTCATTTAACAACTAAATGATAACTAATTACAATTACAATTACGGTTGCTAGATACATTGGTTGAGGTTAAACAATTATAAGTTCAGTCTTTGAGGAGGCTTCCTGATTCTGTCTGCATAACGCCTCTTTGGGGTATCAGGTTCTTCTGGTAAAGTTGAGTCGGGATCAATGTCGTTGTTTGGTTCATCTGCTTCCAATATCACCGATTCTGCGGTAGATGCAATTGGTACTTCGGTTTCATCGCCAGGTGTATCAGATCGTGGTGTGGAGTTGACGTTTTCCAGTGACTCTAGAATCTGGTCAGCATGGCGTCTTACAATGCTCTCTCCAACATCCACGGTATACATGAGAGGTCCTTGCCGTGTACAGATCGTTCCTGGCTGCCATTTCTCTGTGCGGTAGTCCCGGGCCAAAACTGGTTGACCTATCTTAAAACTCCTGGTCGGCCTTTCATTCATATTCTGAAACTGCCTGTTCTCCACATCTCTTCTGATGTTCGGCTTAACCAAATCCAAGCGGCATCGTAGTCTTCGATTGAAGAACATCATGGCAGGAGTTTGGTTGGTAACCGCATGTGTCGCATTCCGGTAGGCAAACAAGAAGTTGTCCACCTTGTGTTGTAGGGGTATATCTTCATTACTCATTGCCTTGATAGCCTTCTTGAATGTTTGAACAAACCTCTTGGCCAATCCATTAGTGGCTGGATGATATTGGGCGGATGCGTAATGCTTAACACCATTGTTCTTTAAGAACCTCTGGAACTCTTCAGACACAAACTGTGGTCCATTGTCAGAGCAAATCTGTTCAGGCAGCCCATTCCTGGCGAATATGGTTCGTAAGACTGTGATAGTTTTTTCTGTGGTGGTTGAGGACATTTTTATTACCTCTGGCCACTTTGAATGTGCATCCACCGCAATTAAAAACATCGAGTCCATGAAGGGACCAGCAAAATCAATGTGCACCCTTTGCCATGGAGATGAGGGCCACTCCCATGGATGTAGAGGGGCTTGTGGTGGGGCGTTTTGGACCTTCTGGCATCCTGTACAGCTCTTGGTCATCTCTTCGATTTCTCTATCGATTCCCGGCCACCACACAAATGCTTTGGCTAAGTTCTTCATTTTTACCCCTCCCAGATGACCCTCATGAAGCTCATTGAGCACTCTATCCTTCAATTTGGGTGGAATTACTACTCTGGATCCACACATCAAGGTTCCTCTGCACACTGACAGCTGTTCTCTTCTCGGCGAGAATGCTGGCAGCAGTGGTTCACCATGTGCTGGCCATCCCTTCACCGTTAAATCATAGACCCAGGATAGTGTCGGGTCATTTCGTGTTTCCTTTTCTATGTTTGCATTCGTCACAGGGAGACATTCGACTATGGTTGAGTGGAATATCTCCACTGGATCCACTGCAAGTTCTTCTTCCACCGTCGGCAACGGTAGGCGCGACAATCCATCAGCATTCCCATGCTGTTTAGTTCCTTTGTACTCGATGTCATATTGGTGTGCCCCTAGGAAAAGGGACCACCTCTGCAGCCGTTGTGCTGTCATTATCGGTACGCCCTTCTGAGGGTTGAAAATGGAGACAAGAGGTTGATGGTCAGTTAGTAGAGTAAATTTTTGACCGTGCAGGTAGTGATTGAACTTCTTCACCCCCGACACCAGGCTGAGGGCCTCTCTGTCAATCTGGGCGTATTTACGCTCGGCTGAAGTTAACGAGCGTGACACAAAAGCTATCGGCCTCTCTGAACCATCAAGGAATTTATGTGACAGTACCGCCCCAATGCCGTAGGGAGACGCATCACACGCCAGTCTTATCGGTAGTGATGGGCTGTAGTGAGCCAATACTTCTCTTGAAGTGATTGAGTCCTTACTCTTCTGAAAGGCCCGCTTGCATTCATTGCTCCATTCCCATGCTACTCCCGTTCGTAGTCGGGCGTTCAGTGGGTGCAGAATTGTGGACAAATTCGGTAAAAACTTATGGTAGTAATTCACCAATCCGAGGAATGACCTCAGTTGTGACACATTTTCAGGTGCTGGGGCCTTAAGTACCGCTTCAATTTTGTCAGGGGACTTATGTAACCCCTCTTCATCAATCACGTGGCCACAATACGATATCTGTTTCTTAAAAAACTCGCACTTGGGGCGATTGGCTCGTAGCCCATGTTCACGTAGTCTAGTGAGCACCTGTTCTAGGTTGTCAAGGTGTTCACTCTCATCTTCACCTGTCACTAGGATGTTGTCCAAGTAACACTGAGTCCCCGGAATCCCTTGCAGGACTTGTTCCATCGCTCTTTGCCATATCGCTGGAGCTGATGCTACTCTGAATACCAGTCGATGATACTGGTAAAGACCTTTGTGGGTGTTTATCGTGAGATACTGCCTAGAGGATTCTTCAACCTCCATCTGTAAATATGCTTGTGCGAGGTCAATTTTTGTAAAACGCTTCCCTCCAGATAGTGAGGCGAAGATATCTTCTATCCTTGGAAGAGGATATTGTACTGTGTGAAGGACTGGGTTCACCATCACCTTGAAGTCCCCACAGATGCGAACCTTCCTTGGCTCCTCAGACTTATTGTTTAATGTTTTCTTCATGACAGGAACGATGGGTGTCGCCCACTCGCTCCAGTCTACCTTAAATAACACGCCTGCATTCTCCAGCTCTGCCTCGACGGCTGGGCGAATTGCATATGGTACCGGTCTTGCTTTGAAAAACTTGGGAATTGCTTTCTCCTCTATTTTTATCGAGGCGGTTACGCCTTTAAGAATGCCCAGTTCTTGTTGAAATACCTCTTTGGCGTCAGCTAAGATTGTTGACAATCGTCCAGGAGTGACGTCGTCATCCTTTTTACCAGCCACCGTCAGTGCCTGAATGGAGTGCCAGTCTAAACTTATCTTTCTGATCCATTCACGTCCCAATAACGGTGGTCCACCATCTTGCAGAATGTAGAGATACAATTTCCGTATTTTCTTGCCATTGTATTCGACAGGCACCCTTATTTTTCCTCTGGGGTATACTTTTTGCCCCGTATACATCCTCAAGACAATGGATGTCTCTCTCAAGGGTATGCGTGAGAATAGCCGCTCGTAGTCTCGTCGATTCATGACGGTTAGAGCCGATCCTGTATCCAATTCCATTTTGACTTGGGACCCTGCTATCGTGAGGGTGACCCAAATGGTTCGGTGATCCTCTTTTGCGATTACATTGTGAAGTTTGAGACAGCTTAGTCTCTTGTTCCCGGATTCACTATCGCTCATCTGGTCTTCGGAACTACTGTCCGTTATCTTTTGTACTTTCTTGTACAGTTCCTTTGTAGCCTTTTTGTTGTCGTTGGTCTTCTTCCCAGACCTGCAAACTCGTGCAATGTGTCACATCTTTCTGCATTGCCTGCATATTTTGTCCTTGGACCAGCAGTCCTTCTGGTCATGGGTTGTTCTGCCGCAGCGATAACATTTTGCAAATCCCGGTGTCATTTCGTGGGTGCCGTATTCCTGTGGCTTTTGTTGAATTTCCGCAGCTCCCCTGGCTGCTGCTTCGTACGATGCTACCACGCTGAAAGCCTTATCTAGCGTCAGCTCTTTCTCTGAGAGTAACTTCTTCTGGGTTCCTTCACTCAGGAGTCCACAGACAAATTTGTCCCGTAGGGTATCTGCCAGTCCTGCTCCGAACTGGCAGTGCTTTGATAGCTTGCGTAGTTTCGTAAGGTAATCAGCATTGCTCTCATCTTTATGCTGAGTTCTCCTGTGGAATTTAAATCTTTCTGCTATCAGCAGCAGTGCAGGGTTCAGGTGTTCCTGTAGGATAGCAACAATTTCATTAAAACTCTTCGCCTTCGGTTTGGCTGGAGTAATCAGGTCCCGCAATAGGCCGTACGTACTTGCGCCCATTAAGTTTAGCAGTACCGATGCCTTTTTCTCATCGGCTATTTTGTTTGCCTTGCAATATACCTCGACTCTTTCCACATACGTGGTCCAGTCTTCTATTGAATTATCAAAGGCAGTGATATTGCCAGTCTTCGGCATCTTGGAAATCTAAAATGGCGCCTCCCGCGCTTTGCCTTCTTTCCCGATTTAACAAAATGGCACCTCCTGCGCTTTGCCTTCTTCCCCGCTGTATTAAGATGGCGCCTCCCACGCTTTGCCTTCTTCCCCGCTGTTGCTAGCGCTGCTTCCCACGGTTTCCGTTGTAAACTGCAGCTCATCGCGGCTTTCTGCGTGTTTAATTTTTTTTAATTTTATTATTTTCCCATCGTCGGAACAACCCTGCGGGACTCTTGCCTCCCTCTTCTCGGGTCTGTACGCTGCCCGGCTTCATAGCACCGGCCGCGCCCTGTGTGCTCCACCCTCTCTCTCTCTCCTCTTCCCGACAACGCTGCTCAGCCCCGTTGCAAGCCACCCGCTCGAGTTCTAGACCGCCGCAGCCCAGGAAGGATCAGTGTACTACCTGCCACCAGCCCGATTAGCTGAAGCACCGTCGACAGGAACCAAGCCCCACTCTCGACAGCCTCTCCTGCAAATCTTCAACTCCGCTGACTCAGAGGCGGATGCCCACGGTCGACGCCCATTTCTACTGTTTCTTTCTTCTTTTCTGGCCTCGACCTCTGCTCACTTCGCTTCAGGGATGGATCCCATGAGGTGGTGCAGACTGTAGGTAAGTTCGTATCTGCTCGTCGCCAATATTATGTCCGTGTATAATTGAGACACGGACGGCAGGAGTTGATTATAACAAGTCTTTACTGAATGGAGACAACCTGGAAACTGAAACTACAGAAGGCTGCTAGTGCCTTTTATACAGGGGTGGTCACTGCCGGTACTGCAGTCTGAGACCAGTTATTCCCTTAAAGGTACATACACAACAGGTGCAAATATTTATGGGTTACTGCGAAACCTAATAACCCCAGAGAAGCCTGTGAATAAGAATTTCGAAAGCATAGTAGAAATCCTACAGGACCACTTAAACCCCACACCGCTGCTGATAGCAGAACGATTTAAGTTCCATAAAAGGAACCAACACAAAGACGAAAGCAATGCTGAGTACTTAACGGAACTGCGCAAGCTATCGAAACACTGCCAGTTTGGAGTGGGACTAGCAGATACGTTAAGGGACAAGTTTGTGTGTGGGCTTCAAAGTGAAGGAACCCAGAAACGGCTTCTATCAGAAAAGGATCTTACGCTGGACAAGGCTTTCAGTATGGGAGTATCACACGAAGCAGCCACAAGGGGCGCTGCAGAGATACAACGGAGACCGCAAGAATATGGCACCAATGAAATGTCCTATGGAACAGGGAAGTGTTATCGCTGCGGCAGAACAACACACGACCAGAAGGATTGTTGGTTCAAGGACCAAGTGTGCAGACAGTGTGGAAAAGCAGGACACATAGCAAGAGTCTGCAGGTCTGGGAAGAAAACCAACAGCAAGAAATCTCCACAGGAGAAGTACAAAAAGGTACACAAGGAGATGGACAGTAGATCAGATGAACAGAAAAGTGACACAGACTCCGGAAGCAAGGAGCTGGGTTGTCTGAAACTACATAAGGTAACATAAGAACATAAGAACATAAGAAATAGGAGCAGGAGTAGGCCAATCGGCCCCTCGAGCTTGCTCTGCCATTCAATAAGATCATGGCTGATCTGATCCTAACCGCCAATCTACTATCACAGAACCATCTCCTGAATCTAACAGAATTAGACACATGAAATAGGAGCAGGATCAGGCTACACGGCCCCTGGGCCCGCTCCGCTACCCACAGGGCCATGTCCGATCCGAACCTAGACTCATGTCCAAATTCCTGCCCGCTCCCAAAATGGAGGATCACCAGACTATCTGGGTTACACTCAAGATAGACGGAGTCCAAGTGAAAATGGAATTGGACACAGGATCAGCCCTAACAGTCATAAACCAAAGGGACTACAAGCGGCTATTTTCACATATACCCTTGAAAGCTACAGAGATTGTCTTGAAGACGTACACGGGGCAAAAAGTCTACCCGAAAGGAAAAATAAGGGTGAAAGTGATATACAAAGGCCAGGAAATACCTAAAATGGACTTATATGTATTGCCAGATGGAGGACCACCACTGCTAGGACGTGAATGGATCTGGGAGATACAATTAGATTGGCATTCCATACAGGCACTGAAGGTTGAGGCCAAAAAGGATGACAACGTCACACCTGGACGACTGTCAAAAATGCTAACTGACGCAAAAGAAGTGTTCCAGGAGGGACTCGGAACACTAAAAGGCATAACAGCAACGATTAAAATAGAGGAAAATGCAAGCCCAAAGTTTCTTAAGGCCAGACCAGTGCCTTATGCGATCAGACCAGCCGTCGAAGCAGAGCTGGAAGGGTTGGAACGTTCAGGAGTACTGTCCAAAGTAGACTGGAGCGAGTGGGCTACACCCATCGTTCCAGTAATGAAGAGGTCGTTGAGTAATACGCCTGGGGAACCAAAGAAGGTCCGCATCTGTGGGGATTTTAAGGTGACAGTGAACCCAGTCCTTCACACGGTACAATATCCGCTTCCACGAATTGAGGATATTTTCACCTCGCTATCTGGAGGTAAATGCTTCACCAAAATTGATCTAGCCCAGGCGTACTTGCAAATGGAGGTAGAAGAAGCCTCGAAACAATACCTCACGATCAACACTCATAAAGGTCTCTATCAATACAACCGGCTGGTGTTCGGGGTAGCATCAGCTCCGGCTATTTGGCAAAGGGTGATGGATCAAATCCTGCAAGGGATTCCAGGGACCCAGTGTTATTTGGACGACATCCTGGTCACGGGCGAAAATGACAGTGATCACCTCGCCAACTTGGAGAAGGTGCTCACCAGATTAAAGGAATATGGGCTATGAGCTAATCGCCACAAGTGCGAGTTTTTCCAGAAGCAGATCTCGTATTGTGGCCACGTCATCGATGAAGAGGTGTTACATAAGTCCCCTGAAAAGATTGAGGCAGTAGTCAAGGCTCCAGCACCGGAAAATGTGTCACAACTGAGGTCGTACCTCGGGCTGGTAAACTACTACCATAAGTTCTTACCAAATTTGTCTACGGTATTACACCCACTGAACACCCTACTGCAAACAGGGGTACCATGGAAGTGGAATGACGAACGTAGACGAGCTTTCCAGAAGTGTAAAGAATTGATCACATCAAAAGAGGTGTTGGCCCATTTCAACCCAGCACTACCAATTCGTTTGGCATGTGATGCATCACCCTATGGTATTGGAGCAGTGCTGTCGCACAAATTCCCAGACGGGTTGGAGAGGCCAGTAGCCTTTGCGTCTCGGTCACTAACCTCAGCCGAGCGCAACTACGCCCAGATTGACAGGGAGGCCCTCAGCCTAGTATGGGGAGTAAAAAAATTCAACCACTATCTGCATGGGCAGAAGTTCACCTTGCTGACTGACCACCAAACACTTGTCTCCACCTTTAATCCTAAGAAGAGCGTTCCAGTGATGACTGCACAACGGTTACAAAGATGGTCCCTGTTTCTAGGGGCGAATCAATATGAAATAGAATATAAAGGCACGAAACAGCATGGAAACGCTGATGGGCTATCACGCTTGCCACTGCCTACTGTGGAGGAAGCACCAGCAGTGGACCCTATCGAGATATTTTATTCGTCAATAATTGAACGATTGCCAGTAACGAGCGCGGATATAGAGAAGGAGACCCGCAATGACCCGACACTGTCTCGGGTATATGATTTGACAGTGAGGGGATGGCCAATACATGGCGACTCACTGTTGCTAGCATTCTCATCCAGAAGAGAACAGCTGTCAGTATGCCAGGGGACAGTGATGTGTGGATCCCGAGTGGTGATTCCACCCAAGTTAAGGGAGAGAGTGCTAAATGAGCTTCATAAAGGTCATGTGGGAGGGGTGAAAATGAAAAGCCTTGCTAGGGCTTATGTGTGGTGGCCGGGGATCGATCAACAAATCGAAGACCTAACCAAGAGCTGCTCAGGATGCCAGAAGGTCCAAAATGCACCACCACATGCCCCTCTACACCCATGGGAGTGGCCCTCCTCTCCATGGCAACGGGTGCATATTGATTTTGCTGGTCCATTCATGGACTCAATGTTCTTAATAGCAGTGGATGCTCACTCGAAATGGCCTGAGGTGATAAAAATGTCCTCAACCACTACAGAGAAAGCGATTGCAGTCCTACGGACCATATTTGCCAGGAACGGCTTGCCAGAGCAGATTTGCTCTGATAATGGACCACAGTTTGTGTCCGAAGAGTTTCGGAAATTTATGAGAAGGAATGGGGTAAGGCATTACACATCCGCCCCGTATCATCCAGCCACAAATGGATTGGCTGAGAGGTTCGTACAAACCTTTAAAAAGGCGATAAAGGCCATGTGCGATGATGAAATTCCACTACAGCATAAGGTGGACAATTTCCTATTAGCCTACAGAAATGCGACACATGCAGTCACCAACCAGACCCCGGCCATGATGTTCTTTAACCGAAGGTTGAGATCTCGTCTGGATTTGCTCAGACCAAATGTGCGAAGAAATGTTGAGGATAAACAATTCCAGCACATCAATGAGAAGCCGACAAGGAGCTTCAATGTAGGACAACCAGTCTTGGCCCGTGACTTCCGAACAGAGAAATGGCAACCCGGAACGATATGCACAAGGCAGGGGCCATTAATGTACACAGTGGATGTCGGGGAGAACATTGTGAGATGCCACGTCGATCAGATCTTAGCGTCACAGGAACGAGTCAACCCCATGTCTCGCGTACCTGGGGATGAACCCGACATACCGGTAGCATCTACCTCAGAAACAGTAGCAGTGGAAACTGATGAACTAACCGACGAAAGGGGGCCAGAATCGCCTCTGCACCAAGAACAAGAACCTCAGGGAAGGCGCTATCCAGAAAGGATCAGGAAGCCGCCCCAAAGGCTGAATTTATAAATGGACTATTTTCAGTTAATGTTGCATGTTAAAAATGTTAATTGTTAAATGAATGTTATGGTACTGTTAATCTAAAAGGGGAGGAATTGTTGTGTATGTACCTTTAAGAGAGAACTGTTTTACAGCTCCTGTATACTGTAGTACCGGCAGTGACCACACCTGTATATAAAGCCGGAGCAGGCTTCTGTACTTCAGTCTTGAGACTACCCTACTCCAGTAAATACCTGTTGATTGTTAAGTTACAGCATCCGTGTGGTTATTGAAAAACATCATACTCTCAGAATCACGGATCTAACACCTTCCAGCAGTCGTCGAGTGCCTCGCAGCCTGAACAGACCTGTATACCTCTTCTCCTATAGTTTACTAGTTAACTTTGTTGTTATTAAACTTTGTTGTTTTGATTTACTGAGTCAAACTGCAATTATTCAGGTAGGAGCTGCCGTTCCTACATCTCTCTCTTTTATTCCAACCTTTCTTTCCCTTACCAAGGTCCCAGGTGCCCCGGTGCCCTTGCTGCACTGTTAGCAGATCGCACTTTCAGCGACTTGCAGCGCAAAACATTTTCAAGCTGAAGGGCGAGGAAAAAAAAATCTAACAAACGGGGCAGGCCACGAGATACCCCGCTCCAGCAAATTCTGGGTCTTCGTTTTTGATCTCCAATGTTTCTGATATGACCGTCCCTTTTGTTCTTTCCTCCCCTCCCCCCTTTCACAGCCTCTGCAACTGCTTAAAACCTGTTACATCTCTTACTTTTTCCAGTTCTGATGAAGGGTCACAAGACTTGAAACGTTGACTCTGTTTCTCTCTCCACGGATTCTGCCTGACCTGCTGAGTGTTTCCAGCATTTGCTGTTGCTATTTCAGATTTACAGCATCCGCAGTATTTTGCTATTTGTATTTCTGATATGAATGTCTGACAGACTTAATTTCCCATTTCTGATTCACTTTCCCATTTTACCTACATTGCGCGGACTCAACAGCTCACAAATGGTACGCGTTGCCAAAACACATTTCTATTATTGAGGTGAGCATAGCTTTGCTTCAAAAAGCTGCTGTGCGTGCTGCTGTGACATTGTTGCAAAACAGATTCGGTTGTGGGTCTCAGACATACTCTCATGTGGGGGTGAACTTGCATCATGTGACATCTTGTGATAGTGTGATGTGACCCGAGAATGTTCAAAGAATAATGCAGAAGAGAAGGATGTACTTTTCAGCTAATATTCTTAAAGGGATCCAGTATTGAAAATAATTAGAAAATCCGCAGATGGATAGTAAGAGGGAAAGGAAATATTATAATCTAAGGGGTCGTATTCTTATTTATTTTTGGTTTATTTGAAACTACTATGATAATTCTTTTTGACAGTTATTGAATCACATCTCCTTCATATGCGGTTCATATATCAAACCCCAGATAGAGGTGAAATTTCATTGATTCTACAAACATACAATACCAGTGAAAGCCAATATTGGCTTGAATGCCATCCAGGAGACATTTAGCTCGGACTTAAATAGATTTTTGTGCAAGGAAAGTTTGAACTTTCAATCCACAGAACCCAGAGCTTTTACCTTCCACTTGTGTAATCTTTCCTTACTTATCACCTCGCTGTGGAGAATGCTAGCATTTTGTTCAACTGAAGGTGTGGGTCCTCCAAGTTTGTCAGTCCCAAGTCCCCCAATGGAAATAATCTTCGTAAGTGGTATTACAAACAGTAACACATACATTGCATATAACAGTCAACAGGGCACACCCAAACGGAGCAATAGCTAACTGAATAAATAGGATGAGGGGTGGGAGGTGTCCTGGTCCCAAGTTAACTGATATTGTTACCAGTTCCCTCTCATCAGGCACTGTCCCCCTCCCTTTTAAATCTGCCGTCATCGCCCCCCTCCTCCAAAAAAACTCTTGACCAATGCTCATCCGAAAACACATCAGGTTCCATATGTCCACTGATGACACTCAGCTCTAACTCACCACCACCTCTCTTGACCCCTCCACTGTTAAGTCTCAAGAGTGTATAACCTTGCTTGTATAACAATTAAAAGAGTACGCAGGAGACAGAGTTCAGTTCACAGCCACCTTTACTTACAGAAGAATCTCTTCAACTCAATGCACTCTTTTTCCCATAGTGCATTGCACATCACAACTATGGTAAGCTATGTGGGACAATTCAAATACAACATTCAAAATACACAACATCTCCTCCCCTCTTACATTAGATGTCCCAATAGAACCACAACATTTTAAAAACACAATAACCTGGGAGTGAGGGTAGACTTCCTCCAACCCTGGCTATACCCATGGGGATTATTCTGTCCCAGATAAAGGGTAAGCCTCTGAACTATAAGTTCAAATGTATAGGGGCCCGCCGCTCTCTGGTAGGATACCGGCGGTCAACCTGGCTCTCCATTTCATTGTCTCTCACAGGTGACGTCACCACAGGTGTAGGCAGCTGGGGTGCCTGTATACAGGTCTCCCTTGCTGATGAGATAGGGGCTGAAGTGGCTGCTTCCTCAGAAGGTGAGCCTCTCGGTGTAGAAGGCGGATGACCCACAGCATCACCCAATGGCAGATAAACTGCTGTTGGTGGTTCAGTGGGTGTTGCTGCACTTCGTAGAAGCTGATTGGTGTGTCTCTTCCAGACAATGTCCTCGGGTGTCTGTACAGTGTAGGATACTGGACCAGTCTGTGCAATGACAGTAGCAGGAACCCACTTAGGTCCACCACTGTAGTTCCGTGCCAACACCTGTTCACCTGGACTGAAGACTCTGTCTTTGGAGCGTTGTTCACGTCGCTTGATCTGCTTGTCCTGCTGATACTGTACCACGTCTTTCACCTTTGGCGGTTTCAGCAGGTCGAAGTTGGTTTGTAGCTCTCTTTTGAGCAGTAGAGTGGCAGGTGATGCTTTTGTGGTCGCATGTGGTGTGTTCCTGTAACTCAACAAGAAACTATTCAGGCGCTGATGAAGCATTCCCTGGCCTTGCGATGCCTTTAGAGAGTGTTTCATGGTCTGAACAAACCTCTCAGCTAGACCATCGGTCACAGGGTGGTATGGTGCAGCCCTGATATGTTGTACGCCATTCACCTGCAGAAATGTAGCCATTTCTTGTGACCTCCACTGTGGACCGTTGTCTGAGACAAGTTGCATCGGAGATCCAAATCGGCTGACCACCTCACCTAACTTCTCGATGGTCTTCTCAGCGGTGGTGGACCTCATTATAACAACCTCTGGCCACTTACTGTGCGCGTCAACAGCCACCAGGAGCATTCTCTCCTCGAATGGACCTGCAAAGTCTACGTGAATACGGTGCCATGCTTCCTCCGAAAAGTCCCAGGGGTGAAGAGGTGCAAGCTGTGGCACATTACGAACTCTCTGACATGAGGAACAGGTTTTAGCTTTGTCCTCAATCTGTCCATCCATACCCGGCCACCAGAAGTAGCTCCTCGCTATTACTTTCATATGAACCATTCCGCAGTGTCCGGAGTGTAGTTGCTGTAACATTGGTTTCCGTAACGATGGTGGAATAACCACTCTCCTCCCCCACAGCAAATATCCAGACTGCACCGACAGTTCGTTTCTCCTTAAGAGATATGGTTCAGGTTTGGGTCATCGCTGTCAAGCTTGCCCCTGACGATAATGTCCAGCACTGCAGACAACACTGGGTCGTTTCTGGTGTTTTGTCGGACCTGTGTCGAAGTAACAGGCACGTTCTCCACCTGCCTAAAATAGCAGATGTCCATGCTACTCGTCATAGGCTTGGTGACAGGCAGCGGCAACCTGCAAAGACCGTTGGTGTTGCCGTGCAGGTCAGGCTTATGATATCTAATGTCAAATGTGTGTGCAGACAACAGCAGCGCCCACCTTTGCATTCTGCTCGCAGCAAGTGACGGAATCCCTGTATGTGGCCCGAAGATGGTTGTGAGAGGACGGTGATCTGTTAGTAGGGTGAACTGTCTCCCATACAAATATTGGTGAAACTTGCGAACACCAAAAACGATGCTCAGTGCTTCTCATTCTATTTGGGCGTAGTTAGTTTCAGCTCTGTTCAAAGTCCTAGATGTGAATGCTATTGGCTTCTCTTCTCCGTTTGGCATGATATGAGAAACGACCGCTCCCACACCATATGACGATGCATCACAAGCTAACTGTATTGGTAATGAAGGGTTAAAATGCGTCAAAGCCTCTGACTTCAGGAGCGTGTCCTTTGCTGTCATGAACGCCTCCTGGCACTTGTTAGTCCATTCCCACTTCTTGTCTTTACATAGCAACCAATGCAGCGGCCTCAGCATCGAGGCTAGGCTCGGTATGAACCGTCCATAGTAGTTCAGTAACCCTAGAAAAGAACACAGCTGGCTGATATTTTCAGGTGCTGGGGCATCCACGATTGCCTTGGTCTTGGACGGTGCCTTGTGAAGGCCTGTGGCATCGATCACATGACCGAGGTACTCAACTGATGCCTGAAAAAAATCGCATTTATCCCTGCGAACTCTGAGTCCGTAATCCCTCAGTCTCTGTAGCGTTGCGTCCAAGTTACGCAGATGGTCTTGGTCATCACACCCAGTAACTAAGATATCATCTAAGTAGCACTGGACTCCAGGCAATCCATTAAGGATCTGGTCCATAGCACGTTGGAAAAGCGCTGGAGCTGATGTAATTCCGAAAGGAAGTCAACGATACCTAAATAGACCCTTGTGCATCACAATAGTCAGCATTTCTCGTGACTGTTCATCCACATGCATTTGCAGGTAGGCTTGACAGAGGTCGATTGTGCTAAACTTCTGGCCCCCAGCAAGTCCCGCAAACAAATCATCAATATGGGGAAGCGGATATTGCTCCACTGACAATACAGGGTTAACAGTTACTTTAAAATCTCCACATATCCTAACTCCACCCCCTTTCTTGAGCACTGGTACGATGGGTGTTGCCCATTCACTCAGGCTGACTGGTTCTAGTACTCCGCTTTCAACTAGGGCTTCGAAGTCAGCCTCGACTTTTGGTCTGATGGCATAAGGTACGGGTCATGCCTTCATGAACTTGGGTTTGCTATCCTGCTTAATACGAAGCTTCACAGTAATATCTTTCATGCTACCCAGTTCTCCATTAAAGACTTCTGCAAGTTTCTTTAAGATGGCGGGTAAGCCTGGATCATTGTGTGACATCATGTAGACTGATGACCAGTCTAATTTTATTCCCTCCATCCACGAACGTCCCAGTAGGGAGGGGTAGTCTCCTTTAACTACGTAGAGTGGTAACTTCCTAGTTTGCCCATTCAACTGAACTGTGACTTCAGTGATACCTCTCACGGTTTGTACTGGCCGCGCTAGACGTGCTCCTATCTAGCTATCCAGCAAGTTAAACACTCATTCAAAAATAATTCTTCTGAAGCCGGTTGCTGTTTTGAAGCTTTACTTGAACAAATTTGTGAAACTGTAAACAAAGACAAAGTATGTTTTGTACATAAACTGAGTACTATACATTCGATATTACATAAGATATAAACATATTTACAACAGTAGAATGGACTAATTGTATAACTAACTAACATTTGGACTAACTTCTATAACTATCAAATATTAACCTTTTATAAGCATAGTATTATCAAAATATTACTCTGACAACGTTGCTATTATGCTAAGGAACAAAGATACTCACAGATATTGCGCTTGGCCTAACATATGAAATCAGATTACATTGGATTGTAAATGGAACCTCTCATGGCAGATTCTCCATTACTCAAGTCAGGTTCTTCCTAGCAAAACTGCTTCCTGGGGTCAACAGGAAGAAAGGTAGGAAGGTCAAATGACCTCTCACAGGAAGAAAGGAACAACGGTCAAATGACCTCACACAGGAAGAACGATCAGATGACCTTTCCAGCATACAAACTGTTAACACAATAACCACCACCAGAGGGTGCTATCTGCACACATAAATGTTCATTGGTCCAGACCACTCCCCATCTGGGGTCGTTAACGACTCCACATAGTCCGAACTCTACTTGTCACTGGAGTCCTCTGGCGACAAAAGAAGAACCACCTCAGAGACGGTCCGTCGATGTCGATGATAGGATGCAGCTTCCGTAGACTGCTGTGAGGGGGTAGGTTGTGTTCTGCCACGCACAGTTCCAACCTGGGTATGGTGAGGTCTGGCTGGGGCGCCAACTTGCCTCTATCAAAGACGAAGCCGATTTTGCTTTGTCCTTCTTGAGTGGTGACTTTCAGATAAGCCACACTTGCAATGGCCTTAGCGGATGCGTCTGCAAAGACACAAAGCTCTTTGAATTGGGCATTTAAGGGAGAGAAAGACGAATAGCAGCGAGGTATTCGGATCTCCTGTAAGTCTTGGAGTGAGTCTCTCCATCTGCCCCACTCTGCTTCCATCTCTTCAGGGAGAGGTGAATCCCACTCTTCAGCGCGTGTGGAGAGTTCCCTGAGGAGCAGCCTGCCGTGTATGGTGACAGGGGCTAAGAAGCCGAGAGGGTCGTATAGGCTGTTGACTGTAGAGAGCACTCCTCTACGTGTGAAGGGTTTCTTGGCGTCTAGGACTTGGAACGTGAACGTGTCTGTTGCTATGTTCCACGACACCCCTAGGCTACGCTGTAGGGGGAGGTCATCAGTGAAGAGGTCTAGGTCCTTGACGTCCTTAGCACGATCTTCAGGGGGGAATGCCTCCACAACTGCTGGTCTGTTAGAGGCTATCTTATGCAGCCTGAGGTTGGATAGTGCAAGTAGTTCCTGGGCTTGTCCGAGGGTACTGATGGCCTCTGCTTCGGTCGGGAATGACTTCAGTGCGTCGTCGACGTAGAACTCTCGTTCGATGAACCCTCTCACATCACTGCCAAAGTCGTCGTCTTCTTCCTTGGCAGCCCTCCTCAGTCCGTATATGGCGACAGCAGGGGACGGGCTATTCCCGAAGACATGGACACACAGTCTGTAGTCCACAATGTCTCTATTAGGGTCATTGTCCCGATACCACAGGAAGCGGAGGAAGTCTCTGTGGTCTTCTCTCACCACGAAGCAATGAAACATGTGCTGGATATCAGCAGTGATGGCGACGGGCTCTTTCCTGAATCTCATGAGCACTCCCAAGAGGTTGTTGTTAAGATCGGGCCCTGTGAGGAGTACGTCGTTGAGAGAGATGCCCTGATATGGTGCACTGGAGTCAAACACCATTCGGATCTGTCTACTGCATGGGGTAAGGTAGCTTGGACGACCATTCTCCAAGATGGAAGTCTTGAGTGTGCTCACCTGAGATGGCTTCTTCTCAGATTCTTGGCGACATCCTGCAGGGTACACATTAACGAGGCATATCTTGGAGCATGCTCTTGCGCTCACTCCTTCTCCACACACCTCGGTGCACCTGGATGTAATCTCTGGACCAGCAGCTCCCTCTCTCTCCCCGCCGTGCTCTGATGCGGGAGGAGGCGTCTCTGACTTCCAAGGAGCTGGGCCTGGGTGTAGTGCTGAAACGTGCCGATCACTTTCACATTCAGTGCATTTTGCATCTACCTTGCAGTTCTTGGCGAGATGGCTCGTGGAAGAGCAGCACCTGTAACATATAGAGTTCACTTTAAGATATTGTTTCCGATCTTCCAGGGACATCTCCCTGAAGCCTCTGCACTTCTTTAAAGGATGGGGCTTGTTGTGGATAGGGCATTGTTTGCTCATATCCTCAGGTTTCTTCTGAATCTTTGTGTGCTCAGTTGAGGACACTTGCATTCTGTGGACAGATATTGGTGTCTTTCCATGTCTGTCGAACTTGTCTCTTCTGGCAAGTGCTGGGTGGGAGGAGAAGAGGTTGAAGCTGGGGTCGTTCCTGGCTTTGGCTTCTTTATGGATGAATTTAACGAACGCCGAGAATGGTGGGAATGCCACGTTGTGCTTTAGCTTGAACTTTGATCCAAACATTACCCACTTCTCCTGCAGGTTAAATGGAAGCTTCTCAATGATGGGACTTACCCCTCTGGCAGTGTCTAAGTACGATAGACCGGGTAGGTAGCCGTCCTGCTTTGCGGCTTCGAGTTCCGACAGCAGATCTCCAAGGTCGTGGAGCTTCTGGGGTTCCTTACTCGTCAACCTCGGAAAGTTCTCCAACCTGTCAAAGAGAGCCCTTTCAATGGCTTCGGGCGAGCCGTAGCTTTCTTCCAGCCTCGCCCAAGCCTTCTTCAACCCCTCTGGCAGCTGCCGCACATTGGCCGCTTTTATCCTGCAGGCCTGTCCGGCGGACTCTGGGCCGAGCCATTTGATAAGGAGGCCGAGCTCTTCTCCTGCCGACAGGTCTAAGCCCGATATGGCATCGTGGAAGCAGGACTTCCAAGCCCGATAATTCTCCGGCCTGTCATCAAACTTGATTAACCCCGAAGTCACCAGCTGGGTGCGTGCAAGGTATTTGGCAAGGTCGTAGGTGCTGGGACCTGTGCCAGGGTTGCCTTGGCTAGGGGCTCTGTTGGGGGTCTCAAGGAACCGAGAGGGGATTTGCCTCTGACTTTCTCTATTCGGCGTCCTATTCCTCTGCACCGTGTCTTCCGTTCTGCAGGCGGAGACTCTGCGGCTTGAGGCACGCCGTCTGCTTTGACCTTGGTTGGCAACTTGTGGCATGTTATACAAAGTGTTTGCGTCTGTAGAGATGTGCGGGCCTCCATCCCTTTCTCCTGTAAACTGTATGTCGGCATGGTCGCTCACGTAATCTATGGTGCGCTGTTGTGGGCTCTGCCATGGAACGGGAATTAAAGGTTTGTAAGCTGTCTCGGGATCAGCTCCATCCAAAATTGCCTCGAATACTTGTGTCTTGGCTAATGCAGCATCTATCTCTTTTTGTTGCTGCACAGCGTCTAATGTGGCTTGGAGACGGGCCTGTTCAGCCTGGCGTTCCACTTGGTGATGGGCCTGTTCCGCTTGGAATTCAGCTTGGAGTCAGGCCTGTTCTGCTTGGAGCCAGGCCTGTTCTGCTTGGGGTTCAGCTTGGAGACGGCCCTGTCTTACTTTTATTTCTATTTCACTGTCCGTATGCGCAGCTCTGGCTTGAGCTGCTACTAGCTTAGCCCGTGCTTTGGCGATGGCTATGCTTACTCTAGAACCACCCGATGACCGTGAACCAACTTGGGATCTGTAGTAACTGGAGCTTATAGACCGATTGTCACGTTCTACAGTTTCGTCTGCCTGTTTAAGGTCTTCTACTTGCTGCAAAGCATTTTCGTTATTATCTTCTGACATGTTGATGTGAGGTAGATGTGCTCTACGAGGTTAAGGCTTACTCTGGGTTCCTCCTGCTCCGCTCTTCACAGCTAGCCGTATTGCTATCTTTTCACTGATATCTTTTCACTGCTAGCCGTATTGCTATCTTTTCACTGTACTGGCCGCGCTAGACGTGCTCCTATCTAGCTATCCAGCAAGTTAAACACTCATTCAAAAATAATTCTTCTGAAGCCGGTTGCTGTTTTGAAGCTTTACTTGAACAAATTTGTGAAACTGTAAACAAAGACAAAGTATGTTTTGTACATAAACTGAGTACTATACATTCGATATTACATAAGATATAAACATATTTACAACAGTAGAATGGACTAATTGTATAACTAACTAACATTTGGACTAACTTCTATAACTATCAAATATTAACCTTTTATAAACATAGTATTATCAAAATATTACTCTGACAACGTTGCTATTATGCTAAGGAACAAAGATACTCACAGATATTGCGCTTGGCCTAATATACGAAATCAGATTACATTGGATTGTAAATGGAACCTCTCATGGCAGATTCTCCATTACACAAGTCAGGTTCTTCCTAGCAAAACTGCTTCCTGGGGTCAACAGGAAGAAAGGTAGGAAGGTCAAATGACCTCTCACAGGAAGAAAGGAACAAAGGTCAACTGACCTCACACAGGAAGAAAGATCAGATGACCTTTCCAGCATACAAACTGTTAACACAATAACCACCACCAGAGGGTGCTATCTGCACACATAAATGTTCATTGGTCCAGAACACGGTTACTGTTTCACCGGTATATGTCTTTAACGCTAGGTTAGCTGGCTGAAGTGGAAGGTGCTTTAATGTCTTTTTGTAGACTGACTCTGACATAAGAGATACTGCTGCCCCGGTATCGATCTGCATTCGCACAGGCTGCCCCTCTAGCAAAGGTGAGACCCAGTAGCCATGCGAATCCCCAGCTACAGTCAATGTGATAAAAATAATAACTTCCGGGAAGTTATGTCATCACTTCCTGTGAACTGTGAACTGTGAACTATGAACTATGAACTGTGTACATACCTCACTTCCTGTCATGTGTCACTTCCTGTTGGACTGGTATAAATACTGGTCTGTTCAGTATTGTAAGAGGCTTCTACCAGAGGCATGGTAAAGACCTCTCTTGTATATAGTGTGTTTATAAGTTACTTAAAGCTTACTTTAAAGTTACTTGATGGTAAGCCTCCTTTTTCTTACATCAATTTAAGTAACTTAGTATTTACACTCACGAATACTAGACCTTCGGACAAACTCGGAATTAAGGATCCAGGGAACCACCCATCATGGAGAAAATCCTTAGACCTATTCGTCTGGACTTGGACCCGAATGCACCAGCAGCTGGCAGGGTATGGAAGCATTGGTACCGTACTTTTGAGAATTTTCTGGATGAATGTGAAGCGGATGCTCCTGCTAGATTGAAGATACTTATCAATTATGTGACCCCAAAAGTGTTCGAATATGTTGATGAATGGGATAATTACGATGAGGTGATTCGGGCACTTAAGAAACTGTATGCCAAGACCCCAAATGAGGTCTATGCTAGACATCTACTGGCCACAGCCCGACAAGGGCCAGGGGAATCAATTGACGAATTCCTGCAAGAACTTCGCAGGCTCAGCGTAGATTGTAACTTTCAGGCAGCCTCAGCTGAGCTGTACCGCCAAGAAATGATTCGTGATGCTTTCATCTGCGGGATTGCCTCTCCATTTATACGCCAGCGTCTACTAGAAAGTAAAACACTTGAGCTACAAAAAGCTTTTGACCTAGCTTGTTCACTGGATTTGGCAAAGAGAAATGCAGACCTCTATCAGCTGCCCAGATCTCGATCTGCTGCTGTAGCTGCAACCAGACAATTCAAGCGGTCTCAGGTGAACCCTATCATGGGGGAATCTAATTCTGATAATTCTGATGAAGAAGAGGAGGACGACCCCACTTTAGCAGCCTCTTGGCAATCTAGGAAGGAATGCTTCTTTTGTGGAGATGCTTTTCACCCTAGGAAAACCTGCCCTGCTCGCAATGCAATCTGCAGTTATTGCGGGAAAAAAGGACACTTTGCTAAAGTTTGCCTATCAAGGGCCTCTACGAGGGCCAATCCAGCTAAGGCCTACCGAACTGCCCCAATTAGGGCCTATCAAGATGCTCCAGCTAGGACCTATCAAGCTTCCTCTCGAGCTCTCTCCCGAAGAAGCACACCAAGAGTTTTAGCCACTCTCTGTGCAACGACACCAATTACAGCTGCTTGCCCACAGAACCTGTCTCATGCTGCCACAAAAATTTCAATTAAAGGGCATACCTTAGATGCCTTAATTGACTCAGGAAGTACTGATAGTTTCATTAAGGAACAGATTGTTGCGAAATTGAAACTACATGTCTTCCCATCGGACCAGGCAATTGCGATGGCCCAGTCATCACTTAATACCAGAATCTCCGGCTTTTGTGTTGTTGATATGACACTTCATGGTCGTATGTATCCCTCCACCCGACTTTCGGTGCTCAAGGACTTATGTAGTGATCTCCTCTTAGGACTGGACTTCCAAAAACAGCATAAGAAACTCACCATTGAGTTTGGTGGATCCAAACCCGGACTTACTATTTCTAATATACCGTCTAAATTACCATTTTGTGCATTATCAGCAGCTTCACTTGATGAACCCTCATTATTTGCCAGTATTCCGCCTCAATGCCAACCGATAATAACGAAATCGCGGCGCTTTAATCAGGAAGACCAATCTTTTATTGCGGCTGAAATCTCTCGACTTCTAGCAGAGGATATCATTGAACCATGTTCGTCGCCCTGGCGGGCTCAAGTCGTCATTGTCAAGAACCCTCTAAAACCTCACAAACAGCGACTATGCATCGATTATTCGCAAACCATCAATCAATATACCGACTTGGACGCCTACCCATTGCCACGCATTGATGATATGGTTAATAAACTGGCCGAATACAAAGTGTTCTCAACTTACGATTTAAAAAGTGCCTATCATCAGTTACCCTTGAAGGTCTCAGATAAGCAGTACACAGCCTTTGAGGCTAATGGACGGCTGTACCAATTTTGTCGCCTCCCATTCGGGGTTACTAATGGAGTGGCTGTCTTTCAACGGGCAATGGATGGCCTGGTTAAGCAGGAAAACCTAAGGGACACTTTTCCCTATCTTGATAACATTACCATTGCAGGTCACGATCAACAGGAACACGACTCCAACCTCCAAAAATTTCGGGATGCCCTCCATCGCCGTAATTTGACCCTGAATGAATCCAAATCTGTTGAGTCGCAACCGACCATCAACATCCTTGGCTACTGCGTAGGCAATGGTATCATTAAGCCAGACCCAGAAAGACTTCGCCCGCTCCAAGAGCTCCCGTCACCTAAGAATCCGGCTTCTTTACGTCGGGCTCTCGGTCTGTTTGCATACTACGCTAAATGGATTCCTCATTTTTCGGACAAAATCCAACCCTTGCTGCATGCTAGATCATTTCCACTGGGAACAGCGGCTGTTGCAGCCTTTAACCTTCTCAAAAAACAGTTGGAGAAAGCGGCTCTTCACTCCATTGATGAGAATCTCCCTTTCGTGGTTGAATGTGATGCCTCGGAGGTGGCGATCTCGGCTACTCTGAATCAGGAAGGTCGTCCTGTAGCATTTATGTCCAGGACCTTACAAGGTGCCGAGCTACATTATCCTCCGGTTGAGAAAGAAGCCACAGCCATCATAGAGGCAGTACGGAAGTGGAACCATTTTCTAGCTCGCCAGCACTTTACATTGATCACGGACCAACGATCAGTCGCCTTCATGCTCGATAATCGAAAACGAACCAAAATTAAGAATAATAAAATACAATTTTGGAGGATGGAACTGGCCTCTTTTGGTTATACCATTTTCTATCGGCCTGGCAAGGAGAATGTGGCCCCGGACACCCTCACACGGGCATTCTGCTCCACTATGTCATCCTCCACCCTCATGGATGTCCACAATGGTTTGTGCCATCCTGGCGTTACGCGCATGCTACATTTCGTACGATCACGGAATCTCCCTTTTTCCACTGGAGATGTAAAGAAAATATGCTCAGAATGCCGGCTTTGTGCGGAATTAAAACCTCAGTTCTTCCGCCCCTCAGATGGTATACTCATACATGCAACCCAACCGATGCAACGACTTAGCATCGATTTTAAGGGCCCAGTGCCCTCTTCAACTCGGAACACATATTTGCTCGCCATGATCGACGAATATTCACGTTTTCCATTTGCCTTCCCCTGCTCCAATATGCTGGCGTCCACAGTAATCTGCTGCCTTGAGCAGGTATTTTCTCTCTGTGGCATGCCGGCTTATATTCACTCAGATCGGGGTCCATCCTTTATGTCGAGGGAACTCAAGGACTACCTCTCAGAACGGGGAATTGCTACAAGCAAAACAACACCATACCATCCCATCGGAAATGGGCAGGTAGAGAGGTATAACGGTATCATCTGGAATTCCGTACGTCTCGCTTTAAGATCTCGGGGCCTACCAGACCAGCAATGGGAAACAGTGCTTCCGGATGCATTGCACTCTATACGGTCCCTGCTTTCTACAGCCACAAATACTACACCTCATGAGCGGTTCTTTGGATTCCAGCGTCGCTCATCTCATGGGACATCACTCCCGTCATGGCTAACTACTCCTGGACCTGTATTACTCCGAAGATACGTTCGGACGTCTAAAAATGACCCTCTTGTAGACGAGGTCGAACTAACCGATGCCAACCCCACCTATGCAAACATACGATATTCCGACGGCCGAGAATCTACCGTATCATTACGGGATCTGGCTCCCTGCCCACCAGGACCTAGTGGGACATCGGGTGATGGCATTTCACCAGGAAACTCTTGGGACCTATCGGGTACCCCTCTCCAGGATCCTGATCGGACACCAACTAGCTTGGTGCCGGTAGAACCCCGTGCTCAAGGTTGTGACCCTCCCAGTACCACGCATGAAAGTACTGGTCTGCCACAGACCAGCTCTGCACCTCCCTCTGAACAGAGGCAGTCTGACTTTGAACCTATTGGGGCTCGTACTCGAAGCCATGATCTCCCCGACCCTTCACAGGGCAATCCAGGCCACACGGACTCTGGCCAATGGCCAACCGCATGTAAGCGGACCAGCGACCCTCTACGACGGGAATCCAAACGGGTGCGACTCTTCCTTGTTCGGCGGCTGCGGACCAAAAGGTAGACCACAGCCTCCTAAACCTGCAGGAGGGAAGAATGTGATAAAAATAATAACTTCCGGGAAGTTATGTCATCACTTCCTGTGAACTGTGAACTGTGAACTATGAACTATGAACTGTGTACATACCTCACTTCCTGTCATGTGTCACTTCCTGTTGGACTGGTATAAATACTGGTCTGTTCAGTATTGTAAGAGGCTTCTACCAGAGGCATGGTAAAGACCTCTCTTGTATATAGTGTGTTTATAAGTTACTTAAAGCTTACTTTAAAGTTACTTGATGGTAAGCCTCCTTTTTCTTACATCAGTCAGCACGTTCAGTGATAGTTCCTCCTCTGAAGTGTCACTTGCCTCTGTTTTGTTCTGTTTTACAGAGCGGACATGCTGCTTTGTCTTTTGTCTGAATGTTTTTTTTCTTCCTTCTGTCTTTGACGTTTTCTCTGTGTCCTTTTTATTTCTGCATGCATGCTGAATATGTCCCTTTTTACCAGAGCTGTGGCAGTCCATGTCCACACACCAGCATGCAGATGCAAGATGCCCCATTTTGCCACAACGGAAGCATGGCCCTTGGCTCTCTGTTCTTACTTTGTGCACTTTTTCTGTTGCACCCAACTGTTGAGCTTCCTTAGCTGCCAATTCCATGGAAATACTGATTTCAATGGCCTTTTGTAGAGTCAGATTACTCTCCGTTAATAGTCTCTTCTGTATGGCTTCAGTTCTCATACCACACACTAGCCTGTCTCTTATAGTATCATTTAGCACGTCATTAAACTCACAGTGCTCTGATAGTCTTTTTAGTGCAGCTACAAACATGGTCACTGTTTCTCCTTCTTCCTGGTTACGCCTGTGGAACCTAAACCTCTCAGCTATGACTAGGGGTTTGGGTGAAAAATGCCCTTTTAGTATCTCCACAATTTCGCTATATTGTTTAGTCCCTGGTTTATCTGGATGCACTAAATTACGCAAAAGATTGAAAGTCTTTGGACCCATCACACTTAACAATGTATGTACTACTTTGTTCCCTCCAATGTAATTTGCTTGTGTGAAGTATTCAAATCGTTCTGTGCATGAGCTCCATTGTTCGACATTCTCATCAAATGGTCCAATGTTACCGATAATTCCAGCCATTTTCCTTCTCTCAGGCTCCTAATTATCATTCACTAAGGATCCTTCCAATGTTGAACTCAACTAAAATCACTATCAGTTATTTAGTGCTTCAATTCACAGATCGTTTCACAGTTGAATAAATGTCCTTCCCAATTTACTCACTGCTTTTCCTGTCCACGGCAAAAATAACAGTTTTAAACACGTAAAACCTGACTATCTTCCGCACAGCAGAGCCACGTAAGTTCAGACGTCCTCGTTGCCACTTTTGTTAAATCTCAAGAGTGTATAACCTTGCTTGTATAACAATTAAAAGAGTACGCAGGAGACAGAGTTCAGTTAACAGCCATCTTTACTTCCAGAAGAATCTCTTCAACTCAATGCACTCTATTTCCCATAGTGCATTGCACATCACAACTACAGTAAGCTATGTGGGACAATTCAAATGCAACATTCAAAATACACAACATCCACTGTCTCTGATTTGTATCTCTGCTTGCCCGACATTCGATGAGCAGAAATTTCCTCCAATTAAATATTGCAAAGACTGAAGGCATTGTCTTCGGTCCCTGCCACAAACTCCGTTCCCTAGCCACCGATTCCATCCCTCTCCCTAGCATCTGCCTGAGGCTGAACCAGACTGCTAGCAACCTTGGCATTCTATTTAACTCCGAGCTGAGCCTCCGACCCCATATCCTCTCCATCACTAAGACCACCTACTTCCACTTACATAACACCACCAGTCTCCACTCCTGCCTCAGCTCATCTGGTACTGAAACCCTCATCCATGCCTTTGGAACCTCTAGATTCGACTATTCCAATGATGTCCTGCCCGTATCCTAATTTGCACCAAGTCCTGTTCGCTCGTCACCCCTGTGCTCGCTGACTTACATTGGTTTCCAGTCCAACTCAATTAAAAAAGTTTCATCCTTGCTTTCAAGTCCCTCCACAGCCTCGCCCCTCCCTATCTCTGTAACTTCCTCTAGCCCTACAACCCTCTGAGATCTCTGCGATCCTTCAATTCTGGCCTCTTGCACATCCCCGATCTTCGTCGCTCCACCATTGGTGGCCGTGTCTTCAGCTGCCTTGGCCCTGAGCTCTGGAATTCCCGCCCAAAACCTCTCAGCCTCTTTAAAGCCTGCCTCTTGGACCAGACTTTTGGTCATTTGCCCTAATATCTCCTCATGTGACTCGGTGTCAAATTTTGTTTGATAATCTCTCCTGTAAAACGCCTTGGGACGTTTTACTACATTAAATGCGCTATGTAAATGCAAGTTGTTGTTGTAGCTATATTGCCTAGTTGTACTGCAGTTTTTGAGTCAGTGAAATTCCCGCACTTTGACTTCACGCTGGCTGCAGTACAACAGCACATTATAAAGCAAACATTTTAAGCTTCATGCTTAAATTTTCACTGTCAGCAAAGAGCTGACTGTCAGCTCTTCACTAGCTTTAAAAATGTAACCACTGTTTGGTGCTGTCGAGTGGTGTTTTGGAGCATGTAAGTACATATTTACAGAGGGCCTTGCCAGCTTGACCAGAGAGCAATGCAAAGCTAGTGGTATCAGTCTGGAGTGCCAATATCCACATCGCTCTTAAGCATGTACCATATACAAATCAGCATCTGCAGGATTGCAGTCCCATTATGGAACGCACTTGTTCCCCTTTCCTTCAACATATCTTTCACGTAAAATAAACTGTCATTTTGATTTATTTCAGTAACACCATTACTCAAAATAACAATGCAAGCAATGCTTTTCGTAATGAATAGTTCAAATTCTCTTGTATGGAATATTGATCCAGCCGCTGAGGGGGTTAAATCACCTTTTGTGTTCCTTGTCACACTGGGGAAGGTTTCCTCTAGCTAGCAATTACTTCATAAGCATAGATGGATGAATTCCTCTGATTACTATAACAAGTGAAATAATAAACAGATTCTTTTGGAATGGGCTTACAATTCTGTAATGTATGTACCTTTAAGGGAGAGAACTACTTTTTACAGCTCCTGTATACTGTAGTACCGGCAGTGACCACAACTGTATATAAACCCTGAGTAGTGATCTGTACAGTTAGTTCTAGAGTAACCCTCATTCAGTAAACAGCTGTTGAATCGTTCCCTGCAGTCTGTTGTCTGATTATTGAAGGACACAACATTAAGATACACGGATCTAACATTGGCAACGAGGATGGGATAAGGCATTACACATCCACCCCGTATCATCCAAACTATCTGGGTCACGCTTAAGATAGCAGGAGTCCAAGTGAAAATGGAATTGGACACAGGATCAGCCCTAACAGTCATAAACCGAAGGGACTACACGCGGCTATTCTCACATATACCCTTGAGAGATACAAAGATTGCCTTGAAGACGTACACGGGGCAAAAAGTCTACCCCAAAGGAAAAATAAGGGTGACCGTTATATATGACGGCAAGGAAACACCAAAAATGGACCTATATGTATTGCCAGATGGAGGACCACCACTACTAGGACGTGAATGGACCCGGAAGTACAGCTAGATTGGCATTCCATACAGGCACTGACTGTGGCTGACAAAAAGGATGACGATGTCACACCTGGGCGACTGTCAAAGATCCTAACTGACGCGAAAGAAGTGTTCCAGCAAGGACTCGGAACACTAAAAGGCATGACAGCGATGATTAGAATTGAAGAAAACGCAAGCCCAAAATTTTTCAAGGCCAGACCGGTACCTTATGCGATCCGCCCAGCCGTCGAAGTAGAGCTGGAGAGTCTGGAATGTTCAGGTGTACTGTCCAAGGTAGACTGGAGCGAGTGGGCTACACCCATCGTCCCTGTGATGAAAAAGTCGTTGAGCAGCACGCCTGGGGAACCAAGGAAGGTTCGCATCTGTGGGGACTTTAAGGTAACAGTGAACCCAATACTTCACGCCGTACAATATCCACTTCTGCGGATTGAAGATATTTTCGCCTCGCTATCTGGAGGGAAACGCTTCACGAAGATTGATCTGGCCCAGGCATATCTGCAAATGGAGGTAGAAGAAGCATCAAAAAAATACCTCACAATCAACACCCATAAAGGTCTCTACCAATACAACCGGCTGGTATTCGGGGTAGCATCAGCTCCGGCTATTTGGCAGAGGGCAATGGAACAAGTCCTGCAAGGGATCCCAGGGACCCAGTGTTATTTGGACATCCTGGTCACGGGCGAAAATGACAGTGATCACCTTGCCAACCTGGAGCAGGTGCTCACTAGATTGCAGGAATATGGGCTCCGAGCTAACCGCCCCAAATGCGAGTTTTTTAGAAAACAGATCTCGTATTGTGGCCACGTTACCGATAAAGAGGGGTTACATAAGTCCCCAGAGAAGATTGAGGCAGTAGTCAAGGCTCCAGCACCGGAAAATGTGTCACAACTGAGGTCGTTCCTCGGGCTGGTAAACCACTACCATAAGTTCCTGCCAAATTTGTCTACAATACTACACCCACTGAACACCCTACTGCAAACTGGGGTGCCATGGAAGTGGAGTGACGAATGTAGACGAGCTTTCCAGAAGAGCAAAACACTAATCACATCGAAAGAGGTATTGGCCCATTACAACCCGGCATTACCAATTCGGTTGGCATGTGATGCGTCACCCTACGGCATTGGAGCGGTGCTGTCGCACAAATTCTCGGACGGCGCAGAGAGGCCAATAGCTTTTGCGTCACGATCACTAACCTCAGCCGAGCGTAACTACGCCCAGATTGACAGGGAGGCCCTCAGCCTAGTGTGGGGAGTGAAAAAGTTCAATTACTATCTGCATGGGCAGAAGTTCACCTTGCTGACTGACCACCAACCACTTGTCTCCATTTTTAATCCAAAGAAGGGTGTTCCAGTGATGACTGTGCAACGGCTACAAAAATGGTCCCTTTTTCTAGGGGCGCACCAATATGAAATCGAGTATAAGGGCACGAAACAGCATGGAAACGCTGATGGGCTATCACGCCTGCCACTGCCTACTGCGGAGGAAGCACCAGCAGTGGATCCTGTCGAAATATTCCATTCGACTATAATTGAATGCTTGCCAGTAACTAACGCTGGTATAGGGAAGGAGACCAGAAATGACCCGACACTCTCTCGGGTATATGATTTGACGGTGAAGGGATGGCCAGCACATGGCGACTCACTGTTGCCAGCATTCTCATCCAGAAAAGAACAGCTGTTACTATGTCAGGGGACCTTGATGTGTGGATCCCGAGTGGTAATTCCACCCAAGTTAAGGGAGAGAGTGCTCAATGAGCTTCATGAAGGTCATCTGGGAGGGGTGAAAATGAAAAGCCTTGCTAAGGCTTATGTGTGGTGGCCGGGGATCGATCAGCAAATCGGGGACCTGACAAAGAGCTGCTCAGGATGCCAGAAGGTCCAAAATGCAGCACCACATGCCCCTCTACACCCATGGGAGTGGCCCTCATCTCCATGGCAACGGGTGCATATTGATTTTGCTGGTCCATTCAAGGACTCAATGTTTTTAATAGCCGTGGATGCGCACTCGAAATGGCCTGAGGTCATCAAAATGTCCTCCACCGCCACGGAGAAAACTACTGCAGTCCTACGGACCATTTTTGCCAGGAATGGCTTGCCAGAACAGATTTGCTCCGACAACGGACCACAGTTTGTGTCCGAAGAGTTCTGGAGGTTCTTGAAAAAGAATGGCGTAAGGCATTACACATCCGCCCCGTATCATCCAGTCACAAATGGATTGGCTGAGAGGTTCATACAAACCTTTAAGAAGGCAATAAAGGCCATGTACAATGACAACATTCCGCTGCAGCACAAGGTGGACAATTTCCTTTTCGCCTACCGGAATGCGACACATGCAGTCACCAACCAGGCCCCAGCCATGATGTTCTTTAACCGAAGGTTAAGATCTCGCCTGGATTTGCTCAGACCAAATGTACGAAGAGATGTTGAGAGTAAGCAATTCCAGCACATCCATGAGAAGCCAACAAGGAGCTTCAATGTAGGGCAACCAGTCTTGGCCCGCGACTACCGAACAGAAAAATGGCAGCCAGGAACGATATGCACACGGCAGGGCCCACTAATGTACACAGTGGATGTTGGAGGAGCATCGTGAGACGCCATGCTGACCAGATCCTAGAGTCACAGGAACAAGTCAACCCCATGCCTCGCCCATACGTGCTTGGTGATGAACCCGACGTACAGGTCGCATCTACCCCAGAAACAGTAGCATCGGAAGCTGATGAACCAACCGACGACAGGGGGCCAGAATCGCCTCCGCACCAAGAGCAAGACACTCGGGAAAGGCGCTATCCAGAAAGGATCAGGAAGCCTCCCCAAAGACTGAATTTATAAATAGACTATTTTCAGCTAATGTTGCATGTTAAAAGTGTTAATTGTAATTAGTTTGATATTTAATTGTTAAATGAGTGTTATGGTACTGTTAATCTAAAAGGGGAGGAATTGTAATGTATGTACCTTTAAGGAAGAGAACTACTTTTTACAGCTCCTGTATACTGTAGTACCGGCAGTGACCACACCTGTATATAAACCCTGAATAGTGATCTGTACAGTTAGTTCTAGAGTAACCCTCATTCAGTAAACACCTGTTGAATCATTCCCTGCAGTCTGTTGTCTGATTATTGAAGGACACAACATTAAGATACATGGATCTAACAAATTCCAACATAGGAAATCTTTCCACTATTTTTACAGGGAAATGGAGACAAAGCTAACCCAGCCGTGGGTTTTCTTAGAGATCAAAAACAGCATGCAAAGCAGGCACTGAGTATTTGGGACCTTTTTTAATTGAATGAGGAATGTTAGCGAGATTTTGTTACAACTCATTAAAGTCAATATACAGGAAGGGCATTTCCTGCCCTATGATATCATTAATTATGGCTGCTTTTCTTTCATGTGCTTGCAGGACCTACAAGATATTAATAGAACAAGATCATAGTGTGTTTTGCTCTCAATCTGTAGATTTAACAGCGTATTTGCCTTTTGCAACTATTAACGTTTTATATTTAGACCATAAGACCTTATCCTCTGGGATTGTTGTTTTGAAAGAGCATTTATCGATTCAGGACTAATACTATGTATAGCTGAACCTGGGACCTGAGCGGAGGTAGTGGCTTAAAGGGAGCTGAGCGGCGATTTCAAAACAGTAAAAAAGGGAGTGACATCACAGGACAGCAGGTAGGTGATTGGTTGGTGAGTATTACAGCTCTTTTGCTCTCTCGGTTAGGCAAGTGGATTAAATTCAGAACTGGGAGAGTATTAACTACTATAACTTTATTGAATTAATAACTTAAACTAAATTAACTAATTAAAACTAAAAATAATCATTTGAATAAAAACTGTAACTAATTATATCAATAAAATACGGTTAGGTAGAGATGGCAGGGCAGGTGGTGTGTCGTAACTGCAGCATGTGGGAGTAGGTGGAAAGCAACGAGCTCCCGAGCGACCACATCTGCAGTAAGAGCCTGCAGCTCGAGGAACTTCAGTTCAGAGTTGTTGAGCTGGAGTCTGAGCTGCAGACATTGCGATGCATCAGGGAGGCGGAGAGTTACATAGAAACATAGAAGATAGGAGCAGGAGTAGGCCATTCGGCCCCTCGAGCCTGCTCCGCCATTCAATGCGATCATGGCTGATCATCCAAATTCTGTACCCTGTCCCTGCTTTCCCCCGATATCCCTTGATCCCCTTAGCCTTAAGAAATATATCTAACTCCTTCTTGAATATATTTAATGAATTGGCCTCAACTATTTTCTGTGGTAGAGAATTCCACAGGTTCACCACTCTCTGGGTGAAGAAATTCCTCCTCATCTCAGTCCTAAATGGTTTACCCCTTATCGTTAGACTGTGACCCCTGGTTCTGGACTCCCTCGCCATCGGGAACATCCTTCCTGCATCTAGTCTGTCTAGTCCTGTTAGAATTTTATAAGTTTCAATGAGATCCCCTCTCATTCCTCTAAACTCTAGCAAATATAAGCCTAATAGACCCAATCTCTCTTCATACGTCATTCCTGCCATCCCAGGTATCAGTCTGGTGAATCTTCGCTGCACTCCCTCCATGGCAAGAACATCCTTCCTCAGATAAGGTGACCAAAACTGCACACAGTACTCAAGCTGTGGTCTCACCAAGGCCCTGTGCAACTGCAGCAAGACATCCTTGCTCCTGTACTCGAATCCTCTCACTATGAAGGCCAGCATAACATTTGCCTTCTTAACCGCCTGCTGCACCTGCATGCTTACCTTCAGTGACTGGTGCACAAGGACACCCAGGTCTCGTTGCACTTGCCCTTTTCCCAATCTATTGCCATTCAGATAATAATCAGCCTTCCTGGTTTTGCCACCAAAGTGGATAACCTTGCATTTATACACATTATACTGCATCTGCCATGCATCTGCCCAATCGCCCAACCTGTCCAAATCGTACTGGAGTTTCTCTGCATCCTCCTCACAGCACACACGCCCACCCAGTTTTGTGTTGTCTGCAAACTTGGAGATATTACATCTTGTTCCCTCGCCTAGACCATTAATATATATTGTGAACAATTGGGGTCCTAGCACTGATCCCTGTGGTACCCCACTAGGCACTGCCTTCCACTCGGAAAAAGACTCGTTTATTCCAACTCTTTGCTTCCTGTCTGCCAACCAGTTTTCTATCCAAGTCAGTACCTTACCCCCAATCCCATGTGCTTTAACTTTGCACGCTAGTCTCTTATGCGGGGCCTTATCGCAAGCCTTCTGAAAGTCCAAATACACCACATCCACTGGTTCTCCCTTATCTATTCTACCAGTTACATCCTCAAAAAATTCCAGTAGATTAGTCAAGCATGATTTACCTTTTGTAAATCCATGTTGACTTTGTCCGATCCTGTCACTGTTTTCCAAGTGCTCTGCTATTGCATCTTTTATAATGGACTCTAGCATTTCCCCCACTACCGGACACTTGGTTCCAGGAGGCAGTCACACCCCTTAGATTAAGCAGTACTTTAGAGTTAGTCACTGGTCAGGGACAGGAGGGTGTGACTGTGAGTCAGGAAGGTATGGGGACCCAGGATATAGTGATGGAGGAGTCTCAGCCCTTGACCTTGCCAAACAGGTACCAGGTACTTGCTGCCTATATGGATGGAAATAAGGATGAGCAAACTGACCACAGCACCGTGGAGGCCATTCAAGTGGGGGGAGTAAAAAGAAATGTGGTTGTGGTAGGCAACAGTATAGTCAGGGAGATAGATACTGTTCTCTGCAGCCATGACAGGGAGTACCGAAGACTGTGTTGCCTGCCCGGTGCCAGGGTTAAACATAGAAACATAGAAAAATAGGAGCAGGAGTAGGCCAGTTGGCCCTTCAAGCCTGCTCCACCATTCAATATGATCATGGCTGATCCTCTATCTCAATACTATATTCCCGCCCTCTCCCCATACCCCTTGATGCCTTCTGTGTCTAAGGATATCTCCTCCCGGCTGGAGAAGAACTTAAGTGGGAGGGGGAGGATCCAGTTGTTGTGACCCACGTAGGAACCAACGACATAGGTAGAACTAAGAATGAAGTTCTGCTGAGGGAGTTTGAGGAGCTAGGGTCTAAATTAATAAGCAGAACCTCAAAGGTAATAATCTCTGATTATCAGAGCCACGTGCAAATTGGCATAGGGACAGACAGATTAGAGGTTTAAATGTTTTCAAAGAGTGGTGTGGGATGCAGGGGGTTCAGTTCATGGGGCACTGACACCAGTACTGGGGAAAGAGGGAGCTGTTCCGTTGGGACGGGCTCCACTGGGCTGGGGCCAGTGTCCTGGCGAATTGAATAACTAGGGCTGTAGACAGGGCTTCAAACTAAAAAGGTGGGAGGAGGGAGCAGGTGAGGGGAAATTTAGTAATCTAAAGAGAAAAGACAAGGAAATAGAGCAGTGTAGTGAATTGGGTAAAAATAAGCAGAGTGTGTCAGGAAGGGACAGAGAATTTAAAGGTAATAGTACATCAGTGGAAATGGTCAAAGCAGGGAATACTGGTAAAAAGTTAAAATTAAAGGCCCTTTATCTGAATGCTGGAAGCATCCATAACAAGATAGATAAATTAGTGGCACAAATAGAGATAAATGGCTTTGCTATAATAGCCATTATAGAGACATGGTTGCAAGGTGGCCAAGGTTGGCAATTAAATATTCCAGGGTACTTGAGTAAATTAGCAAAAAGACAGGCAGGCTAGAACAGGAGGTGGAGTAGCCCTGATAATTAAGGATGACTTAAGGACAGCAGTGAGAAAGGATCTTGGCTCTGAAGATCAGGAAGTAGAATCAGTATGGGTGGAAATAAGAAATAACAAGGGGCAAAAAACAATGGAGGGAGTAGTTTATAGGCCCCCTAACAGTAGCTATACCGTAGGACAGAGTATTAATCGAGAAATAATAGGAGCTTGTAACAAAGGTAATGCAATAATCATGGGGGAATTTAACCTTCATATAGATTGGGCAAATCAAATTGGCAAGGGTAGTCTGGAGGACGAGTTCATAGAACGCATTCGACACAGCTTCCTAGAACAATATATCATATAACCAACCAGGGAACAGGCTATTTTAGATCTAGTTTTGTGTAATGAGACAGCGTTAATTAGTAATCTCATTGTAAAAGATCCTCCAGGGAAGAGTGATCATAATATGATAGAATTTCACGTTAATTTTGAGAGTTACATTCTTAAGTCCAAAACTAGAGTCTTAAACTTAAATAAAGCCAATTATGTAGGTATGAGGGGTGAGTTGGCTAAGGTAGATTGAGAAACTAGATTAAAAGGTATGACAGTAGGTAAACAGTGGAAAGCATTTAAAGAAATATTCCAAAATTTTCAACGAATATACATTCCATTGAGAAATAAAAACTCCACAGGAAAAATGACCAACTGGAGGAACGGAGGTTCCTAACGAAAAGACTGAGTTCAACTCAGGCAATCAAAATAACGAACTTCAATGGAACAAAACAGGCGTTAACTGGAAACTGCTGGAATACATCGAATACAGGTCTGCTCTCTTTGAAGGCTCCACGAGGACTGCTTCTCTGGTCCGAAAGCTGACGTCATGATGTCATCACGTTCTTCCCGCCATTGGGGGATCATGTGATGAACGGCATGATGTCATCACGTTGAAACCGCGCTGTAAAGGTAACTAGACATAGTACAGTTAAACAGTGTAATTAAAGGTACAGACACAGGCTGTAACTACATTGCTGTTAAAGGAATTATGTACAATCGCTCTGAGTCCTTTGGTGGCTCCGCCACATGCGCCCCCCCAGAATTGTCTTTAACAGAAAAAGTGAGAAGAGGAGGAGGTCTGACAAGTCTGTCTGATCGACTTCGATAACCTGGCAGAGGAAGTTGATGACCGATGGTCGAGCTGGCAGGCGATTGTGGTTGAGCAGGCGCGGCAAGCGTGGTTGAGTTGGCGGGTGGATTTGGTTGATCTGGCACGGCGGCTGCGGGCGGTCGGCCATGTTTTGGCGGTTGAGCGACGACGACTGGGCGGTCCAGGTCCAGGTGAGCCGGCTTCAATTGGTCCACCGAAATGTGATCCGGCTTTCCTCCGATGTCGACCGAAAAGGATTTGTCTCCTGGTTCGATGATACGGAAAGGACCAGTGTAAGGGGGCTTGAGCGTATCCCAGTGAGCGTTGTGGTGGATGAATACATACTCAGCATTCTTCAGTTCCGCTGGCACGTGGGAGTTCTGTAAGCTGTGATTTGATGTAGGCACCGGAGCGAAGCATCTGGCCGCTTCCTGGTGGCTAACGAGTTGCTGGGAGGTGGACCATGGCTCTGTGGGAGAAGGGAGGAAATCCCCTGGTACTTGGAGAGGCTGGCCGTAGACGAGTTCGGCTGAAGACGATTGCAGGTCTTCTTTGGGTGCCGTACGAAGACCCAAAAGGACCCATGGAAGTCTGTCCACCCATCCTGCACCTTGAAGACTGGCCCGAAGGGCGGCTTTAAGCGACCTGTGGAATCGCTCGCAAAGGCCGTTCGCCTGTGGATGATAGGCGGTGGTGTGATGAAGTTTGGCGCCGAGCCCCTGAGCTACAGCGTTCCAAAGCTCCGAGGAAAATTGTGGCCCACGGTCGGAAGAGATGTCCGCCGGTACCCCGAAACGGGCAACCCAACAGGAGATGAAAGCTCTAGCGACATCTGCCGAAGTGGTGGAAACCAAAGGAATTGCCTCTGCGGTCCACCATGGTGAGGAGATGTGTATAACCATGAGAAGGCGGAAGCGGCCCCACAAGGTCCACATGCACGTGGTCGAAACGACGCTCTGGAACATGTGAACGTAGCCACTGGAGCTTTAACATGACGCTGGACCTTGGCCTTCTGGCAGACTACGCAGGTATTAGCCCAGTCACGGACATCGAGGTGCATATCTTTCCAGACGAACTTCGCCGACATAAGTCGTTGTGAAGCCTTCATCCCAGGGTGCAACAACCCGTGTATGGCATCAAACACCTTCCGGCGCCATGCGACCAGCACGATAGGTCGGGGAACGCCCATGGAGACGTCGCAAAGGAGCGTGGCGCCTGCGGCCTGGAAAGTGACGTCGGTCGCTTGGAAACTAGAAGGGATGGTTCTGTATGATTGGACCTCGGAGTCCGAGGCCTGATCTGCAGCCATGAGGGCATAGTCGATCCCCAGGTGAACCATGTGGACCGTCGCACGGGAGAGGCAATCCACCACCAGACACATGTTGAATGTCCGTGGTAAATTCGGAAATAAACGTCAGGTGACGTTGTTGACGAGCGGACCACGGTTCGGCGGTCTTGGCCATGGTGAACGTTAGAGGCTTGTGGTCGACAAAAGCTGTGAAGGGACGTCCTTCCAATAAGAACCGGAAATGGCGAATGGCTAGGAAAAGGGCCAGTAACTCCTGATCGAAGGTGCTGTATTTTTTTTCATTTTTCCTTAGTTTGACGGCTGAAAAACGCCAGCGGTTGCCACGTGCCATTGACCCACTGCTCTTGCACTGCGCCAATGGCGTAGTCTGACGCGTCCATGGTAAGGGCGATGGTGGCACCTGGAAGTGGGTGCGCCAGCATGGTTGCGTTGGCCAAGGCGCTCTTGGTGTTGACGAACGCCTGGTCCATCTCAGCTGCCCAGCTGATTGGATCCTTACCGGACTTGCCCTTGAGGGCCCCGTACAAGGGTTGCATAAGCTGAGCCGCCTTAGGGACGAATCGGTGATAGAAGTTGACCATCCCCAGGAACTCTTGCAGGGCCTTGATGGTTGGCAGGTGCTGGAAAGAGGTAACCGCTTCCACCTTCGTCATTAAGGGGACAGCGCCGTCCGATGTTATGCGGTGTCCCAAGAAATCAATCTGCTGCAGGCCGAACTGGCACTTGGCCAGGTTGATGATTAAACCGTGCTGGCTGAGGCGCATAAAGAGGGTACACAAATGGGAGATGTGCTCTTCCTTGCTAGCACTGGCGATGAGAATGTCGTCAAGGTAGACGAAGATGAAGCTTAGGTCTCAGAGCACGGAGCCCATTAAGCGCTGGAAAGCCTGTGCTGCGTTCTTCAAGCCAAACGGCATCTGCAGGAACTCAAAGAGGCCGAAAGGGGTGATGACTGCGGTTTTCGGGACATGGTAATACCCCCGGACGAGGTCGACTTTAGAAAAGATAGAATTTCCCGCCAAATGGACCGAGAAATCCTGAATATGCGGAATCGGGTACTGATCAGGAGTGGTGGCATCGTTCAGGCGTCAGTAGTCACTGCATGGCCGACAGCCGCCGCCCGGTTTCGGAACAATGTGGAGAGGCGAAGACCAGGGACTATTGGATCGGCGAATGATCCCGAACCGCTCCATCGTGTCAAACTCCGCTTTCGCAGCCGCGAGCTTGCCGGGTTCGAGCCTTCTAGCCCGTGCATAAACCGGGGAGCCAGTAGTGGTGATATGATGTTCAACACCATGCTTTGTGGCCGAGGAGGAGAAAGTGGGCCTTGTCGGCTCCGGAAACTCTCCGAGGAGACGAGTGAAGTCATCCGGAGGAGGGAAAACGCAGGCAATAGAGCGCGCCACGGTGGTACCGTGATAGCACGGAATCAAGTGGAAGGTGGCCGCGTTGATCAACCGGCGGTGCTGGACATCGACAAGGAGGCCATTGGCACACAGAAAATCTGCCCCTAGGATGGCCTGTGAGACTGTGGCCGTGACGAATTCCCAACAGAAGCGCTGACCGCCGAAACAGACTTGGACCCGCCACTTTCGGAAAGTTCGAATTGCTGCGCAATTAGCCGCCACGAGGGAAAAACCGTGGTTCCCAGCTTGCATATTGAGATTCGACGCAGGTAGAATGCTACACTGCGCCCCGGTGTCACAAAGGAAACATCTGTTACGTCCGTGTACAATAAGAAACGGACTGCGGAGAACGGTACAACAGGTGTTTACTCAATGTGGTTCAAACTGCAACTGAAACAACAGATTGCTAATCAGCGTTATATACAGGTGTGGTCACTGCCGGTACTACAGTATACATGAGCTGTAGAAAGTAGTTCCCCCCTTAAAGGTACATACATTACAATTCCTCCCCTTTTAGATTACAGGTAGACTATCCTTTATCCGAAAACCTCGGGACCAGCCGTGTTTCGGTTTTCGGAAAATTTCGGATTTCGGAAGGTGGGTCGGTGGGGGTCCGCGGGGGTGTCGGCGGGGGTCCGCGGGGGGGTCGGCGGGGGTCGGGGTCGGCGGGGGTCCACGGGGGGGTCGGGGTCGGCGGGGGTCCGCGGGGGGGTCGGCGTCGGCGGGGGTCCGCAGGGTGGTCCGCGGGGGGGTCGGTGGGGGTCGGGGTCGGCGGGAGTCCGCGGGGGGGTCGGCGGGGGTCGGGGCCGGCGGGGGTCCGCGGGGGGGTCCGCAGTCGTGGCTTGTCCGTCGCTGCTAGCCTGGAATGCAATGAAGTTCCGCATTTCCACCAACAGGTCGTCGTGCTCGGTCGGAACAGGGGCCGGCACCGCCGCGGGCTCAGAGCTCTCGTTGCTTTCGAGCCTTTGGAAGAGAGTCAGGTGGTTCCGCGGGGGGGTCGGCGGGGGGTCGTGCGCACGACTTACGCTGACCCTCTGCTCAGCGTAAGTCGGCGGGGGTCGGGGTCGACGGGGGTCGGCGGGGGTCCGCGGGGGGGTCGGCGGGGGTCGGGGTCGGCGGGGGGGTCGGTGGGGGTCTGCGGGGGGGTCTGCGGGGGGTCGTGCGCACGACTTATGCTGACCCTCTGCTCAGCGTAAGTCGTGCGCCACTCTGGTCATGTCGTGCGCACGACTTACGCTGAACAAAAAAACCTTTGGTTTTTAGAGAGTTTCGGTTTTCGGAAGTTCGGATAAAAGGTAGTCAACCTGTAACAGTACCATAACACTCATTTAAAAATTAAATATCAAACTAATTACAATTAACACTTTTAACATGCAACATTAGCTGAAAATAGTCTATTTATAAATTCAGTCTTTGGGGAGGCCTCCTGATCCTTTCTGGATAGCGCCTTTCCCGAGCGTTTTGCTCTTGGTGCGGAGGCGATTCTGGCCCCCTGTTGTCGGTTGGTTCATCAGCTTCCGATGCTACTGTTTCTGGGGTAGATGCTACCTGTACGTCGGGTTCATCACCAGGTACGTATGGGCGAGGCATGGGGTTGACTTGTTCCTGTGACTCTAGGATCTGGTCAGCATGGCGTCTCATGATGCTCTCCCCAACGTCCACTGTGTACATTCGTGGGCCCTGCCGTGTGCATATCGTTCCTGGCTGCCATTTTTCTGTTCGGTAGTCATGGGCCAAGACTGGTTACCCTACATTGAAGCTCCTTGTTGGCTTCTCATGGATGTGCTGGAATTGCTTACTCTCAACATCTCTTCGTACATTTGGTCTGAGCAAATCCAGGCGAGATCTTAACCTTCGGTTAAAGAACATCATGGCTGGGGCCTGGTTGGTGACTGCATGTGTCGCATTCCGGTAGGCGAACAGGAAATTGTCCACCTTGTGCTGCAGCGGAATGTTGTCATTGTCCATAGCCTTTATTGCCTTCTTAAAGGTTTGTACGAACCTCTCAGCCAATCCATTTGTGGCTGGATGATACGGGGCGGATGTGTAATGCCTTACCCCATTCTTTTTCAAGGACCTCCGGAACTCTTCGGACACAAACTGTGGTCTGTTGTCGGAGCAAATCTGTTCTGGCAAGCCATTCATGGCAAAAATGGTCCGTAGGACTGCAATAGTTTTCTCCGTGGTGGTGCAGGACATTTTGATGACCTCAGGCCATTTCGAGTATGCATCCACGGCTATTAAAAACATTGAGTCCATGAATGGACCAGCAAAATCAATATGCACCCATTGCCATGGAGATGAGGGCCACTCCCATGGGTGTAGAGGGGCCTGTGGTGGAGCATTTTGGACTTTCTGGCATCCTGAGCAGCTCTTGGTCAGGTCCTCGATTTGTTTATCGATTCCCGGCCACCACACATAAGCCCTGGCTAGGCTTTTCATTTTTACCCCTCCCAGATGACCCTCATGAAGCTCATTGAGCACTCTATCCCTTAACTTGGGTGGAATTACCACTCGGGATCCACACATCAAGGTCCCCCGGCACACTGACAGCTGTTCTCTCCTTGTTGAGAATGCTGGCAACAGTGAGTCGCCATGTGCTGGCCATCCCTTCACCGTCAAATCATATACCCGAGACAGTGTCGGGTCATTTCGGGTTTCCTTTTCGATACAAGCGTTAGTTACCGGTAGGTATTCAACTATAGTCGAATGGAATATTTCGACAGGATCCACTGCTGGTGCTTCCTCCGCAGTAGGCAGTGGCAGGCGTGATAGCCCATCAGCATTTCCATGCAGTTTCGTGCCCTTATATTCAATCTCATAGTGGTGCACCCCTAGAAAAAGTGACCACCTTTGTAGTCGTTGCGCAGTCATCACCGGAACGCCCTTCTTCAGATTAAAAATGGAGACAAGAGGCTGGTGATCCGTCAGCAAGGTGAATTTCTGCCCGTGCAGATAGTGATTGAACTTTTTCACTCCCCACACTAGGCTGAGTGCCTCCCTGTCAATCTGGGCGTAGTTACGCTCGGCTGAGGTTAGTGATCGTGACGCAAAGGCTATTGGCCTCTCTGAGCCGTCCGAGAATTTGTGCGACAGCACCGCTCCAATGCCGTAGGGTGACGCATCACATGCCAACCGAATTGGTAATGCTGGGTTGTAATGGGCCAATATCTCTTTCGATGTGATTAGTGTTTTGCTCTTCTGGAAAGCTCGTCTACATTCGTCATTCCACTTCCATGGCACCCCAGTTTGCAGTATGGTGTTCAGTGGGTGTAGTATTGTAGACAAATTTGGCAAGAACTTATGGTAGTAGTTTACCAGCCCGAGGAACGATCTCAGTTGTGACACATTTTCCGGTGCTGGAGCCTTGACTACTGCCTCAATCTTCTCTGGGGACTTATGTAACCCCTCTTTATCGATAACGTGGCCACAATACGAGATCTGTTTCCTAAAAAACTCGCATTTGGGGCGGTTAGCTCGGAGTCCATATTCCTGCAATCTAGTGAGCACCTGCTCCAGGTTGGCAAGGTGATCACTGTCATTTTCGCCCGTGACCAGGATGTCGTCCAAATAACACTGGGTCCCTGGGATCCCTTGCAGGACTTGTTCCATTGCCCTCTGCCAAATAGCCGGAGCTGATGCTACCCCGAATACCAGCCGGTTGTATTGGTAGAGACCTTTATGGGTGTTGATTGTGAGGTATTTTTTTGATGCTTCTTCTACCTCCATTTGCAGATACGCCTGGGCCAGATCAATCTTAGTGAAGCGTTTCCCTCCAGATAGCGAGGTGAAAATATCTTCAATCCGCGGAAGTGGATGTTGTACGGTGTGAAGGACCGGGTTCACTGTTACCTTAAAGTTCCCACAGATGCGAACCTTCCTTGGTTCCCCAGGCATGCTGCTCAACGACTTTTTCATCACAGGGACGATGGGTGTAGCCCACTCGCTCCAGTCTACCTTGGACAGTACACCTGAACGTTCCAGACTCTCCAGCTCTGCTTCGACGGCTGGGCGGATCGCATAAGGTACCGATCTGTCCCTAAAAAATTTTGGGCTTGCGTTTTCTTCAATTTTAATCATCGCTGTCATGCCTTTTAGTGTTCCGAGTCCTTGCTGGAACACTTCTTTCGCGTCAGTTAGGATCTTTGACAGTCGCCCAGGTGTGACGTCGTCATCCTTTTTGTCAGCCACAGTCAGAGCCTGTATGGAATGCCAATCCAGTTGTATTTTCCGGATCCATTCACATCCCAGTAATGGTGATCCTCCATCTTGCAATACATACAGGTCTAGTTTTGGTGTTTCCTTACCGTTATATTTAACGGTCACCCTTATTTTTCCTTTGGGGTAGACTTTTTGCCCCGTGTACGTCTTCAAAATAAATTTTGTGTCTCTCAAGTGTATGTGTGAGAATAGCCGCTCGTAGTCCCGTTGGTTTATGACTGTTAGAGCTGATCCTGTGTCCAATTCCATCTTTACCTGGACTCCTGCTGTCTTGAGAGTGACCCAAATGGTTCGGTGATCCTCCGTTGTGATCACATTATGTAGTTTCAGACAACTCAGTTCCCTGCTTTCGGAGGCGTTATCACTCTTTTGTTCGTCTGAACTATTCTCCGTTATCTTATGTACCTTCTTGTACTTCCCTTTGGTTGGTTTCTTATTGCTGGTTTTCTTTCCCGACCTGCAGACTCGTGCTATGTGTCCTACTTTTCCACACTGTCTGCACACTTTGTCTTTGAACCAGCAATCATTCTGGTCATGTGTTGTTCTGCCGCAGTGATAGCACTTCTCTGTTTCATATGACATTTCGTTTGTGCCATATTCTTGCGGTCTCTGTTGTATCTCTGCAGCGCCCCGTGCTGCTGCTTCATATGATACCGCAATGCTGAATGCCTTTTCCAGCGTAAGGTCCTTTTCAGATAAAAGCCATTTCTGGGTTCCTTCACTTTGAAGCCCACACACAAACTTGTCCCTTAAGGTATCTGCCAGTCCCGCTCCAAACTGGCAGTGTTTCGATAGTTTGCGCAGTTCTGTTAAATAATCAGCATTGCTTTCATCCTTATGCTGGTTCCGTTTGTGAAACTTGAATCTTTCTGCTATCAGCAGCGGTGTGGGGTTTAAATGTTCCTTTGGTATCGTTAGTATGTCTTCAAAACTCTTTTCCATTGGCTTTGTTGGGATTACTAGATTTCGTAATAAACCATACGTCTTTGCACCCATTAAATTTAACAATACCGACGCTTTCTTGTCATCTAACACCTCATTTGCCTTGCAGTACATCTCTATTCGTTCGACATATGTAGTCCAATCTTCGACTTCATTGTCAAATGCGGTGATACTGCCACTCTTCGGCGTTTTGGATGTGGTTTAAAATGGCGTCTCCCAATGGCTTAAAATGGCGTCTCCCGCACTTTCCTTCCTCCCCCGCTGCTGCCGACGCCGCTCCCGGTGGTTCTCGTGGCAATGGCGGCACCCTTTAGGTTTTGCGCGCTTCTCTTTCTCCCTCTCTCCAACGCTGCTCTGCCCCTGAACACCGGCTGCGCCCTGTGCGCTCTGCCCTCTCTCTCTCTCCCCGTCGACGCTGCTCAGCCCTTTGCTGTGCCGCTCGGTCGGGCTCTAGCCCGCCGCCGTCCGGGAAGGGCCTGCGCACTACCTGTTGCCAGCCCGTTTCACTGGACCACCTCGACTGGAAAGCCAAGCCTGGCTCTCGACAGCCTCCCCCGCAATTCCCGAGTCTCTGCTGGATGACTGGGCGGTTGCCCGTGGTCGACGCCCGAGTCTCTGGCCTTGACCTCCAATCCACTGATCTCCAGGAACGAATCCCCGGGAGGTGATGCAGAGTTGCAGGTAGGTTTGAACCTGCCTCGTCGCCAATGTTACGTCCGTGTATAATAAGAAACGGACTGTGGAGAATGGTACAACAGGTGTTTACTCAACGTGGTTCAAACTGCAACTGAAACAACAGATTACTACTCAGCGTTATATACAGGTGTGGTCACTGCCGGTACTACAGTATACATGAGCTGCAGAAAGTAGTTCCCCCTTAAAGGTACATACATTACAACATCGACCCGATAGGGATTCGGTGATATAAAGAAGTTTCCCCGTAGATCCAATGGCCATCGCAACCGTGGAGCGCCCGTTAGACCCGATCCTCCTTCGCCAGGAATGCTGCAGGAGCTTTGTTTTTTGTTTGGGTGAAAAACTGCAGGGGGAGTGGCAGCATCGTGCTTCCGCACCAAAACGGGCGTGGTAGGAGCACCAGCCCGCTGCAGGAGGGGCTGGAACCGCATCTGTGGGTGATGGGCGCCTCGTGGCCGCGCAGCACTGCTGGGTTACAGTGAAAATCTTATCGGCTTCGGCAGCAAGCTCGGCGCAGTCTGTAATGTCGGCTCTGGCTAGGGCAGCCTGTATCTGCTATGGCATTTGGTAGAGGAAAAGCTCCTGGAAGAGGAAGCATTCCGGTTCGGCACCCAAGAGCGTGAGCATTTGCCTCATGAGCTCGGACGGTTTGGAGTCCCCGAGGCCAGGCATCGTGATGAGCCAGCAAGTGCGCTCTGACTTCGAGAGCCCGAAAACCTGTAGCAACCGCGCCTTTATCGTATCATACTTGCTGTCAGTAGGAGGACTACCGAGGAGGGTGACGATCCGTGAGGCAGTTGCGCTGTCGAGGGCGGAGACCACGTAGTAATAACGGGTCTGATCCACGACGATGTTCCTGATGGCAAACTGGGCTTCAGCCTGGATAAACCAGGCGTCTGGTTGCTGCTCCCAGAACTGTGGCAGTTTCAGAGTCATGGCATTCGTGTGCATGCTGAAGATCTTCCGTGAAAACTGTTCACGAAAGTCGGGGTCATCAATGTAGGAACGGAGGTTCCTAATGAAAAGACTGAGTTCGACTCAGGCAATCAAAATAACGAACTTTCATGGAACATAACAGGTTTTAACTGGAAACTGCTGGAATACATCGAATACAGGTCTGCTCTCTTTGAAGGCTCCACGAGGACTGCCCCTCTGGTCCGAAAGCTGACGTCATGACGTCAGCACGTTCTTCCCGCCATTGGGGATCACGGGACGAACGGCATGACGTCATCACGTTGAAACCGCGCTGTAAAGGTAACTAGACATAGTACAGTTAAACAGTGTAATTAAAGGTACAGACACAGGCTGTAACTACATTGCTGTTAAAGGAATTATGTACAGCCGCTTTGAGTCCTTTTATGGCTCCGCCACACAACCGTGGTTAACTAAAGAAGTTAAGGATAGTATTAGTTTAAAAGAAGAGGCTTATAATGTTGCAAAGAATAGTAGTAAGCCTGATGATTGGGAGAGCTTTAGAAACCAGCAAAGGATGACCAAAAAATTGATAAAAAGGGAGAAAATGGAATATGAGAGTAAATGAGCAAGAAATATAAGAACAGATTGTAAGAGCTTCTACAAGTATGTAAAAGGAAGAGAGTAACAAAAGCAAGCATTGGTCCCTTAGAGGCTGAGACAGGAGAACTTATATTGGGGAACAAGGAAATGGCAGTGACCTTAAATAAATAATTTGTATCTGTTTTCACAGCAGAAGACACAAAGGGCTGGATGTTCCAAACCCCGAGGAGGCGGGCATGGAGGCGGGACAGCCGATAAATTCAGAGAAAGTGGGGTGGATGGCAAACCCGCCCCCATCCCGCCTCCGTGCCCTTTTGCCAGGAGGCGGGAAAATGTGCAGCTTCGGGTCCCGCCTCTTGGAGGCGGGAAAGGCATTTAATTCTTTTAACTGCCTGTTAACAGGCAGAAAAAAGGATTAGTGCCATTTTACCTTCACAGGTGAAGGCTTCCCGACCTCGGAGAACCCCGCTGGGTTGGAGGAGACGTGAAGGAAGTCTGCGGTGGTCGGAGGCACCTGGAAGTATGGTGTAGAGGTGAGTGATGGGTGCAAGTGTGGAGTGGTAAGTATGCAAGGTGAGTGATCAGTTTTAAAAAATGTTCACTTACCTTGTTTTCTTCCTACAGCCTTCAGCCGCGCTGGATCGGGAGAGCCGACATCCTCCTTGTCGATTTCACAGACTGGCTGTTGAAACCTCCGAACCAACAGCCATGTGAAATTTACAAAGTTGAAAGGTTTGATGTGTCCTGAACACAAGGGGCTGGATTTTGTGAATGGAGACAAGTTGGAGGCGGGACTATTGCTTGTCATGTCAATGCCCCACCTCCATCCTCGCCTGACCAACCAGTAGGATTTTCCCCTGATTGACCTTGTTAAGCCCACCCTGCGGGCTCAGCAGGCCAATTAGGGAGGAAGTCACTGACAGAGCACGTCAACGTCAGATGTGCTATCTGTCAAGACTCCTTGAAAGAAGAAATGTCAGCATTTGACAGCTCTGTGAAGCTGTCAAACACTGAAATTCTCCGTAGTTTGATGAGTCCTTGTGCTTAGGACTCATCAAACCTTTCAACGTTGTAAATTTCACATGGCTGTTGGTTCGGAGGTTGGCTGGCATCGTTGGGGGCGGGACTGAAACCCGGCAACCAGCAGTCCTGCCCCCAACGCGTCCCCATTAATAAAATCCAGCCCAACGTTTCAGTTCGATGACCCTTTAACAGAACCTTTCACTCATTTATCAGATAACTAGGGTCAGACCAATTACTATGGCAGGGAAGAACCCTCCTGGTCGCTCAGTCACTCTTTTAGTGGCAGTAGTGGGATGTTTCACAGCACTTCCCCAATCATTGGCTAACAGGGGAGCAAATTTTACTCCAAACATATTTTGCTTTCTTTCTTTTCAAATTGCTAATTTTTATTTCTCAACTCAGTTCCTCGAATGTCATCCATTTAGGTGTGATGTTCAACACACGGGGCAATTTTAACTTAATCCGCTCATCATAAAACTGACGGGATGGGGTGTAACGCTACTTTTACAACCCGCCTGATTTTTTTTCTCCAGTAAAGTCTGTGAAGGGTGATATTGTGCGAGGGTTGAAAGCCAGAGTTCCACTCGATCCAGTAATTTTCCCACCCACGAGTTAGGTTAAGAGTGCCTCCAGTACAGTGTACATCATAGTGGCCAAAATAAAACTAAAAACATGATGGAAGCACACAGCTGGTCAGTTAAAGAGAATGAGAGATAAATATATCAGTTACAGCTTGGTTTTGGAGAGTCTTCAGGCATGTGATTGAGAACTAGAGGCGACATGAGGAAAATGTTTTACACAGCAAGTTGCTGTGATCTGGAATGCACTGCCTGAAGGGGTGGTGGAAACAGATTCAATCAGAACTTGCAAAAGGGAATTGGATAATTACTTGAAAAAAGAAAAAAATTGCTGGGCTATGGGGAAAGAGCAGGGGACTGGGACTAATTGGGACAGGCACAATGGGCCGAATGGCCTCTTTCTGTGCTGTATCATTCTATGATCGGGGGGTAATTTTAACCCCTAAAACTGGCTGGATTGGGATCACGTGAGGTGTAAAATTTTAAAAATCTCAAACCTGCGGGTTTATCGGAGGCGGGACGGGGTGGGCAGCCAACCTGCTCCCAGGAGGCGGGTTGGCCATTTAAATATTATAATGAGGGTGGGAGCTGAACATTTAACTGTCTTACAGGTTTACCCCTGGCCGGCCGGGTTTACCAGGCCTCAGGGAAACCCGGAAGCACAAGGAAGGTGAGGAAAGCTCAGGGAAAAGGTAAGCAGGATTGCTTCCTCCCAGCCCGCCAAGCTACCTTCTTCCCTACCATCAGACACCCCCCCACTCCACCCCTGGGATCAGGGATCAGGCCCCCCTGAGATCAGGGATCAGACCCCCCTCCCCCACCGGGATTGGAGATCAGACCCCTGCCGGGATCAGGTATCAGACCCCCCTCCCCTCACCGGGATCGGGGATCAGACCCCTGCCGGGATCAGGGATCAGACCCCCCTCCCCCATCGGGATCGGGGATCAGACCCCTGCCGGGATCAGGGATCAGACCCCACTCCCCCACTGGGATCGGGGATCAGACCCCTGCCGGGATCAGGGATCAGACCCCACTCCCCCACTGGGATCGGGGATCAGACCCCTGCCGGGATCAGGGGTCAGACCCCACTCCCCCACTGGGATCGGGGATCAGACCCCTGCCGGGATCAGGTATCAGACCCCCCTCCCCTCACCGGGATCGGGGATCAGACCCCCCTGGGATCGGGGATCAGACCCCTGCCGGGATCAGGTATCAGACCCCACTCCCCCACTGGGATCGGGGATCAGACCCACCCTGGGCTCGGTCGGGGATTGGACCCGTCCCGCCACCCCCCCCCCCCCAGCTGGGATCGGAGATCAGACCCCCCCAAGATCCAGCCCCCCCCACCATGCTCCCACTAACGCAGTAACAGTTTGCTTCCCTGCTCCTGCAGCTGAGGCCTCCTCCGGGGCGTTCCATGCTGTAGCATTCCCAATTGAACTGACTGTTATATTCATCGGTTTGGTTCAAAGGTGACAAGAATCATAACTGTAACCAAGTGAAAACAGAATTTCAGTTCCATGGAGGTTTACATTTTCAGGCCTAGCCCTTTTTCTCTAACCACAGTACAGCTCATGACTGAGGATGAAATGGTCCAGGCTACAGACTCTTCCATATCAACCACGTGACCGCCATGTCAACTGCCAGGAATGACCTCTTCTGCCAGCTCTCTCTCCTGTCTTCTTTGCTGCTCTCCCTCATCCTCCAGCCCCAAAGGCAGACGTACCAGACCACCCGCGACTGCATTCAAACGTCTAGCACCAGCACAACATTGATCCCAGACTTGTATAACGCAGAAAATAGCCTAAGTGGACAAAGCAGCAACTAACCTGTATGAGTGGATGAGCCCTTTAAATAGCTCTCCGACAGGGTCCTTGCTGCCTGTTAGGGCCATGAGTGGCTGGGTGAGTTTATCAGGTGGCAAGTCATGAGCTGGGGCAGACCAATGTCACAAAAGGGTCCTAACAACAAGCACACAACCCTTATTTAAATATTATAATGAGGCTTTTAAATGCTTTCACTGTACACCGTGGATGTCTAGTGAGCAGCCTGACCCAATATGGTGGGTGCCACACTTACAGCATGGAATGAGCGCGGCACGCTGCACGCCACATTGGGCCCTTAGGTGTCCATTTTGCACTGCACGATCGAATTTCTAGATCATTAAATGATACCAAGTATTGGAAACTATCATGAGTGAAGACAAAAGTATTAGTTGTAATACTTAGTCAACTCCCCTTGAATAGCTAGCTCCTAGAATTCTTTTTTATAATTATTTGATCTCCACGGTGAAAATGACTTTCAAAGTGAATGCACCAGTCATTATCAGCTTTGGAGAGAACATTGGCATCTTTTATTTCCACAGTTTGCTACTGGATAAAACGCAAGCACATCTAAGCATGCTCCATGTCGTACGTTCATATTTTCCCTAAGTAGAGCAGAGTATTATACAGGAAACAGCTCTTCAGTTTAATTACCACCGAGCATAATTAAAAATTAATTAAGATGTGATATTTCTTGCTGCTCCATAGATTGTAGCCAGAAGTAACAAGCAAGTCTTTGCAATCTGAGTTATGCATGCATAATTCATAGATATGAAGCACGGGGCCCTTTTTAAATGGGCAAAATCTACCCAGCAGCATGCAAATATTGTTGAAAAGTGGTAAGACTCCTTAACGTGTGCCTCGCTGACTCAAATGTTGCACTGAAGGCTGAAGAGTAGGGGGAAAGAGAACAACAAGGCTTCCTCCCCACCTCCAGTGAGGAACAGCTGGCTTGAGGCCTGGTCTCATATTGATTCCAGAATCAATGCAGTCCATAGAGAGAAATAGATCTGGAAGGATATAGAAAGCATTTCAATAATGTAAAAAGGTCTGGCAGAACAAAAGCTAGTTGAAAGTCATTGGCTGAAAACAGAAGATAGGGAACTTTTCCTTGGGGGTCTTGGAAGGTCTTAATTGTAGAGGGAGCTGAAATAGATATTTCAAATGTTCAAAATCAGGACATAGGAAGAGTACTAGGATATTTAGCCCCTCAAGCCTGTTCCGCATTTTAATCAGATCGTGGCTGATCTGTACCTCAACTCCATTTATCCGCCTTTGATTCATATCCCTTGATACCCTTGCCTAATAAAAATCTGTCAGTCTCAGTCTTGAAAATTTCAATTGAACCCCAACATCCACAGCCTTTTGGGGGGAGAAAATGTCACATTTCCATACTCTTTGTGTGATAAAGTGCTTCCTGATTTCACTCCTGAATGGCCTGGCTCTAATCTTAAGGTTGTACCCCCTTGTTCTGGAATCCCCCACCAAAGGAAAAAGCTTTTCTGTATCTACACTATCGAATCCTTTTTCATTTTAAGCACCTCAATTAGATCACCCCTGAACCTTCTAAACTCAGGCCAAGTTTATTCAACCAGTCCTCATAATTTAATCCTTTAAACCCCGGTATTATTTTGTTAAATCTGCGCTGTAGCCTCTCCAAGGCCAATACATCCTTCCTGCCGTGTGGTGCCCAGAGCTGAACAGAATACCGCAGATGGGGTCTGACCAAGACAGTGTACAACTGAAGCATAACTTCCCCCTCTTTGTATTCCAGCATTTTGAGATAAAGGCCAACATTACATTAACATTTTTGGTGACATTTGTACCTGTGCACTAGGACTCTTGTAAGTGATATACAGTTCGCCACATCTGTTCTGACCTGTATCTGCATGTATACTTTTAAGAACATAAGAATAGCAGCAGGAGTAGGCCATTCAGCCCCTTGAGCCTGCTCTGCCATTCAATAAGATCATGGTTGATCTTCGACCTCAACTCCACTTTCCCGCCTGATCTCCATATCCCTTGATTCTCTTAGAGTCCAAAAATCTATCTATCTCAGCCTTGAATATACTCAAAGACTCAGCATCCACAGCCCTCTGTGGCAGAGAATTCCAAAGATTCGCAACTCTCTGAATGAAGAAGTTTCTCCTCATCTCAGTCTTAAAAAGCCAGCCCCTTATCCTGAGACTATGCCCCCCTAGTTCTAGACACTCCAGCCAGGGGAAACAACCTCACAGCATCTACCCTGTCAATCCCCCTCAGAATCTTGTATGTTTCAATGAGATCACCTCTCATTCTTCTAAACTCCAGAGACTATAGGCCCAATGTACTCAATCTCTCCTCATAGGACAGCCCTCTCATCCCAGGAATCAATCTAGTGAACCTTCGTTGAACCGCCTCTAAGGCAAGTATATCCTTCCTTCAATAAGGAGACCAAAACTGTACACAGTACTCCAGGCGTGGTCTCACCAAAGCCCTGCACAATTGTAGCAAGACCAGGGCCGCGATTTCACCAGCCGAGGCGGGTCCGGGATGGCTAGGGTCGGTGTCGCGGTCCCAGCGCGCTGCCTCCTGCAGCCCGCACTCTCCAAGCGATTTTTCATTAATAGGGCTTGTTAAGCCCACCCTGCCAGGTTCCCGGCCAATTAATAGGAAGCGGATCTGATGACATCATTTGATGATGTGCCATCAGCCGGTTTCCTTAAAGGGGCTATGCCCAAATTGATTTTGACAGTTGTGCTGTCAGTGTTCTACAGCATTGAGTTGTTAACAGGCAGTTAAGTGGCTGTAATCCCCTTCCTGCCTCGAGGAGACGGGTGCCTGCATGAATTGGGGACCCGCCTCCCGGGAAGATGGCATGGAGGCAGGTTGGGAGCGAGTTCGGTACCCGCTCTCAGTTTCTGCCATTTTCCCAGCAGTCCCGCCTCCAAACCCGCCCCCTCAGGGCTGGCAAAATTCCCCCGTTAACTTTGTTTCTCTCTCCACAGGTGCTACCTGACCTGCTGAGTATTTCCAGCCTTTTCTGTTTTTATTTCAGATTTCCAACATCCGTAGTATTTTGTTTTTGACAAGTGATAATCAATGGGCTAGAAATTTGTGGATGCCACGCCCATTTTACAGGCGGGCGCCTAAGTGTCCAATATGGCGGGTGCACACTCCGCACCGGAAGTGCGCCACCTGCCATATTTGTAAAGGTATAAGTATAGGTGTCCAGGTCCCATGTCGGAACAGGCGTTAGGCCCTTAGCATATGCAAATAGGGGGCTTAACACCTGTTTCAGAACCCCTTCTTGAAATTGGGTTGTCCTGAACATAGCTGGCACTGGACCAACTGCATTCTGGATAACCAAGTCTACATTCAGACTAACCGGCAGTCCTTGAAGGAACTGCTGGAGGACGCCACCAAAAAGGTAAATTTTTTTTTAAAGTACTTACCTGAATGTGGAGCAAGGAGGAGCAGGAGTGCTCCTCCTGGCTCCACAGCAGGCCTGATGATTGGTGCCGGCCACCGATTGCTTCTGCCCCTCCCTCCCAATCGCTTCCAACCTTCTCCTGATCGTCTCCTCTCCTGATCACCTTCCCCACGCTCCCAGGACCTAACTGCCGGTGACGCAGTGGCCCAAAATTTAGATCTGCTTCGCCGGCGAGCAGCCTGGGGACGCGCAGCAGATGCTCGCTACTCGCCGGTCTAATATAAATGAGGCCCGAGGCCCAATATCAATCAAGTGGGCCTCAGTCTATCTGTTCTGGTGCAGGAATCATTCCATGTGTACAGTTTGTGCCAGCAGGATTTCACCTTCAATGACTCTTTCTCACTGATGCCATTAACTATAAATTGATCCCTCTGTTACGTGATTGGATATATAACAGTTATGTGCGTCATCATGTGAGTCTATCTATTACTGCCACCAGATGCAACATGCATCTAATCTGACAGTGACTTGTACAATAGACCATCTTAATTTCAGCAGCTGATCCCAACTGTAGAATTCACCTGACTATACAATGCAAAATTATAGAAAATACATAGCATGAAATTTTACTCAAACATAGAATAAATATAGCATCATTCAGAATGTAATGTGTCGAGTATAAAATACACATTCTCAGACAATACATTATTAGGAAACGCAACAAGGCAAGACTTAGCGGGAAAGACTCGAGTATTGCTCTAACTCCCGCAGATTTTTCTAGCTTGCAACTTAAAATATGACCTTTCAGCATGGTGTCCACACCATTTCTTGCTCAAAGAATCCTTACCCTGCTGGTTAGATTTTTGAATATCTCCACTAGCTCAAAGGAGACAAAACTTTGGTGGCTTTTAGAATTGGGTTAGTCATTTGGTGACAAACTTTCTGATTGGACCAGTACTTTAGTCTGTAGACATTCTGGAGCAAATGCACTCCCTCTAGCCATTGCCCCCTCCCTCCCTCCCTAGTTAGGCCTCAGCTAGAGTACTGCGTGCAGTTCTGGTCACCACATTACAGGAAAGATGTGATTGCACGAGAGAGGGTACAGAGGAGATTTACAAGGTTATTGCTGGGAGTGGAGAATCTTAGCTATGAGACAGAGGAGGATGAGGGGAGACTTTATTGAGGTGTATAAAATTATGAGGGGTCTAGATAAAGTGGATAGAAAGGACCTATTTCCCTTAGCAGAGGGGTCAAAAACCAGGGGGCACAGGTTTAAAGTTGGTGGAAGGTTTAGAGAGGATTTGATGGGAAATTTCTTCACCCAGAGGCTTGTGGGGGTCTGGAACTCACTGCCTGAAAGGGTGGTAGAGGCAGGACTCCTAACCACATTTAAAAAGTACTTGGATGTGCACTTGGGATGCTCTAACCTGCAGGGCTACGGACCAAGAGCTGGGAAGTGGGATTAGGCTGGATAGCTCTTTGTTGGCCGGTGCGGACACAATGGGCCGAAATGGCCTCCTTCCGTGCTGTAACTTTCTATGATTCTATGATTCTATGAAACCTAACTCCTCCAGCACTAATGTACAGAGACTTGTGTAATGATATCAGCAAATAGTGATGTTATTTGCCTGCTCGATTATGATGTCTTAATAGCATGATTGCAGGTATTGATTACTTATGCCTGACCAGCAGAGGTCATGTGACCGAGAGAAGCAAGGCAGAGAGTTTTACTTTCACTTTGATTCTAGATGCATCACAGCATAGTGTGTTCTGTAAAAAGCTGTAGAAAGTCTTGAACAAGACTTTAGATTAAACAACATTCTCTTTCAGAAATGAGTCTTTATTGAACCCAAAAAGAAATCAAAACATGATGTCAGAAGTGGCTAAAAGAGAAAAAATCTGAAGTTAGCAACTTGATGGGACAGTGAAAGCAGTTGTGGCAAGTAAGCGAAATCAGCTCTCCACATATTAGCAAGCCAGAAGAGAACATCGTTGCTTACCATTAGAGAATAGCTAATGAAGTGAAAAATGGAAGGTTTACACCCACCGGCGACGCTTCAATTAACAGGTAATGTGGCTGAAAATTGGAGGAGATTCAAACAACGTGTAGGGTTGTATTTATCAGCAATCGGAGCTGACGAGAAAAGTAATAAACAGAAATCGTCACTGTTCTTACATGTCGTGGGTGATGCAACGCTGGAGGTATATAATAATTTCATATTTGCTGTTGATGGAGACAAAATGAAGCTAGATAAAATAATGGAACAGTTTGAGGCCTACTGCATACCTAAACGCAACGTGACCTTTGAGAGGCACAAATTTTTCACATGTGTACAGAAAATCGGTGAGACTATTGATCAGTATGTGACTGAACTGAGAAACCGGAGCAAATCGTGTGAATTTGGGGGACTCAGACTCGCTGATAAAAGACAGACTGGTGTGTGGTATTCGAGATAATGGTCTAAGGGAAAGACTGCTAAGAGAGCAAGATCTAGACCTGGGAAAAGCCATAGCACTGTGTAGGGTTACAGAGACTGTGAAGGTGCAGGCAAAGGAGCTGTTCAGTGACAGTAGCTGCAACGTGGATGCAGTGAGAAAGAACGGATACAAACCGTTTAACAAAGAGAGCGCCAATGTGAAAAAAGAGACGTGGCCAGCAAACGAAAATGAAAGAGACAATCGGAAGTCATGTACTCGATGCGGTACACAGCATCCACCAAAAAAGTGTCCAGCATATGGTAAAACATGCAATAGATGCAACAAAAACAAACATTATGCCCGTTGCTGTAAGAACCAAGCGCAACAAAGCAAGGTCCATACAGTAGATGAAAGCGAGATAGAGGAATTCTATGTAGATGTGGTGTCTGAAAACAAAAAAGAAGAAAGACACTGGATGTTGACACTAAAAGTGAACGACATACACATTCCATTTAAATTGGATACTGGAGCACAAGTTAATGTGATATCAGAGACCGATTTTAAGAGAATTAGACCCAGACCAAAGTTACATAGAATACAAGTGAAAGTGACCGGATACTCAGGTACTGATATACCAGTGAAAGGAAAATGCATTGTCAAAGTAACACACAAGGACAGAGAGCACACGCTAGCATTAATCGTGGTGCCAAAGGATGTGCAAGCCATACTAGGTTTAAAAGCCTGTGAGAGACTGAACCTGGTAAAGAGAGTCCTCGTTGTGGAAAGCGAAGGAGAGACAGTCTATGATGAACTCATGAAAGAGTACAAAGACCTATTTAAGGGTCTAGGCTGCATTCCAGGAGAACACACGATCAGAGTAGATAAAAGTATGACACCGGTCATACATCCATGTAGAAAAGTTCCGTTTGCTCTTCAAAAGCAACTGAAGGCAGAGTTGGACAGGATGGAAAGCGTGAACGTGATTCAGAAGATAGATGAGCCAACTGAGTGGGTGAGTTCCCTCGTCGTAGTGGACAAAAAGAATGGAAAGCTCAGAATTTGCCTGGATCCAAGAGATCTAAACAGAGCAATAAAGAGAGAGCACTTCAAGCTTCCTACACGTGAGGAAATCATGGCACAGTTTGCAAATGCAAAATATTTCAGCAAGTTAGATGCATCCTCCGGATTTTGGCAGATGAAGCTGGACGAAGCAAGTTCAAGACTGTGCACGTTCAACACTCCATTTGGCAGATACAGATTCCTAAGGTTACCATTTGGCATTGCCTCAGCTCCTGAAGTGTATCACAAGACTATCCATATGATCTATGAGCACCTGGAGGGAGTTGATACATCAATGGATGACATCATAGTATGGGGAACCACGAGAACTGAGCATGACGAGAGACTGAAAAAAGTGCTGGAAGCAACAAGGAAAACAAACCTGAAGCTGAATAGAGAGAAATGCCAGCTCGGGGTGACAGAACTGACATTCGTGGGAGATATCCTTAGCAGTGAGGGCATCAGACCAGATCCCAGAAAGGTGTCCGCCATTGAGAATATGCCAAGGCCACAATGCAAAAAGGACGTGCAGAGGTTTAATGGAATGATCAACTACATGGGTAAATTCATATCCAACCTCTCAGAAAAAATAGCGCCACTGAGAAGACTAACTGAAAAGAACATAGAATGGGAATGGAATCATGAGCATGAGAAGTCATGGAGCGATCTAAAGAAACTGCTCACAGAGGAACCTGTTCTGAGGTTTTATGACCCAGCGAGACCCATCAAGATATCATCAGATGCATCACAGAGTGGGCTCGGTGCCGTTCTTCTGCAACAATATGACTACTGGCAACCTATTGCATATGCATCGCGCTCAATGACAGATGCGGAGACGCGATATGCTCAAATAGAAAAGGAGCTGCTCAGCATCACATACGCCTGTGAAAGATTTCACCAGTTTGTGGCAGGACAAGCAATCAGTGTAGAGACTGACCATAAGCCCTTGATTGCATTGTTCCAAAAGCCACTGTATAGCTGTCCGCTTAGAATACAAAGAATGATGATCAGGCTACAACGCTATACACTGAAAGTTGCGTACACACCGGGTAAGCTGATGTATACAGCAGACACGTTGTCCAGAGCTGTTGATCCAAGTGAGCCCGCAAACACCACAATGGATGAAAAAGTGAACGCCTACGTGGACATGATCACAAGTGCACTGCCCATAGCAGATGCAAAAATGGAGCTCATAAAGACTGAAACAGACAAAGATGAAACAATGAGACGACTGAGAAAAAGCATCTTGGATGGATGGCCCAACATGAAGCAAGACTGCTCACCTGACATGGCAGAGTACTGGAACTGCAGGGCGGAACTATCAGTGGTCGAAGACATCATCTACAAAGGAAGTAAAATAGTTATCCCAAAGAGTCTGAGAAAAGAGATGCTAAAAAAGATCCATGGAGGACATCTGGGAATCGAAAAGTGTAAGACAAGAGCACGAGAGGTGATGTACTGGCCACGAATGAACCAAGATGTGACAAATGAGGTGTCAAACTGCACAATATGCCTGAAATATTGAGCAAGCAATCCAGTAGAACCACTAAAGCCACACCCAGCACCAGACAGACCTTACCAGAAGGTAGGCGCTGACCTATTCGTATGTCAAGGGAAGGACTATCTTGTCGTCACAGACTATTACTCCCTGTATCCAGAGGTTTGTAGACTGTACACCACCACTGCAGAAGCTGTGATAAGAAGTATGAAAGCCATATTCTCCAGACATGGCGTGGCAAGCGAGGTCTTCACAGACAATGGACCCCAGTTTAACAATGCAAATTTCCGACACTTTGCCAAAGAGTGGGACTTTGTCCACACAACGTCAAGTCCTCACTATCCACAGTCCAATGGTCTAGTGGAAAAATCGGTCCAGACAGTGAAAAGACTGATGTACAAGGCAAAAGACAGTGGAACTGACATCTACCAAAGCATGCTTGTATACCGCACAACGCCGCTCGAGTGTGGTATGTCACCAGCCCAACTCCTGATGGGACGTCGGCTAAGGTCAAACCTACCCATCCCGGAGAACCTCCTGAAAACAAAAGAGGGGGAGAAAGTGAGGAAGTTCAAAGAACAACAGAAAGAAAAGCAAAAGCATTACTATGACAGAGGAACACAAAACCTACCTGAACTCCACACTGGTGACCAAGTAAGGTTCAAAGACAAAACAAACACATGGACTCAGAAGGGAACTGTCCTGAGTGAAGTTCAACCAAGATCATACACCATTCAGACAGATGAGGGTGCTGTTCTGAGAAGAAATCGTCGAGATCTTCTCATGGGACCAGCCACAGCAGGTCAAGAGACTGATACTGGTGAACAACCTGATCACACAGCTGAGAACCAATCATCTGAGGCAACAACTCAGATTCAAGGACAATCAATCAGAAAATCCTCAAGACACGTGAAGCCTCCTGAGAGACTCATTGAGCAAATTTAAGGACTATTGTTATAGAAGGAAGTAATGTTATCTTATTCTTTCTTCAAGTTCTAGTGTATTGACGTATTTCATGTGAACACACAAAGCAAGGTTAAAAAACCTTGATCATGATAATGATAATGTAAGTTCATTAAGTGTTACAGTTAAAATGCAGATTAATACAAAGAAAGCATGTTGTTAGTTAAAAGTAAAATACTTTTGTTTTAAGAAAGGGAGATGTAATGATATCAGCAAATAGTGATGTTATTTGCCTGTTCGATTATGATGTCTTAATAGCATGATTGCAGGTATTGATTACTTATGCCTGACCAGCAGAGGTCATGTGACCGAGAGAAGCAAGGCAGAGAGTTTTACTTTCACTTTGAGTCTAGATGCATCACAGCATAGTGTGTTCTGTAAAAAGCTGTAGAAAGTCTTGAACAAGACTTTAGATTAAACAACATTCTCTTTCAGAAATGAGTCTTTATTGAACCCAAAAAGAAATCAAAACAACTTGTAACTTCTATTTACTCTCTAACATCAGATACTATTCTCCAGCATGAGGCTCCTACTCTCCCCTTGTGATCATAATGGCAAGAAGCCAGGGCCTAGAAATTCAGTTGGCTGCGCCAGCCGTTAGCGCCTTAGGAGGAGTAGATCTCGAGCGCTAGGCGCTTAGCGCCCGGGCGCAGCGCGATCTGCGCCTCGCCCCAACTTCAGTAGACATTTAGCGCCGGCGCAAAGTCATTGCGCGCGCTCATCTGCGCGCACAGATCATGACGTCATTTCGTCGTGCAACGCCCTTTGTGCGCCCGAAACCGGAACTTCACTCGCGCCGCCCCATTGTGCGCCTGGCGGCCCTAGCGACTGTTGAGTCGAACGGTGCTCAGCCGATGCGGGCCGCGGGGAGCGCAAATTAAAGGGCACTCCTGCAGTAGAAAAGGCAGCCGTTTTGCAACACTCCTTCAGGAGGAGGAGGAGGAGGAGGAGGAGGAGGAGGAGACCACATAACAAAAATACACTAGTCTCGGCCGTTCAAAAAAACAAATCCACCCTCCCCCTTTAAGAGCTCACCGGAGCCAGAGTGTCTGCCGGCAATCAGCAGCTCGCCGCACCTGCCCTGCGCCCAACTTCCGGTGTTAGCGCCCCGGGCTGCCGGCTTAGCGCCTAATGATAGTCGTGCATCGCCTGTTTTAGCGCAGCAGCAACCTCTTAGGGCGATGCAACTGAATATCGGCGAAGGGGGCTCGACTTTGCGCCGGGCGCAAACTTTAGCGGCCGCCCGACTTTACCGCCCCAAAAGTGGCTATACTGAATTTCTAGGCCCAGATCTTTAAGTTGCTGTGGAAAAGTGGGTGGTGCATTCCACATAAAACACTCGTATCTGAATGAATGCAATAAAACTTCCATTCCTTTACAGTGTCAGTAAGGTAATTCCTTCCTATTCAGAGCATTTGGGGAAAAAATTGGTGGAAAACTAAGAACTATTCAATTTAGGTGAAATCTATCAAAGCGGATAAATTTACTCTGCTGTAGCAGTAGCTCAATCCATTATAGTGCAGTAATTATTTACTGACGATGGCATTTTGCCCATTTACCATTAAGTGTAGCTAAGGGCCTTCATGATAGTATCCACTGGCAGGGAACAGCATTTATGACATATCATTGTCAGCTCTGGCATGGCATCAATCCAATCCATTAACCTAAGATCAGTTAAGGACACAAGTAGACTATTTAGCCTGTGGCACCTCATCCCTCTTGTGTCCCAACTATCCCAGCCTAGTATCCAACTGTATTTTGAATGGACTTTCTACTACCTTCGAATGTTTCTGCTACCTTTCCTGGAAGGTTAGTCCAAACCTTTATCACTCTTTGAGTAAAGAAATTCTTCCTACAATGTACCTTTTGCTCATTTAAATTTATATCATCTGGCCCATATAGCCTGACTTACTTTAAGTAATATGCTGAGTTAATCTTATTGATACTTGATATACCGTGAGGAGATCCTCACCTTCTCTCTCTAGACTCTAGACCTTAAATTTCACTCACCTTTGCTCATCCCCATTACATTTGACATCTTTCTTCTTGTTCTTCTCTGCACCCTCTCTAATGCAGGTTTTTCAGGCCAGTAGCGTGTGGTCTGACCAGTGCCTTGCCATAACCTCTGTAGACTTATAGGAGTCGGTAATATAATTTAGCGCCCCCAATGCAGAGCTTTGGGTGGCATTAGCACACATTGGAAATTTGGATGTCGAGGTCAGTGCGCTCGATTTGTGGCCTGCACAACTCCCAGTCCACTAAAATGAATATCTGTACCAAGAGCGCTAAATCATAGAGTTCTTATTTTCTACTGTTCTGGCTCTATATCCCAGCATTGTATTGGTTTTTAAATTGCTTTGCCACAATGTCAAGACATTGACAGTGATGAGTCCACTGCAACTGTTGTTTCCGTTTCTAATTCTCCTTGTGCTTCATTCTATTACATTCATTGCATACCTAGTTCATGTATTTTGTTCACCCAATGTGCAATGTTTTATCTTTTGCAGAACTAAATTTCCAAGTGCTGTAATTTTGAGTGTGGTAGTATTTCGGCCATTTTAGGATTGGTGTCATTTTTCTACAAAACAGCCAATGATGAATCAAGACCTTATGAAAAGACCTTATCATTTCCAAAAGATCACAGTGTCAGTAAAGACAAATGAGGTGCTCTCTTTCTATTTCACCATATTTGGCAATATCCAGCAACATGCAATTGTATATTATTTTAGAAAATGAATATCCACTAGATAGGCCTGTTTTTTCTTTCCTTTCTCCTCTGTGTTTTTTTTATTCCTATATTTATTTCCTGTTTTTTTGGGGATGGAGAGATTAGAAGTTATGGTCATTGAAGTGAGGTTCTGCAAAATGAAACACTATCCCCATTTGGGGCACCCACTGCCAGCATTAAGCGCTTCCAGGTTGGGTATCATGGGGGCCGGTGAAGGGTAAAACTTCTACCATTCTGTTGTAACAATTGGGGTTGATTTTCATTTGCTTTGCTTGGCATTAACAGGGTGGAAACAGCCTCAAAATGGGGTCAGTATCCTTAACCCCCTCTATTAACCCCTGACCCCATTAACTTATATTTACATACACGACAGTAAATAGCTACAGTGATGGCACACATCATTCACCATCTACAGCTTCAAGAATGCGGACATGGCCAGAGAGTGAAGATGCTGGTACTCAGGTGCATGGTTAGATACAATATTGGGGGGAATTTTAACCCTTCCTTCGCCTGGCGGAAACTGGGCAGGATGGCAATTAAAATGGAGTGGGGGCGGGGGGGGCAACTTTTACTCATCCCACCTGGTGGTAACAGTGTGGCTGCACAGTTAAAATCGACTCCGAAAACTTGCCGACCTCAATTCCTGCCCGCCGCCACCTTAACTGGACCCTTTTATTTAGGCGTCTGAGGGGCCTGCCTGATACATGCAGATCAAGATGCTATGATGCCATTACAACCCCAATCGCATTTTAATGGCCTACTGAGTGAGGGCCTGTCATGGGCATCCTTCTCAGTAAAGCCTGATGACGAGGAAGAGGAGGCCCTCTAAGGTAAGTCAATAACCTTCCTTAGTGGAGCTAAGAGGAGCAGGACTAATACTTTCGGCCTAACTAGGAAAGCTGGGGCCTCTGCAGCCCCAAGCTACTCCCTTTGAACCCACAAAATGACCCTGATTCCCGCCACCCCTGCACCCCCACCCCCGCGATTACCTTGCTGCAAGTGGGCGGCCTCCAGGCCCCACGATTTTGGCCTGCTGCCCTCTTTCTGCCTGTTTCAAACAGACAGCTGTCTGGCTGGATGTAAATGACGGCTGCGAGTTAAAATAGCACAGGCCTCAAATTGATGACGTTGGGCAGGTTTGACGCACACTCCACTACCACTCCCCATCCGAAATCCGCTGCCAATCAAAATCCCCCAATGTTTCTGTTATGCCTTCTAGCGCTCGTAGTGCTTTGTAAAGACGCCTCTGGACTCGGCAGTTTGTAATTATAAACTACTGTTTTATTTGAGTTGTAATGGCTGCCTGCCGCATGGTGCGGGGTGGTATTTCCAAGTGTCCTGTGCAGCGCCTGCGCACTACTTTCCCAGCATCGTAGTGCTGCTACACTTGATTTGAGTGTTAGTACACTTGTACAATGTAGTCCCAACATAACTATGTAACAGTTTCCATAATCCTATAATCCGCCTGCTTTGCCAGATTAAAGTGTGAACAAGCAAAAAAATTCCTTTCGAATTGGAAACCATTTTTGTTTGATTCACGCAGAATGCACAGAGAAGCTTTTGAAACTACTTAGTAGAGACTAAAGGAATATAGCTTTGGATGAATTAATAATCTTCAACTTGAATCAAATACTGATGGCATTTACTACAAATTAATCGTTTTTCATTTTTTGACTGCATAACTTTTCAACCTTTCAAAGCTTCTAAATGATGTAATTTGACAAGACTTCTGACACTTCCTCTGCAATAATTCTATTTTTCCTGTGTAATTTATTTTCTTTAACCTGAATGGTGGCAATATAAATATCAGGGCAGATAGACAATGGTCGATTAACTTAACAAGAGTTAGCAGTGTAGCTACTGTTTTTTTCTACAAAGAAGGGTACAGCACATAGCAATATACTGAAGGCAATACTAACGTTGTAATCCTAGGGAAACAAGAGGAAAGTAAATCAACAAGATGTCTAAAGAGAATTTGCAGTGATTTTATTTTGAAACATTGCTGTAATAAATCACGATGGGAAAGATACACCAAGGCTGTGACAGATTCGAGATATTTGGTTGACACTATAAAGGTGCATTTATATTGTGACTTTAGCATCAGTGCAAAATGATTCCTGCATCACAGAGACACTAAAATTATCGTGTAACTCCGGTCTCGCCTTGGAGGAGTTAGCTGGGGTTTGATGTGGTGTCAAACCTGAGTTAAAAATCCCTCAGGGATTCCAATCATCGTTTTGATCTTCAGAGTCTACAATCTCCTCCATCTGCTCCCAAAGCATTTTACTGGCTAGGAGAGGGTCTAGCGTAAACTGATCAGCAAGCATAGAATCATAGAGAATCATAGAATGATACAGCACAGAAGGAGGTCAGTCAGCCCATTGTGCCTGTCCCTGCTCTTTGGTAGAACTATCCAATTAATCCCACTCCCCTGCTCTTTCCCCATAGCCCTGTAAAATTTCCTCCTTTGAGTATTTTTGAAAGTTACTATTGAATCTGCTTCCACCACCCTTTCAGGCCGTGCATTCAAGATCAGAACAACTCGCTGTATAAAAAAAATGTTCCCTCATGTCGCCTCTGGTTCTTTTGCCAATCACCTTAAATCTGTGTCCTTTGGTTACCAACCCTTCTGCCACTGGAAACAGCGTCTGCTTATTTACTCTATCAAAACCATTCATGATTTTGAATGCCTCTATCAAATCTCTTAACCTTTTCTGCTCTAAGGAGAACAACCCCAGCTTCTCCAGTCTCTCCACATTACTGAAGTCCCTCATCCCTGACACCATTCTAGTAAATCTCTTCTGCACCCTCTCTAAAGCCTTGACATCCTTCCTAAAGTGTGGTGCCCAGAATTGACCATAATATTCCAGCTAAGGACAAACCTGTGTTTTATAAAGTTTTAGCATAACGGCCTTGATTTTGTACTCTATGGGCTCGAATTTCCAAGCCCCGTGGAGGTGGATTTGGAGGCGGGAGTGGGGGGAAAATTGCAGAATCGGGGGGCACGAACCCTTCCCGCCCCCAACCTGCCTCCATGCCCGTTTCCCAGGAGGCGGGTACCCGACCTGTGCTGGGAGCCGCCTCCCCGAGGCGGGAAGGGGATTAGTGCCAATTAACTGCCTGTTAACAGGTAGTTAACAGGCAGTTTTTGGCCTAATCCCTATTTTTAGCCCTGAAGTGATGGCTGCCCGATGGCTCCAAACCACGCCAAGTTAGCGAGGTGGACCGTCGGGCTGAAGGGCTTGGAGGGTTCGAGGTGTCCGGTGTTCAGGTGAGTGATGGGTGTATGAGTGCAGAGGTAAGTGTGTTTGGTGTGGGTAAAGTGTTTAAATAAGGTTTACTTACCTTTACTTACTATGCAGGCTTCCTTCCTTCAGTTCTCGGGAGTCGCTCATCTCACCGGCACAGAAAGCAGAATGGCCGCGAGCTGTCAAAAGTTGCAGCATTCTGCTTTCTGTTCTGGAGAGATTTCCAACTGAGTCTGTGGAGAAGGACTCAAGTTAGAAGTCAGATTGTCAGGGCAGGATATTCATTGAGCCGTGGAGGCGGGATTGGAAGCGTGTGGGGGGTTAAAATTGCAAAAACTGGTGTGCGGGACCCCCCCGCCCGCCTGGTTCCTGACTCCGAGCAATTTTAACTCAATCGTGTCTGATGGTCCCGACTCCGTCCCACATCCAACAGGCGGGACTGGTCGTTAAGGCCCTTAACAAGCACTAAATGGCCTCTATAATCCTATTTTGAAAGGCCCTTGCAAATTTAACCCTTTTCCCACGTGAAACACGCCTGGTGGGAAACACGATTGTGAAACCTGGCGGGAGCACGATTGGATTGCTGACTATCAACTGCAGGTCATCTATTAAAGAGATTTGATCAGCCATGATTTGCAGGTGGCAGGACTTAGTGGTCTCAGGTCTGGGGCAACTTTTAGAGGGCTTAACCACACCTATGGAAGGTTGGAGCCTGACACCCATCTCCAGTGTGACCTCCTGGGAAACCCCTCTCGCCACCTTCACTCAGCGCTTCCTCAACTGAGGCATATACCAGAAGCATGGGAGCCATTTATTTCCTTCCCATCTGGGCATTAGAAGAGCTCGAGCACCAGCCATGGCACCAGCAGAACCAAGAACAACAGCAGCACCAGCAACAGCAGGAGCGCCAGGCTACTGCTCACCCACCTGAAGCTGCACAGGCCAGAAGGGGCCAGCGCCTGGAAGCCCGTTGGCGCAGGAGATACCCCCCAAACAGGGTCTACAGACACAGGGTCAGTTAATTCAACATGTCTGAGCAGCAGTGCCAAAGACGGCTCCGACTTTCGCGAGAGGTAGTGAGTGACATCTGCGCAATGCTACAGCAAGACCTGCTGCCCAGAGGACCAGGTGGACAAGCATTACCAGTGGCTGTCAAAGTCACCACCGCACTCAACTTTTTTGCTTCAGGCTCATTCCAGGGATCAGCAGCAGACATCAGCGGCATCTCCCAGGCGGCCGCACACACTTGCATAACGCAGGTAACCGATGCCCTCTTTGCCCTCGCGCACAATCACATCCATTTCACCAAGGATCGAGCAGGTGTCACGGCGCGAGAGGTTGGATTAGCTAATCTGGCAGGCTTTCCAAGGGTGCAGGGCATCGTTGACTGCACACATGTGGCCCTTAAGGCACCCCATTGCAATCCAGGTATTTTTGTCAACCGCAAGGGCTTCCACTCCCTTAACGTTCAGCTGGTGTGTGACCACAAGAAGGAAATTTTGCATGTTTGTGCCAAGTACCCTGGCAGTTGCCATGACTCCTTCATACTGTGCCAGTCTAGTGTGCCTCCGCTATTCAGTCTGCCAGACCAACTTAACGGATGGCTACTTGGAGACAAGGGCTATCCCCTGAAGACGTGGCTAATGACGCCGTTGAGGAGCCCATCCAACGAAGCTGAGGAATGGTACAACTCCAGCCACATGTCCACCAGAGCCATAATCGAGCAAACCATCGATTTGCTGAAGATGCACTTCAGATGCCTGGATAGATCAGGTGGAGCCCTGCAGTACTCAGCAGCCAGGGTCTCCAGAATCGTCGTGGTTTGCTGTGCACTTCACAACATGGCACAGCGTCGTGGCTTGCAGATTCCTGAGGACCAAGTGGCTCCTCGCATATCCTCCTCAGATGAGGAGGAGGAGGAGGGGTGCGAAAACGAATATCCTGCAGAGGCCCATCAACCAGGGGCAGCATTATGCGAGAACATTGCTGCCCGGGATGCAAGGAACGCACTCATCCTGGCCAGATTTGCTTAGCCTAGTCAATCAAACACTTTTGCCTCACAGCTTCTTACCAGAGCATTGACAATGTTCAAGAACCAGAGGATTCCTATCACTCTGACCACGATACTGACAGCTGCAAGTATTCCTAAGCCATCAATGTGGAAGTCCCAATAGCGAAATGACAGACGCCACAACTCCAACATTTGCCATCAGAATTTTTATGGACAATAAAGAAGTGATGGCATTTTTACAGTAAACACAAAATTGCACCCAAGTGACTACCCTTGTGAATATTTGTGCAGAATTTTCCTCTTACGCATTCTCCTACGTGGTGCCTCCCCTGCGGCTTCAGCAGATGTGGAGGCCCCTTGCACACTTTGCTGCTGCTCCTATCTCGACACCTTTGGCGGGCGTCCTTTGTGGTTGCAAGCCTGTGAGGGCTCATCAACAGTCTGCTGCTCCTGCGGCTGTGCAGGGGTTGAGACGCCTATCTCACTTGGGTGTGGACTCCGGTGGGGCTCTGACCGAGGGCTCTGCAGTGGCATGGAAGTGTGAGCGCTTGGAGAGGAGCCCCCACTTCCTTGAGGTCTGCCACCAACCTCCCTCTCATGGGTCAGGTCCCCCTCAGCTCCTGCAAGTGGCTGGAGAGCACCTTGCTGCACATCAAGGGGGCCATGGGGACCCGTATCTGCAATGGCAGTCCTACTCAGAAGGACTTCCATGAAGGTCTAGTTTCTCTTTTCAATAGATGCCCATCGCTCCTCAAGAGATGTCATTCTATTCTGAACAATGACCATGTTTTCCATACCCTGGCGACTAAGCTTCTCCATGGCCGTAGCCATCCTCTCCTCTACCATAGCCATCCTCTCCTCTACGGTAGCCAGCCTTACCACGGAGGTAGCCATCCTTTCCACGGAGGTAGCCATCCTTTTTGTGGTGATGCGTTCATGCGTCAATGACTCCACAAAGGCTATGCTCATGTTCGCTATGAACTCCTCCATTCGCTCCACCCTAGAGACAAAACCTGCCAGAGACTCCTGCATCTGTGCCTGGAGTTCCATCACCGCTGATCTCATGGATGGACCCAGAGGCAGAGGGTCGACATGCTGCTGAGCCGAGCTGGCAGAGTCCTGCACCCTCCGACTAGCACTGTCCACTGCTGTCCCTGTCTCCACAATCTGCTGATGCTCACTTGTGAGCTGTGATACACCAGGTGACAACACTACTGTATGTCCCGAAGGTCCCACTGAGGTGTGAATGTCTGCGCTGGGTGCTGGGTGCGCAGAATTGTGGTGACGCTGCACCCTCAGAGGTTGCAGCTTCCTCTGAGGAGTCTGGCTGCTCAGCCTCTTCTTCCTGGCTAGTGGGGACAGATGCTTGTGATGGTCCTGTGGGGGAGTAAAGGAAAGAGTCAGAGATATGATGCCAAGGCTACATGCGCATTGCTTTTTGCAGATGCTAATAAGTCCATCTGTTAGAGCTTCACAATCATTATCAGCGACTCATGCAATGTCAAAGAGCGAGATGGGAAACTTTTCTATAACCAGCTTGCTGTGCTGCACCCGTCTGTCCGTCCCCCACGCGCGCATCCTCCTCGATTCCCATTATTTTCAGTACCGCCTCCTCCCAGGGGGTCAGGTGGGCTATTGAGGCTGTCGCTCCTCCCGCCCTCGCTCGCTCTCTTTTGTTGTGAGCTCTCTTTTCCTGCAATGAGGGAGACAAGTGAAGGTTAAGTGAGAATGAAGGAATGAGTGTAGAGAGTGCATTGCATAGATACTTAGAAGGAGACAAAGATGGAGTGAGATTGCAAGACCAAGGTCCCTCCCTGTGTGTTGTCAGTTGTGTTCAAAGCATCACAGTGAAAGGGAGTGTGAGGGCTGCATGGTCGAATAGTTATGTGAATGTGACCATAGAGAGAGAGGGAATGGGTAAGGGTGCATGGATGTCAGTGTCAAGTGGGATGTGCAGGAAGAGATTGCTAAAGCTGAGTGCTGGTGAGGAAAGGCAATGGGCATCAGATTGAGGGTGATGGGAAATTCATACTCACTTTTCCAGTGCGCTGAAGGTCATGAAATCTTTTCCGGCACTGAATCCACGTTCTTCGTGTGACTCCCAAGGAGTTGACCTCCTCAGCCACCTGCACCCACACTGCCTTAGTCTGCTTGGGAGGTGCTATTCCTCCCTGAGGAAGGGAAGAGCACCTCCCTGTTGGCCCTAGCCCCATCCACCAATGTCTGCAGGGCCACCTCGTCGAAGCGAGGAGCTGATCTGGCCCTCCCGCTTGTCATCCTTGTTGAAGGTCCCTCTCACACCAAACGGAGAAAGCTTGGCAGACTGCAGAAGAAGCAAGGCTTGCTGTAGACCTTAAATGCAGCAGCAATCATGACGTCATCGGAGGCGACTTTCAGTCACGAAAAACCCATTTGCCAAGGGTTCCCACACGTTGGAAATCAATTGGACAATTAAGTTAAAATTGCATCACTCTCCCACATCCATTTAGATTCGTGTGGATAACACAAAATGCGGATAACACGACACCATCCCGCACCTGAGTTAAAAACAGAGTTGTCAAACGCTGATATTTCATCTGTCAAAAGCTCTTGACAGATGAAATGTCAATCCCTGACGTCACCTGTAACTGGATGTCCCTTAATTGGCCTGCTGAGCCCGCTGGGCGGGCTCAACAAGGTCAATCAAGGGAAAATCGCATGGGTTGGCCACAAATCGATGGAGGCGGGACTACAACCCAAAAAGTGGGAGTCCCACCTCCATCAAGTCCCCATTGACAAAATCCAGCCCTATGCCTCTATTAATAAAGCCAAGGATCCCATATGCTTTTTTTAACAGCCTTCTCAACTTGTCCTGCCACCTTCAAACATTTGTGCACAGACACCGCCAGGTCTCTCTGTTCCTCACCCTTTTCAAAATTGCACACACATACGTACATACATATATACAGCACAGAAACAGGCCATTTGGCCCAACCAGCCACCGTTTATGCTCCACTCGAGCCTCCTCCTGTCTTTCCTCATCTAACCCTATCAGCGTAACCCTCTATTCCCTTTTCCCTCATATGCTTGTCTAGCCTCCCCTTAAATGCATCTATACTTTTTGCTTCAACCACTTCCTGTGGCAGCGAGTTCCACATTCTCACCACTCTCTGGGTAAAGAAGTTTCTTCTGAATTCCCTATTGGATTTCTTGGTGACTATCTTATATTGATGGCCTCTAGTTATGCTCTTCCCCACAAGCGGAAACATTGGGCTGGATTTTCATTCAGAAGTCGGGAAGGAGGCGAGACTACAACTTCCGGGTTGTAGTCCCGCCTCCATCGAGATGCGGCCAATCCACGCGATTTTTACTTGATTGACCTTTTTGAGCCCGCCCAGCGGGCTCAGCAGGCCAATTAAGGGCCACCCGGCTGTCAAACACTGACAGTCTTACTTCTAACCTGAGTCCTTCTACGCAGACTCAGTTAGAAATCTCGCCAGCACTGAAAGCTGCAGGCTGTCACTTTTGACAGATCGCAGCCATCCTGCTTTCTGTGCCGGCTGAATGATGGACTCCTGAAACCTAGAGGAGGAAATGCTGTAAAGGTAAGTACAGGTAATTTAAACTTCTTTACACACTTTAGACACACCAAACACACTTACCTTTGCACTCATGCACCCATCACTCACCTGAACACCGACATCTCGACCCCTCCAAGTCCTTCAACCCAACAGCCCGACCACTCTAACTTGGCGTGGTTTGGAGCCATCGGGAATCCCACACGACAACCTTCAAAATAGGGATTAGGCTAAAACCTGCCTGTTAATTGTGAGGGGTTTTAGATCGCAGAGGTTTCTCTCTCTAGAGGCCTCTCTCTCTTGCACAGTAAAACCTTGAGTGGTTCAACCCACTCGCCCCTTAGATTCTATACTCTGGACTTTGGAGCAGGAACTGCAATGTAGAGAAAACTCTTGTAGACCAAGTTTGATGAAACAAAATGAAATTTTATTGCATAAGGAAAAATAAATCAAATGCAAGCAGATAAGAGAGTACATGGGAGGGAAAAACACAAACAAATCATAATGACACAATACTAACTAAGGCAAATACAGGCATCTACAAAGATCATCATGAAATAAGGAAACACACGGAACATCGAGGGACAACAACTCATGTTAATTGTACCCTTAAGTCCACCCCCTTAAACCTATCTAGACCTGATTGTGAAGGGCCAGAAACATGCTCACCAATCCAACTAGGAAGTACCAGGTTTTGAACCAGTCTGCGTTTGATCCTTTCAGGCGTTCCGTCTCCACGTGGATCGTGGAACCCCTGTGAGCTACGCCAGACCTCTCTCCTGAGGTGGGGGTCGGGGGCGGTTGGACACCGGTGGGCCTGGATGTCGGCGGGGTCGAGGATCGTCGGCTCGACCCTGGTCAGAGGAGCCTTGGGCTGGTCTTCATATAGGTTCCTTCAGTTTAATTTTCGTCTCTTCCCGAGCCGGAGTGGCTGGAAGGTTTCTTCTCTCGGGGTTTTATTTTTTTGTCTCTTCTCCCAAGTTGGCTCGATGGCCTCTCGTTTCGGCAACGGCCCGGGGATGGTCGATGATCTCCCGATGTTTTTCCCAGGGCGGGACGCCGGCTTTGAACGGCCTTCTTGATGTTGGCTTAATTCTTCTTCCTCCTCCGATGGTGGAGAGGAGTTTGCTGATCTTCTCCCGAAGCAACTCCTCTTCACCCACTGCCACTCGGTCGCATGTCTCTCTCCGAGTGTGTGTCCCCAACTGTCTCCGCAGCTGTTCAACTCTTGTTCCACTGCAACTCCGGTGTGTAACTGTACAACTCCAACTCCTCCAATTATACCTTTTCTTCAGGAGTCTCCACTTCCCGCCCAAAATCAGGTTAGTCTTTGTTTAACTTTTGGCGGGCTGGGAGCACAGCGGGGTAGTTATTATATTTTAAAATGTTTTAGATGGCCGGTAAAGGCCCATCTCTGGTCTGGAATGACCTTCATTGTTTTTAATGTCCTGCTGATCTTGTTATCTAGTCCTTGGTGCTGTTCTCATGAATATGAAATTGTCCCCTTTTGTCTGGGTCAACATTTAGATGGCCTCTGTTTCCAGGCCGATCTTGACTGGATCTGCATCTAATCCATATGTATATGTGTGGGTCTGGTTTCGTTCTCTCAGAAACGGCTTCCAGAACTTACTGTGGGTTGAATCCACAAAGCTGTCTGAGGATTCGCAGGAACCATTTTAAAATGTCCCAATAAGCCGGTCACATGGTATGGCGGCCATTTTGTATGCCCCTTTTTCTGGGCTTCTTCTAAAACAGTCTTTAAAATCATGGCCTCTTCTGCCATTTGACCCTTATTAATGTAAAGTTCAATTTTGCGAATCCTACATAACTACCTGTTAACAGGCAGTTCATTGGCACTAATCCCTTCCCGCCTCGGGTCGGCGGGTCCCAGTGCGGGGCAGGTACCCGCCTCCTCTGAAACTTACATGGAGGCGGGTTTTGGGCGGGATGGTGTCAGGACCCCCGAATTTGGGATTTTAGCCCCCCGCACGCCTAAAAGCCCGCCTCACGGCACACTGAAAATCAACCCCATACTCTCTGTATCCACTCTATCAAAACCTTTCAGAATTTTAAAGACCTCTATTAGGTCACCCCTCAGCCTTCTCTTTTGAAGAGAAAAGAGACCCAGCCTGTTCATCCTTTCCTGATAGTTATAACTTTGCAGTTCTTGTATCATCGTTGTATATTTTTTTTGCACCCTCTCCACTGCCTCTTTATCCTTTATATAATATGGCGACCAGAATTGTACACAGTACTCCAAGTGTGGGCTAACCAAGGTTCAATACAAGTTTAGTTGTACCATTTAGTTCATATTGCCTCTCCTCATTCTTCCTACCAAAATGCACCAACAGTGCCCTGCCGAGTTCTCCACTGCATGGGAACATTCCCATTAGAGCTGGGCCGTATGAATAAGGTCCTGCCTGACGCAAACAGTTATTTCAAGCTGCAGGTCTCAGACTGGCAGTAGTCATAGAAATACGCCCTAAATTACAAAGTCAAAGTGATGTGAATTGTGAAACTGTTACAGATCTGCACACACTTTAAAGCAGCTATGTAATGAAAAGTCTTGCCTCTTGCACGTCACACCGGCACTTAATCACACACACCATTAAAAATTAGTGTTCGGCTGAAATGATCACTGAACTGTTAAATTACCAATCAAATTTTCAAATAACTAAACCTGAACAAAATCAAAAGCAATTTGATTCTGTCAGTAACTACCAATGAGTAAATCAGGAGCACTCTGAGCCATCAAATTGGTCGATTGTTTATTGTAACATTCGTTATTCACTAGTACCAGGAAACTGACCAATTAAATTACTCAAATACTTCCTTCACTCAGCATGAGGCCTGAGTGATTTTAACTCTCGGGCCTGATCTGCACCAGTCTCCCGCCTGAAACCGGTGAGAAGCGGTAGCTGGCTGTTGGGCAGGAGTGGGATTTCGGGCAGCCTCCTGCTGCCGCTGGCGATCAGAAGGAACGGTCCCTGGCAATCGTGTAAGTGATTAGGTTGGGGGGGATGTTGGGAGGGCTTTGCGATCTGGGAGGGGAGAGGAAGCTCGGGGCAGGGGAGGCCCAAGGTTTCCTTGTGGGCCTGAGAGCACTCCTGCCAGGAATCGGCCCGCTGGAACCTTGAAGGCCTGCTGGAACCCATTTGTGCACCCTGATACAACTTCCAAAGAGGTGGCCAAATGCTCAATGGTCGAGAAGCCCGACGACATCACTCCACAAATGGTCGAGCTGGACTCCTCCATCCTCGGTGCCATTGTGGCGAGTGTGCTTGGCAGGGCTGCCAGTACCTCGCACAGTTGCTGCTGTGCCTCCAACATTCTCCTTTTCATTGATTCCACCACCCCCCTCCCCGCCACCACCCTTTCCGAGTCAGCATCTCTGTCCAGCTGAGCAAAGCTTGGCGAGGACGACACCCTCTGACACGGACTCGCCACAGCTGAGCCTACTCCCACTCTCTTCTCCTGCTCACTTGTGCCTTACCAATCACCAAGTGACATCCCATGTAACTGTCTACTGGACCCAACCGATGTGTTTGCATCCAGCTGGTGCCTGCAATGCATGTCTCCTGTGCCAGTGGACCCTCAGCAGGAATGAGCTCCTCTGTGGAGTCTTCGTCCTCTCCGGGCAAGGGCTTGTGTTCTTTGCATGATGGCCCTGGAGGAGATAAGGCAAGGATAAGATTTAATAATGGAACTTTACAAAAGTTGAAATGCATATCATTAAAGTGATTATATTTGATAATATGCTGAAATCAACTGAAGATGGCTATGTCTGAGAGATTAATGCTACTCCATGGACTGCCAATTCTCCGATGCTGAGGGAGGCGGAGATGCCGTCTATTTCAAGAGCCTCCTCCTCTGCCGGGTAAAGCTCCACGGTCTCGGGGATCTGGCACTGGTCCTTGGCCTCTCCCTGGCATTCGGCGCTCTCTTCTCCTGCAAAGGTGGCGCAACAGACCTATGTGTAGCTCTGAGGCATTTATGCATCTGATGGATACGGTGAGGGTGACAATTAGGCAGAGGCATCATCATTGGAACTGGCATGCATTTGAGGAACGTTTTCAGAGTGCCATTTCAAGACGAGTGCTGAGAATCGGGGGAGCTGAATGAGGTAGTATCAGATTACACGAGGATTAGAGTGAGTGGCAGTGCAGAGAGAGGCAGGAATAGGTGAGGATGAGAGGGCGTGCATGCAAACGGAAAGATGAGTGCTGATGAAAGTGAAGTGGGTGTGAGGAGTGCTTGAATAGAGTACGCTTGACAAGACAGAGTGAGAGGGGGTGCAGTGCAGGATGTAGGTGCATCTTTATGTTTGCTAACCTTTCCTGACCTGGTCAGATCATTGAACCATTTGCGCCACTGAATCCAGGACCTCATGGTGATGCTTCTGCTACTGATCGCTTCTGCCACCTCCAGCCAAGCCTTCTTTGTGGTCGCAGCAGATTTGCTTTAGCCATTGTTGGGAAACAGGACCACCCTCCTGGCCCTTGCAGAACATCCAGGGAATTGTCCTAGGGGGAGTGTTTGCTAATGCTCTGGAGGAGGGTTTAAACTAAAATGGCAGGGGGTTGGGAACCTGAGCGGAGACACAGAGGAAAGGGAAACAAGGATAAAAGCAAAAGACAGGAAGGAGAAAAACAAAAGTGGCAGGCAGAGAAATCAAGGGTTTAAATCAAACATGGCCACAGTAAATAATAATTCTAAAAGATCTAAGAGCATTAAAAAAACAAGCCTGAAGGCTTTGTGTCTTAATGCAAGGAGCATTCGTAATAAGGTGGATGAATTAGCTGCGCAAATAGAGGTAAACGAATATGATATGATTGGGATTACGGAAACATGGCTCCAGGGTGGCCAAGGCTGGGAACTCAATATTCAGGGGTATTCAATATTCAGGAAGAATAGGCAAAAAGGAAAAGGAGTTGGGGTAGCATTGCTGGTTAAAGAAGGGATTAACACAATTGTAAGGAAGGATATTAGCTCTGATGATGTGGAATCTGTATGGGTAGAACTGAGAAATACCAAGGGGCAGAAAACGTTAGTGGGAGTGGTATATAGACCTCCAAACAATAATGCAGAGTTTGGGGATGGTATTAAAAGGGAAATTAGAGAAGCGTGCAATAAGGGCACAGCAGTTATCATGGGTGACTTTAATCTACATATAGATTAGGCTAACCAAATTAGTAACAATACTGTGGAGGAGGAATTCCTGGAGTGTATACAGGATGGTTTCCTGGACCAATATGTCGAGGAACCAACTGGAGATCAGGCCATCTTAGACTGGGTATTATGTAATGAGAAAGGATTAATTAGCAATCTTGTTGTGCGAGGCCCCTTGGGTCAGAGCGATCATAATGGCCCAGTGATTCCGATCCCAACGCGTGAGTACGGACGGGGTACTCATGCGTGGGCCCGTTGGATGTGCCGGATTTCAGCATGCACAGCGCATGCGCGGGAAACTGGCATTTCCTCCAAGGGGTTCAGAGGTCCAACGCGTGCGCGCAGGACTCTGCGCGCACGCGTTGAACTTCCTTCTTTTTGACAGGTTTGCCCGTGTGTAAGGGCCTCAACTTTTTAGAAATGAAAAAAGGAGACGTAAGGACTTGATTCTTTAAGGTAAGTGGTCTATTATTTAAAATTAGAACATTTTTTCCACAGCTTTATTGTTTTTAAGGACTTTACAGTATTTTTAGACCCAATTTCTTAAAAAATTATTTTTTTCAAAAATTTGGTTAATTGTTTAAAATAGTTTTTTAAAGTTATTTATAGTTCATTTAATTAGTGGGATGTTTTTAAAAATTTTATTTAAAGTTTAAGTAGTGTTTTGGGCGCCCGTAGTTTTCATGAGTTTGACAGTTCTTACTATCAAACTCATGAATGAAGTTTTCCCTCCCCTGATTGGCTGCCCAGTGCTCACCTGATCCCAGCCGGCACATCGAACTAACTACGCCACTGGATCAGGCAAGCACAGCGCGCCGACAGCTGAACCGGGCCAGTGACAGGAATTCCAAGCAGGCCCAGGCTTCAGCTGTCGGCGCGCCGGGTAAGTGCACATCGGGGGCTTGCACGCGCGGCAAGCCCCCAAACCTAATTTCTGGGCCAATATATGATAGAATTCTTCATTAAGATGGAGAGTGAAATAGTTGACTCAGAGACTAGGGTCCTGAATTTAAATAAAGGGGACTACGATGGTATGAGGTGTGAGTTGGGTAGGATTGATTGGGGAATGACACTCAAAGGGTTGACAGTGGATGGGCAATGGCAAACATTCAAAGATCACATGGATGAACTACAGAATTTGTTCATCCCAATTTGTCATAAAAATAAAACAAAAAAGGTGACTCAACCGTGGCTAACAAGGGAAATTAGGGATAGCATAAGATCCAAGGAGAGGACATATAAATTGGCCAGAAAAGCAGTAAACCTGAGGATTGGGAGCAGTTTAGAATTCAACAAAGGAGGACAAAGGGATTAATTAAGAGGGGGAAAATAGAGTATGAGAGTAAGTTTTCAGGGAACATAAAAACTAACTGTAAAAGCTTTTATAGATATGTGAAGAGAAAACGATTGGTGAAGTCAAGCGTAGGTCCCTTGCAGTCAGAATCAGGGGAATTTATAAAGGGGAACAAAGAATTGGCAGACCAATTAAATACATACTTTGGTTCAGTCTTCACAAAGGAGGACACAAATAACCTCCCAAAGATGTCGGGGAACATAGCGTCTAATGAGAGGGAGGAACTGATAGAAATCAGTATTTGTAGGGAAATGGTGTTAGGGAAATTGATGGGATTGAGGGCCGATAAATCCCCAGGGCCTGATAATCTACATCCTAGGGTACTTAAGGAAGTGGCCCTAGAAATAGTAGATGCATTGCTGGTCATCTTCCAAAATTCGATAGACTCTGGAACAGTACCCATGGATTGGCGGGTAGCTAATGTTACCCCACTGTTCAAAAAGGGTGGTAGAGAGAAAACGGGGAATTACAGACATCGGTAGTGGGGAAAATTCTAGAGTCCATTATAAAGGATGTAATAGCAGAGCACTTGGAAAAAAGTGACCGGATCGGACAAAGTCAACATGGATTTACAAAAGGTAAATCGTGCTTGACTAATCTACTGGAATTTTTTGAGGATGTAACTGGTAAAATAGCTGAGGGAGAACCAGTGGATGTGGTGTATTTGGATTTTCAAAAGGCTTTCGATAAGGTCCCGCATAAGAGATTAGCGTGTAAAATTAAAGCACATGGGATTGGGGCAAGGTATTGACTTGGATAGAGAACTGGTTGCCAGACAGAAAGCAAAGAGTTGGAATAAACGGCTCTTTTTCCGAGTGGCAGGCAGTGACTAGTGGGGTACCGCAGCGATCGGTCCTTGGAACCCAGCTATTCACAATATATATTAATGATCTGGACGAGGGAACTAGATGTAATATCTCCAAGTTTGCAGATGACACAAAGCTGGGTGGGCGTGTGTGCTGTGAGGAGGATGCCGAGAAACTCCAGTATGATTTGGACAGGTTGGGTGATTGGGCAGAAGCATGGCAGATGCAATATAACGTGGATAAATGCGAGGTTATCCACTTTGGTGTCAAAAACAGGAAGGCAGATTATTATCTGAATGGCAATAGATTGGGAAAAGGGGAAGTGCAATGAGACCTGGGCGTCCTTGTGCACCAGTCACTGAAAGTAAGCATGCAGGTGCAGCAGGCGGTTAAGAAGGCAAATGGTATGTTGCCCTTCGTAGCAAGCGGGTTTCAGTACAGGAATAAGGATGTCTTGCTGCAGTTGTACAGGGCCTTGGTGAGACCACATCTGGAGTATTGTGTGCAGTTTTGGTCGCCTTATCTGAGGAAGGGTGTTCTTGCCATGGAGGGAGTGCAGCGAAGATTCACCAGACTGACACCTGGGATGGTGGGAATGACGTATGAGGAGAGATTGAGTCGATTGGGCTTATACTCGCTGGAGTTTAGAAGAATGAGAGGGGATCTCATCGAAACTTATAAAATTCTAACAGGACTAGACAGACTAGATGCTGGAAGGATGTTCCCGATAGTCGGGGAGTCCAGAACCAGGGGTCACAATCTAAGGATAAGGGGTAAGCCATTTAGGACAGAGGTGAGGAGGAATTTCTTCACCCAGAGAGTGGTGAACCTGTGGAATTCTCTACCAAAGATGGCAATAGAGGCCAATTCATTAAATATATTCAAGAAGGAGTTGGATATATTTCTTAAGGCTAAAGGGATCAAGGGATATGAAGCGAAGGCAGGAACAGAGTACTGAATTTGGACGATCAGCCATGATCTCATTGAATGGCGGAGCAGGCTCGAGGGGCCGAATGGCCTACTCCTGCTCCTATCTTCTATGTTTCTATGTTGCCTATGAACCTGGGGGGCAGCCTTCCCTCTCCTTGCAGCCATCCATATCTTCTCTTTCCATTGCAGAAACTTCACCTTCATTTCATCTCTGAACTGGGCCTTTAAGTAGTCAACGGGAAATCGCGTCAGTGGGCTCATGTCACACCCGCTCACGCGCAGCGGAGCCGCGAAACCTAGAGGTAAGATGAAAATGAGGCTTGGCCATTAAAATTGGCCAGGCTTACCCGTCCCATGATGCTGTTTCTCCACAGCACCAAGGCTGGGGTGGGAGCTTAGCATGAGCAGTAGGTTAAATCTGGAATCGGGAGTGTGTATCACTGGAACAAAATACATTTTATGAATAAATGTAAGGTTTTTAATTGTATGGGACTGTTATAAGCAGGGTAGGCATTTTAATACTCCACATCACTTTATGTGAGATTGCTTTCATCTCTGAGGGATTTGGCTGCCATCCTTTCATTTGAATGTAGAATGTAATATTGGAGAAAAGATGCTGTGATGAGGCTGGTATCTTCCTTGACTCGTCGGCTCCAGCGCGATGTAATTTTTAGGTGTTTTATCGAGCTGTTCTCTCTTGTACTCCTCGTAAGCAGGACTCATGTCTCCTGTGAACCAAGAGCTGCAGCCTTACAGTTTCCTGGCCTTGAGGAGACCTTGTACACTTTCGGGCTCAAACAATCCACCTTCGCCAGTTCACTCGGCACTTTGCTTCTCTCCCCAGCCACTCCAGAAGGCGGTAATGTCACACCACACTCGAGCTGTGCTCAGATTAAGAATGACCTAACTAGATTCATTTACTGAAATTAAATCTGGAGGACACACAGAACAGCACAAGCATATGTCAGTAGCAAAAGGCCTGTGATCATTTGAGGTTACACCCTTCTCCTGACAGCAGTGAATGCAGTCATCGTTCACCAGCATCGCTTCCAATCCTATTTCACCCAGGACCACCCTGATTCCCATGCTTATGTGATTAATTCTCTCTTTCTCATACACATATGCCACAGACGTGAGTGTCCCTTTTCCCTTTGAAGTCTTTGGAATGCCTGGTGCAGTCCTGATTGGCAGAAGATAATTGTATATTGCTGTTACAGACTTGGTCACAAAATAGATCCTCTGGTCATTTCTTTTCCAATCTGAATGATCCACAGATGGGTTTTGGTTGCACCTCTTCCATTAAATCTTCCTGCCTGAATTAGTACAGTTTGGAACCTGAGGACAAAGTCCGTCTTCTGGAAGCCAGGCGCACTGGTGCTGGGCGACCATCTTAGATCTCATTCAACAACAACAACAACAACTTGCATTTATATAGCGTCTTTACTTTGGAAAACGTCCCAAGCACTTTATAGGTACGTTATCAGACAAAAATTGATACCGAGCCAAAGAAGGAGATATTAGGACATGCGCCCAAAAGCTTGGTGAAAGAGAGAGGAGTAGAGGGAGGTGGACAGAGACAGAGAGGTTTAGGGAGGGAATTCCAGAGTTTAGGGCCAAGACGGCTGATTTCCTGCAGAGGTGCACCAGGTATTAAAGTGGAAGCTGGCAACTCCCACGTAGCCAGGGCGTCCACCTTAAACAGGCAGTAGGTTCCTTTAATATGCAAATTGGGGTCCTAACGCCTGTTTTAGGACCCCGCCCCAAATTCATCATGGGTGGGGGAGCGGAGCCTTGCGGCACCAAGTTGGGCGCAATCCAATTTCTAGGCCATTACAGCAGCGGCGGCAGGTAGCGAGAGCGGCGGACCTGTGAGAGACTCGGCGGCGGCGAGGTAATAAAAGCGGCAGCGGGGCCAGGAGAGGCCTCAGAGCAGCGGCGGCAGGTAGCGAGAGCGGCGGACCTGTGGGAGACTCGGCGGCGGCGGCGAGGTAATAAAAGCGGCAGCGGGGCCAGGAGAGGCCTCAGAGCAGCGGCGGCAGGTAGCAAGAGCGGCGGACCTGTGGGAGACTCGGCGGCGGCGAGGTAAAAAAAGCAGCAGCGGGGCCAGGAGAGGCCTCAGAGCAGCGGCGGCAGGTAGCGAGAGCGGCGGACCTGTGGGAGACTCGGCGGCGGCGAGGTAAAAAAAGCGGCAGCGGGGCCAGGAGAGGCATACCAAACTCCAGTCTGCGAGCTCAGAGGGTAGCAGAGAGGTAAAAAGTATTCGGGGTGTGACGTCACCAGGGAGCAGGTAAGTGATTGGTTGGTGAGTATTTCTCTCTTTTCAATACAAGCTTGAATTCTGTGGTGTTAAATTTCTAGGGTCTCTGTGTTGTAGTGGGGACAGTTGGTAAATAAAGCGCCCTAGAGTATACCTGTAACTGTATTGAATACATTTTTTTATTAATTAAGGGAGTAAGTCATGGCAGGAGAGCTCAGCCCCGTGTTCTGCTTCTCTTGCTCCATGTGGGAAATCAGGGACGCTGCCAGTGTCCCTGGTGACCATGTGTGCGGGAAATGCATCCAGCTGCAGCTACTTGTAGACCGTATTGCTGCGCTCGAGCTGCGGGTGGATGAGTTTTGGAGCATGCGCGATGCTGAGAGGGTCGTGGATAGCACGTTTAGCGAGTTGTTCATGCCGCAGGGTAGGGCTGCACAGGCAGAAGGAACTTGGGTGACCATCAGGCGGAGCAACAGGGGCAGGCAGGAAGTGCAGGGGCCCCCTGCGGACATCCCCCTTTTAAACAGGTATACCAAGTTGGATACTGTTGAGGGGGATGACTCACCAGGGGAAGGCAGCAGCAGCCAGCTTCCTGGCACCAGGGGCGCTTCTGCTGCTCAGAAAGGGAGGAAAAAGAGTGGGAGAGCAATAGTGGTAGGGGATTCTATCGTAAGGGGAACAGATAGGCGTTTCTGTGGCCGCAAACGTGAATCCAGGATGATTTGTTGCCTCCCTGGGGCCAAGGTCATGGGTGTCACTGAGCGGCTACAGGGCAGTCTTAAGGGGGAGGGGGAGCAGGCAGAGGTCATGGTCCACATTGGGACCAACGACATAGGTAGGAAGGGGGATGAGGTCCTGCATCAAGAATTTAGGGAGCTAGGTAGCAGATTAAAAAACAGGACCTCAAAGGTTGTAATCTCTGGATTACTCCCAGTGCCACGTGCTAGTGAGTATAGGAATAGGAGGATAGAACAGATGAATGTGTGGCTAAAGAGTTGGTGCAGGAGGGAGGGTTTTAGTTTCCTGGATCACTGGGCCTGCTTCTGGGAAAGGTGGGACTTGTACAAGTCAGACAGGTTGCACCAGAACCAGAGCGGGACAAATATCCTTGCGGGGAGGTTTGCTAGCACTGTTGGGGGGGGGTTTAAACTAACTTGGCAGGGGGATGGGATACAGAGGGGAGCTGAAATAGGGGGTGATGTGCTGCCAATTATAGAGAAAAAAACAAGTCAGCTTGGTAGACAGGGCAAATATACAAGGGCAAGGCTGGATGGCATCTATTTTAATGCAAGGAGTCTTACAAATAAGGTGGATGAACTGAAGGCGTTGATAAACACATGGGAGTATGATATTGTTGCTATCACGGAGACATGGTTGAGGGAGGGGCAAGACTGGCAGCTCAATATTCCGGGGTACAGAATCTTCAGGCGAGACAGAGGGGGAGGTATAAGAGGAGGGGGTGTCGCAATATTAATTAAGGAGTCAATTACTGCAGTAAGGAGGGATGACATATTAGCAGGTTCCTCTAATGAGGCCATATGGGTGGAGCTTAAAAACAAAAAGGGGGCAAGCACTTTGCTGGGAGTGTACTATAGGCCTCCAAACAGTCAGGGGGAGATAGAGGAACAGATATGTAGGCAAATCTCAGAGAAATGTGCAAATAATAGGGTAATAATAATGGGGGATTTCAACTTCCCCAATATTAACTGGGATAGTCAGAGTGTGAAAGGCACAGAGGGTGTAGAATTCTTAAAGTGCATCCAGGAGAGCTTTTTGAGCCAGCATGTAGAAGGTCCTACAAGAGAGGGGGCGGTACTGGACCTAATTCTAGGGAATGTGGCCGGCCAAGTGGAAGAAGTGCTAGTAGGTGAGCACTTTGGTGACAGTGACCATAATATGGTGAGATTTAAGGTGGTCATGGAAAAGGACAGGGATGGGCCGGAAATAAAGGTTCTAAATTGGGGGAAGGACGATTTTAATAGGATAAGGCAGGATCTGGCCAAAATGGACTGGGATCAGCTACTTGTAGGAAAATCCGCATCGGAGCAATGGGAGGCTTTCAGAAGGGAGATTGAGATCATACAATGGCAACATGTTCCCGTAAAGGTCAAGGGTGGTTCCAAAAACCACAGGGAACCTTGGATGTCAGGGGATATACGAGAATGGATTAGAAAAAAAAGGAGGGCTTTTGGCAGATACAAAAGGCTAAAGATGGAGGAAGCCCTAGAGGAGTACAAAAAGTGCAGGGGGATACTTAAAAAAGAAATTAGGAGATCAAGGAGGGGCCATGAAATAACACTGGCGAGCAAAATAAAGGAAAATCCTAAGATGTTTTATAAGTATATTAAGGGTAAGAGGATAACCAGGGAAAAAATAGGGCCCATTAGGGACAAAAGTGGCAATCTGTGTGTGGAGCCGGAAGATGTAGGAGGGGTTCTAAATGAATTTTTTGCATCTGTTTTCACTATGGAGAAGGACGATGTAGACATAGAAATAGGGCAGGGGGACTGTGATATGCTCGAACATATTAACATCGAGAGGGAGGAGGTATTGGCGGTTTTAGCAGGCCTAAAAATGGATAAATCCCCAGGCCCGGACGAAATGTATCCCAGGCTGCTGTGTGAGGCAAAGGAAGAGATTGCGGGGGCTCTAACACATATATTCAGAACCTCTCTGGCCACAGGGGATGTGCCAGAGGACTGGAGAACCGCTAATGTCGTACCATTATTCAAGAAGGGGAGTAGGGAAAAACCGGGGAACTACAGGCCCGTGAGCCTAACATCAGTGGTAGGAAAATTATTGGAAAAAATTCTGAGGGACAAAATTAGTCTCCACTTGGAGAGGCAAGGATTAATCAGGGATAGTCAACATGGCTTTGTCAAGGGAAGATCATGTCTGACTAATTTGATTGAATTTTTTGAGGGGGTGACTAGGTGTGTGGATGAGGGTAACGCAGTGGATGTGGTATACATGGATTTCAGTAAGGCCTTCAATAAAGTCCTGCACAGGAGACTGGTCAAGAAGGTAAGAGCCCATGGAATCCAGGGTGCCTTGGCACATTGGATACAAAACTGGCTTAGTGGCAGAAGGCAGAGGGTGATGGTCGAAGGTTGTTTTTGTGACTGGAAGCCTGTGGCCAGTGGGGTACCACAGGGATCGGTGCTGGGTCCCTTGCTGTTTGTGGTCGACATTAATGACTTGGATATGAATGTAAAAGGTATGATCAGTAAGTTCGCGGATGATACAAAAATTGGTAGGGTGGTAAATAGCGAGGAGGGTAGTCTCAGTCTGCAGGACGATATAGATGGGTTGGTCAGATGGGCGGAACAGTGGCAAATGGAATTTAACCCGGAAAAGTGCGAGGTGATGCACTTTGGGGGGACTAACAAGGCAAGGGAATACACAATGAATGGTAAGACCCTAGGCAAGACGGAGGGTCAGAGGGATCTGGGTGTGCAAGTACACAGATCCCTGAAGGCGGCGGAACAGGTGGATAAGGTGGTAAAAAAGGCATATGGGATACTTGCCTTCATTAGCCGAGGCATAGAATATAAGAGCAAGGACGTTATGATGGAGCTGTATAAAACACTGGTTAGGCCACAGCTGGAATACTGTGTGCAGTTCTGGTCGCCACACTACAGGAAGGATGTGATAGCTTTGGAGAGGGTGCAGAGGAGATTCACCAGGATGTTACCAGGGCTGGAGCGCTTCAGCTATGAAGAGAGACTGGGCAGATTGGGTTCGTTTTCCTTGGAGCAGAGGAGGCTGAGGGGGGACATGATTGAGGTGTACAAAATTATGAGGGGCATAGATAGGATGGATACTAAGGAACTTTTTCCCTTAGTAGAAGGGTCAATAACTAGGGGGCATAGATTCAAGGTAAAGGGCGGGAGGTTTAGAGGGTATTTGAGAAAGAACTTTTTCACCCAGAGGGTGGTTGGAGTCTGGAACTCACTGCCTGAAAGGGTTGTGGAGGCTGGAACCCTCACAACATTCAAGAAGCATTTGGATGAGCACTTGAAATGCCATAGCATACAAGGCTACGGACCAAATGCTGGAATATGGGATTAGATTAGACAGGGCTTGATGGCCGGGGCGGGCACGATGGGCCGAAGGGCCTCTATCCGTGCTGTATAACTCTATAATCAATGACCATATGATTCAAATGCCTGTAGTTTCATTACTACGGCCTCAATCTCATCACTTAAGATACAGTTTTACTATTTACTGTTTTTCTTATTTTATTTTTACTTTTATTTATGTCTAATATAAACTGACCTACTTATACTGCAATTTTTTTTCAATTAACATTATACTGAGTGTTCCTGTGCTCCACCATCCATGTTGGAGGTGGGAACAATATTAAAAAGGTTTGATTAGTCTAAGCCAGCTCCAAAGACTAATTTCTTTAGTTAATCATAGAATCTTTCAGTACAGAAGGAGCCATCCAATTAGTTCCACTCCCCTGCTCTTTCCCCATAGCCCTGCAATTGCGTTAATCAAGGTTGAGAACTTTGAACATTGATACAGACTTGTCATAAATATGTCAGCTCAATCTTTGATGTGAAATTCATGCAACCACAGGATGAGGTAACGTATCTGAAGTGTTGGCCACTCAATTAGGCTCAGATGAGATAAGCTTCTGTGAAGCAGTTTGGGCTGGATTTTCCAAGCCCCGAGGAGGCGACCCAACAGCCATCTGAAATCTACAAATTTGAAAGGTTTGATGAGTCCTGAACACAAGGACTCATCAAACTACAGAGAATGTCAGTGTTTGACAGCTTCACAGAGCTGTCAAATGCTGACATTTCTTCTTTTAAGAAGTCTTGACAGATAGCACGTCAAACGTTGATGTGCTCTGTCAGTGACTTCCCCTAATTGGCTTGCTGAGCCTGCAGGGCAGGCTTAACAAGGTCAATCAGGGGAAAATCCCTCTGGTTGGCCAGATGATGGAGGCGGGACATTGACCCGACAAGCAGCAGTCCCGCCTCCAACTCGTCTCTATTGAGAAAATTCAGCCCAATTCATTTACTGAGAGAATTTTCCTCTCCGATCTAAACATTCTGACGCCCTAGAGGACAGCACTGAAGCCAAGACTTCCAACAGAAATGGAAAGGGAGAAGGAGCAGGAATCCCCTTTACCTTCAAGGAATGGCAACTGTAATTTTTTCATCCTGTTTGCTTATGGTGATACTTCAAAAAATGTAGCCATTTATAAACAAAACCCACAATATTCCCTGTTGGTGAACAGAATAATATTTAGTAAAAACAGACAATTGGTGGGAAAATGGTGGAATCGCACACTCTGGGATAGGTTTTGCCTTTGTGCGATAGTGTAAAATGGGTGACATCAATAGAAATAAAAATGGGGAGAGGTGAATTTAAACAAGGGGAATTATGATGCCATGAGACGGGAACTGAGTAGGTCTGATTGGACAACGTTCCTGGGAGGACTGGAGGTAGATAAACAATGGCAAACATTTAAAGATAGAATGACAAAATTGCAAAAATTGTTTATACCAATCTGGCATAAAAGGAAATCTAAAAAGGTGACTCAACCGTGGATAACAGGGGAAATTAGAGACAGCATAAAATCCAAAGATAGGGCGTATAAAATAGCCAAAAAAAGCGCCAGAGCGGAAGATTGGGAACAGTTTAAGATAGAGCAAAGGAGGGCAAAGGGCATAATCAAGAGGGGCAAAATAGCTTACGAAAACAAGCTGGCGGAAAATATAAAAACTAACTCCAAAAGCTTTTATAAGTATATCAAAAGGAAAAGACTGGTGAAAACCAAAGTTGGTCCATTGCAGTCAGATACGGGGGAATATATAATGGGAAATAAGGAAATGGCAGATCAACTAAATGCATACTTTGGGTCAGTCTTTACGAAGGAAGACACAAAAAACCTCCCTGGGATATCGGGAAAAATAGGGACATTGGCAAAGGAGGAACTGACGCAAATCAATATCTCTAAGGATATGGTGTTAAGGAAGCTAAAGGGATTGAAGGTGGACAAATCCCCAGGGCCTGATAACATGCATCCTAGGGTACTGAAGGAGGTGGCCCTAGAGATAGCGGATGCACTAAGGATGATTTTTCAGAATTCATTAGACTCGGGAACAGTGCCGATGGATTGGAGGGTAGCTAACGTTACCCCACTATTCAAAAAGGGGGGTAGGGAAAAAGCAGGTAATTACAGACCTGTAAGCCTTACATCAGTTGTGGGCAAAATGCTGGAGTCCATCATTAAGGATGAAATAGCGGAGCACTTAGCAAATGGGGACAGGATAGGACAGAGTCAACATGGATTTACAAAGGGTAAATCGTGCTTGACTAATCTATTGGAATTTTTTGAGGGAGTAACTGGTAGAATAGATGGGGGAGAGCCAGTAGATGTGGTGTACCTGGACTTCCAAAAGGCCTTCGATAAGGTCCCACATAAAAGATTAGCATGGAAAATTGAGGCTCATGGGATAAAGGGGAAAGTTTTGGCGTGGATAGGGAACTGGCTGTCAGATAGAAAACAGAGAGTTGGAATAAACGGCTCATTTTCTGAATGGCAGGCAGTAACAAGTGGGGTACCACAGGGATCTGTCCTGGGCCCCCAGCTGTTCACAATTTACATTAATGACCTGGATCAGGGAGTCGGATGCAGCATTTCCAAATTTGCAGACGACACTAAACTAGGAGGGGGGGTGGGCTCAGAGGAAGAGACCAGGAAGCTCCAGAGCGATTTGGACAGACTGGGCGATTGGGCGGATAAATGGCAGATGCACTATAATGTGGACAAGTGCGAAGTTATCCACCTTGGGTGCAGGAACGGGAGGGCAAATTATTATTTAAATGGCAATAGATTGGGAGAGGGGGAAGTACAGAGAGACCTGGGTGTTCTTGTACACCAGTCACTGAAGGCGAGCATGCAGGTGCAACAGGCGGTCAAGAAGGCAAACGGTATGCTGGCCTTCATAGCAAAAGGGTTAGAATACAGGAACAGGGATACCTTGCTGCAGCTGTACAGGGCACTGGTGAGACCACACCTCGAGTACTGTGTACAGTTTTGGTCGCCTCATCTGAGGAAGGATGTTCTTGCCATGGAGGGGGTGCAGCGGCGATTCACCAGGCTGATACCAGGAATGGCGGGAATGACCTATGAGGAGAGACTATGTAGTTTAGGGATGTACACACTGGAGTTTAGAAGATTGAGAGGGGACCTCATAGAAGTGTATAAAATTCTGACAGGTCTAGACAGACTGGATGCAGAAGGAATGTTTCCCTTGGCGGGTGAGAACAGAACTAGAGGACATAATTTAAGGATAAGGGCTAAACCATTTAGGACAGAGATGAGGGGGAATTTCTTCACTCAGAGAGTGGTGAACCTGTGGAACTCATTGCCACAGAGGGCAGTGTATGCCAGCTCATTAAATATATTTAAGAGGGAATTAGATATATTTCTACGGGCAAAAGGGGTTAAGGGTTACGGAGAGAAGGCGGGGACGGGATACTGAATTAAAGGATCAGCCATGATCTCATTAAATGGCGGAGCAGGCACGAAGGGCTGAATGGCCTACTCCTGCTCCTATCTTCTATGTATCTATGTATCTATGTAAAACGGGCTTCCGATTCGCTCTCCGGTTTTACACTATGCACAAAGTCAAGATCACCCTCTCTGTACCTTCAGCTCCAAGTGTGTTCTAGGAGTGCCCATTTTTGGGTGATCAGGGGGCTGCGGGGCCCTCAGGTAAGAGGGTCCAGGGGTCCAGTTGGGGATGTGGAGGTGATATAATGCGGGGTCACAGGTTGGACCAGGGGTTGGGCCGGGGGTTGGGAGCAGGTTGGGGCGACCTGGAGTTGCGGGGGAGGCAGATCGGGAGTCACGGGGGCCGGGGGGTGTGTGGTGGGGAATTGTAGGAGATCCGGTGTCAGCGGCGTGGGGCCGGGGTGGGGGGTCGGTGCGTGGACGGGAGCAGCGGCGATCGGGAGGCAGCTCTGGCTGTCTCAGGGCAAACTAATGTTAGTTGGGGACCTCGAGTAGGCGTCAGGCCCCTTATTTCCATATGCTTCAGGCATGGGTAAAGGACGCCTCTTGTTTGTCCTTGCATCCTTACACAATATGGCGGGCAGCGCACTTCTGGTCGAAATTGTACGTGCACTTCCTGCTCGCCATTTTGGCGTTTTGTAGCACCTGAAAAACAAGCTCTATGCAGCCCAATTTCTAGAGCAAGGTTCTTAACCTCTGTCCCACAATTACCTCAAGTTTGTCTAATTTATAGATTGGATCAATGGAACTAAATTACTGGGTACAATTTATGTTACTTATTTCTCTTCTGACAGCCTCATACTGGGAGTGCTACTGTTCCTAGTCATTAGCCAGGAAATCACTCCTCAGTTTATTTTAAATAAATGCTAATCGAGGCTGTGCCTTCTTTAATCTCCTGTACAGTAATCATTATAAATTTCAAGCTGCATCGGTAATTCTTATTTGCTAATATTGCACTTGTTGTGCAGTATTCTGAAAAATTAAAGGCTTGTGTTACAATTGGCACTCTGGTACATAATATCCCTTTGGTCATGAGGTGCCTCAGGAATGTTCTGTTAATCAGCATTAACTCATCGAGAACTATGGCAGAGGTTCTGCACAAAGATAAAGCAAAGGAGAGAATCGTACTACAGCACCAATAGAATAATGGTGGAAGATTGACTGCTTTGTATAGCAGCCTTGGTGTGCAAGATGATGGCGGGCACGAGTGACAGCCATTCCAAATATGGAAGGAGATGATTTTCTCTGTGTGCTATGTCTAGCAGAATCTTAAATGTGTTCTTTACAAATGGGTTAATGATTTTAATACACACAGCACACAAATGACTAGCCTTTGCATCAGGTATGCAGGGTAGTATCTTCAGGCATCTAAGCCCTAAGCTTTGGAATTCCCTCCCTAAACCACTCCACCTCTCTCTCTTCCTTAAAGATGCTCCTTAAAATCTACCTCTTCACCGGTCCTAATATTTCCCTATGTGGCTCGATGTCACTATTTGTCTGATAACAGCCTGCGAATCGCCTTAGGATGTTTTACTATGTTAAGGGCGCTATATAAATGCAAGTTGTTAGTGTTGTATTGGAGTCAGTGTGATTCAGGTGATGGTGGTGCGGTAATGTTTTGAGACTCTTGTGATCGATGATTGAAGGTCTAATATTAGGGTTTGGGGTGTTACTGCTGGAGGTGTTGGGTTGAGGAGGTGGTGTTTATCAGGTGTTGAGGGTATGGTTTTGAGGATGGGGGTTGGTTGTGGTGGGCAGTGGTGTTGATGCTGCTGAATTGTGGCGATGTTGAGGGCGAGATTGCGCAGATGGTTGTGAGGGGTGTAATAAATCTCATCATTCACGAAGAAACTACTTGTGAAATAATGCTGGATGGCCAGCTGGTGGTGCCGTCCAAGGAGTATAAATACTCGGGCGTCGGCCCCAGCTTTCCAGGGACATTTTGTAAGACAAGGAACTAGTGAAGTACAACTAGACCTCCATGTTCTGAAACAAGTTGATTAAAGCCGTGCTTTATGCTCAAACCAAGTGCGTAGTGAGTTTTATTACGTCAATTTAATCAAGTTGATATCGACTCCATGCTTTGGATGATTCAGGAACAGCCAGCTGTGACTCAGACCGTAAAAGGGAACTCAGACAAGTAATCGATCCATCATGGAGAAACTACTCAGACCCGCCCGTCTCGACCTGGACCCGAATTCACTTACAGCCGCTAAGGTATGGAAACACTGGTATCGTACCTTTAGCCACTTCCTTGAGGAGTGTGGTGAGAATGTTCCTAACAAGTTATGAATGCTTGCTAATTATGTATCCCCTCATGTGTTTCATTATATCGAAGGCTGTGTAGACTATGATGCCGCTATCCAAATACTACAGCAGCTATATGTTAAGTCCCCAAATGAAATTTTTGCTCAGTATCTATTGGCCACAACTCGACAACAACCCGAGGAATCACTTGATGAATTCCTTCAGAAACTTCGCAGGCTCAGCAAGGATTGTAATCTTAAAGCTGTTACAGCTGAGCAGTACCAGGAGGAGTTAATTTGTGATTCCTTTATTAATGGGATTGCGTCTCCCTTCGTCTGTTGGAGAATAAAACCCTCAAGTTACAGGCTGCCTATGACCAGGCATGTTCTCTGGACTTAGCAAAGAGGAATGCAGACACCTATCTTTCACCACGTGCACAGGCTGCTGCTATCACTTTTAGTGACTCTTTCGATAGGCCTCGGGTGGAAGCCCTCACAGATGACGACTCCAACCCGGCTGATGACAAACCTACCTTAGAAACCTACACTGATGACGACCCCGCCCTAGCGGCATCTTGGCAATCTGGAAGGAAGTGTTTCTTCTGTGGACATGCGTTCCATAATAGGAAATTTTGTCCTGCAATCATTGCAGCAAGAAAGGTCACTTTTCTAAGGTATGCCAGTCAAGAGCCGCTGTTAGTAAGAAAGGCCACTTTTCTAAGGTATACTGGTCGAGAGCTCCTGTTAGTTTTGCAGCTACTATCTATAAAACTGCTCCTCCCCCAAGAGCCACTACTAAGGTTACAGCTGCAATCTATAAAACTGCTTCTCCCCCAAGAACCACTACTAAGGTTACAGCTGTCAAGGGTAAAACTGCCCCTCCTCCTATCATAGCTGTTTTTCCCCAAAGTCTGTCCCATGCAGCCACGAAGGTTTCGGTAAATGGACACATTTTGAGTGCACTAATCGACTCATGCAGCTCTGACAGCTTCATTAGTGAGCGGGCTGTCAGTAAGTTAAAACTGCATATTTACCCCTCAGACAGGGAAATTGCATTGGCTCTGACGACACTGACCACCAATTCTTCCGGCTTTTGTCTTGTCGACCTTATTCTCAATGGCCGCACTTATTTCTCCACCCGGCTTGGGGTGCTCAAGAACCTATGCAGTGATGTGCTCCTGGGACAGGATTTCCAGAAACAACACAAAAGTCTCACTTTCGAGTTTGGAGGGTCAAAGCCAGAGCTTACTATTTCCAAAGTACCGTTTTGTGCGCTTTCGGCGGCTTCGCTCAACGAGCCCTCCTTGTTTGTCAATCTTTCCCCCCGATGATTTAAAGAGCGCATATCATCAAGTGCCGTTAAAGGACTCTGACAAGAACTATACGGCCTTTGAGGCCAATGGTCGGCTTTACCAGTTTTGTCGCCTTCCATTTGGGGTCACCAATGGGGTGGCCGTCTTTCAACGGGCAATGGATAGCCTAGTCAAACAGGAAAACTTAACGGACACTTTTCCATATCTGGATAATATCTCCATTGCTGGTCATGACCAGAAGGAGCATGATGCCAACCTCCAGAAATTTGTTGACATTCTCTGTCGTCGCAACTTAACCTTAAATGAGTCCAAATCTGTGAAATCAGTACCATCAATCAACATCCTTGGCTACTGGGTGGGCAACGGTGTCAACAAACCGGATCCGGAGCGACTTCGTCCGCTTCAGGAGCTCCCTCCCCCTACAAATCTCGGCTCTCTTCGTCGGGCACTCGGCATGTTTGCCTATTATGCGAAATGGATAGCCTACTTCTCCAACAAGATCCAGCCCCTGCTTCACGCAAAGTCATTTCCATTGGAGGCAACGGCTATTTCAGCTTTCAACCTCCTCAAGCGACAACTGGAAAAAGCCACGCTTCATTCCATTGATGAAAATCTTCCTTTCGTGGTCAAGTGCGATGCATCGGATGTGGCGATCTCTGCTACCTTGAATCAAGGTGGTCGACCCGTTGCATTTCTGTCCAGAACTTTGTCGAAAAGGAGGCTACGGCCATCATCGAAGCGGTACGTAAATGGAGTAATTTTCTCGCTCATCGCCATTTCACACTTATAACTGATCAGGGCTCCGTGGCGTTTATGCTGGATAACTGGAAACGAACTAAGATCAAGGATAACAAAATACAACTCTGGTGGATGGAATTGGCCGCCTTTGGATACACCATACATTATCGACCCGGCAAAGAGAATGTGGCCCCGGATACCCTCATGCGGGCATTCTGCTCTTCTATGTCAACTTCGACTCTGGCGGATCTTCATGCTGACTTATGCCATCCTGGCGTTACCCGTATGTTGCACTTTGTGCAATCTAAAAATCTCCCATTTTCTACGGAAGATGTGAAAAGAATGTGCTCCTCCTGTAGAATTTGTGCGGAATTAAAACTGCAGTTCTTCCGCCCATCGGATGGCTCGCTCATACACGCTATGCAGCCTATGCAGCGACTCAGCATTGACTTTAAAGGGCCATTGCCTTCCTCAACGCGAAACACCTACTTACTGACTATGGTGGACGAATATTCATGCTTTCCCTTTGCTTTCCCCTGTCCCAATATGCTGACTTCCACAGTGATCAAATGCCTTGATCAAGTCTTTTCCCTTTGCAGTACGGCCAATTTCATCCACTCTGATCGGGGTCCCTTCTTCATGTCAAGCAAACTCAAAAGTTATCTCTCCCAATGGGGAATCGCCACAAGTAAAATGACACCATACCATCCCATCGGTAACGGACAGGTTGAGAGATACAACGATATCATTTGGAACGTTGTTCGTCTTGCGCTGAGGTCACGCAACCTACCAGACCAGCAGTGGGAAACTATGCTCCCTGACGTGTTGCATTCCATCAGGTCTCTCCTTTCTACATCTACCAATGTCACACCTCACGAGCGATTCTTCAGCTTCCAGCATCGCTCCATCCATGGGACGTCTCTACCGTCATGGTTGGCAGCTCCCGGCCCCATGCTGCTCCGAAGATTCGTCCGATCATCTAAAACTGATCCTCTCAGCGACAAGGTAGAACTCACGGACATCAACCCCACGTACGCGCACGTATGGTACCCTGATGGCCGGGAGTCCACCGTTTCACTTCGGGACCTGGCTTCTTGTCCGGCCAGTTCCACGGACCCAACCAATAGAGGGACCCATGGGGATGATGCCGGCACTCTGCGCTCCCCCGAAGATGATGCCCTAGCTGGGGCATCGAGAGATATGCCAGCTGCCCCACCGGATCCACTCGGGGAGCCAAACGCTCCCTGTGGGATGGCCAGCCAAGGCCAGGACACTGGTCAATCCCCAGCTATCCAACAGGATGAAGCCAGTTCTGCACCTGTGGGGACCCGCACCCGGAGTCACAATCTCCCCAGCCTCCCTCGGGTCGATCAGAGCAACACGGGCCCTGTCGATCCACCAGTACGGATCAAGCGGCCCAGGGACCAAGACACGATCCGGGGAGACTTGCCTTCTAGCCATAAACAAAAATCTAAAAGACTGCGGCTATTCGTGGTCCACCTGATCCGCTAAGAGGAAGTCGTCGGACATCCAAATCTTTTAGGCAGGAAGAATGTTATAAATCTCATCATTCATCAAGAAATTACTCGTGAAATAATGCTGGACGGCCAGCTGGTGGTGCTGTCCAAGGAGTATAAATACTCAGGCGTAGGCCCCAGCTTGCCAGGGACATTTTGTAAGACAAGGAACTAGTGAAGTACAACTAGATCTCCATGTTCTGAAACAAGTTGATTAAAGCCTTGCTTTATGCTCAAACCAAGTGCGTAGTGAGTTTTATTACATCAAGGGGTTTTAGAGGTTTTGTGGCTAACACGTTGGTACTCCCGGTGGTGATTTGGGGACTGTGGATGTTCAGGGGTGTCTTATGAGAATCGATGATGCTGCCTTCCTGGACTGTTCCTCTTGCAGTCTTCTGTTCTCCACTCCCTGGTGACCCTGGGACTTCAGTTCCTTTTTAACAATTTTCTCAGCTTTTCTTCAGCCTCCTTTTTGGAGGTGCTGATTTGTTCCAGGGTGTTTTCCACAGCTGCAGGGAAACTTCTGCTAATTCACCAAACTGGCCACCAGTTTGTGACCTTGCACAATCAGTGTTGGCAAGCAACATAACCATGGAGGGCATAACAATTTAGCTTGATCCAGTTGTCACATGCTGTCTCTGCACACACACACACACACACGCGTGTGCACAGACACAGACACGTACAGACATGCGAATACATGTACATTTCTGCTGGAAGTGAGCAGCAGTTTAAACCCTGGCTGATTTTTCCCTCTCCGGTCTGGAGGCACTGAGATGAATTGTAGATTGGTTAACTTAATAGAGACCAGACACTCAACCTTGTACTTTTCGGATCTGTATGGTTCAATAGAACAGCAACTTGCATTTATACTGCGCCTTTAACCAGACTAAAGTCCCAAGGCGCTTCACAGAGGTGTAATCAGACAAAAATGGATACTGAGGCAACGAAAGAGATATTAGAAAAGGGTGACTAAAAGCGTGGACAAAGAGGTGGGTTTTAAACAAGGCCTTAAAGGAGGAGAGGGTCTTGGAGAGGCAGAGAGGTTTAGCGAGGGAATTCCAGAGCATGGGGCCTAGGTGGCTGAAGGCACGGCCGCCAGTGGTGGGGTGAAGGCGGTGGGGGTGGGGGGGTGGGGGGTGATGCATTGTGCTGGACGATGCCCCAGTCAGAGGAACGCAGAGTTCTCAGAGGGTTGAAATACGAGGATGAGAATTTAAAATTTGAGTTGCTGGGGGACTGGGAGCCAACGTATACAAGGACAGGAGTGATGGGTGTGTTATGTCTGACATTTGGTGATAGGTACTCAATTGCCTTGGCCTGAGCACATGCAGTTTGATAGTGCTGTGATCATTGTATTGTGTATCGGTATTTGATTGCTTGTGCCTGGGAGTGTGTGTGTGGAGCAGCCATATTAAAAGCAGCATGAACTGAACTCACTGACGGTCTCTGGATTATCTTTGCAAATGCAATATTTGGCGACAAGGATGGCTGAAATCTCTCTTCCACCACCTCCTCCCTTCCTTGCACTACCCGGTGAGCCCCTGATCCCATGGGTTCGCTGGTTACAGTCCTTTGAAACCTATCTCATTGCTCTTGGACTAGAAACTGTGAGTACGGCTCGGAAAAAGGCACTGTTATCCCATTGCTTGGGAGCGGAGGGCCAGCGTGTTCTTGGGACATTATGCACAGCAGACTCAATCCAAACATATGATGAGGCTGTGGCTCTGTTAAGCACACTCTTCTCTGCCCCACAAAGTGCCCTCCTGCGGCGATTCATTTTTAGACAGCGTCACCAGCTCCTCGGCGAGTCAGTGCATCAATACGTGGCTAATTTGAAGGGGTTAGCTAGCTCGTGCAAGTTCAGTGCATTACAAGATGAGATGGTGTGTGATCAACTAATAGAGCACACAAACAACGTGAGAGTGCGTGAAAGACTGTTACTCGAGTCCGACGATCTGTCGTTGTCACAGGCAGTCAACATTGCCTTTCAAGTGGAGTCTGCAGCCGAATGTGCAGCGAAACTAGCATACACACCCAGTGACAGCGCCCTCGGCCCCGACGGCTCTGACACGGTAATGCTCGCACGACAGCAGCAGTGCGCGCTACCGCGGCAACAGTGTGGAAACTGTAGATCTCATTCACATGCTACCAGAGCACAGAATTGCCCCGCGCGCGGCCAAGCCTGTCGAAATTGTGGAAAACAAAATCACTTTGCCAATGTCTGCCGCTCTGCCCCGGTTGCTACAAATGAACACTCTCAGTCGTCAAGCACTATAATCCACAACGTGAGCTCTGGGCCAGTAGTGGCTTTCAAATCATGCACAATTAACCTGAATGATGTGTGCATCCCGCTGTTGTTGGATACCGGTGCCAGCGTCTCACTGCTGAATGTGGACACATTCAAACACTTTTTCAGCTCCCTGCCACTCTCTGCGCCCTCCACTACCCTTTGCGGGTATGGTAATTCGAAAATTGGACTAGTGGGCTCAGTCAACCTCACAGTACGCTATGGAACAAAAGTTTTGCCAGATTTTTGTTTTCATGTGGCACGCCAAGGAGCTAACCTGATGGGACTGGATCTTTTCACTGACCTGGGTTTTTCTCTCTTGGACACCGGCGGGTCTGCGATTCTGCACGTCGCCTCATCGTGGCACCAAACATGGCCAGCACTCTTCGAGGGTCTGGGCTGCCTGACTGCCTTCACCCACCAACCCATGGTTGACTCCACCGTTACCCCTGTCATTCAGCCACTGCGCCGCATCCCGCTTGCTCTCCGTGACGGGGTCACAGCTGAACTAAAGCAGCTACTGGAAGCCGGCATCATCGAACCAGTTGATGCCTCCCCATGGGTCTCCAACCTGGTGGTCGCAATGAAAAAGTCAGGTGGTCTACGTGTCTGTGTCGATCTTCGAGCAGTGAATAAGGCTGTAATCCCTGACAAGTATCCACTGCCCATGTCAGAGGAACTCACAGCGCAGTTCTATGGTTCCATCCTGTTCTCGAAACTGGACCTTCGACAGGGCTATCTACAGGTTCCCCTCCACCCCAGCAGCAGGGACCTCACTGCTTTTGTGACACATGCTGGTGTCTTTCGGTACACCAGGATGCCATTTGGACTTAGCTCTGCACCCAGCTGCTTCCAAAAGGTGATGGCCTCTGTGCTCGCGGGCATTCCTGGGGTGGCCATCTACCTGGATGACATCGTCGTGCATGGGCCCTCGACCTCCACTCACGACGAACGCCTTCACAGAGTTTTCACAGCTCTAGCAAAACACAAGCTCACACTGAATGGCGAAAAGTGTGTCTTTGCTGTTTCAGAGATCGAATTTGTGGGGTTTCGGTTGTCAGCTGATGGTATATCCCCACTCCAGTCAAACGTGGATGCCATTCACAGCATCCCAGAACCCAGTTCTGCAGCACAGTTTGCCTCCTTCCTTGGCATGACTGGGTACTACCTGAAGTTTTTGCCCCAGTACTCAGCCACCACAGCCCCACTGCGCCAGCTCCTGCGAAAGGATGAGCTCTGGGTGTGGTCACAAGCCTGTACGGAAGCTGTTCGCCTCCTCAAATCGCAGCTCACGTCGCCTCCAGTGTTGGCTCACTTTGACATCGCCAGCCCCACCCTTGTCACCTGCGACGCGTCCGCTGCAGCTGTGGGGGCGGTGTTATCGCAGATACAGAATGGAGTGGAGAAACCAATCGCCTTTGCCTCCCGAGCCCTTAGCCCCACCGAACAGAAGTACTCAGTAGGCGAGCGTGAGGCGCTGGCGTGCGTCTGGGCATGTGAGCGGTGGCACCTGTACACGTATGGCCGTGCCTTCACCCTGCGAACCGATTACCAGGCTCTCACTGCCCTGCTGTCGACATCCGGCACGGGCCACAGACCACTGCGTCTACACCGCTGGTCTGACCGCCTCCGCCAATACAATTTCAGTCTCCAGTTCACACCAGGACGTGACAATGTTGTTGCAGATCTGCTCTCCTGCACTGTCTCTACCCCAGCCCCACTCGTCGGGTCTGAACAACTGGAACAGGATATCGTCCAGATGCTGCACACGCCTCTCCAAACCACAGTCTCTCTCCAGGAGCTCAAAGAGGCCTCTGAACAGGATCCGGCCCTCTCCCAGCTGTGCACCTTCATCAGAGATGGCTGGCCTCGCAAGGTGCCTGAGGAACTGTCTGCCTACTCCAGAGTTAAAGAGGAGCTCTCCTGCTGGAATGACTCCTGTGTGGCACGTGGGCTCTGCACTGTGGTCCCAAGTGCCCTCTTATCTTGAGAGCAAGGGCATCCGTCACATTCGCACAGCGTACTACCACCCCGAGTCAAATGGGGGGGGGTGGAGTGTTTTAACCAGACTCTGAAAAATGGCCTCAAAGCACACCTATCCCAGGGGTGTGCATTTGACAAGGCCCTCCTCCACACACTGCTGCACTACAGAGCCTCCCAGCATTCCACTACAGGGGTCTCACCCGCATCCCTCATGCTAGGCCGTGAGCTCATGCTGCCCCTTGGCAGGCTCTGCCCCTCGCTAGCTCAGAGCCCTGCTCCACCGGCTCAAGCCACAGTCGCTAGACAGCAGGAGAAGATGAAACTCCGCTTCGACCAGTCGAAGAGGGCCAAGGCACCCAACATCTCAGTCTCCGATTGGGTCAGAGTCCGCAGGCCTCACCGCAATAATAAGATGGTGTCATTCTGGTCCTCCCCTCTCCAAATCAGCCGCCAACTTGGACCAGCCACTTTCTGCCTCACTGACGGCTCTCGGTGGCATGCCAGCCGCCTTCGGAAGGTGCCAGCACCCCCGATGCGGGATTATACGGACCTAACCCCCAAGCCTTACCCCCAGAGTGGCGGGATGCACATGTGGCTCAGCCAGCCAACCCTCAAGCAGATATTGTGCCTCAGCCTGCTCCTCACCAGTCCCCACTTCGGCCTGCTCTTCACCAGTCCGCGCCTCGGCCTGTTCGTACACGTTCTCGCCCTGTCCACCTACAGGACTTTGTCACTACATTTCATGTTTGAAATTCTGTGAGGGGGGAGGAAATGTTATGCCTGACATTGGTGATAGGTACTCGATTGCCTTGGCCTGAGCACATGCAGTTTGATAGTGCTGTGATCATTGTATTGTGTATCGGTATTTGATTGCTTGTGCCTGGAAGTGTGTGTGGGTAGCAGCCATATTAAAAGCAGCATGAACTGAACTCACCGACGGTCTCTGGATTATCTTTGCAAACGCAATAGGGTGAGCGGGACCTGGTGCGGGATACAGGCAGCAGAGCTTTGGATAAGCTGAAGTTTATGGAGGATGGAGAATGGGAGACTGGCCAGGGGAACATTGGAATAGTCAAGTCTGGAGTTGACAAAGGCATAGATGAGAGTTTCAGTGCCTTAGGTGCTAATGGGCAGGTTCGGAGGTGGGAGATATTACAGAGTTGGAAGTATGAAGTTGTTGTGATGGAGAGGATGTGGGGTTTGAAGCTCAGTTCATAGGAATAGAATGCCAAGATTGTGAACAGCCTGATTCAGCCTGAGACAATGGCTGGGGAGCTGGAGAGAAGGTTGGAGGCTGACCAGGAGAGCAGTGGAATAGTCGAGTCTAGAGATAACAAAGGCCTAGATGAGGGTTTCAGCAGCAGATGAGCTGAGGTAGGGGCAGAGTCGGGCAATGTTACGGAGGTGGAAATAGGCGGTCTTGTTGCTGGAGAGGATATGGTGTTGGAAGCTCAGCTCAGGGTCAAATTGAACGCCACGGTTGCGAATGGTTTGGTTCAGCTTCAGACAGTGGCCATGGAGAGGGATGGAGTCGGTGGCGAGGGAACAGAGTTTGTGGCGGGACTGAAGACAATGGCTTCGGTCATGACAATATTTAGTTGGAGGAAATTTCTGCTCATTCAATACTGGATGTCGGATAAGCAGCGTGACAAATCGGAGACAGTGGAGGCGGGGGAGGGGGTCGAGAGAGGTGGTGCTGAGGTAGAGCTGGGTGTTGTCAGCGTGCATGTGGAACCCGACACTGTGTTTTCAGATGATGTCGCCGAGGAGCTGAGAAGTAGGAGTGGGCCAAGGAGAGATCCTTGGGGGACTCCAGAGGTAATGGTGCCGGAGCGGGAAGAGCAGGTGATTCTCTGGCTATGACTGGATAGATAGGAATGGAACCAGGCAACAATCATTGGTTTGTTATGTATGCTAGGGCACTCTGGGTAGCTGCCTCAGTTTGTGTGCAATCAGTGGCATCCAGTATCCTTGGTAAGCCAGCAATGGCATCAAATGTTGGTTCAAGTTACTGTCATTTTATTTTAGCAGTCCTCTTGAGCAAGCCCTCTGGTTTCTATGGGACAGGATTTAATATGGCTGCTCGATGTACTAAAAGGAGGTTGATTGCAGAGAAGTTAATTGGAACAGCTGTCAATTTTTAAAAGATTCAGTCTTCGGATGTGGGCGTCACTGGTAAGGCTGGCATTTATTGCCCATCCCTGGTGACTGGCTAGGCCACTTGGAGGCCAGTTAAGAGTTAACTACATTGGCGTGTAACTGGAGTCACATATAGGTCTGACCGGGTAAGGACGGCAGGTTTCCTTCCCTAAAGGTCATCAGTGAAGTGGTTGGGTTTTTATGACATTCCACCAGCCTCATGGCCACGTTTACCAATATTAGGTTTTAATTTCCAGATATTTTAAACCAAGTCAAACTGCCAGGGTGGGATTTGAGCTCATGTTCTCTGGATTAATAGTTGAGTAACATAACCACTACACTACCACACCATCTTAACCACCAATAAAGTGGCAATGAGTACAGATTAAATATCCTAATTAACTTGGCAACTTTTGACAGACTGAACAATTTCTGACAGTACTTACACATATGAGGAGCCTAAATCTTCTCAGGTGCTGCATTTCCGAGACAGCTGGTAACGTGTTCTTTGACAGTCAATCCTACAGATGTTGTTGCCCGCTCTTGTTCTTCCCACTTTGGCTTCCAGTTGTGCAGCTGCTGCTATTAGTGGTGACGCTCCTTATATCTCTGCTATTTCTTGAAAGGTTTCTCCGTGGGGATTATTGTCCAAGTGCTCACCATGCAGCACAGATGTTCCACATGTGCGGGGACATCTGTGGCCCGAAACATGGCTGCACCTTCTGGCCGGCCCATAATGCAGTGCTGACCTGCGGTGTTGGACTTCGTCATCGACGTCTGCCCTTGTTGACAGTAGGCTCCCGAGGTATGGAAAGTGGTCCACGTTGTCCAAGGCCTTGTCATGGATTTTGATAATTGGGGAGCAGTACTGTGTGGCGGGGGCAGGTTGGTAGAGGACCTTTGTCTTAGTGCTTAGTGTAAGGCCCATGCTCTCGTACGCTTCAGTGAAGGTGCTGACGATGGTTTGGAGTTCGACCTCCAAGTGAGCGCAGACGCAAGCATCATCTGTATACTGTAATTCGACGACAGAGGATGGGACGGCCTTGGTGGCCAAGCGCAAGCAGCGCAAGGAGCGCACGTCAACCCAAGCACCCCACCCACCCGCCTCTTCAACCACCGTCTGCCCCACCTGTGACAGAGACTGTAGGTCCCGCATTGGACTCATCAGTCACCTGAGAACTCATTTTTAATGTGGAAGCAAGTCATCCTCGGTTCCGAGGGACTGCCTAAGAAGAAGAAGAAGGTTGACCTGCGGTTTGGTGTTGTAGAACAGCACAGGGGAAAACTCTCCTCCCAAGTACCTGACACAGAACAAACGCGGCTTCAGCAGCCCTCAAAGAGGAGACCAAATGCTGGACTGCCTGCAAACGCATGTTGCACCCACAGGTCGCTTTCCCTCCACCCTGGCCTGCCACTTCTTAATCCCGTCTCTGCTCCACCTCGGCAAAGGTTACTGATGGCTTGAGGTGCATTTTACTGCTCTCCAGTGGCCTTCAAAATCATTGTTGCCCTCCTTGTGAAACTGCCCTTTAACTACCCCTATCCCTTGCACGCAATTTTGTTCTCCTACCTGTGTAGACCCAGCAGAGTCTGCACCTGGATTTGTGAACCATTATGCAAATGAGGTTGGACACATAAAAATTACATGTGAGCAGGACCGGATTGCGGCAGGGCTTAAAGCTTTACAAGCTCGAAAAGAACGGCTTTACATCTGAAGATGAAAATCACTTTCAACATCTTTGGGCAACAAAAAGACAGGAAATACTGGAAATATGCAGCAGTCCTGTCAACATCTGTATAGAGAAAAAACAAAAAAGCGTTAGACCCCAAAACATTAACCTGCCTTTTCTTTCCACAAATGCTGACTGCGCTGTGGTGTGCTTCCAGCGTTAGCTGTCTTCGTTTCAAATTTGCAGGTTTTTTTTGGCAATCTTTATGGAACAGGTGGTCAGTTTACAACATTCGTCTCATGCGCCAATCTTAATGCGGCGCTTGCTTCAGTAATGGTACAAATTCAACGCGAAAATCATCGTGCCGAGCAGCTGCAATGCGTTATCTACGATCCCGTGTGACCACCTTACCCACGACCCACACAATAACTGGTCAGGCGATGCTGAGCTGGCTCCAGTGTCACAGCTCGGAGCTCTCACTGGGCCCCAGATTTTGAAGCCTTTCACAGCACCTCCTGAAATGGCTGGTGCCACCCTCTTGGCTCAGTCGATTTGTCACCAGCAAGTCAATTAAAATGTACAGTTGGCCGGGTAAGAGACCACTCTCGGCTCGTCGATGGCTTCTTAAACTAGCATCACAGCAGTGATTGTACGGTGGTCCCATAGTGTCAGTTGTGGCTCAGTTGGTAGCACTACTTGCCTCTGAGTTAACGAAGGTTTGTGGGTTTAATTCCCACTCCAGAGACTTGAGCACAAAATCTCAGCTGACACTGGCACGGGAGCACTGCACTGTCAGAGGTGGCATCTTTCGGATGAGACGTTAAACAGGCCCTGTCTCCTCTCTCAGGTGGATGTAAAAGATCCCATGGCACTATTCGCAGAAGAGCAGGGGAGTTATTCCTGTTGTTCTGGCCAATATTTATCCCTCAATCAACATCACTAATAAACAGATTATCTGGTCATTATCACATTGCTGTTTGTGGGAGCTTTCTGTGTGCAATTGGCTGCCGCGTTTCCCACATTACAGTAGTGACTACACTTCAAAAAATGTACTTCATTGGCTGTAAAGCGCTTTGAGACGTCCGGTGGTCGTGAAAGGCGCTATAGAAATGCAAGTCTTTCTTTCTTTCTTAGTGTGAGTCAGACAGCAGTGTTTGGATGCACCTCAATTAGCCAGTCAGGTACCTGTAACTAGCACGGAAAGGGGATGATTTTGACTTTGTGCGATTGTGTTAAGCAGGTGATGGTGAACCTGCAGCCTGGGTTACACCTCTCCCAATTTTTATTGACGTCAATGGGGGAGAGGTAAAACAGGCCGCCGATTCGCTATCACCTGTTTTACACTATCGCACAAAGTCAGAAGCACCCCCATGACATAGCTCCCTTAACACAAACCGGGAATCTTTTATAATACTGGGAGCTATGCAAAACCTCATACTTAACATAAGAACATAAGACGTAGGAGCAGGAGTAGGTCATTTGGCCCCTCGAGCCTGCTCCGCCATTCAATAAGGTCATGGCTGATCTGATCTTGGCCTCAACTCCACTTCCCTGCCCGCTCCCCATAACCCTTGACTCCCTATCGTTCAAAAATCTGTCTATCTCCACCTTAAATATATTCAATGACCCAGCCTCCACAGCTCTCTGGGGTAGAGAATTCCAAAGATTCACGACCCTCTGAGAGAAGAAATTCCTCCTCATTTCCGATTTAAAAGGATTTCCCCTTATTTTGAAATTATGCCCCCTAGTTCTAGATTCCCCCACGAGGGGAAACATCCTCTCTGCATCTACCCTGTCAAGCCCCCTCAGAATCTTATATGTTTCAATAAGATCCCCAAATGGTGTGGGTAGTTAATTTCAGAATGCTTAATAAGGCATCTGTTGTGTATGTACCTTTAAGAGAATAACTGGTCTCAGACTGCAGTACCGGCAGTGACCACCCCTGTATAAAAGGCGCTAGAGAGCCTCTGTTGTTTAGTTTCACTACTGACTTCCACCAGTAAAGACTTGTTTGTTTTCACTCCTGCTGGTCCGTGTCTCAATCATTCACGGACTTAACAGCATCGAGATGAAAGAGCATAAGGAGAAGGTGCACATTTTACTTAGCGTCACTACTTTCACCATATGTCTTCCTTTTATTAGGCTGGGTGGCAATGACTCAGTGAATTTGATTACACTCAGTGGACTGTTATTAATTAATGCTTAATGAATGTTTTTGCTTGCAATAGATATAATTACAATATTCTTCCTCTTTTCAAACAATGTGGTTATAAAAATAAATTCAATATTTATACAGGACAAAACAGACCAGAGGGATTAACTGCCACTTTTAAATTTCCTTACCCCTTGACATTTCCTAGATGCAGAGCGCATTGAAATCCTTAAAACAAATACATTGTCCACTTACTGACCTGCTGAAATTGGGCCGTCCTGATTGTCTCTGCTTTCAAAGTGAGTTGAGCTTTATTGCATTGCTGATGCCTGTGGCTGAGGTGCCTCAATCACACCATGCTTTCAAAGGTACCGATTTGATCAGTAAAGCTGATCGACACAAGTTGTTGGAAAAGCAACGGTGCTGAAGGCTTGATCTGATCCAAGGGAATTCGAAGCCAAACATTTCATTCAAAAGCTGCTCCCAGATCAACGTTGCCGGCCTCAATAACCTGCCACCCAGATCAAGTGTGGCCCTGCCGTCTGTAATTTTGATTCATAGCAGTGGCTGCAACCTTTGAGTCTACATTACATGGTTAATAAGAAAGAAAGAACTTGCGTTTCTATCATGCCTTTCACGGCCTCAGGACGTCCCAAAGCGCTTTATGGCCAATGAAGTACTTTTGAAGTGTAGTCACTGTTGTAATGTAAGAAACATGGCAGCCTATTTATGCACAGCAAGCTCCCACACACAGCAATGCGATAATGACCAGATAATCTGTTTTAGTGATGTTGATTGAGGGATAAATATTGGCCAGGACACCAGGGAGAACTCTTACATGGGACCTTTTACACCCACCTGAGAGTGCAGACGGGGCCTCGGTTTAATTCCGAAAGACAGCTCTGTAAGGGGTGGTGTGTGTGGTCATCTTTGCCTCTGACTCCCTGAGTGGTTCGAATTGCTCCCACTCCCTTGGTTCTAGACTTTGGACTTATTTGGGGGTTGTAATGAAATTGCAACAGACGACTGAGTTGGTGAAAAAAACTTGGATTTTTATTTGAGACAGGAAAATATGCACAACACAATAATCTTATCACTCTAAAAGGGGGAACACTTCAGAATATACAAGGGAAAATGACAATAGACAAAATACTTCACCCCTCCCAATCCCACTACACTAACTAGGTTGGATTCCAGAGGACCAGGGAAATTACTTTCTTGACAGTTGTAGAGGTTCGCGATTTCGGGGTTCTCTTTAGGTGTGGCGGTTGGGGCCTGCCGTACCCCGGACGTGGTGGAAGACTTCACCTGCGTTGGATTTTCAGTCTTCGCGTGTCTGCTGATGCGGTTGGGTGCGTATTTGGATCTATCGAGTAAGTACCCAATTTCCTTTGGTTAGGTATAGGGTTTAGAGTCTCTTTCATCAAATCTTACCCAGGGGTAAGTCAGGATAGCTTGTAGAGTGGAAACAAACTTGTGGATCTTCGGTTTCTTCCAGGTTGGTTCCTTGTTGGTTGCGGTGTCCCAATATTACCTAGTTGTTGGTAATATTGTTAGTTGTTGGTTTCTTGGAGCCCTTAGTTGCCACGGTTTCTTTCTTCTTCCATTCCGTTCTCCTTTCCTCAAGTCTCCGATTCTCCGACTGCTGTGATGATGAGGATGAATGTTCGAAGATGCTGGATGAACTGTTTTCTGTGTAAAAGCAGGCCTCAATTATACCGTTTGAGGCTTTGCTTATCTGTCCGCCAAATTTCCTCTGGCCCATTGTTAATTTTGGCGGGCTCCCTTAACTTTAATAGTTATAAAATCCTTATCGAGTTTCGACTTGGGCCCATCTATTTTTAATTGATTTTAAACTAGTTTCGGGATTGCTTCGAAATCGGTTTAAGTGTGTGAAGTGATTTTGGATGTCTCTCTGAGTGGTTAAACTGTTGTTCGATTGTCTTCTCCTGCTGGGGTCAGGGTCCCTTTTGTTGATCAGTGGCATGTACTGTATTATTCATACTCTTGATGGCTCTGTAATTTTGGCGGGGACTGTCCTTCCATAGGCCTATTGTCTTTATGTGGAATGACTGAGATGGCCAGAACATTCCCAGACAATCTGGCCTATGCCAAATACTCAAACTGTTTGTTTTACAGAGCCCCATCCCAACTCCTTTGTAGCAGCCTTCTACAGGCCTGGACATGCCTTTTAAAATAGCCAACATCCTGGGGTTTTGACTTTAAGCCCCTTTTGGCCCAATATTCTTTTAAACAGTCCAAAAATTGTAGTGTCCGTGTGTAGATAAAGACACTGAAGACAGGAGTTGGTTCATAGGTATTTACTAAGCAAGTCTGGGGGGGGTTTCTAAAGGATATACACAATACACAGGCTTATATAGCCCAAGTGGCAATTACCGGCATTACGCACACCTGGGGCTCTTAAAGGCACATACACCATAATTGCTCTTAAAGGCACATACACCACAATTCCTCCCCTTCTAGCTAACTAGTACATCATATTTTAAGTAATTATTAATTACATGTTATATGCAAAATAATATACATTGCTGTATTAATTAATTATAAGTTAGTCTCTCAGGAGGCTTCCTGACTCGGTCCGGATAACGCCTCGGGGGCGTAGTAGTTTCTGGTGGTGTAGTAGGTTCTTCTGGCAAGGCTGATTCGGCTTGAAGGCCAGTGTCGGGTTCATCGGGCTCCAGTATCACCGGATCGGAGGTAGATATGGGTATCTCTACTTCATCGTTAGATGTATAGAGTGGTGGTGTAGGTTGTCCCTTTTCGGATGACTTGATGATTTGGTCAGCATGGCGCCTTATTATGCTGTCTCCGATGTCCACGGTATACATCAGTGGTCCTAATCGTGTGCAGATAGTTCCAGGCTGCCATTTCTCGGTACGGTAGTCCCGGGCCAAAACCGGTTGGCCTATCTGGAAGGCCCTTGTTGGCCTTTCATTCATGCCCTGTGTGGTAAACCACTTTTACCGTTTACTATCGTTACACTATAGTTATCACTGTTAGATCGTTTCCCTATAGTTATCACTGTTCACATTGTTGTATCACTGTACGAGGTCGCCTCTTGTCACGCTGCTATACCTGGGCTGACCACTGCCGACTCCGCCCATGGCTCCACCTGCCTGCCCGGGTATAAAGGTGGTCGACTGGCTGGTATTCCTCCTTCTTGGATCCGATCACCCACGAGGGTGGGCTCTGTTATTTAGTCAATAAAAACCTATAGTTACTTTCTTAACTCGTCGCTTTTCATTGGACGAATTGATAGGTATATCAATTTTATTGACTAAATTTTAAAATGTCGTCACTTGAGCAGCCAAACAACCAGTCAACGGAGCAGCCAAACGACCAGCCAGACGCCCAGCTACAACAGCCACAGCAGCCGGCTTGGCTGCGAGCCCTCAAACCACCGTACCTGGATCTAAACCCACAAGCAACAAACGCAGCCCTCGACTTCAAACACTGGCTGTGCTGCTTCGAATCCTACCTGGAAGAATCCGGCGTCCCTCAGAGATCCAAACTAAGAGTTCTGACCGCCCAAGCGAGCCCTAAAGTATACGCACTCATCCAGGACATTACTACTTACGAGGCCGCTATCAACCTACTGAAACAGCAGTACCGGAGCCCGGTAAATTCCATGTATGCCAGACACCTCCTAAGATCCCGCCCGCAACAGCCAGGAGAGTCTGTAGCTGAATTTTTACGGGCGCTACGAACACTCGGCAGGGACTGTGACTTTAAAGCAGTATCGGCTGCAGAAAACACTGAAGATAACATCCGCGATGCCTTCGTGAAAGGCCTTCGGTCCGACTACTCACGGCAGAGACTGCTGGAATCAAAGGACCTCGACCTGAACACAGCTGCAGCCTTGGCCTACTCCCTAGAAGTGACCCAGCGGGACCTCGAGGTGTATTCCAGGTACAGTTCGCGACTCTGGGACTCGGGCCCGACCCCAACCGCAATACCCCTCGTAGCGCCGCCCCCGGGACCTACCTCAGCGTCGGCGTCCCGGACCCGATCGGGACCGCCACCCCCGGTACCGGCTGCAACTTCGGACCCCCACGACCGGGCCGCCGGCTGCTTCTTCTGTGGGCAGGCGAAACACCCGAGGTCGCGCTGCCCAGCCAAAAACGCGACGTGCTCCAGCTGCCTGAAGAAAGGCCACTTCGCGAAGGCCTGCAGAGGGAGAGCAGCAGAGGCCAGCAGTGCCTCATGCGAACTGTGGGGGCGGCCATCTTTGATCCAGGCAACCGACGCCAGCAGTGCCTCATGTGGGTTGTGGGGGCAGCCATCTTCTCCGCCATTTTGCCCCACCTCGTGGGCGCCTCCATTTTACCCACCACGCTCGACCGCCACCTTACCTCCAGACCTGACGACCGCTTCACCTACAGACTACAGCGACCCGCTCAGCCACACACTAGCCTCCGTCACACTGGACCAAGCTCGCCCGCATCAGCTGTCCAAGTCAATGATGGACATCAAAGTAGACGGCCACGCCACGACCTGCCTGTTCGACAGCGGAAGCACGGAGAGCTTCATACATCCAGACACGGTGAGCCACTACTCCCTCACTGTCCAGCCAACGCGCAACCAGATCTCGATGGCATCGAGGTCCCACGCCACAGACATCAGCGGCTACTGTGTTGTGACCCTGTCGGTTAAGGGCGCGGAGTATAAAAACTTTAAACTCCTCGTCCTGCCCCAGCTATGCGCTGCCATCCTACTAGGGCTGGATTTTCAATCCCACCTCCAAAGCGTCACTCTAGCATACGGTGGACCCCTCCCCCCGCTCACAGTCGACAACCAGCAGCCTTTAAATCGCCCACCGCGTAACACCTGTGGCCTATCCACCCTCAAGGTCCCGCCACCTTCCCTGTTCGCTAACCTCACCCCCGACTGCAAACCCGTCGCTACCAAGAGCAGGCGGTACAGCGCCGGGGACAGAGCTTTCATTAGCTCTGAGGTGCAGCGTCTCCTGAAGGAGGGCATCATCGAGGGGAGCAGCAGCCCCTGGCGTGCCCAGGTTGTAGTCGTTAAGACCGGCAATAAAAACCGCCTGGTCATCGACTACAGCCAAACCATAAACCGGTACACCCAGCTGGACGCATACCCCCTTCCCCGCATATCTGATATGGTCAATCAGATTGCTCAATACCGGGTATTCTCTACCATCGACCTTAAGTTGGCCTACCACCAACTCCCTATCCACCCCGAGGACCGCCAGTATACCGCCTTCGAGGCGAATGGCCGCCTCTACCACTTCCTTAGGGTCCCCTTCGGCGTCACCAACGGGGTTTCGGTCTTCCAAAGGGAGATGGACCGGATGGTTGACCAGAACGGGCTGCAAGCCACGTTCCCCTATCTAGATAACGTCACCATCTGCGGCCGCGACCGGCAAGACCATGACGCTAATCTGGAAAGATTCCTCCGTACGGCCCAATGGCTGAACCTCACCTACAATAAGGAGAAATGTGTGTTTAACACCTCGCGCCTTGCCATCCTCGGCTGCGTAGTAGAGAACGGAATCATCGGCCCCGATCCTGAAAGAATGCGTCCCCTCATGGAGCTACCCCTTCCCCACTGTCCAAAGGCGCTGAAGAGAACCCTGGGGCTCTTCGCCTACTATGCCCAATGGGTGCCGAATTATGCGGACAAAGCCAGACCCCTCATGAAGTCCACCTCCTTCCCCCTTACGGAAGAAGTGCGCGCGGCCTTCTCCCTCATCAGGGGAGACATTGCTAAGGCCACTATGCACGCAGTGGATGAGTCCATCCCCTTCCAAGTGGAGAGCGATGCATCCGACTTCGCCCTAGCCGCTACCCTCAACCAGGAGGGGAGACCGGTGGCCTTCTTCTCAAGGACCCTACAGGGCCCTGAGATCCGACACTCTTCGGTCGAGAAGGAGGCCCAGGCGATTGTGGAGGCGGTACGCCGCTGGAGGCATTACCTCGCAGGCAAGCGATTTACCCTCCTCACCGACCAGCGTTCGGTCGCTTTTATGTTTAATAACAAGCTGAGGGGTAAAATCAAGAACGACAAGATCTTGAGGTGGAGAATCGAGCTATCCACCTACGATTATGATATCTTGTACCGGCCTGGTAAGCTGAACGAACCCCCTGACGCTCTATCGCGAATTACATGCGCCAACGCGCAAATTGATAGACTTCAGACCCTCCACAACGACCTCTGCCACCCCGGGGTCACCAGGCTTTACCACTTCATTAAGGCCCGCAACCTGACCTACTCCATCGAGGAGGTCAGGACCATGACCAGGAACTGCCAGACCTGTGCCGAGTGCAAACCGCACTTCTTTAGGCCGGACAGAGCAAGCCTGATCAAGGCCACCCGCCCCTTCGAGCGCTTGAGCATCGATTTTAAGGGGCCCCTCCCGTCCTCTGACCGTAATGTGTACTTCCTCAACATTGTTGATGAGTACTCCCGTTTCCCCTTTGCCTTCCCCTGCCCAGACATGACCAGCACCACGGTCGTTAAATGCCTGAACGACCTCTTTGCCTTGTTCGGGTTCCCAAACTATATACATAGTGACCGGGGCGCCTCCTTCATGAGCGAGGAACTCCGTCAGTTCCTACTAGCGAGAGGCATCGCCACTAGCAGGACCACCAGCTACAACCCCCGAGGGAACGGCCAGGCGGAAAGAGAGAACGCGACGGTATGGAAGGCCGTCCTCTTAGCCTTAAAGTCTAAGGGCCTCCCAACCTCTCGCTGGCAGGAGGTCCTCCCGGCGGCGCTGCATTCCACCCGGTCACTACTTTGCACTGCCATTAACGCCACCCCCCATGAACGAATGTTTGTTTTCCCCAGGAAGTCGACTACGGGAACCACGCTACCAACCTGGCTGACCTCTCCGGGGCCTGTCTTGCTGCGAAAGCACGTGAGGGCCCATAAAACGGACCCCCTGGTCGAGAGGGTGAACCTCCTGCACGCCAACCCCCAGTACGCCTACGTGGCATACCCAGACGGGCGGGAGGACACAGTCTCCTTACGAGACCTCGCACCCTCGGGCACTCCGGAGACACCACCGCTACCCCCCCCCCCACCACCCCCCCAATTCCAGCCCAGGTAGACGGTACGCCGGAACCCCAAGAGCCTTCGCCTACCTCGCAGACACCAGCATTAACACCGGAGAACGCAACACCGCCGCTGCGACGATCAGACAGGCTTACGAGGCCTCCGGACAGACTGACATACCAGAACTGGTAGTACACTTCACCCCGCCGGACTCAAATCTAAACAAGGGGTGAATGTGGTAAACCACTTTTACCGTTTACTATCGTTACACTATATTTATCACTGTTAGATCGTTTCCCTATAGTTATCACTGTTCACATTGTTGTATCACTGTACGAGGTCGCCTCTTGTCACGCTGCTATACCTGGGCTGACCACTGCCGACTCCGCCCATGGCTCCACCTACCTGCCCGGGTATAAAGGTGGTCGACTGGCTGGTATTCCTCCTTCTTGGATCCGATCACCCACGAGGGTGGGCTCTGTTATTTAGTCAATAAAAACCTATAGTTACTTTCTTAACTCGTCGCTTTTCATTGGACGAATTGATAGGTATATCACCCTGAAACTGCCGGTTCTCCACGTCCCTTCGGATGTTGGGCTTGACCAAATCCAGCCGGCATCTTAGGTTTCTATTGTAGAACATCATGGCAGGAGTTTGGTTAGTAACCATATGCGTTGCATTCCTATATGCAAATAAGAAGTTATCCACCTTGTGCTGAAGTTTTATGTCTTCATTACCCATGGCCTTGATGGCCTTCTTGAAGGTCTGGACAAACCTTTCAGCCAATCCATTGGTGGCGGGATGGTATGGGGCGGACGTGTAGTGTTTTACCCCATTGTTCTTTAAGAACTTCCTGAATTCTTCGGACATAAATTGCGGTCCATTATCAGAACATACCTGGCAAATATGGTCCTTAATACTGTGATGGTTTTTTCCGTGGTGGTGGAGGACATCTTTACTACCTCCGGCCACTTGGAGTGTGCATCAACTGCGATTAAGAACATTGAGTCCATAAATGGACCAGCAAAGTCGATGTGCACCCTTTGCCAGGGAGATGAGGGCCACTCCCATGGATGTAGAGGGGCCTGTGGCGGAGCATTTTGGACCTTCTGGCATCCTAGGCAGCTCTTGGTCATGTCTTCGATGTCTCCATCGATACCTGGCCACCATACAAACGCCCTGGCTAGGTTCTTCATTTTCACTCCACCCAGATGCCCCTCGTGAAGCTCCTTTAGCACTTTATCCTGGAGTTTGGGTGGAATCACCACTCTGGATCCACACATCAAGGTTCCTCGGCACACTGACAGCTGTTCTCTTCTTTGCGAGAATGCTGGCAACAGTGGTTCGCCATGTGCTGGCCATCCCTTCACTGTTAAATCGTAGACCCGTGAGAGAGTAGGGTCATTTCTTGTCTCCCTTTCAATGACAGAATTTGTCACCAGTAGACATTCCACTATGGTAGAGTGGAATATCTCTACTGGGTCTACTGTAGGTGCCTCTTCTATCGTTGGCAACGGTAGGCGTGATAACCCGTCAGCATTCCCATGCTGTTTTGACCCTTTGTATTCAATGTTGTATTGGTGTGCCCCTAGAAAAAGGGACCACCTCTGTAGTCTTTGTGCCGTCATAATGGGGACACCTTTTTTTAGGGTTGAATATGGAGATGAGGGGTTGATGGTCAGTCAGCAAGGTAAATTTTTGTCCGTGTAGGTAATGGTTGAATTTCTTCACTCCCCATACCAGGCTGAGTGCTTCCCTGTCTATCTGGGCATAGTTATGCTCAGCTGAGTTCAATGAGCGTGACGCAAAAGCTATCGGCCGTTCCGAGCCATCAGGGAATCTATGGGACAATACCGCTCCTATGCTGTAAGGGGATGCATCGCACGCCAGTCTGATTGGTAGTGATGGGTTGTAATGAGCCAAAATTTTCTCGGATGTGATTAAGTCTTTACATTTATGGAAGGCACGTTTACAGTCTTCGTTCCATTTCCAAATCACTCCTGTCTGTAGAAGATCATTAAGAGGGTGTAGAATAGTTGATAATTTGGTAAAAATTTATGATAGTAATTTATTAATCCCAGGAATGACCTTAATTGTGAAACATTTTCAGGTCCTGGGGCTTTTATAACTGTTTCAATTTTTTCAGGTGACTTATGCAACCCTTCCTTATTAATTATGTGGCCACAATATGATATCTGATTTTGGAAAAATTCGCACTTGGGGCGATTTGCTCGTAGCCCCATTCTTTCAGCCTAGTGAGCACCTGCTCCAAATTGGCAAGGTGCTCGTTGTCGTTTTCTCCTGTTATAAGGATGTCGTCTAGGTAGCATTGAGTCCCCCGGAATCCCTTGCAGGACTTGCTCCATAGCTCTTTGCCAGATAGCTGGAGCTGATGCTATTCCAAAAACCAGTCAATTGTACTGGTACAGGCCTTTGTGTGTGTTTATTGTGAGATACTTTTTAGAGGTCTCCTCAACCTCCATCTGTAGATATGCCTGTGCCAAGTCAATTTTTGTGAAACGCTTCCCTCCGGATAGTGAGGCGAAAATATCTTCTATCCTCGGAAGAGGATACTGTACCGTGTGAAGGACCGGGTTTACAGTCACCTTAAAGTCCCCACAGATGCGAATTTTTTTCTGTTCCTCAGAGTTATTTTTCAATGTTTTTTTCATGACTGGAACGATGGGTGTTGCCCATTCGCTCCAATCTATTTTGGATAATACGCCTGCCTTTTCCAAATTCTTCAGCTCTGCCTCGACTGCCGGACGTATTGCGTATGGCACCGGTCTTGCCTTAAAATTTTTTGGAATTGCTGTATCTTCCACTTTTATTGAGGCGGTGATGCCTTTCAAGGTTCCTAGTTTCTCTTGAAACACTTCTTTGGCGTTGGCCAAGATGTCTTTTAATCGTTCAGGTATGATGTCATCATTGTTTTTTTCCTTACTGGTCACCGTCAGTGCCTGAATGGAGTGCCAGTCTAAACGTATCTTCCTTATCCATTCACGTCCCAACAACGGTGGACCACCATCTTGTAGAATGTATAAATACAACTTTTGTATTTCTTTGCCGTTGTATACCACAGGCACCCTTATTTTTCCTTTGGGGTAGACTTTCTGCCCCGTATATGTTTTTAAGATAATGGATGTGTCTTTTAGATGTATATGCCAAAATAGTCTCTCGTAATCTCGTCGATTTATTACGGTTAGAGCTGATCCTGTATCTAGCTCCATTTTAACTGGGGACCCTGCTATTGTGAGGGTAATCCAAATGGTTTGGTAATCCTCTTTGGCAAGTACATTATGTAATTTGAGACAGCTTAGTCTCTTGTTTCCGGAGTCGCTATCGCTATTCTGGTCTTCGGAGCTACTGTCCGCCATCATTTGTACCTTCCTGTACTTTTCTTTATTGATTCTTTGTTTTCTGTCAGTGGATTTATCTTGTCCAGATTGGCATACCCGTGCAATGTGTCCAATCTTACCACATTGCCTGCATGCTTTGCCCTTGAACCAGCAGTCCCTCTGGTTATGGGTGGATCTGCCGCAGCGATAACATCTTCCGAACTCCTGTGTCATTTTATGGGTGCCGAAGTCCTGTGTCTCTTGTTGTATCTCTGCAGCTCCTTTTGCTGCTGCTTCGTATGATACAGCCATACTGAAAGCTTTGTCCAATGTTACATCTTTTTCAGAAAGCAGTCTTTTTTGTGTTCCTTCACTTAAGAGACCGCAAACAAATTTGTCTCGAAGATAATCCGATACTCCTGCTCCGAATTGGCAGTACTTTGATAGCTTTCTTAATTCGGTTAGGTAATCAGCGTTACTTTCATTCTTGTGTTGATTTCTCTTGAAGAACTTGAATCGTTCCGCTATCAGCAGCGGTGTTGGGTTTAAATGCTCCTGCAGGGTATCAACAATTTCTTTAAAAGTTTTGTCCTTTGGTTTGGCTGGAATGATTAAATTTCGTAACAGCCCGTATGTCTTCGCGCCCATTAAGTTCAGAAGTACTGAAGCTTTTTTTTCATCTGTTATTCCATTTGCAGTGCAATAAACCTCTACTCTTTCCACGTATGTGGTCCAATCTTCTATTTCGCCATCAAAAGCCTCAATATTACCAGATTTAGGCATTTCAGAAAAGATATGGCGCTTCCCGCGCTTTTTTTTTTCTCTCTGCAGCAACGATATGGCGCTTCCTGCGCTTTCCCGCCGCTGCTACTGATAACAACGCTGTTTATTCACTGTTGGAGACTCGTTCCCGACGGAGGTCTAAACGCTGACCTGCTTGCCACGCCGGCCGTCTCTCGAGTGCACCCTCCCAGTCCGTTATTGCTTGCCTCCGATTTCGCTGCCTGTCTCAGCTGTAGAGCCCGCCGCTGGAGCTCCAGCCTGACGCCCAGGAAGGATTAGCGCAGTACCTGTCACCAGCTTGGCCAGCTGGTGAAACCACAGTTTCTCTTACTTCCTTGAGTCTTCTGGGCGCTGGAGGAATCGATGTCCTTGAGGTGCTGCCGAATTGCAGGTAAGTCCGTTTCCACTTTGTCGCCACTGTAGTGTCCGTGTGTAGATAAAGACACTGAAGACAGGAGTTGGTTCATAGGTATTTACTAAGCAAGTCTGGGGGGGATTTCTAAAGGATATACACAATACACAGGCTTATATAGCCCAAGTGGCAATTACCGGCATTACGCACACCTGGGGCTCTTAAAGGCACATACACCACAATTGCTCTTAAAGGCACATACACCACAAAAATCTCTTCTCTTCTTGGTTTGGGGAATCTGTAGAATTTTGTGAACCTTACAGCTCCTCCGACAGTGCAGTGCTCCCTCAGTACTGGCACTAGTCTATCAGCCTTGTAGGATTCTCAAAATTCCCACATCTCCCCAGTTATTAGTAAGGGACCCTGAAGGACAAGTTATTAACAAGGGTACCCTAAAAGGGAATGGTTTTTGGACTTCATGGAAAAACCTGCAAGGTTAAAGCAGGACCCTGCAAACAGCATGTCAAGTTCAAAACTCAAAACTTGACATGCTCGGGCCTGTGGGAGACAGCTTGATTTGTGATTTCAAACCAGACAGCTAAAGGAGACAGAACACGCATTCTTCCCTTTAAAAACAAATCAACTCAGGAAATGACTTAATCTTGCACAAACTTAAAGCCATCAAGACTATGAATATATAATCGCTTAGAGTTTGAACTGGCTACCAAGCCAGGAAGATACCGATTTACATTATGCATAACAAACACCGAGACATTAAAAACCATTTAGCAACGGGACAACCACCCAAAAACCAGTTAAGGTGAATGACTACAATCACCTTAACGAGCCCGCCAAAATCAGACAAAGAAATAACCCTGATTTGGCGCGCAGATAACAAACTCAGAAAGAGTATAATTGTAGGCCTACCGGTAACCAAAATGTGTGTGGCATTCGGGATCGACACAACACCAGAGGGGGCCAAGTGAAGCCAACAGGAAGGCTCATGCAACATCACGGTGAGAGGGCACGGTGGGGCAGACTCGACCAAAGACGACTAGGCCGCAACCGCAGCCTTACCGACCACGAGCACCATGGTAATAAAGGGCCGGGTAAACCATACCTTCAGATTATTATCACTGCACAGGTAATGATCTAGGCCACAGCGACCGAGCCGACAACGAAGACCGCCAACCAAACCCCAGCCGCAACAAAACTCAACGACCAGACCACCACCGGAAGAACAAAACCCAAAGTTTTCCACTCTACAAGATAAAGTACCCAACAAAGACTTTATTCCCTGTTGCTAACGAAGGAAAGAAGGTACTTACCCAGACAAATCCACAACCGCGCCCTTACCGCATCTGCGGACTCCACCCAACTGAAGAATCTTCACAGATTCTAAGACTGGGACCACGTGGTGACAGCAGGCCTCAAAGGACACTAGGAGCGAACCCCAAAACCGCAACCGGCTTAACTGACAGGATTCGAACTGTCAAGAAACCCCTATTGGTGAGCATAATCCCTGGCCACATTTAGCACAATTTAGTTAGATATTGGGGGTGGGACAAGGGTAGGGGGATTATTAATGTGATTTTCCCTCATTGTGCTGTGTGTTCCCCATTCTTAATTAAGTGTACTCTTAAATGTCTGTAATTATTCCAGTAATCTGTAATTATTCCAGTAATCTAAGTGTGTAATTTTATTGTGACTCTATTAAACACAGTTTTCTTGTACCAAACCAGTTGTCTATTCCAATTTTGTATTGCAACCTGTAACTAAGTCCGGAGTCTAGAACCACAGGGGTGTGGGAGCGATTCGAACCACTCAAAACCAGTCAGGGGCAAAGCTGACTATACCCACACCACCCCCTAGAGAAATGGCGACCACGGCAGGACTCTGCCAACAGGGGTGCGATACAGTAGACACTGATTCGGAAGAGCAAACTGTAATGGAAGAGAGGATTTCTAATTATGTCTTCAGTAAGGTGAATATCACTAAGAAGTGGATCACTAATCTGTTAAAGGCTGGGCGTCCGGTAGATGCCGCAGCTAAATGGACAGAATGGAAGGATCATAAGAAATCCATAGAAAAGGCAGTCTGGCTGATGTGCTTCAAGAAACAGATCCAGCTTTTGGACAGGCTTGTTGAAGCACAGGCAGCCGAGATACGGGAGTCAGCCCTGGAAGTCCAAACAAGGACTCTAGCAGGGGAGAAGTTACTGGTAGCATTGCAGGCCCTGAACCAGGAAATGGTGCAGTTAATGGGGGAGCATAAGGCCAGGCAGGAATATTTACAGTGCCAGGTCACCGAGGCCAAGAACAATGAGCTGAAGTTGTGGGAAAAGAATGCCTGCCTAGCAAGACAAGTAAGAGAGCAGGAGGAGAAAGTAAAAGACATAAAGGCAGCCTATAAGATAGCGAGCGCACAGGGGTTTGAGGATGCAGATCATGGTCCCTGCCAGGAACAGATAGAGAATCTGAGCCTTGCGCTAAGGAAGGCAAAGGGCATGGTGTGCCTCATAAGCCCGAAGGCAGCCCAGGTTGACTTTACAGGGAACGAGGGGAGAACAATTCAGACCTCACGGGTAGTGCCAAGGGACAACCCGGTGGAGGAGCAGGAGGACCCACGACCACCACCCATAGCGCCAGGTTTCAGCGAGGTCTGACAGCAAGGGGGTGTGGAGTTAGGGGTAGAAGCTGAGGTGGAAAAACCCCCGCCAGCGAAGCTGGGACCGGGGCCGATGTGCCCGGCCCAGCAGCGAAGGTTTGGCCCACCCGCTGAGGAAGGGGAAGAGGGACCCCTCCAAAACCAGTTCGTAGTTCCCTACGGCACCCAACAGCTTAGGGCCATGGTGAGCCATATACCAAAACTTGCAGAGAATGGGGACCCCTCGGTCCACTTCAGGGAAGTGGAACAGGCAGCCAGCATCAACGATGCTGAGCAGGCCAAAATGTTGCTATTCTCCCTGGAGAGTAAGCTCCTACAGTCCCTCTCTGACCAGTGTAAGAGGGGACAGTGCGAGTATGGGGTGCTCAGGGAGGAAGTTCTTGAGGCCATGGGGATGAATGAGGGAAGTCCTTTCTCCCGAGTGGAGAAGACAGTGCAGCTCGCAGGGGAAACCCTGCAGGCTTTCGCGGACAGGTTGTGGCCGGTGTACAGGAGTGCCTGTACTGGGGCACCTGACCGGGCTAACCTGGACCAGGATCAGCTGGTCCACTGACTCCGTTGCCTTGTGGCAAACAGCTTGCCACAGGTCAGGGCCAAGGCAGGAATGTGGTTTGACCCAAAGAATCCCCTGACTACCAAACTGATGGTGATCAGACAATTGACCCTAGCTTACCGGAATGGTAGGGGAACCGATGCACACCCACCTAAAGGGAAGGTGCATGAAGTAAAACCCGGACAGGGTAGGAAGGAGTGGCATCAGGAGGGGAATAACCCCTCCAACACAAAGTTTAACTGTTATGGGTGTGGGAAGGATGGACACTGGAGGAAGGAGTGTAGAAATCCCTGGAAGGATAAAAAGGGAAAGAATTCCTCAGCCCCAGCCCAAAAGGCAGAGATAGAAATCCCTCCCGCCACAGTCGAGTCCTTTTTGGACGCAATGAGGTCCCTATTGACTGGCCCAGGGAAGGTAGCAGCCACCGCTGGTGCTCTGACCCCATCCGCCCCATCCAACCCACAGCCCTGACTAGAGCCAGCGCAGCCTGTTCACCTGTATTCCCTGAAGTACGACTTATGGAAGAGGCCCCTCGTTGAGATGGAGGTAGAAGAGGTGAAAGGGACCTATCTGTTGGACACGGGGGCATCATGCACCGTGATCCCATTAAGCTAACCCCACCACCTCACCTCTATTTAATGGGATCCCATACAGTCTGTCGGGATTCACAGGTAAAGAACAGGCAGGCTCATTTTCCATCCCGCTGTCCATTCGCTTAGGAACACTCCGCTCTAAGTGGACCTGTATCCTAATGAAGTGGGAAGTGGAGGGTGGAAAAGGGATCCTGGGAGCCGACTTTATTGTGGGCCACGGGATCCTAGTGGATTTAAGGAATCATTGCCTATGGGGGGCAAACACAGGAAAGGAAGGCGGAGTAGTAGTCATCCCAGGGAAACAGGGGAAGGGGACCCTGTGCACCATGAAGCCTAAAGAGGGTTATAACCTCGAGCTCATGGTCAATAATACCCCAAAGTAGTTCCAGGCATTTGTGCGAGCCCACCTAGTCACATTTGCCACACACAAGCACGACTGTGGGAGGGTCAACGGGTTCGAGGTCAGTGTAGATGGGGACCCTACAGCCCGACCACAAAAGCAGTACAACTTCCCCAGGGAAGTGGAGCCAGACATGGAAGCAGCCATGTCCTCCTTAGTGCAACAGGGGGTCCTGAGACCGATAGCCACCCACGTGAACTCTCTACTGTGGCCGGTTAGAAAACCGGACAACTCCTGGAGGGCCACAATGGACTATCGGGTGCTCAACAGTAACATCCCAGCCTGTGCACCCACGGTAGCAGCAGTTGCCGACCTGATAGGAAGTCTCCCAGCATCCGCGACCACTTTCACGGTGCTGGATATTTCCAACGGTTTTTGGTCCATCCCTTTAAGGAGAGAGGATCAGTACAAGTTTGCCTTTACTTTTAAAGGGCAACAGTACACTTGGAACTGTTTGCCTCAGGGTTTCCACAATAGCCCCAGCATTTTCCACCAATGCATGGCAAACAGTCTAAAGGGCTTCAGCCAGCCCAGGCAGTTAGTACAGTATGTGGATGACCTGCTCCTATTCACGGATTCGAGAGAGGAGCATGGCCCACTACTAGCTGAACTGCTGGAACTGCTCAGGCAGGAGGGTTTTAAAGTGAACCCAAAGAAAGCGCAGATCGGCCAGCAGGAGGTGAAATTCCTGGGCCTGACCGTACGCGCTGGGGAAAGGGCCATAGATAAAGCTAGAAGGGAAGCGGTACAGGAGTTACCAGTCCCCAACACAGTCACAGGAGTGAGATCTTTTCTAGGGCCAACCGGGTACTGCAGAAACTTTATTGAGGACTATGCAGCCACAGCAGCCCCTCTGCTCCGACTCCTACATAAGGGAGTGGAGTGGGTTTGGGATGGGGGTTGCCAGGCAGCATTTGTCAGGCTCAAAAGGGATCTGCAGACCGCACCAGCTCTAGGGGCCATAGATGGGGGGGAAGAGTTCTTTCTGGAGGTAGCAGCCAGCGGGGACAGCCTGAGTGCTGTGCTGCTCCAAGAGCGGCATGGCAGGCTGAGGCCGGTGGTCTACTCCTCCAGGATACTTACGGATGTGGAGAAGAGCTACTCCAATTGTGAGAGGCACCTTTTGGCCACACATTGGGCTGTGAAAAGATCGCTGATCTTCACAGGCCCCTCTCCCATCACCCTCCTCACCCATCACACGCCCACCCAAATGCTCCTGGACGGGAGAATCAAGGATGGGACAGTGAGCAGTGCCCGCATTGCTCGCTGGACCCTGCTTCTCTCACAGATGGACCTGAAAGTAAAAGGGCTCTGCGAGCCCAAGCTCGCAGCTAACTTGGTATATCCTGGAACAGCCCACCGGTGTTCCATAGAAGGGGTTTGGGAAGTAGACATAGGTTTGCGGGCCGGAATACACCCCACAGGCCGCGAAATCTATGTGGATGGCTCCAGTACAGTATCTGCTGGTGAGCGACTCACAGGGTGTGGAGTTTATGACCCAGCGGCAAATGTTGCCCTGGCAATTAAGCTCCCCAGCACCATGAGCGCCCAGCAGGCTGAACTGTCCGCGGTAGTGTACGTTGTTACACACCCCGAAATCTTCCCCACCCCATACACGATTTGCTCGGACAGCATGTTCACATACAATTCGTGTACGGAGTACCTGGCCATCTGGTCCTGCGGATACACCTCCGCTGACGGGAGACCCCTCACAGTGAAACCCCTGCTGGAAAAAATCTTAGCAGCAGTGGGGGAAGAAGGGGAAGTTTTCATCCATAAGGTGAAAGCCCATTCCTCCACAGAACCCCGAAGTAAGGATAACCAGCAGGCCGACGTGCTAGCTAAGGAGGGTGCCCGCACCGGCACTTTCTGGGACCCATATGGGTCCAGTCCTATAGCAGCAGTCCGGGGTAGGGATGGGACACAAGGGATTGCAGGGATAGCTTTAACCCCGGACCTTAAGACGGTCCAAACCCAAGACCCCGTCCTCAAGGCAGTCCTCAGTGCAGTGGCTGAGGGGAAAAGGGTAGAGGGCCCTTATGGCACAGCAGCCCTCTCTGTGAAGGAAGGCATGCTGTTTAGGGGAGAACAATGGGTAGTACCACAGCAGCACAAGAGGGAATTCCTTCAACTGGCCCATGAGGGTCCAGGAGCGGGGCCTCCCGGGCCTGAGACCACCTGGCAGCGGGTGGAACAGGCGGATGGTGGCCAGGACTCAGGGAAGATGTCCGCAAGTTCTGCGCCAGCTGTCTGGTGTGTGCTGCTAACAACCCTGACTCCCACAAAAGGAAGGTACCTATGGGACACATCAGGAGGGTAGAGGGACCATGGCAGTTGATCCAGGTCGACTACATCGGGCCCCTACCCACCGCCCAGGGAGGCTATGAGTACTGCCTAGTCCTGGTGGACATGTTCACAAAGTGGGTAGAAGCCTTCCCCTGCCGAACAGCCATAGCTCTGGGTACAGCCAGGATCCTGGTCAGGGAGGTGTTCTCGCGATGGGGGCTACCACAGTATGTGGTGTCCGACCAAGGGAGTCACTTTACCGGGCAGGTCATGCAGAATACCCTTATGCTGCTCGGCATTGAGGGGAAATGGCACATTGCACACAACCCACAGTCCTCAGGGATTGTGGAGAGGATGAACAGGACCTTGAAAGAAAGGCTGAGGAAAGAGACGGTGGACTCACCTAGAAAATGGGCAGAGGTCCTACCGTTGGTCCTGATGGGGATCCGAGCCAGCCTGTCAAAAAGCACGGGGTATTCCCCACACGAGCTGATGACTGGCAGAGTTATGCGGACCCCCACCCATGTACTAGCCCCGGTGCTCACAGAAGGTCAGCTCAGGGAGGTGAACCGGGACCGTTTCGCCAGGAACCTATTTGAGCACCTTAAACAGGTCCACGGGCAGGCGGCTGGGAACATGGGAAAGCAGCATCGGAGTAACCGATTGCTGTTAGAACCCCGAACACACCACGAGTGGGAGATAAGGGATCAGGTTATGGTTCGAAATTTTGCTCGGGTAGGAAGTCTAGAACCGTTATACATGGGGCCCTACAGCATTGTAGACAAGGCAAGCCCCATGGTATACGCCATAAAGATGCCTCGGCGCATCAAATGGTTCCATATTAACCAATGTGTTATGTATTGCGTGTTCTCCTCCCACCTGTGGTGGCGCTGTTACAGGAGATAAATGGTTGGGTATTCTCTCGGTTAAGTTTAGCTCTCTTTGTTCGGAACTTGCCAGAACTTCCTTTCCTTCCAATAAAGCACTTCATGTTTGAATCTCTGAGTTCTGAGTCCTAAATTGTGTCTAGGTAGAAAGGTACCGACACAACACAATGCAAATTGTTTAAGCCTGAGAGAAGGGAACAGCCAGTTAGGGCAAGGTCTGAGGATAGAAATCCTCAGCCTGCAGCGGGAGCAAACTCACAGACTGCACAGGCAGGTGCAGTGGCTTGTTTTAAGGGAGGGGCCATCCCACCCAATGTTTGGGACCCTCCCCCACTCATCTGGGACTTAGACGAAGTGGGACCTGGGGGCGAGGACCCTGCCCCTAACCCAGGTTTAGGAGAGGTGGAATGTGAGGGCGAGGACCCTCAGCCTGCAGCACCAGGCTGCGTAGAGTTGCCTGCCCCAGCACAGGTTCAGGAGAGGCAAAGCCTGAGGATACAAATCCCCAGCCAGCGGTAGAGGAAAGTTCACAGACCGCACAGGAGGGGGCAGTGGTTCGTGTTAAAGACCCACCAGCCAGAAAACCCCCACCAGCCAAAGTCCCTAGAAGGCCCCCACGTACGCCACGGCCAAAGAAACCGTGGTCACCGGTTCCCCAGTTTAAAAGGGCAGCCTCTCGAGTCAGGGATCAATCTGAGGGCAGAGGTCCCCAACCAGCAGCCACAGGCTGCGAGGGACCAAAGGTACAGGACAGGGCAGCCACACCGAAGGGAGTAGTGTGCTGCAGCCCGAACAGGGATTAGCCTGGTCACCTGGAGACAGGCGGCGGATGTACATAGCTTCTGTTATTTAAGTTTGGATGTTTTAGTTTAAGTTAAGTTTGGGTGTTTTAGTTTAATTTAAATAAGGTGATTGGTAGTTTAAATATTATTGTTTTAAGAGTGTTTGTATTGGGTCGAGGTCACAAGACACGACTATGCTTTACCCAAGCCAGAGAATCTTCTCGGGACCTGGCTACATGCTCTTGTGTCTCTTTACAGAAGGGATTTCGAAATGAAGGGGGGCATACTCCTACTCGCCCTGATAGGAATGAGCACTGGGAAGCGAGGTGACGTGGAGGACTCCCACATCTATGGGTGCTCAGGAGAGAGAGCACCGGTTGTGACTGCTGGGGGCGATGAATGAGGCGTGGAGGAGCTCGCCATCTATTCCCATGAGGGAAGATGGCCAGGGTGGCTGGGATCTAACTCCACCCGGTACTCCAGCCAGAATGGGTTCACCTATGGGGAGGCCTCCCTCCTCTGCCCCAGCATACAGGTTGTGGCTACATGGGTCGGGGTCACACAGAATCACAGAATCACAGAAACCCCACAGTGCAGATAGAGGCCATTTCAGCCCATCGAGCCTGCACTGACACATATCCCACCCGATCCCCGTAACGCCTACACCAACACATATCCCACCCTATCCCTATAACCCCACGTATTTAAGCCCCCTAACACTAAGGGTCAATTTATCATAGCCAATCAACCTAACCCACACATCTTTGGACTGTGGGAGGAAACCGGAGCACCCGGAGAAAACCCACGCAAACACGGGGAGAATGTGCAAACTCCACACAGACAGTCGCCCGAGGCCGGATTCGAACCCGGGTCTCTGGCGCTGTGAGGCAACAGTGCTAACCACTATGCCACCGCGCTGAAGAGAAACGCGTGTGCCTGACCTGCAGAGGACAGATTCCCCTGGGAAGGTGGTGGTGGCTCAGGAAGCTGAGCACAGACATGGGGGACCGTACAGCTGATTGGGAACAGCTAGGGAACGACACCTACCGGACGGTCACAGGGACCCAAGGGGGAACTAGTGTGTGCTGGGATAAGTGGTGGGAGTCGGAACAGGGAATTTATGTCTGCATGTAGGGTTCGCAAAGGGCCTGCCCCATGGGCATATCCATCATCTTCTCTGCATCATGGCAGTGTAGGGGTTTCACAAAATTCCCCTATTTTTCTCTGAAGATTGAAAATATTGGTCCACATCGTGGACGAAGAATTGGGTGATGTGACTTGTCTACAGTGTTTTAAAATGTGCCTAGAACCGCGAAGGACTGCTCTGAGCTGGGCTACGCATGGACTACAACACGGAATCGAGGAGGTTTGTGGAGGTGTTCACACACATTGAGACAACATATCTTAATAAAATCATTCCCTGGAGTTTGGGCAATCATAAAAGGTTGTAGGTAAAAAGAGGGAGGAGGTCCTACAAGCTGAATTTAGGGAGTTAGGTGCTAAATTGAAAAGTAGGACCTCAAAGGTAGTAATCTCTGGATTGCTACCAGTGCCACGAGCTAATAAGTTTAGAGAGAGTAAGATAGATAAGCTAAATACGTGGCTTGAGCAGTGGTGCAAGGGAGAGGGATTTAAATTCCTGAGGCATTGGAACCAGTTCTTGGGGAGGAGTGACCTGTACCAAGGGGACGGTCTACACCTGAACTGTGAGGGAGCCGATGTCCTCGGGGTAATATTTTCTAGGGCGGTTCGGGAGGATTTAAACTAATTTGGCAGGGGGATGGGAACCTAGGTAGTGGAAAAGAGGGAAGTCATATGAAGTCAGAAATAGATGGTAGAAAGGTGAGAAGCAATAAGCAAAGGAGAGAAACACAAAGGGCCAAACTAATTCATAATGAGAGTGTGAAAAAAGCAAGCCTGAAGGCTTTGTATCTTAATGCTAGAAGCATTAGGAACAAGGTGGATGAATTAGTTGTGGAAATAGAGGTAAACAAGTATGATTTGATTGGGATTACAGAAACGTGGCTGCAGGGTGGGCAAGGCTGGGAACTTAACATCCAGGGATATACAATATTTAGGAAGGATCGGCAAAAAGGTAGGGGAGGTGGGGTAGCATTGCTGGTAAAGGAGGGGATTAATGCAATGGAAAGGAAGGATATTAACTCGGATGAAACGGAATCTGTATGGGTAGAAATGAGAAATAGCAAGGGGAGGAAAACGTTAGTGGGTGTGATATATAGGCCTCCAAATAGTAATATGGAGGTGAGGGAAGGCATAAAAAGGGAAATTAGAGAAGCGTGCGATAAGAGCACAGCTGTCATCATGGGTGACTTTAATTTACATATTGATTGGACTACCCAAATTAGTAAAAATTCTGAGGAGGAGGAATTCCTGGAATGTTTTCGGGACGGTTATCTGGACCAATATGTCGAGGAGCCGACTCGAGATCAGGCCATTTTAGACTGGGTATTGTGCAATGAGAAGGGACTTATCAGCAATCTTCTTGTACGAGGCCCCTTGGGTCAGAGCGATCATAATATGATCGAGCTCTCAGTCGAGATGGAGAGTGAGGAAATTGAATCAGAGACTAAGGTCCAGAACTTAAATAAAGGGAATTACGAGGGTATGAGACGGGAATTGGGTAAGATTGATTGGGTGGTGTTTCTGGGGGGATTGACAGTGGATAGACAATGGCAAGCATTCAAAGATAGAATGGAAGAATTCCAGAACATGTTTATACCGGTTTGGCATAAAAATAAACCTAAAAAGGTGACTCAACCGTGGATAACGAGGGAAATTAGGGACAGCATAAAATCAAAAAAAGGGCATATCAACTGGCAAAAAAAAGCACCAGACCGGAAGATTGGGGGCAGTACAGGATACAGCAAAAGAGGACAAAGGGATTAATCAGGAAGGGGAAAATAGAATACGAAAGTAAACTTGCAGCAAACATAAAGACAGACTGCAAAAGCTTTTATCGGTATATCAGGAGGAAAAGACTGGTAAAATCCCAAGTCGGTCCCTTGCAGTCCGATTCGGGAGAATATATAATGGAGAATAAGGAAATGGCAGACCAATTAAACTCATACTTTGGTTCTGTATTCACAAAGGAGGACACAAATAACCTCCCAGGAATATCGGCAAACATAGGGACTAATGAGAGGGAGGAGCTGACAGAAATTAGTATCTCTAGGGATATGGTGTTGGGTAAGTTGAGGGGACTGAAGGCCGACAAATCCCCGGGGCCTGATAAACTACATCCTAGGGTACTTAAGGAGGTGGCCCTGGAGATAGCAGATGCTCTAAGGATCATCTTCCGGAACTCCATTGACTCGGGAACAGTACCCGTGGATTGGAGGGTAGCTAATGTTACCCCAATATTTAAAAAGGGGGGTAGAGAGAAAGCAGGGAATTATAGACCAGTAAGCCTTACATCGGTTGTGGGCAAAATGCTAGAGTCCATTATTAAGGATAAAATAGCGGAGCACTTGACAAATGGGGAAAGGATCGGACAGAGTCAACATGGATTTACAAAGGGTAAATCGTGTTTGACTAATCTGCTGGAATTTTTTGAGGAGGTAACTGGTAGAATAGATGGGGGAGAGCCAGTGGATGTGGTGTACCTTGACTTCCAGAAAGCCTTCGATAAGGTTCCACACAAAAGATTATCATGCAAAATTAAGGCTCATGGGATTGGGGGCAAAGTATTAACGTGGATAGAGAACTGGCTGGCAGATAGAAAACAGAGAGTTGGAATAAACGGCTCGTTTTCGGAGTGGCAGGCAGTGACCAGCGGGGTGCCGCAAGGATCTGTCCTGGGACCCCAGCTGTTCACAATATATATAAATGATCTGGATCAGGGAATTGGATGCAATATTTCCAAATTCGCTGACGACACTAAACTAGGAGGAGGGGTGGGCTCTGATGAGGATGTCAGGAGGCTACAGTGCGATTTGGACAGGTTGGGGGAATGGGCGGATACGTGGCAGATGCACTATAATGTGGATAAATGCGAGGTTATCCACTTTGGGGGTAAAAACAGGAGGGTAGATTATTATCTAAATGGCAATAGATTGGGAGATGGGGAAGTGCAGAGGGACCTGGGTGTTCTTGTGCACCAGTCACTGAAGGAGAGCATGCAGGTGCAACAGGCGATTAAGAAGGCAAATGGTATGTTGGCCTTCATATCAAGGGGGTTCGAGTATAGGAATAGGGATACCTTACTACAGCTGTACAAGGTGCTGGTGAGACCGCATCTGGAGTATTGTGTACAGTTTTGGTCGCCCCATCTGCGGAAGGATGTTCTTGCCATGGAAAGAGTGCAACGGCGATTCACCAGGCTGATACCTAGAATGGCGGGAATGACCTACGAAGAGAGATTAAATAGTTTGGGCTTGTACTCACTGGAGTTTAGAAGATTGAGAGGGGATCTCATCGAAACATATAAAATTATGGCAGGCCTGGACAGGCTGAATTCAGAGAGAATGTTTCCAATGGCCGGGGAGCACAGAACCAGGGGCCACAGTCTAAAAATAGCGGGCAAATCATTTAAAACAGAGATGAGGAAGAATTTCTTCACTCAAAGAGTGGTGAGCCTGTGGAATTCCCTGCCACAGAGGGCTGTGAAGGCTAATTCAATAAATATTTTCAAGAGAGAATTGGATATATTTCTGAAGGCTAAGGGGATTAAGGGTTACGGAGAAAAGGCGGGGACGGGGTACTGAACTGGTAAGATCAGCTATGATCTCAGACGAAGATCAGCCATGATCTCATTGAATGGCGGAGCAGGCTCGAAGGGCCGAATGGCCTACTCCTGTTCCTATCTCTATGTATCTATGTATGTTTTAAAATGGCCAGAGAAAGCTTGGCCAAAAGGACAAAGCAGCAAAACAGCTGACAGCGAGTTGTCTGTGTGAAAAAGTGGGAGGATACGGGGCTGTGAGTCAGACCTGCCAATCAAAGGGAGGTTTCCTTCGAAGCACTTGAAGTTGCTTATTTACTTAAGAGATTTGAGAAAACCGCAGGACAATCGATTTGAAACTGCTTCTGTTTACACAGCCATTCAACGCATTCACAGACAATGATAGATTGAAACCCTGGAACGGATTTTGATCTGCAACAGTTTAAGAACTGAATGGGTTTAAATCACCCAGCGTTTTGGACAATAGGGCCTTGCATTCCCTTTTGTTTTAGCCCAGGTGAGCTCCAGATGTGGGCGGGAACATTTCGGCCCCACAGTGCAGACACACTAACCCAGTCCAACCACTTTGAGTTAGCCAATCACAGCTTTTCTCTTGTGAATTGGAACTTTTTGGGCGCGAATTTTCCAGACAGACAAACAGCAGGGGCGGGGGGGCTCACCAAGTATATATGATAGCTCTAGGTAGAAAGGTACCGACACAACAAGTGGCAACGAGGAGCGGATGAATCTGCGTACGTTACGGGTGCAGTGAATAAACAGAAAATTTAATTTGAAACGTGAGCTGGCTACTATATTAGGAAACATCGGTGATTTTGATGAAAATGTGGAGCAATGGATCGCATATACGGAACGTTTTGACTATTTTGTATTGGCGAATGCGGTGGCAAATGAAAAGGTCATGCCTACCTTTTTGAGTGTAATCGGGCCGAAGACTTTCAATTTACTTCGCAGCCTCGTGCAGCCAGATAAGCCAGGAACTAAAACATATAAGCAACAAGTGGAAATTCTTGGAGCACATTTTTCACCAAAACCTCTGGTTATTGCTGAGAGATTTAGATTTCACAAACAGAATCAAGAGGAGGGGGAATCAGTGACGATGTTTATTGCTGCTTTAAAAAGGTTGTCGGAACACTGCCAGTTCAAGGAGGTGCTGAATGACACCATTAGAGACAGACTTGTGTGTGGTCTGCAAAATGCAGCCACACTGAAGCGCCTTCTTACTGAGGACAACCTTACTCTTGAAAAGGCCATTGAAGTTAGTGGCCTAGAAATTCAGTGCCCTTAGCGCCGATTTTGCGGCGCTAGAGGGCCTAGCGCTGCAATTGGCGCTGGCGCCTAAATTGCCTGGGGCCCTTCCGCCGCGGTAGACCGGTAGCGCTGCGCCGGCACCGATGACGTCATCGGTGTGTGCAGCGTCCCGGTTGCCATGCTGACGGGCCCCAGCGCCGAAATTCAGTTGCGGCCGCCTCGCCCGTGGCAGCCGCAACTAAGACTCTGGCAACAGAGTCCAACATGTTTTTGCGCCGGCGCATTAAAGGCCCCGCGGCGGCCGGCCGCTTTCCCGCCGGCCGCCTGGCCGCAGCTCCCTCCCCGGACTTCCCCCCCCCCCCCGGAACAGAAGCAAGCCCGGCACTTGTCCGAGGTGCCGGGCTCATTTTTAAAAAGATTTTCGCGGGCTGCGGCCGGGTGCAGGCAGCTCCTCCTTAAGGGAAGGAGGAGGCCTGCACTTCCCGAACCTGCCGCACCGCAGCGGGCGCCGCAGCGCCGGAATAGCGCCGAAATTCAGCGCGTTGCACCAGTTTTCAGGCGCAAACAGCTCTCAGCAGCGCCGGCAGCCGTTTGGGCGCAGAACTATTGAATTTTGGGCCCGACCAGCGCGACTTAGCTCCGGCACTAACTTCCGGCGCTAAAGCCCTGGCTGCGCCAGAACTCAATTTCTAGGCCAGTGTCTCCATGGAGATGGCGGAAAAGGAGGCTCACCAGTTGAGTTCAACAGGGAAAGTTCACAAGGTGTCGTCTGAGCCTAAAGGTGCGCGGAACAGCACATGTTACCGTTGTGGGAAAATGGGCCATCACGCTAATGACTGCTGGTGTACGGAGCTGGAATGCCGAAATTGTGGCAGAAAGGGTCACATTGAACGCGCCTGTAGAGGTAAAAAAAGAACAGACAGAGCTGGGAAGCATGGAAGCAAAATGTCTGTATTTGGACAAGAGAGGAAAACGAGTGTTCATTCAGTGCAGTATGATGGAACAAGCAAAACAGAGGGGAGCGACACCTCTGAGGAGTTGCAGGTGGTTCAAATGGCTACTGGGTGTCACCACTGGTGGAGGGACAATCAGTGCGGATGGAGGTGGACACAGGCGCGGCTGTGTCCCTTGTTTCAGACACTGTCTGCATCTTACCCTTCAGCCAACAAACATTGTGCTAAAGACGTATACCGGCGAACCTGTGGCCATGAGAGGCGTCATTGAGGTGACAGTTAAATTAAACGGACAGACTGCAAAACTGCCACTATATGTGGTTAAGGGAAATTACCCATCGCTACTGGGACGTGCGTGGCTAGAGAAAATCACGCTGGACTGGCCTGCAGTCCGCATGATGTCAAAAGGGGAGTCAGGTCTGACTGCAGTGTTAAACAAACATGCAGAACTCTTCAATGGGGAACTTGGGAGCATGAAAAAGATCAGCGTGAGACTGGACATTAAACATTAAACCTGACAGCAAGCCGAAGTTTCACAAAGCCGGAACTGTACCCTATGCAATTAGGCCAAAAGTTGAGGCTAACTTGGAGGCCTTAGTCGAGAATGGAGTCCTGGAGCCTGTGAGCGTGAGCAAATGGGCCACACCCATTGTTCCTGTCCTGAAAAAGGATGGATCTGTTCGAATCTGTGAGGATTTTAAAGTGACTATTAACCCGGTGCTGTCTGTGGAACAGTACCCTCTTCCCCTCATTGATGATCTTTTTACAGGCCTGGCTGGAGGGCAAAAGTTCAGCAAAATAGACTTATGCCAGGCTTATCTACAAATGCATGTTGATGACAAATCAAAGGAGCTGCTGACAATTGTGACACACAAGGGGCTATACAGGTACTGCCGCCTTCCGTTTGGAATTACGTCGGCCCCTGCTCTATTCCAAAGGGCAATGGATCAGATTTTGAGTGGACTGCCAGGAGTCCAGTGCTACCTGGACGACATCCTTGTCACTGGGACAAATGAGGAGGACCATCTTCTGAACTTGGATGCGACACTACAACGACTGAAAGAGTACGGACTCAGAGTTCGTAAAGACAAATGTGAATTCTTTCAGTCTTCAGTTGAGTACCTGGGGCATGTGATTGACGCTACTGGCCTGCATAAGGCGCCGCCAAAGGTCAAGGCGATCGTGGAGGCCCCAGCACCCCAGAATGTGAGCCAGTTACATTCATTTCTGGGGCTACTTAACTACTATGGGAAGTTTATTCCAGACTTAGCAACATTGCTGAAGCCGTTACATCAGTTGCTATGTCAAGGCAAAACATGGAAATGGACTGAACTGTGCAACGAAGCTTTCGTCCAAGCAAAGAAAGCATTGCTGAATTCGGAGGTCCTGACACACTTCGACCCAAAGCTACCCGTGCAGCTAGCATGTGATGCATCACCATATGGTGTGGGAGCAGTCATATCCCACATCATGCCTTCGGGTGAAGAGAAACCTATCGCCTTCGCATCACGCACCTTGAACAAGGCCGAGAGTAACTATGCGCAGATCGAGCGCGAGGCCTTGGGAATCGTTTTTGGAATTCGAAAATTTCATCAGTACCTGTTTGGGAGAAGGTTCACACTCCTGACAGACCACCGTCCATTGACTTCAATCTTCGGGCCCCACACCGGAATTCCGTCTCTCGCTGCAAGCAGGATGCAAAGGTGGGCTTTACTGTTGTCAGGACACACATACGACATCAAATATCGCAAATCAGACTTGCACGGCAACGCAGACGGTCTCTCGAGGCTACCCTTGCCTGTTACTCCCCCAGAGCCTCGTCAGATAGACATCTTCTACTTTAGACAAGTGGAGGGAGCACCTGTCACGGCAGTTCAGGTGCGAAGGTACACCCGCAACGATCCAGTCCTGTCTGAGGTAATGGACGATGTCATTCGAGGGAGAGCGATAGGAGATTCTCCTAGTTTGAAACCTTACGTTTCAAAAAGAAATGAGTTCTCCGTCCAGGCAGGTTGTCTTCTTTGGGGACGCCGTGTCATCATTCCGCCACCTCTGAGGGAACCTATACTGCAACAACTTCATACAGGGCACAGTGGGATGGTTCGGATGAAGGAAATGGCAAGAAGCTACTTCTGGTGGCCAGGTCTCGATGGGAATATTGAGGAGAAAGCCAAAACATGTTCCCCATGTCAAAGGGTCCGGAATGTTCCACAGCTGGCAACCCTACACCCCTGGGATTGGCCTGCAGAAGTGTGGCAGCGAGTACATGTGGACTTCGCCGGTCCTTTTGAAGGGAAGATGTTTATGGTGGTTGTGGACGCTCGTAGCAAGTGGCCGGAGGTCGCTGTGATGAGGTCTACCACGGCAGAGAAAACAATTGAGAAACTTGGTGAGATGTTCAGCCGTTATGGCTCACCGGAACAACTCGTAAGTGACAACGGTCCACAATTTGTATCACAGGAGTTTGCAACCTTCCTGCATGTGAATGGTGTCCAACACATCAGGTCTGCGCCCTATCATCCCTCTACTAACGGCCAGGCAGAAAGGTTTGTGCAAACTTTGAAGCACGCCTTGAAGGCATCGCAAGGTCAGGGCTCAATCCACCAACGTCTGAACAGCTTCCTGTTGTCCTACAGGAACGAGCCGCATGCCACAACCAAAACTTCCCCCGCTTCGCTCATGATGAAGAGGCAGTTGCGGACAAGTTTTGACTTACTCAAACCTCCAAGGGCAGAGCAGGTTGTCCATCGTCAACAACAAGCTCAAGTTGAAAAGAGAGAGAAAAGAGCCAAGGAGAGACGGTTTCATCCGGGAGAGCACGCCCTAGCTCGAAACTACAACACTGGACCGAAATGGATTCCTGCTACGGTGATCACGCAGACGGGGCCCTGTGTCTTACACGGTTGAGACTGCTGAGGACGTCGCCTGGAGAAGACACACAGATCAACTGTTGCTAGGAGCAGAGACAGCCACAGAGGCTCCAACGGCTGGTTGGCCTGAACTGTTTCCGAATGATACCGCAAACCAGCATCCTTTGCCACAGTGCTCTTCTCCAACACAGGAAGTCAAAGAGACTGTTCCACCTGTGCAAACTCCTGACTTTCAACTGACACAGGCACCTTCTCCATCCAGGCCTGTGTCAATGCCTACTGCTGTGGAAGCCAGCAATGACCGCCGGTATCCTGTCAGAGAGCGGCGGCCTCCGAGACGCTTGGATCTGTAGGCTTAGTGGCTTACCCACAAGACTGGGGCAGAATAAACCCCAGGGTAAAGTCAGGGTTTGAGGCAGTCTACCTCTACCCTTGGTTAGTTGAGTGTATTGAAAGTAACTTACTTATTGAGGAATAATGTGGACCTTCCATTTAAGAGGGGAGGAAATGTTATGTATTGTGTGTTCTCCTCCCACCTGTGATGGCGCTGTTACAGGAGATAAATGGTTGGGTATTCTCTCGGTTAAGTTTAGCTCTCTTTGTTCGGAACTTGCCAGAACTTCCTTTCCTTCCAATAAAGCACTTCATGTTTGAATCTCTGAGTTCTGAGTCCTAAATTGTGTCTAGGTAGAAAGGTACCGACACAACACAATGCAAATTGTTTAAGCCTGAGAGAAGGGAACAGCCAGTTAGGGCAAGGTCTGAGGATAGAAATCCTCAGCCTGCAGCGGGAGCAAACTCACAGACTGCACAGGCAGGTGCAGTGGCTTGTTTTAAGGGAGGGGCCATCCCACCCAATGTTTGGGACCCTCCCCCACTCATCTGGGACTTAGACGAAGTGGGACCTGGGGGCGAGGACCCTGCCCCTAACCCAGGTTTAGGAGAGGTGGAATGTGAGGGCGAGGACCCTCAGCCTGCAGCACCAGGCTGCGTAGAGTTGCCTGCCCCAGCACAGGTTCAGGAGAGGCAAAGCCTGAGGATACAAATCCCCAGCCAGCGGTAGAGGAAAGTTCACAGACCGCACAGGAGGGGGCAGTGGTTCGTGTTAAAGACCCACCAGCCAGAAAACCCCCACCAGCCAAAGTCCCTAGAAGGCCCCCACGTACGCCACGGCCAAAGAAACCGTGGTCACCGGTTCCCCAGTTTAAAAGGGCAGCCTCTCGAGTCAGGGATCAATCTGAGGGCAGAGGTCCCCAACCAGCAGCCACAGGCTGCGAGGGACCAAAGGTACAGGACAGGGCAGCCACACCGAAGGGAGTAGTGTGCTGCAGCCCGAACAGGGATTAGCCTGGTCACCTGGAGACAGGCGGCGGATGTACATAGCTTCTGTTATTTAAGTTTGGATGTTTTAGTTTAAGTTAAGTTTGGGTGTTTTAGTTTAATTTAAATAAGGTGATTGGTAGTTTAAATATTATTGTTTTAAGAGTGTTTGTATTGGGTCGAGGTCACAAGACACGACTATGCTTTACCCAAGCCAGAGAATCTTCTCGGGACCTGGCTACATGCTCTTGTGTCTCTTTACAGAAGGGATTTCGAAATGAAGGGGGGCATACTCCTACTCGCCCTGATAGGAATGAGCACTGGGAAGCGAGGTGACGTGGAGGACTCCCACATCTATGGGTGCTCAGGAGAGAGAGCACCGGTTGTGACTGCTGGGGGCGATGAATGAGGCGTGGAGGAGCTCGCCATCTATTCCCATGAGGGAAGATGGCCAGGGTGGCTGGGATCTAACTCCACCCGGTACTCCAGCCAGAATGGGTTCACCTATGGGGAGGCCTCCCTCCTCTGCCCCAGCATACAGGTTGTGGCTACATGGGTCGGGGTCACACAGAATCACAGAATCACAGAAACCCCACAGTGCAGATAGAGGCCATTTCAGCCCATCGAGCCTGCACTGACACATATCCCACCCGATCCCCGTAACGCCTACACCAACACATATCCCACCCTATCCCTATAACCCCACGTATTTAAGCCCCCTAACACTAAGGGTCAATTTATCATAGCCAATCAACCTAACCCACACATCTTTGGACTGTGGGAGGAAACCGGAGCACCCGGAGAAAACCCACGCAAACACGGGGAGAATGTGCAAACTCCACACAGACAGTCGCCCGAGGCCGGATTCGAACCCGGGTCTCTGGCGCTGTGAGGCAACAGTGCTAACCACTATGCCACCGCGCTGAAGAGAAACGCGTGTGCCTGACCTGCAGAGGACAGATTCCCCTGGGAAGGTGGTGGTGGCTCAGGAAGCTGAGCACAGACATGGGGGACCGTACAGCTGATTGGGAACAGCTAGGGAACGACACCTACCGGACGGTCACAGGGACCCAAGGGGGAACTAGTGTGTGCTGGGATAAGTGGTGGGAGTCGGAACAGGGAATTTATGTCTGCATGTAGGGTTCGCAAAGGGCCTGCCCCATGGGCATATCCATCATCTTCTCTGCATCATGGCAGTGTAGGGGTTTCACAAAATTCCCCTATTTTTCTCTGAAGATTGAAAATATTGGTCCACATCGTGGACGAAGAATTGGGTGATGTGACTTGTCTACAGTGTTTTAAAATGTGCCTAGAACCGCGAAGGACTGCTCTGAGCTGGGCTACGCATGGACTACAACACGGAATCGAGGAGGTTTGTGGAGGTGTTCACACACATTGAGACAACATATCTTAATAAAATCATTCCCTGGAGTTTGGGCAATCATAAAAGGTTTTAAAATGGCCAGAGAAAGCTTGGCCAAAAGGACAAAGCAGCAAAACAGCTGACAGCGAGTTGTCTGTGTGAAAAAGTGGGAGGATACGGGGCTGTGAGTCAGACCTGCCAATCAAAGGGAGGTTTCCTTCGAAGCACTTGAAGTTGCTTATTTACTTAAGAGATTTGAGAAAACCGCAGGACAATCGATTTGAAACTGCTTCTGTTTACACAGCCATTCAACGCATTCACAGACAATGATAGATTGAAACCCTGGAATGGATTTTGATCTGCAACAGTTTAAGAACTGAATGGGTTTAAATCACCCAGCGTTTTGGACAATAGGGCCTTGCATTCCCTTTTGTTTTAGCCCAGGTGAGCTCCAGATGTGGGCGGGAACATTTCGGCCCCACAGTGCAGACACACTAACCCAGTCCAACCACTTTGAGTTAGCCAATCACAGCTTTTCTCTTGTGAATTGGAACTTTTTGGGCGCGAATTTTCCAGACAGACAAACAGCAGGGGCGGGGGGGCTCACCAAGTATATATGATAGCTCCTGAGAAGCTATCGCTCTCTTTACCTCCTGGGACCACAGGTGAGCCTCTCTCTCTCTCTCTCTCTCACTTCGCTGGACCACAGGTGAGCCTCTCTCTCTCTCTCTCTCTCACTTCGCTGGACCACAGGTGAGCCTCTCTCTCTCTCTCTCTCTCTCACTTCGCTGGACCACAGGTGAGCCTCTCTCTCTCTCTCTCTCTCTCTCTCTCACTTCGCTGGACCACAGGTGAGCCTCTCTCTCTCTCTCTCTCTCTCTCTCTCACTTCGCTGGACCACAGGTGAGCTTCTCTCTCTCTCTCTCGCTCTCTCTCACTTCGCTGGAACACAGGTGAGCCTCTCTCTCTCTCTCTCTCTCTCTCTCACTTCGCTGGACCACAGGTGAGCTTCTCTCTCTCTCTCTCTCTCTCTCTCACTTCGCTGGACCACAGGTGAGCTTCTCTCTCTCTCTCTCTCTCTCTCTCTCTCACTTCGCTGGACCACAGGTGAGCTTCTCTCTCTCTCTCTCTCACTTCGCTGGACCACAGGTGAGCCTCTCTCTCTCTCTCTCTCTCTCTCTCTCTCACTTCGCTGGACCACAGGTGAGCCTCTCTCTCTCTCTCTCTCTCACTTCGCTGGACCACAGGTGAGCCTCTCTCTCTCTCTCTCTCTCTCTCTCTCTCACTTCGCTGGACCACAGGTGAGCTTCTCTCTCTCTCTCTCTCACTTCGCTGGACCACAGGTGAGCCTCTCTCTCTCTCTCTCTCTCACTTTGCTGGACCACAGGTGAGCTTCTCTCTCTCTCTCTCTCTCTCTCTCTCACTTCGCTGGACCACAGGTGAGCTTCTCTCTCACTTCGCTGGGCCACAGGTGAGCCTCTCTCTCTCTCTCTCTCTCACTTCGCTGGACCACAGGTGAGCTTCTCTCTCTCTCTCTCTCTCTCACTTCGCTGGGCCACAGGTGAGCAGAGTTTCTGACTCCTCAGCAAAGCAACCTAGTAAGGAGTTGGGGGATGGTAATTAAGGGGATATTGCTAAGATTGTTTAATTAACATTGTAGCCATCTAATCCCTCGTTTTTACCGTCTGCATTCCCCCATTTAAGCAATTTTACTGTAATTACTGTGTTCGTGTGGTATAGTTTGATATTTGATTATAGTTTCTTTTAGTTAATAAAGCTTGATTTTTTTCTCTCATCCAAACCACGTGTCCGTTTCAATATCATTAATTATAAGTCCTTCAGTCAGAACTGGAAGGTGGGGTAGCGATTCGAAACTGCTGTTTGAAAATTGGTTTATTGGAAATTGGTTTACAGTGTAGCAGCAGGTTGCCTGACCAGGTGAATTACCGTAAACCAGGTAAAAGATTGGAATTGGTCAGAGTGCAGGCAAAGGCTGCAAGACCAGGTAAATTACCTTAAACCAGTTAAAAGAAGCCCCCCCTACAGCAGGATAAGGGGAGGGGGTTGGAATGGGATTCCCAGCTACACATTTGCATAGTCCCATGCTCCCCAGCCCCAGTCAAAGCCACTGAACCCGTGGCACGTGCCTGAAAGCCCCTGTCCACGACCCAGACAGCAAGGACACATGTAGAGGGGTGCCCTGCCACCACCAAGGGACCAGGGAATGGGCTGGTACTAGTGCCGACCGAAAAGGTGCTATACCAGAGGGTACACTACGCGGTAGCTTCCGTGACTTTAAACCTTACCGAGGTACACTTACCTGAGTGGTGCCCCACAGAGACAGAACAGCTATACCAGGCCCTGTTAAGAGAAATGTTTAGGAAATTCTACGAGTTTGATTTTGCCAAAGTAGACAAAACCGAACTGTACACTATACACACTGAGTACTTTAGCAATGCGGGGAGACAAAGAAGGGAAACCTGGAATGATGTTTTTACTGCATATAACACAGGATCCTGTGTTATAAACCGTCCGGATGACATAGAATTGCAGACACAGATAAACGGTTTAAAAACACAATTACGAAAAATCTTAATAGATGAAAATACAGTAGTAGGCTCAGAGTTACACGAGGACCAGGCTATGATGGTTCATTTAAAAGAGATCATTGCTGAGCTGGAGAAGCATGCAAAAACTGTAAATGCCCTCATAAGAGAGGACAGGAATGCTTCAGATCAGGCTGCACAGAATGAGGTGTGCGTACTGTATGGGGCATGGTTGCTGGGCGAGGGCCGCAACCTGGAGGATTTAAAACAGGGTTTAGTCCCCTCCTGGATCAGCAACACACACCTTGCAGCCCTCCACCCGTTTGAGAATGCATTAAGCCCGTGTCAACTCCGGCTAGCTTCTGAGGCCTACCCTGTCCCAGTAGATTGTGGACGTTCCAATCACACTATCATGGGGATAGTAGTGAGGATGCCAGTCATGGGTGGGACAGCCTGACCTGCACCAGTATACAGGGTGGAGAACATTGGAGTCATTCAAGGGGGTGCACACATCCATTTCACAGTGGTCCCACCTTATGTCATAAAATGGGAGCACGCTATGACAGGTACAGACCTCTTGGGGTGCCGGAGCCGGGGAGCACACATAATACTGTGTCTCCAGCACTTGAATGCCTATTCTAAGCCACAGTGTGGGTTTAAAGTTGCTGGTGCAAGACCTATAAACTGTACCATGGAGGTAATGGTACAAGGCCATGTTCCCCCACAGGTAGCATATATAGGAGGTGGGACATATTGTGTCACCAAAAGTGCACCCCACTACCAGCTTGGACAGCACAGCTGGTGTCCGGTAAGTGACAGCAGTTTCTGCTTTAAACCCAAGGCAGAAGTTCAAGTGGCCCAGGAACGGATTGTCCTCATTCCTGAACCCTCCACTGTTCACCTCACTGTAACAGAAAATTTTACCAACCTGCAAAAATATGTAGCACATTTCGGCTAAGAAATCCCCCCTCTACCAGAACATCTTACCAAGTTACTAAAAGTAGTAGTCATCTCACAAAAACATTTCTACACGTTGGAGCAGAAGACAGTAGAGATAGGGGCCAAGATTTTGGGTATTGTAGTTCCACCCTGGTGGGACATTTTTGAAAACATAGAGGTCCCTTCATGGATTAGAATGGCTTCCCACATCTTCGTGGTTTGCCAGCTGGGTATAGTATTGTATCTGTTGTGCACTCAGTGTAAGGGAAAAGGCAAAATACTAGAATTCCAAAACCAAAGGACTTGGAAGGAGCATTATGTTAAGGTGGAGGGAGATACACCTGTTTGAATCTTTTTATTTTGTATTTCTGAATAAAGATTGTTGGGTTTTTTTGTGTTTTGTTATTTTTAATAAAGACTTTGATGTGTTATTTTTAATAAGGATGTACGTGTACCAAGTGGTGTAGGGGTGTTGGACCCCCTCCATGCTTGGATGTGTGTAAATAATTGTATTTTTGCCTATGTATACTTATGTACACTACATTTTTAAAGAATGGGAAATGTGTGTGTCATGGGATTTTAGATAGGTAATTACAGGGAAGGTTGTCTATGGAGGGTCGGGAAGTTTGCTCATCTTGTAAGTATGCTACTTGAAGTGAGTTTCAGTATCACAGGGGGGTGCATAGGATTCTCAAAATTCCCACATCTCCCCAGTTATTAGTAAGGGACCCTGAAGGACAAGTTATTAACAAGGGTACCCTAAAAGGGAATGGTTTTTGGACTTCATGGAAAAACCTGCAAGGTTAAAGCAGGACCCTGCAAACAGCATGTCAAGTTCAAAACTCAAAACTTGACATGCTCAGGCCTGTGGGAGACAGCTTGATTTGTGATTTCAAACCAGACAGCTAAAGGAGACAGAACACGCATTCTTCCCTTTAAAAACAAATCAACTCAGGAAACGACTTAATCTTGCACAAACTTAAAGCCATCAAGACTATGCATATATAATCGCTTAGAGTTTGAACTGGCTACCAAGCCAGGAAGATACCGATTTACATTATGCATAACAAACACCGAGACATTAAAAACCATTTAGCAATGGGACAACCACCCAAAAACCAGTTAAGGTGAATGACTATAATCACCTTAACGAGCCCGCCAAAATCAGACAAAGAAATAACCCTGATTTGGCACGCAGATAACAAACTCAGAAAGAGTATAATTATAGGCCCACCAGTAACCAAAATGTGTGTGGCATTTGGGATCAACACGACACCAGAAGGGGCCAAGTGAAGCCAACAGGAAGGATCACGCAACATCACAGCGAGAGGGCACGGTGGGGCAGACCAAAGATGACTAGGCTGCAACCGCAGCCTTACCGACCACGAGCACCATGGTAATAAAGGGCCGGGTAAACCATACCTTCAGATCATTACCATTGCACAGGTAATGATCTAGGCCACCGCGACCGAGCCGACACCGAAGACCGCCAACCGAACCCCAGCCGCAACAAAACTCGACAACCAGACCACCACCGGAAGAACAAAACCCGAAGTTTTCCACTCTACAAGATAAAGGCCTAGAAATTGGGTTTTGGCTTAGCCAGGGCTTTAGCGCCGGAAGTTAGTGCCGGCGCTAAGTCCCCTGCGCGCGCCAAAAATTCAGTGGCGCCGCGCCCAAACGGCTGCCGGCGCTACTGAAGGGTCTTTGCGGCGGTACATCGGCGCTAACTGCCGTTTCGCGCCGCAATTCCGGCGCTGCGGCACCCGATGCAGTGCGGCAGGCTGGGGACGTGCAGGCCTCCTCCTCCCGTTAAGGAGGAGCTGCCTGCACCCGGCCGCGGCCCGCACAAATCAGCTTAAAAATGAGCCCGGCACCTCGGACAAGTGCCGGGCTTGCATCTGTTCCGGGGGGGGGGGGAGAAGTCCGGGGAGGGAGCTGCGGGCAGGCGGCCGGCGGGAAAGTGGCCGGCCGCCGCGGGGCCTTTAATGCGCCGGCGCAAACTGGAGTAAGGCACCTCTGCCAGAACGTTGCTTGCGGCTGCCACGGGCGAGGCGGCCGCAACTCAATTTCGGAGTTCGGGCGGGTTACCACGGCAACCGGGACGCTGCGCACACCGATGACGTCATCGGTGCCGGCGCAGCGCTACCGGTGCAACGCCGATTTAGGGCCCCAGGGAATTTTTAAACTGGCCATAACTCTGGCGCTAATCCCTCTAGCGCCTCAAAAGCGGCGCTAAGGCTAGTGAATTTCTAGGCCAAAGTACCCAACAAAGACTTTGGCCTAGAAATTCAGTTCTGACGCTATTGCGGCGCTAAAGTCGGGCGCTCGTCAAATTTAGCGCCCACCGGAAAGTGCAGGCGAGCTCGCCGAAATTCAGTAGATTTGGCCAACTTTTTGGCCGAGCGCTGCACAAGGTGTTGGAACCCTGTGTTCGGGCGCTAATCCGGCGATGCAGCCTAATAACGCCGATTCCGGGCGCAGCGCAGGTGCGATCATGTGGTGAGTGTCAGCAGACACCCTGACGCCGGCCAGCTCTTAAAGGGGGAAGGGTCAACTTTGACTGCAGCCACGCCCTGCATGCTGTAGCCCTGCAACTAGGCCTCAGGAGTGGTTGTGTGGCATATCAACGCCTGGAGGACATGGAGAGGGCCCGTGAAAGAGCCGAACGCTTCTCTGAGCATGCGCTGGGTGTGCTCCTTCATGGGGTGCGCAAAAGAAGGCGGGTCGTTTGCCCGGCTAGTGGCAGGAAGGCTCCCAGGAGCCAGTTCAGGGAGGCCTGGACCAAAATTGCCCGGAGGGTCTCCTCCAGCTCAGATGTTCCCAGGAGTGCGGACCAGTGCCGCAAGAAATACAACGACCTATGTCGGCTGGTCAAGGTGAGTACCCTTTCCAATGTCCCCCTCATCCTTGCATGTGCACCTCCCATTAGGGCCAAAGGGACATCCAAGGTCTAATGGCCAGCCCTGCTGCCGCTGCAATGGCACTTGCATGTTAATCAAGAGCTCTTTCTGCACTTACCACACTGTGCAAGCTATTCCACCATGGGAGGCCTCACACAGAGCTACAGGGCACCACACTGTGCAAGCTATTCCACCATGGGAGGCCTCACACAGAGCTACAGGGCACCACACTGTGCAAGCTATTCCACCATGGGAGGCCTCACACAGAGCTACAGGGCACCACACTGTGCAAGCTATTCCACCATGGGAGGCCTCACACACAGCTACAGGGCACCACACTGTGCAAGCTATTCCACCATGGGAGGCCTCACACACAGCTACAGGGCACCACACTGTGCAAGCTATTCCACCATGGGAGGCCTCACACACAGCTACAGGGCACCACACTGTGCAAGCTATTCCACCATGGGAGGCCTCACACAGAGCTACAGGGCACCACACTGTGCAAGCTATTCCACCATGGGAGGCCTCACACACAGCTACAGGGCACCACACTGTGCAAGCTATTCCACCATGGCAGGCCTCACACACAGCTACAGGGCACCACACTGTACTTAGACGCCCTCCTTTCTCTTGCAGGCCAAGCTGGCGAGGAACGCCAGGAGCCTCCGTGTCACTGGTGGAGGCCCTCGCGAGTTCCAGGAGCTGACGCCTCTGGAAGAGAGGGTGGCCCGACTGCTGCGGCACCCGGTGATTGGGCCTGTGGCGATCGGCGACGCCGACCCTATACTGGAGCCCACTGGTAAGGACAGGACCGGCTGCACCTCTATCCTTGCCCTCGCGCATCAGATCTACATCCTTCCCCAGTGGCCGATAAATGCACATAATGCACCAGTGCGGCCTCCCTCGCTGTCGGCCTGTCCTCACTCTAAAGCTACACTTGTGCCTTCCTGCTTTCAGCTGGTGAGGAGGAGGTGCTCCCTGAAGCCCACACAGCCAGGCCCTCGGAGGAGGAGGACGTGGAGGAGCAGCAGGAAGGCGCCACCTCGGGGGAACCCTCCTCCGCTCCAGGACATGCCAATGAAGGGGATACGTCTGGCGTGCCGGAGAGCCAGGGGGAGGCGGGGGAGGGGAGCCCCGAACCTGGTCCCAGTGGCATGGACGCCCGCGGCAAGGCTCCGGCGGCACGCGACCCTTCTGCCCAGAGGGGGGAGGCGGTGGAGGGGAGGGCAGAACCTGGTGTCAGTGGCGTGGCCGCACGCGGCAGCGCTCCGGCGGCACGCCAGCCTTCTGGCCAGAGGGTGGAGGCGCCCTCCAGTCCGGACTCGGACGTCGCCCAGGAGGTGCGCCTCCTGGACGAGATGTCGGCGGCGTCGGAGCGCCGCCACGTGGAAATCATGGAGGTGCTGGCACAGATGCCTCAGGCCATCGAAAGCCTCTCTCAAAGTGTGGTGGCTTTCGGCCAAGCCCAGGCCAGGGGCCTCGAGGTTTTCGCTGCAGCGCACGCCAGGGGGGTGGAGCTCCTTGTGGCAGCGCATGAGAGGGGGGTCGAGCAACTCGAGGCAGCGCAGCACGCCAGTCGCCAGCTGAGAGGTGCTGTCCAGACAATGGGACTGCAGATGCGGGGACATGCCGGCGCAGTTGGGGCACTGACTTCTGCGACCCTCGCACTGGCGGGGAGGCGTCGCCAGGCCAGGCGCCGCCCTGCTGCCGCACACCGGTCTGGCCACCCACAGTTTGGCGCGCTTGCTCCCCGGCCAGGTCGCCCGAGTGCACGTGTGTCTGGCGACCAGCGCGCGCCTGGCATCACCCACCTTGTCCCCATTGGTGCAGGCGAGCCTGCCACTCCCCCAGCCACGGTGCAAGGAGCTCCTGCAGCCACTGAAGAGGGCCACCCACAGCTGCAGCAGCCACCAGCCGGCCCCTCCCGGGCCCGCCCTCGTGTAGGCCGACCCCCAAGGGCATCTGGCGAGACGCCTTGTCGCCCTGAGGATCCTTCCCCCAGCCTCGGCACAGCCTCACGGCCCAGCTTGAGGCGCAGCAGCAGGACGGGCCGGGGCAAAAGACGCCTGTCCACACAGTCGCCCTCTCGCCACACCCAATAGAGTGTGTTCACCGAGGGTTTGGGTGATGCGGGGGCTTCTGTTCTGGGGGGCATTATGTGTTTTTGTTTTATGGGGGTCTTTGTGTTGTTGGGGGGGCTTGTTTTTGTTAGGCCAGTGACGAGGCCATTTGGATGCTGATGTTATGTTAGTCCTCCCCAGGTTTTGGGAGTGACAGAAGTTTGTTACTGTTTTTTGGGGGTCTTCTCTGTTTTGCTCTTCCATGTGGGAAGGGCCCTGAGGTTTTCAAATAAAGATGTTTATTTATTCACCATGTGCAGGTGTCATGTTTCAAGTGGTTGTTGGGTTAACCGGCTGAGGGCTTGCGAAGCGGCTGCGTTCAGTGGGCCAGGCCATTCCCTGACAGGGGGCCTAGAAGTGTCGAGCAATAAGCCCCCGGCGGACGGCCCTTGGACCTTGTCGCTGCCTCCTGGCCTGGTGCTGCTCCTCCTCAGGGTCCTCCTGCTCGTCCTCCTGAGGTGGTGGCCCAATGTCAGGTGGCAGTGCCTGAGTCCTGCGGATAGCCAGGTTGTGGAGCATGCAGCAGACCACGACGAACTGGGAGACTCTATCCGGCGAATACTGAAGAGACCCGCCCGAACGATCCAGGCAACGGAACCGTTGCTTGAGGACGCCTATCGTTTGCTCTATTAGGTTCCTTGCGGCTTGATGGCTTTCGTTGTATGCCAGCTCCGCTGGGGTCCTGGGCGCGCGGAGCGGGGTCATGAGCCATGTGCACAAAGGGTGCCCTTGTCCCCGAGAAGACATCCCCTTGGTTGAGGCTGTGCCTGGAACATGTCAGCCACAGTAGTCTGTCGCAGGATAAAGGCATCGTGGATGCTTCCTGGGAAGCGGGCATTGACAGCTAGGATGCGCTGCCTGTGGTCACACACCAGCTGCACATTTAGGGAATGGTAGCCCTTCCGGTTGCGGTCTTGCTCGGCATTGCGGATAGGTGGCCGCATAGCCACATGCGTGCAGTCAATGGCGCCCTGCACCATGGGGAAGGCCGCGATCCTGGCAAATCTGAATGCACGCTGCTCCTGCTTGTGTTGGGTCATGGGGAAGGAGATGAATTGGTGGCTCCTCGCGAAAAGTGCTTCGGTGACCTGTCGGATGCAGCGATGCGCGGCGAACTGGGAGATGGTCGCGATGTCCCCAGCAGCGGCTTGGAAGGAGCCGCTTGCATAAAAGCTGAGAGCCACCGTGACCTTCACTTCCACCGAGAGAGACGCCCTGGACATGAGCTGTGGCTGCAAATCTGCATGAAGCCGCTGGCAGATCTCTTCAACCACCTCCCTTCTGAAGCGCAGCCTCTTAAAACAATGCGCCGCAGTCATGGTGAGATATGAGACCTGCTCCCGGTATTGCCTGACTGGGTAAGGCCTACGTTGGCGACGCCTAATGGCCCCTCTGCGTCTAGCCATGCCTGGGCCTGTCTCAAAGCGTATGCCAGCCCTTCGCACAAAATGTCGCAACTGAGGGTTGGCCCCCCATGCAGCCCCCATTACAAAGTTCCAACCAGCAAAATCACAAGGATGCAAATGTCAAAGCACTGGCTAGAAGCCAAAAAGACCTCTCCTATGGTGTCCGAAATCAGTAATCTCTGTGCCTTGCTCTCTGTGCAGAAATCCAAACCAGTCAAGTCATTGCAGCGAAATGGCTAGCTTTTATGGGTGAGTGGATGTGCCCTTTAATTAGCGCTCCCCGAATCCCACAGGGCCTCTGTTGAGTTCCATTTCACAGTTCTTAGTAGCGCCACGCCAACATCGGCCGGGCGCCACTGAATTTCCGGTTTGGGGCGCACAAACGGCGTTGCACGACGGAATGACGTCATAAGATGCGCGCGCAGCTGACCGGGCGCTAACACTTTGCGCCGGCGCTAAAGCCCAGCTGAATTTCGGCGTAGGCGCAGATCCGGTGGTGCCCGGGCGCTAAGTGGATAGCGCCGGAAATCTGGCGCTAACGTCTGGCGCAAACAGCTGAATTTCTAGGCCTAGATTCCCTATTGCTAACGAAGGAAAGAAGGTACTTACCCAGACAAATCCACAACCGCGCCCTTACCGCATCTGCGGACTCCACCCAGCTGAAGAATCTTCGCAGATCCTAAGACTGGAACCGCGTGGCGATGGCAGGCCCCAAAGGACACAAAGAGCAAACCCCAAAACCGCAACCGGCTTAACTGACAGGATTCGAATTGTCAAGAAACCCCTATTGGTGAGCATAATCCCTGGCCACTTTTAGCACAATTTAGTTAGATATTGGGGGTGGGACAAGGGTAGGGGGATTATTAATGTGATTTTCCCTCATTGTGCCGTGTGTTCCCCATTCTTAATTAAGTGTACTCTTGAATGTCTGTAACTATTCCAGTAATCTAAGTGTGTAATTTTATTGTGACTCTAATAAACACAGTTTTCTTGCACCAAACCAGTTGTCTACTCCAATTTTGTATTGCAGCCTGTACCTAAGTCTGGTGTCTAGAACCACAGGGGTGTGGGAGCGATTCAAACCGCTCAAACCAGTCAGGGGCAAAGCTGACTACACACACACCACCCCCTGCAGCCTAGATTTTGTGCTTATATCTCTGGAGTGGGGCTTGAACACACAACCTTCTGATTCAGAGGCAAGAGTGCTGCCACTGAGCCATGGCTAACACTTGGCATCATTGTTAGAAACGTGCTGAAAATGTAATAATTCTTGTACTTGCAGTTGGTTGGTGGCATTGGGGGAGTGGGAGGGGGACGGATTGAGACTGCTTGATGAGTTGTACAGTTTAGGCCTATTTTGATGGACCATTAAAGGTGACATTGGTTTACCCCAGGGCCACCAAATAAGAATCAGCGCAAGTGCCCCTTTTAGGGCACCACTAATATAGAAGAGAAACATACGGTCCAATCAAACTAAAAGAAACTCAAAATAGGCAAAAAAAAGTCCCAACAAAAGCAAAGGGAACCTTCCCAACTAAATCAGAATGTTGTTATCAGTGTCTATAAGATACCCCATAACCTGTGGTGCCACTGGTCACAGAGGCCTCAAGCATACCGTATGTTTAGGAGCTGTGATGGAAGGTGGAGGGGGGGCGGTTTGGTTCAAGGCCTCAGCAGTGTATGTTTGGTTCAAGGCCTGGGCAGTGTGTGTTCGGTTCAAGGCCTCGGCAGTGTGTGGTCAGTACAAGGCCTCGGCAGTGTGTGTTCAGTACAAGGCCTCGGCAGTGTGTGTTTGGTTCAAGGCCTGGGCAGTGTGTGTTCGGTTCAAGGCCTGGGCAGTTTATGTTTGGTTCAAGGCCTGGGTAGTGTGTGTTCGGTTCAAGGCCTCGGCAGTGTGTGTTCAGTACAAGGCCTCGGCAGTGTGTGTTTGGTTCAAGGCCTCGGCAGTGTATGTTTGGTTCAAGGCCTCGGCAGTGTGTGTTTAGTTCAAGGCCTCGGCAGTGTGTGCATGGTTCAAGGCCTTGGCAGTGTGTGTTCGGTTCAAGGCCTGGGCAGTGTGTGTTTGGTTGAAGGCCTCGGCAGCGTGTGTTCAGTACAAGGCCTCGGCAATGTGTGTTCAGTACAAGGCCTCGGCAGTGTGTGTTTGGTTCAAGGCCTCGGCAGCATGTGTTCAGTACAAGGCCTCGGCAATGTGTGTTCAGTACAAGGCCTCGGCAGTGTGTGTTTGGTTCAAGGCCTCAGCAGCGTGTGTTCGGTTCAAGGCCTCGGCAGTGTGTGTTTAGTACAAGACCTCGGCAGTTTATGTTCGGTTCAAGGTCTCGGCAGTGTGTGTATGGTTCAAGGCCTCGGCAGTGTATGTATGGTTCAAGGCCTCGGCAGTGTGTGTTCGGTTCAAGGCCTCGGCAGTGTGTGTTCAGTACAAGGCCTCGGCAGTGTGTGTTTGGTTCAAGGCCTCGGCAGTGTGTATTCGGTTCAAGGCCTGGGCAGCGTGTGTATGGTTCAAGGCCTCGGCTGTGTGTGTTCAGTACAAGGTCTCGGCAGTGTGTGTTCAGTACAAGGTCTCGGCAGCGTGTGTTTAGTACAAGGTTTCGGCAGCATGTGTTCAGTACAAGGCCTGGGCAGCGTGTGTATGGTTCAAGGCCTCGACAGTGTGTGTTCAGTACAAGGCCTCGGCAGTGTGTGTTCAGTACAAGGTCTCGGCAGTGTGTGTTCAGTACAAGGCCTCGGCAGTGTGTGGTTGGTTCAAGGCCTCGGCAGTGTGTGTTTGGTTCAAGGCCTCGGCAGCGTGTGTTCAGTACAAGGCCTCGGCAGTGTATGTTCAGTACAAGGCCTCGGCAGTGTGTGTTTGATTCAAGGCCTCGGCAGCGTGTGTTCAGTACAAGGCCTCGGCAGCGTGTGTTCAGTACAAGGCCTCGGCAGTGTGTGTTCAGTACAAGGCCTCGGCAGTGTGTGTTCAGTACAAGGCCTCGGCAGTGTGTGTTCAGTACAAGGCCTCGGCAGCGTGTGTTCAGTACAAGGTCTCGGCAGCATGTGTTCAGTACAAGGCCTCGGCAGCATGTGTTCAGTACAAGGCCTTGGCAATGTGTGTTCAGTACAAGGCCTCGGCAGCATGTGTTCAGTACAAGGCCTCGGCAGCGTGTGTTTGGTTCAAGGCCTCGGCAGTGTGTGTTTGGTTCAAGGCCTCGGCAGTGTGTGTTCAGTACAAGGCCTCAGCAGTGTGTGTTTGGTTCAAGGCCTCGGCAGTGTGTGTTCAGTACAAGGCCTCGGCAGTGTGTGTTCAGTACAAGGCCTTGGCAGTGTGTGTTCAGTACAAGGCCTCAGCAGTGTGTGTTCGGTACAAGGCCTCAGCAGTGTGTGTTCGGTTCAAGGCCTCTTATTTTACTGGATTGTGTGAGTTTCCTGGTTTACTAGAGTTTATGAGAAATCTAAATCAAGCATTTAATAAAAAACGATGTGGAAAATACGGGTAATGTGGAGTTCCTGTCAGGTTTAACAGCAGGACCTCATTTGAAATGTTTTCCTCCGTTTCCCAGCTGGCAGCTAGCCGGATTGTGGGTTCAAGCCCCACGCCAGGGACTTGAGCGCAGTACTGAGGGTGTGCTGCACTGTCGGAGGTGGCGTCTTTCGGATGAGATGTTAAATCGAGGCCCCGTCTGCTCTCTCAGGTGGACGTAAAAGATCCCAAGGCACTATTTTGAAGAATATATATTGAAATGCTTTGCTAGGCCAAAAGGTTTTTTTTTAAGTGAAATAAAGTTGTAACAGATGGTCTTTTCCTGATAAGTGGACATGGAATGTGCTTTGATGTGCTTTACTAAAAGGCAGCAAACATGGTTGTGACTGCAGGGGGTAGTCATAGACAACAAAGATAAACAAACCCCCTTAGATTTGCAGACTAGGGGCCGGATTTTGATTGAGGAGACATGTAGGAGGCAGGTCTACAACTTTCGGGGTTACAGTCCCACCTCCATCGAGTTGTGGCCAACCCACGCGATTTTCACTTGATTGACCTTGTTGAGCCCGCCCAACGGGCTCAGCAGGCCAATCAAGCTTTTGACAGATGAAATATCAGCGTTTGACAGCTGTTTGAAGCAGTCAAACACTGACAATCTGTACTCCAAGTTAATTCCTTCCTCTCAGGCTGATTTAGAGATCTCTCCAGAACAGAAAGCTGAATGCTGCAACTTTTGACAGCTCGTGGCCATTCTGCTTTCTGTGCCGGTGAGATGAGGGACTCCCGAGGCCTGAAGGAAGGAAGGCTGTAAAGGTAAGTAAATGTAAGTAAAACTTCTTTAAACACTTTACACACACCAAACACACTTACCTCTGAACTCATGCACCCATCACTCACCTGAACACCGGACATCTCGAACCCTCCAAGCTCTTCAGCCCGACGGTCCGCCTCGCTATCTTGGTGTGATTTGGAGCCGTCGGGAATCCCACACTTCAGGGATAAAAATAGGGATTAGGCTTAAAACTGCCTGTTAACTACCTGTTAACAGGCAGTTAATTGGCACTAATTCCCTTCCCAGCACAGGTCGGGTATCTGCCTCCTTTGAAACTGGCATGGAGGTGGGTTGGGGGCGGAATGGGTTCGTGCCCCCCGATTTTGAGATTTTAACCCCCCACATGCCTCCAATCCCACCTCCACGGCCCAATGAAAATCCTGCCCATCATGTCTACAACAAAATGGGCTAACGAGATTGTAGAATGATTTTTGATGGCTAAAGGGGAGGAGTCAAGGTTTTGAAGTTTTGAAATGCAGAATATGATGTAACCCATGAATTGTAACCAAGTGGTTTTCTGCCACTTTTGTAAACTTTATGATTGGATGAACAATTTTGGGCTTTGATAAAGGCAACTAATGGATAGCGACACAGGATGTGTGAGTGTGAACATTTGACTGCTCAAACAGCTCAGGTCGAACATTAAAGGAACATTTCACTGTCTCTGAATGATTGATTTACTGCAAAAGGCAAGGAAAAATGTATAAAAACCAGTGACGAAAAATATCGGCACTGCAGTCGGAAGAAGGTGGTTTGGCCAGTCATCTCGCCTACGGGGGTCAGGCTGCAGTCGGAAGGAGGGGCCTGGCTGATCGTCTCAATTCGAAGAGCTGCAGTTGAAAGCAAGTGGTCTACAATCAATGCTGGACTGATCATCGGCGGGTGGTTGTATGTATGATTTCCTGTAATATTATTGGTGGACTGCTCGAGTGGTTGGGGTTTTGAATCTGTCTTAGGAACAATAAAAGGTTAAAGCCAGAACCGGTGAGTCTGGTGTCATTTCTCATAAGTCTCAAGTCCAAACTCTATAACCTGTTAGACGGGGTGAGGGGTAATTCTGCACGCCCTACACGTCCTGCCCAATATTTATCCCTCAACCAACATCACTAAAACAGATTATCTGGTCATTATCACATTACTGTTTGTGGGAGCTTGCTGTGTGTAAATTGGCTGCCACATTTCCTACGTTGCAACAGTGATCACACTTCAAAAGCACTTCATTGGCTGTGAAGCGCTTTGGGACATCCTGAGGTCATGAAAGGTGCTATAGAAATGCAAGTTCTTTCTTTAAGTGATGTTACAGGCAAACATCATGTTAGAGATCAGTGTAGCTAAATAAAGGAACAGTTAGAAAGAAGATTAAAACTCAAAGATAAAACATAAGGCAATAGGGCCATTTCTGCAAACTATGCTCCCATCTAGCAAGGCTCTTGGTTGGGAGCAAAGCTTTGTAAAATAACCCCTTGACTCTCATGTTAAGTTTAATATGCCATCAAACAAAATAAGACGGAATAGTTGAAATAGTAAATGAATGTTTTCCAGAAGTATTCGCTGTAGGTCATTCTAATTTACTAATTTCTGTAGTACACTCAATATCCTAGAGTGCTCCGCGATAGCAATCCTGCCTCTGAGTTGGAAGGTCATGTGTTCAACCCCCACTCTAGAGACTTGAATGGGCCTTAGGCCATCCCAAAGTGCTCACAGCCAATCAACTCTTTTGACGTGTAGCCACTGTTATAACTTAGGGAAGCACAGCAGCCAATTTATGCACAGCAAATTTCTGCAAACTACTGGGTATGGTAGCATAGTGGTTATGTTACTGGGCTAGTAATCCAGAGCCCTGCACTAAAGATCTGGAGACATAAATTCATAATCCCACCACAGCAGTTGGGGAATTTAAATTCAGTCAATTAAATAAATCAGTAATGGTGATCATGAAACAACCAGATTGTTGTAAAAACCCATCTGGTTCACTAATGACCTTTAGGGAAGGAAATCTGCCATCCTTACCCGGTCTGGCTGATATGTGACTCCAGACCCACAGCAATGTGGTTGACTCTTAACTGCCCTCTATGTGGACAGTTGTCATGGAGCTTAGGGGCAGTATTTGTGGTGGGTGAGGAAGGCCCCAAAGATGTAGAGAAGGAGGCGTGTGTAGGAGTGCATCACCCTGATCGCAAACACTGTCTCAGGACTAAACACATCTGCAAGGAAGTAAGGAAAAATGTGACCTAACTAAGAAGGAAGGGACCAAGGTAAGGCCCACTAAAAGACGCACGGTGTCCATTATTGCACTCATCAAAGTCACTGAGAAAATATTTTCTTTGTTGGTTTTGTGCCAATCTCTATCACAGTTACACATCCCACAGCTGCATTTAGAACGCTTTGGAGATTGATATTGGTGAACCTGGTTGAGAAGTGTTAAAGGTTTATTACTGCAGGACTGCCATTACTGCTTCATATATTTTCATTACCGTTAACAAATCAGCAATCCCAGGAATTGCAAGTTTCCGTAGAGTACGTCCAGGCAATCTGTCTCTGCTTTATGGTTCCTGATCAGTGATCAAAGCAAGCCTCTCTCGTGAAAATAGAAATGCTGATCCAGAGTGGTGATAAAGCTAACGTTTTAACTCGCTTCAAAGGGCAGAAAAACACACTACAATACTTCACGTTACGGTAGTGTAGTGGTTATGTTACTGAACCAGTAATCCTGATGCCTGGATTAATAATGCGTGAGTTCACATCCTACCATTTGCTGTTCCTGTACTGCCATCACCTCACCCATTCTCTGTTTACGGCCTGCTGCACCCTCCAGTAGCCATGTCCTCTGCGGTGGATGTGCCTGTGTTGGTGTTTGGAGCAGAAGGAGTAAGTGATGTAGAGTGTTGGGAACTGCTCTCCTTGTGTAGCTTCCTTTATCGCATGTATAGAAAGTGAAGAAGAGCATATGTTACAATATTGACTGCATGATACCCCTTTTAGATAATTCATTACATGAGAATAGACTACGTCACATGGCATTGGGCATTGAGTGCATGAGTAGGTGAGAAGAAAGAATATGAAAAGGATGATATTGTGAGCTGAGAGAGGTCTCCAACTTCACCCATTTCCATTCTCTTTATCCCCTCTTCCCAATGATCTCCAAGGTGGCAATTAGGTAAAAATTTGGAAAATTCTTCCAGGATATATGTATCCTGTGATATTAATTAATGTGATCTCCTGGACTAGTTTTGATCGCCCAAAGTTAACCCCTTTCGGTCACATAGATCTGAATTAATATTATAGGATACCTACGCCTTGTATGAGGTGAGCTCTGCCCCAGCCAGAAACAAGTCCTGCTCCCTCTTAAAGGAATAGAGTGAATCAGCATTCACTGCACAAGCTGGTTCATTGCCCATGCATGGTGGGTTCCCGGTGTGATTTCTGCTACCAAGTAAGGCCGCCAGTGTTACAGAGGAAATTCCCAATGGTGCTGCAGCAGGGATGAAAAGACCAAGGCCTACACAAGTAAGTTAGTGGGGGCCAAAATGGAGCATGAGGAGGCCTTCACTAAGCCTTTACTAACCCCCCGTTCCCCCTGTCCGCACCATTCCCAGCCGGTGGAGGGAGTTAAAATCGCTCCCCATGTGTGTATACTGTTGCGTTGTACCACAGTATGATGACCTCCAGTCATGAACAATATTGCCTAATGCCCATTGATTTCTGGGTCTCCAGGGCTCAAAGGCCTACACTAAATGTGCTTTAATCCTTTACTGTTGCTGTTAGGTAGGAAATAGCGCTGATTTACCCCAAGCAGCAGAAATCACAGACTAAACTGCAGCAGTAATGGTTGTCCAAACTGCATATTAATTTGCGTTTTTGCTTTGTTTTTGGTAGAAGAATAATTATGAAGCCCTTTAGAAGAGCATACTGAATACACGTCATCATTTCTACCCTCCGACTTTCCCCTCTCTGACCCCGAACAATCAGTCCTCAGCAAAGGCCTCAGCTTCATCCCCTTACGCCCCCACTTCAATGAATTTCGAGCTCGGCACGACGCGGAGCTCTTCTTCTGACACCTCCATGCCCACTTCTTAGCCAGGAGTCTTCCCCGCCCCCCCCCCCCGCACAGCGGACCCTTTCTCCCGTTTTCAGAATTCTCATTCCACCTGGACCCCTCCCTCCAGCGTCTTACACTCTCTGGATCTTTTTATTGCGAAATACCAGCGTGATATCGGCCGTCTCCATTTCTCTGCTCCCCTTACTCACTCTAACCTACCTCTCTCTGAACTTGCAGCACTCTGTTTTCTCAGACCCAACCCTAACATTGTCATTAAACCTGCTGACAAGGGTGGTGCCGTGGTTGTTTGGTGAACCAACCTCTACCTAGAGGAAGCTGAACGTCAACTCTCCGACACCTCCTCCTACCTCCGCCTGGACCATGACCCCACTATCGAACATCAAGCTATCATTTCCAAGACTGTCACTGACCTCATCTCCTCTGGAGATCTTCCCTCCACAGCCTCCAACCTCATAGTTCCCCAACCCCGCACAGCCCACTTCTACCTTCTTCCCAAGATCCACAAACAGGACTGGTAGACCCATCATTTCAAACTCATCTGTAATGCTTCCGACACTCTCCACCATTTTAACAGTTTCCAGTTTCCTGACCCTAACCGCCTCCTTTTCACGATGGACGTCCAATCCCTCTACACCTCCATCCCCCACCAGGACAGCCTGAGGGAGCTCTGCTTCTTCCTTGAACAGAGGCCCAACCAGTCCCCCTCCACCACCACCCTCCTCCGCCTGGCTGAACTTGTTCTCACATTGAACAAATTCTCCTTTGACTCCACTCACTTCCTCCAAATTAAAGGTGTTGCTATGGGAATCCATATGGGTACCAGCTATGCCTGCCTTTTCATGGAACATTCTTTGTTCCAGTCCTAATCAGGTCCCGTCCCGCACCTCTTTTTCCGCTACATTGATGACTGTATCAGTGCCGTTTCCTGCTCTTGTCCTGAACTGGAAAATGTCATCATCTTTGCTTCCAATTTCCACCCTTCCCTCACCTTCAAATGGTCCATCTCTGAATGTTTCCTTCACTTCCTCGACTTCTGTCTACATTTCTGGGTATACGCTATTGACCAATATGCACTATGAGCCCATTGACCCCCACAGCTACCTGGACTACACTTCCCCCGACCCCACTTCCTGTAAGGACTCTATTCCATTCTCCCAGTTTCTCCGTCTCTGTCAGATCTGTTCTGACGATACCAACTTCAATACCAGTCTTCCTTTTTCCTCAACTAAGGATTCCCCTCCAACAGGGCCCTCAAATGTCTGTTCTATTTCCTGCACTTCTGCTCTCACCCTTCCCCTCCCTCCCAGAACCACGATAGGGTTCCCCTTGTCCTCACCTTCCACCTCTCCAGCCTTCACATTCAATGGATCATCCTCCGCCATTTCTGCCACCTCCAGCGTGATCCCACCACCAAACACTGTGAGGGAATAAGCCATGTTTCAGAAAGATACGCCATAATATGGACAGAATTCTGATATTTATTAATACATGACATACTGGGTTTAAAAATCTAAAGCCTCAGAGACACAGGCCTAGAAATTCAGTTGGTTGCGCCAGCCGGTAACGCCATAAGAGGGGTATATTTCCAGTGCTAGGCACTTAGCGCCCGGGCGCAGACCAATCTGCGCCAACGCCCAAATTCAGTTGACATTTAGCGCCGGCGCAAAGTGTTTGCGCCCGCTCAGCTGCGTGCGCAGCTTATGACGTCATTTTGTCGTGCAACGCTGTTTGTGCGCCCCAAACCGGAAATTCAGTGGCGCCCGCCCAATGTGGGCGTGGCGCTGCTAAGAACTGTGAAGTGGAACGCAACAGAGGCCCTGCGGGCCTCGGGGAGCGCTAATTAAAGGGCACTTACACTGACCTATAAAGCCCAGCCATTTTGCTGCAATGACTTTACTGCTTTGGATTTCTGGACAGAGACCAAGGGACAGAGCTTACTGGTTTGGGACAACATAGGAGAGGTATTTTTGGCTTCTGGCCAGTGCTTTGACATTTGATTCATTTGATTTCACTGTTTTCAACTTTATTATGGGGGCTGTATGGGGGTCCAACCCTCAGTTGCAGCATTATGTGCGAAGGGCTCGCAGACGCTGTGAGAGAGGGCCAGCCATGCCTAGATGCAGAGGGGCCATCAGGCGTCGGCAACGTAGGCCTTACCCACTCAGGGAATACCGGCAGCAGGTGTCCTATCTCACCATGACTGCGGCGCATTGTGTTAAGAGGCTGCGCTTCAGAAGGGAGGTGGTTGCAGAGATCTGCCAGCTGCTTCACAGAGATCTGCGTCCACAGCTGATGTGCAGGACGTCTCTCTCGGTGGAAGTGAAGGTCACGGTGGCTCTGAACTTTTATGCAAGCGGCTCCTTCCAAGCCGCTGCTGGGGACATAGCGAACATCTCCCAGTTCGCCGTGCATCGCTGCATCCGGCAGGTCACCGATGCACTTTTCACGAGGAGACACCAATTCATCTCCTTCCCCATGACCCGACAGAGGCAGGAGCAGCGTGCAGTCGGATTTGCCAGGATCGCGCACTTCCCCATGGTGCAGGGCGCCATTGACTGCACGCATGTGGCTATGCGGGCACCTATCCACAATGCCGAGGATTACCGCAACCGGAAGGGCTACCATTCCCTAAATGTACAGCTGGTGTGTGACCACAGGCAGCGCATCCTAGCTGTCAATGCCCGCTTCCCAGGAAGCAGCCACGATGCATTTATCCTGCGCCAGACTACTGTGGCTGACATGTTCGAGGCACAGCCTCCACCAAGGGGATGGCTTATCGGGGACAAGGGCTACCCTTTGTGTACATGGCTCATGGCCCCGCTCCGCGCGCCCAGGACCCCAGCAGAGGAGGCATACAACGAAAGCCATCAAGCCACAAGGAACATCATAGAGCAAACGATAGGCGTCCTCAAGCAATGGTTCCGCTGCCTGGATCGTTCCGGCGGATCTCTACAATATTCGCCGGATAGAGTCTCCCAGTTCGTCGTCGTGTGCTCCATGCTGCACAACCTGGCTATCCGCAGGACTCAGGCACTGCCACCTGACATTGCACCACCACCTCAGGAGGACGAGCAGGAGGGCCATGAGGAGGAGGAGGAGGAGGAGGAGTACCAGCCCAGGAGGGAGCCACAAGGTCCAAGGGCCGTCCGCTGGGGGCTTATTGATCGACACTTCTAGGCCCCCTGTCAGGGAATGGGCTGTGGCAATGAACGCACCTGAAGGCAGCCGCACCGCAAGCCCTCAGCCGGTTAACGCAACAACCACTTGAAACCTGAGACGTGGACATGCTGAATAAATAAAAAGCTTTATTTCACAAACTCAGGGCCCTTCCCACATGAAACAGACAAGACCCCCAAAAAACAGTCAAAAACATCTGTCACTCCCAAAACCTGGGGAGGACTAACAAAACTTGCCCATCCAAATGGCCTTCATCATCGGCCTTACAAAAATAAGCCCCCCCCTCCACAACACAAACACCCCCCTAAAAACAAAAAATGCCTTGATCCTCGGCCTTACCAAAATAATGCCCCCCCAGAACACAAGCCCCCCAATATAAAAAAAACCGCTATCACCACACTCTAATGGGTGTGCCGAGAGGACGAGTCCTTAGACAGGCTTCTCTGGCCCCTGCCCGACCTGCTGCTCCACCTCAACCTGGGCCCTGCGCGTGTGGCAAGGCTGGGGGAAGGCTCATGAGGGCCACAATGCATGTCGGCAGATGCCCTTGGGGGTCGGCCTAGATGAGGCCCGGCCCGGGAGGGGCCGGCTGCTGACTGCTGCAGCTGTGGCTGGCCAGCATCAGTCTCAGCAGCAGCTCATCGCACCTTGGCTGGGGGAGTGGCAGTGTCGGCTGCACCAATGGGGGCAAGCTGGCTGATGGCAGGCGCGCGCTGCTCGCCAGAGACACTGGCACTCGGCCGGGCTGGCAGTGCAGCAAGCGCAGCAATCTGGTGGAGGCCAGACCGCTGTGCTGCAGCAGGGCGGCGGGTGCCCTGGCGATGCTTCCGCGCCACAGCGAGTGTGGCAGAAGTGAGTGCCCGAACTGCCCTGGTATGTGCCCGCATCAGCTCTGCCAGTGTCTGGACGGCACCACTCATCTCGCGAGTCGCGTCCTGGGCTGCCGCGAGTTGCTGGACACCCCTGTCGTGCGCTGCCGCGAGTTGTTCGACCCCCCTGGCCTGTGATTCCCCGAAAGCGACCACACTATGAGCCAGGGACTCAATGGCCTGAGGCATCTGTTGCACAACCCCCATGAACTCCTGGTGGCACCGCACAGACGCCGCCGACATCTCATCGAGGAGGCGCACCTCCTGGGCGAGGACCGTCTCCGGACTGGAGGGCGGACTCTCCCTCTGGGGAGAAGGCTGCCGAGCTGGCCGACCCTTCCCGCGTGCCTCGAGCCCACTGGACCCAGGATCTGCCCTCCCCTGCAACACCTCCCCCCTCTGGGGAGAAGGCCGGCGTGCTGCCGGACCCTTCCCGCGTGCCTCGAGCCCACTGGGCCCAGGATCTGCCCTCCCCTGCAACACTTCCCCCTGGCTCTCCTGCAGGCCAGACGTCTCCCCTCCATTGCCATCCCCTGGCGCGGATGAGGGTTCCCCCGATGTGCCGCCTTCCTCCTGTTCCTCGTCATCCTCCTCCTCCAAGGGCCTGGCACTCTGAGCTTCAGGGACCACCTCCTCCTCACCAGCTGAAAGCAGGAAGGCACAAGAGTAGCTTTAGAGTGAGGACAGGGCATCAGCGAGGGAGGCCTGAGTGGTGGCATTATGCGCATTTGTCGGTCAGTGCGAAAGGATGTAGATCTGAAGCGCAAGGGCAACGACAGAGGTCCAACCGGTCATGTCCTTACCAGTGGGTCCCAGTACAGGGTCCGCATCTCCGATCGCAACAGGGCCAGTCACCCGGGCACGCATGAGTCGAGCCACGCTCTCCTCCAGCTCACTGAGCGGCTGGTACTGGGGACGGCCTCCCCCGGTGGCAGACTGGCTCCTCAAATTCCACGCCAGCTTGGCCTGCAAGAGAAAGGACGGCCTCTAAGTACAGTGTGGTGCCCTGTTGCTGTGTGCACTGCCTCCCATGGTCGAATAGCTTGGCCAGTGTGGCGCCCTGTTGCTGTGTGCACTGCCTCCCATGATCGAATAGCTTGGCCAGTGTGGTGCCCTGTTGCTGTGTGCACTGCCTCCCATGGTCGAATAGCTTGGCCAGTGTGGTAAGTGCAGAAAGTGCTATTGATGATCATGCCAGTGCCATTGCTGCAGGAGGAGGGCTGCCCATTAGTCCTTTGAGGTCCCTTTGCCCATAATGTGAGGTGCACATGCAAGGATGAGGAGGACACTGGAAAGGGTACTCACCTTCACCATCCGAGTGAGGTCGTTGTACTTCTTGCGGCATTGGTCCGCACTCCTGGGGACATCGCAGGTGGATGACACCCTGCGGGCGATTTTCCTCCAGGCTTTCCTGTACTGGCTCCTGGGAGCCTTCTTGCCACTGTCCGGGCACAAGATCTCTCTTTTGTTTTCGACACCATTAATCAGCACCCTCAGAGCATGCTCTGAGAAGCGCTGCGCTCGTTCACGGGCCCTCTCCATGGCTCCAGGCGCTATTTTGGCCCACCAGCAGTGTTGAGGCCTAGCTGCAGGGCTCCAGTATGCAGGGCGTGGCAGCAGTCAAAGTCGACCCTTCCCCCTTTAAGAGCTGGCCGGCGTCAGGGTGTCTGCTGTCAATCAAAACATGACCGCACCTGCGCTGCGCCCGGCCTCGGCGTTATCAGGCCGCATCGCCGGCTTAGCGCCTGAAGAGAGCATTGCAACGCCAGTTTCAGCGCTCGGCCAAACTCTTGGCCAACTCTACTGAATTTCGGCGATGTGGCCTACACTTTCCGGCGGGCGCTAACTTTAGCGAACGCCCGACTTTAGCGCCCCAAAAGTGTCCAGACTGAATTTCTAGGCCACAATCTGTAAGACCTCAGAGACATAAGCTGTAAACAGAAAAACAGGCTTCTGAGATACAGATCAGTTCTTACACAAAAGTTGTAAAACACCACAAGCTTTGAAATGGGAATTAGTTAAATATACTAAAACAAATGCCCTATTGAAATGGCAGTTTGGCGCTTCTGAAAGGTCTAGAGTTTAGAGGGAACACAATGAAAATGCCCAGTTTAAAGTGTTAAGAACTAACACGTGAAACAGAAACACAAACATTAAAAGAGGCATGTGCCTTTGAAAAGATGACTTCAAGTAAAAGAAACACCTGCTGGTCAAATAGTTTTTATGTTAATCTTGGAAGACAGGAAACACGATTAAATATGCAACCAATTCAGTTAGCTAGAAATGCATGAACCACCCTAGTTGAAGTGTTTTTAATATATACATAGTAAATATGATATCAGCAAGAACACTTTGAAGATATGGCTTCAATAGATACACCAAGCAATTACATTGTGTTTGTATTGAACTTGGAACACCACAGAGTCACAATGTCTGCTAAAAGCCAGTAAAGCCAATATTAAAAATTGAATGAAAGAATTTTGTAAGAATGGCATCAAACAGAAACCATAGCTGTCATATTGTTTTTATGATGGTTTTTGAAACACCTAAAGATAGAGACATAATTATGCATGCAATAGTTGAATTGACAGTAAGAATAGAAAGCATTCAAAAGAGAGAATCAATAAAGACAATTAGCTGACATCAGCAGAGAACTTCAAAGAATAAACCACTGCAAAAAGGATATAAAAATAAGAGCATTTCAAACAGAAAGTCAGAACTCGCTGAACGGTCCAAGCGTTTCTCAACTTCACAGACACCATCTGTAAATTTTTAACTTTGAGTCTCAGGTAATCAAAGTAATTGATTTTGGTGGATGTTCTGGATTTAGAGATAAGTAAGAAATGTAGAAATGTAATGAGGTAAAGATTTGAGAATAAGGATCTCTGAGAAATAAGAAATGTAAGTTATCTGTATTTTGAATTGTTAATGTTGTGACTGATTCAACAGCTGTTAACTGAATGTCGGCTCTTAAATAAAACTATATATTTTTAGAATTGTCTCAAAGAGTAAATCTGTATAAACTCGGGAACCCAATTTCTGTACACTCTTTTGTAAGGAGTTGCAGAATTCTGGGGGTTATTCCAGACCCTCATAATATCCGGAAGGTTACAGTTTAGTTAAACTTATTAAAAATGCTATCTGGAGGACGGTACCATCTTCAGTCATTCCTTTCCTTTAGGGAGAGATAGCCTGAACCTTTAGACCCATTTAAGCATCTTATGGAATTCGGCTATCTCTAACTTAAGTTGAAGGTGAACGTCTGGGGAATACGCCTGATCTGGGGTAGTCCGAAAGGGCTAGGACTTGTAATTATCCCTTCAGTTGGCACCCAACGAGTGTGTTAATGAGTTGATACAGAACCTATACTTATATTTATACCTATATCCATGTTGTAGATTGTTAAGTGTAGAAAGAGTGTTTACTGACAGTGGTTCTAAGACCCAGATTTAAGGCTCTAGAGATGACAAGGCCCTGATCAGGCCTTGTAGAACTTAAATCAGAACTCCCTCAATATACCATTGCGGTCTAGAAGCTTCTTATAAAGTTCATATTAAACCCTAACCAAGGTTAGGTCTTGACAAAATATTAAACCCAACCAAGGTTAGGTCTTGAAGAAATGGCAAACCGTGTCGGAATTGGCCAAGTTTTTTTATTAGAAAATTTAAACGATTGCTTTATTAGGGGAAATAATCCTATCCCTGTACCTCCACAAAACCAAGTGATAGTTTTTGAAATAGAAGGCTTTGATGCCGAAGGAGCCGTTAGAACTCATGGCACGATTAATGTTGATCCCCAGAACCAGGGGATACAGAATATCCTATGGGATAATCAAACAAATACTCCAAATCCAATAAATTCCTTAATGATAAGGTGCACTCCTGCACAATTGGAAGGCCTAATGAATGGTGCCCAACAAGGTGGTGGCAACCATGACTGAATAGCAGGACCAGGAGCAGCCTATGCTACTGGGAGCCATGGATTCCAGTTAAGGTGGCAAACTCATGATGAAATAAATGACAACAATCTTTGAGAAAACTATAGACAGCTTAGAATCCATTATAATCAATGCTGACAGGCACTAGCTCACTCTTATCTAAATGCTGGAGGTGCAATGATTAATGGTCCAGTAAACCAACCCCAGCAACCACAAATTGCGCCCCTAGGTCAAGTAAACCTGAGCTCTATCTACACAATTTGTGGTAGACCAGGAAACACCAGCCAGGAAAAGACCTGCTGGGTTCTAACTAACCTTGATAAATTGGAAACCTGTTGCCAAAATTGGAATGCTCAACACCTGAGGCAACTACTGCAAATAATACTAAGTTCAGACTTAATTCCCCCATTAAACCAGTGCAACAAATGGGTTCAAATATACGCTTATGTTCTCACGGCAACTCAGGGCGGGCATGTAATGGGTTCAATCAAGGAAATACTCACTAATACAGCCACAACTAAAGGGCTGGTAGCTGCCTACAGATTAGGCAAAGTACTTACACAGGATAATTGGGACATTGTTCATGGTTGCCTGGCCAATCAATACCAAAATACAGCCCTCAAACTTGCCTGTGAGGGTGCTCTAAATGATTATCGAGATAACCAACAAAATGGGATAATGTCAATCGCATTATCCAATTAAATCATGACCTCTTAGGTCTACCCCAAACTAAACCTATAATGAGATCAGAAACTAGGGATAAAAAAAATGGAGAAGGTACCTTTGGTACTCAGAAAGAAGGACTGTATAGACCCAAGTCTCAAGTCCACCCTGCCCAGACATAAACTCATGGCTCAGAACCACCAAGAGGGTATTCCAAAAGGTTTACACCCCCAACCCACCCACAATATGAGACAGATTTCTCCCCAGAAAAATGGGATAGACGAGGGGCTAGACCTCGAAAGGAAAGCGAAGGACAGTGGACTCCCTATGGGTACAGTTATTACACTGGCCAAAGTTATCAAAGAGCCATGGGAGGGTACTGAGAAAACCAAAATGCGGATCAAAAAGATTCCCGGCAGAACCAATGTCCACCTCAACAGGAGGATCATCAAGAAAGTAAATGGTCTGATAAACTCCATCAGGGATCTGGAAAACATAAGATCTCCAAGAGGGAGGAACAAAAATCAGTTAAAATAATTAAAGATATAGCAGCAAATGAACCTCAGCATCTTGAGGATGATCAATCCCAGCATTGAAGGCCTGGCACTCAGCCAGGACCTTTTGAATTCCTCTATGCCTTGGCAACCTTGCCCACAAACGAACACAACTTGATTAATCTTGCCCAGAAGTGGGAGGTAAAGACCTCCTCGAGCAACTCATTAATAAATACTATCTTTATCTAAAAAGCCATCCAAAAATAATGTGGAAGATAGAGTATCTCCCCATCATGGAGGATGATGATATGGAGGAGGGAATCAAACAAAGATCTATGAGACCGCTTACAGAATACCATCAAGTTATTTACTGTGATGGATCATCAATGAGGATTAAAAAAGAGACACCCCAACAATCCTCAGTTAGGATGGGGATAGTGGTAGGGACTTTTCGCGATTTCTATTCCTTATATCCAAAAGAATTACTGTCTAAACCCCTTGGCCATAAGACAGCGCAATATGCTGAAGCCGCAGCATTACGGTATGTTTTAAAGGAAGCAGACCTTATTAAACCCACACAGTGGGAAGATATTCTCCATTTGAGAATGGAGAAATAGAAGTGTCAGGTGATTCATATAAATGGGCATACCACTGGAACAGTACACTCAAAAGGAAACAGCCTTACAGACGAACAAGTGAAACGTTTGGTCTGCATGACATCTCCTCGAGAGGGGCCTGCCAATGTTAGTGTAATTACTAGGGCAGAAAGGGCAGCTAATCAGGATGAGGAACTGATTCAGCTATTAGACCTAATAACAGAGAACCCACCAGAATGACCACCAAGGTACTTTTACTCAGAAACCCCTACGGGTATTGTACTAGTTAAGTTGCTCAAAGGAAACCGAGAAGTACCCCCGAGCCACAAACGAGAACAGCTTGTAAAAGAAGCTCACAAGGGCATAAGTCAATCATATTGTAGTGCCAGAATAACATTCTGCAAATTGACCCTTATATTGGTGGCCAGACATGCTTAAAGTATGTAAAACATATGTGGCAAATTGTGAGCCATGCTATTCAGCCAATAAGTCATCACTAAATTAAGCCATCACCATTGGCTCCTGTGAAAGCTGATGAGAAAATGGGAAAATTCTTTATTGACTTTATTTGACCACTTCCCCCATTTTTAAGATACAGACATGTTCTCGTTTGTGTGGATGGATGCACTTCCTTCTGTCTGGTCCCCACAAAAACTATTTCGGAAAACGCACTCACCAGGGCTATTTCTGATATAATTACTGTAGCTGGTGCACCCAAAATCTTACACTCCAATAAAGGCGGAGCCTTTGTCTCTAAGGTCTTCAAAGACTATTGCGAACAAAGGGGGATTGGGTTAGAGCAGAGCACGCCACGTCATCCGCAATCACCGAGGCTGGTGGAATGTAAAAAACCGGGAAGTAATAAATTTATTGGTCAAACTGTTGAGAATCAGGGAAATAAGTGGACCACCAGCATTCCGGAAGTACAGCTATCACTCAATAATGTGCCCACATCTGCATCAGGGACAGTGTCCCCTAAGAAACTTCATATTATCTGATGTATGGGATTGAGATGCATATACCGCATACCCATAGTTCTTTTATTGCCTCTACACTCTCTGAGTTCTTGACCCGACAGCGACAGTTAGAATTTTAAAAAAGAAGTAATAGAGGAGATTCATTGAATTGACCAGAGGATAAGGGAAGCAAATCGGCAGAAAAAATTGACAAATAAAGCATGGCAACCCATAGTAAGAGAATGGGTACAGGAAAAGAAGTTCAAGCAGAAATCTAGTTTAAGACTGAAGTGGAAAAATCCTGTTTAAATACTGTCTGTTATTAATGAAAGAACAGTTCAAATACATATTAACTGGCCGAAAGGCAAGTCTATTTTTAAAACTGTCTCCATAGACAATATCAAACGATATCCTGCGGGATACCGAAAAGGAGGAACAATACAAGGTGCAGTCGTACACTTGTCTTTAAAGACCCAGCTTGGATTACGACACAGGAAATGGATGTGATCGAAATACTGACAATGGGAAGACAGAAGGTGTCGCCGACATTTCTACACGTTGCTTGGCAACGCATCAGGAATTGGATTTGCGAAAAGCAACAACCGAAACAAGGAAAGATCAACGAGTTACTTCAGCGAAGGATGCAGACACCGCGGATAAAAGAAGGAATCAACTGAGTGCATGGCAAGGCCTTAACGACAACACACATCGGTAAACACGCCGGATCGAAGGAACAGCGCGTCAAGCTTCAACTAATTTCAACTGACGTTTTCTTGACTCGTATGAATAACTCATCTCTACGGAACGTATATCTGCCGATTGGCCATTCTAAGGACATTGTTGTTTCGCTAATTGCATGACTATGTACTTATCATCCTTTTAAATTGTGTACAATTTAAAATAAGACAAAACATTGTCCTAGGATGACTTCAAAGGAATTTTCATGTAGCCCATGATCGTGTATCTCGAAAACTTAATATGCTATTGTAACCTCATGAGTATCATTGACCAAACTCTGCCCTGATGTTAGGAGCTCATCTTTTGTTCAAGAAGGGGGTGTGAGGGAATAAGCCATGTTTCAGAAAGATACACCATAATATGGACAGAATTCTGATATTTATTAATACATGACATACTGGGTTTAAAAATCTAAATCCAGAGACACAATCTGTAAAACCTCAGAGACATAAGCTGTAAACAGCAAAACAGGCTTCTGAGATAAAGATCAGTTGTTACACAAAAGTTGTAAAACACAATAAGCTTTGAAATGGGAATTAGTTAAATATACTAAAACAAATACCCTATTGAAATGGCAGTTTGGCACTTCCGAAAGGTCTAGAATTTGGAGGGAACACAATGAAAATGCCCAGTTTAAAGTGTTAAGAACTAACATGTAAAGCAGAAACACAAACATTAAAAGAGGCATGTGCTTTTGAAAAGATGTCATCAAGTAAAAGAAACACCTGCTGGTCAAATAGTTTTTATGTTAAACTTTGAAGACAGGAAACACGATTAAATTGAGATAGCTAAAAATGCATGAACCACCCTATTTGAAGTGTCTTTAATATATACATAGTAAATATGATATCAACAAAAACACTTTGAAGATATGACTTCAATAGACACACCAAGCAATTACATTGGGCAGGATTTTCATTGACCCGTGGAGGCGGGATTGGAGGCATGCGGGTGGTTAAAATTGCAAAAACTGGCGGGCGGGCCCGAACCCGCCTCCATCCCGCCTCCACGCAATTTTCAAAAATTTGTGTCTGATGGTTCCGTCTCCGTCCTGCCATTTTGAATGGCCATTACGATTTTAACCCTTTTCCCACATGAAACACGCCTGTTCTGAAACACGACGGTGAAACCTGGCGGGAGCACAATTTGATTGCTGACTATTAGCTGCAGGTCAACCATTGAAGAGGAGATTTGATCAGCCATTATTTGCAGGTGGCAGGACTTTGTAGTCTCAGGTCTGGGGGAACTTTTAGAAGGCATAACCACAGCTGTGGAAGTTTGGAGCCTGACACCCATCTCCAGTGTGACCTCCTGGGAAACCCCTCTCGCCACCTTCACTGAGCGCTTCCTCAACTGAGGCATCTACCAGAAGCATGGGAGCCATTTATTTCCTTCCCTTCTGGATATTAGATGAGGCCGAACAGCAGCAGCAACAACAACAGCGGCCCCAGCAGCAGCAGCAACAACAGGCGCGCCAAGCTGCTACTCACTCACCTGAAGATGCACAGGCCAGAAGGGGCCAGTGCATGGAAGCCCGTCGGCGCAGGAGATACCCCCCAAACAGGGTCTACAGATATAGGGTCAGCTATCTCAACATGTCTGAGCAGCAGTGCCAAAGGCAGTTCCGACTTTCGCGAGAGGTAGTGGGTGACATATGCGCAATGCTGCAACAAGACCTGCAGGCCAGAGGACCAGGTGGACAACCCTTACCAGTGGCCATCAAAGTCACCACCGCCCTCAACTTTTTTGCCTCAGGCTCATTCCAGGGATCAGCAGCAGACATCAGCGGCATCTCCCAGGCAGCCGCACACACTTCCATCACGCAGGTAACCAATGCCCCCTTTGCCCTCGCGCACAATCACATCCATTTCACCAAGGATCGAACAAGTGTCACAGTGCATGCGGTTGGATTAGCTCATCTGACAGGCTTTCCAAGGGTGCAGGGCATCGTTGACTGCACACATGTGGCCCTTAAGGCACCCCATTGCAATCCAGGTATTTTTGTCAATCGCAAGTGCTTCCACTCCCTTAACATTCAGCTGGTGTGTGACCACAAGAAGGAAATTTGGCATGTTTGTGCCAAGTACTCTGACAGTTGCCATGACTCCTTCATACTGCGCCAGTCTAGTGTGCCTCCGCCAGCCCAAATTAACAGATGGCTACTTGGAGACAAGGGCTATCTCCTGAGGACATGGCTAATGACGCCGTTGAGGAGACCATCCAACGAAGCTGAGGAGAGCTACAACTCCAGCCACATGTCCACCAGAGCCATAATCGAGCAAACCATCGGTTTGCAGAAGATGCGCTTCAGATGCCTGGATAGATCAGGTGGAGCCCTGCAGTACTCAGCAGCCTAGGTCTCCAGAATCGTCGTGGTTTGCTGTGCACTTCACAACATGGCACAGCGTCATGGCTTGCAGATTCCTGAGGACCAAGTGGCTCCTCACATATCCTCCTCAGATGAGGAGCAGGAGGAGGAGGAGGAGGAGGAAAGCAAAAACGAACATCCTGCAGAGGCCCATCAACCAACGGCAGCAGTACGCGAGAACATAGCTGCCTAGGATGCAAGGAACGCGCTCATCTTGGCCAGATTTGCTTAGCCTAGCCACTCAAGCACTTCTGCCTCACATCTTCTTACCTGAGCATTGACAATGGTCATGAACCAGCTGATTCCTAGCAATTTGACCACCATACTGACAATTGCAAGTAATCCTAAGCCCTCAATGTGGAAGTCCCATTTGTGAATTGACACCTGCCATAACTACAGCAGTAGCCTTCAGATTTTTTATGTACATGATTTGTTTGATCACTTTTACTCATAAAACATCAAATTTCACCCAAGTGACTACCCTTGTGACTATTTGTGCAGTATCTTTCTCTTCCGCGTGCTCCTACGTGGTGCTTCCCCTGTGGCTTCAGCAGATGTGGAGGCCCCTTGCTCAGTTTCTTGCTGCTCCTGTCTTGACACCTTTGGCGGGCATCCTCTGGGGTGGCGAACCTGTGAGGGCTCATCAATAGTCTGCTGCTCCTGCGGCTGTGCAGGGGTTGAGACGCCAATCTCAGTTGGGTGTGGACTCTGGTGGGGCTCTGACTGAGGGCTCTGCACTGGCATGGAAGTGTGAGTGCTTGGAGAGGAGCCCCCACTTCCTTGATGTCTGCCGCCAACTTCCCTCTCAGCGCTTGCAAGTGGCTTGAGAGCACCTTGCTGCACATCAGGGGGGCCATGGGGACCTGTATCTGCACTGGCAGTCCTACTCAGAGGGACTGCCATGAAGGTCTGGTTTCTCTGTTCAATAGCTGACCATCGCTCCTCCAGAGATGTCAGTCTATTCTGAACACTCACCATGTCTTCAACACTCTGGCGACTTAGCTCCTCCATGACCGTAGCCATCCTCTCGTCTACTGTGGCCATCCTTTCCATGGAGGTTGCCATCCTTTCCGTGGTGATGCATTCATGCGCCAATGAATCCACAAAGGCTCTGCTCATGTTAGCGAGGGACTCCTCCATTCGCTCCACACTCGCAGCGACCCTGGAGACAAAACCTACCAGAGACTCCTTCATCTTTTCCTGGAGTGCCATCACCACTGATACTGTGGATAGACCCAAAGGCAGAGGGTCGACATGCAGCTGAGTCAAGCTGGCAGAATCCTGCGCCCTCTGACTAGGACTCTCCACTGCTGTCCCTGTCTCCACAATCTGCTGATGCTCACTTGTAAGCTGTGATACACCAGGTGACAACACTACTCTATGTCCCGAAGGTCCCATCGAGGTGTGAGTGTCTGCGCTGGTGCTGGGTGCGGTGATTTCTGCTGACGCTGTGCCCTCAGAGGTTGCAGGTTCCTCTGAGGAGTCTGGAGGCTCAGCCTGTTCCTCCTGGCGAGTGGGGACGGGTGCTTGCGATGGTCCTGTGGGGGAGTAAAGGAAAGAGTCAGAGATGTGATGCCAAGGTCACATGCACATTGCATATTGCAGATGATATTAGTCCATCTGTTAGAGCTTCCGAAACAGTATCAGCGACTCATGCAATGTCAATGAAAGAGATAGAAAACTATTCTGTCACCAGCTGTTCTGATGCACCCGCCTGTCCGTCCCCCACTTGCGCGTCGTCCTCCACTCCTACGATCTCCAGGACCGCCTCCTCACAGGGGGTGAGGTGTGTTACTGATGGTGGCCCTCCTCCTGTCCTCACTCATTCTCTTTAATTGTGAGCTCTCTTTTCCTGCAATGAGGGAGACAATTGGGGGTTGAGTGAGAATGAAGGAGTGAGTGTAGAGAATCCATAGCATAGATGCTTAGAAGGAGACAAAGATGGAGTGAGGTGGCAAGACCAAGGGCCCTCACTGTGTGTTGTCAGTTGTTTTCATAGCATCAGAGTGATAAGGAGTGTGAGGGCTGCATAGTAGAATAGTTAGGTGAATGTGATCATAGAGAGAGAGGGAATGGGTAAGGGTGCATGGATGTCAGTATCAAGTGGGATGTGGAGGAAGAGATTGCTAAAGCTGAGTGCTGGTGAGGAAAGGCAATGGGGATCAGATTGAGAGTGATGGGAAATTCATACTCACTTTTCCAGTGTGCTGAAGGTCATGAAATCTCTTGCTGCACTGTATCCAGGTTCTGCGGGTAGCTGATATGGAGTTCACCTCCTCTGCCACTTGCAGCCACATAGCCTTTGTCTGCTGGGGAGGCTTCTTCCTCCATGATGAAGGGAAGAGCACCTCCTTGTGCGCTCTTGCTTCCTCCACTGAAGCCTGCAGGGCAACGTCGTCGAAACGGGGCGCAGACCGCGGTCTTTCTCTGGCCATTCTGCTTCCAGCTCAGTGTATCAGCAAATGCCAAAAGGTTGGCAGTCTGCAGAAGAAGCAAGGCATCTTGAAGACCTTAAATGCAGCAGCAATGATGACGTCATCGGAGGCGACTTTCAGACTGGAGAAACTCAATTGCCATGGGTTCCCACACACTGGAACTCAATTGGGCAATTTAGTTAAAATTGCATCAATCTCCCACATCGAATTAGATTCGTGTGGATAACACAAAATGCGGATTACACGACACCATCCCACACCTGAATGAAAATCCAGCCCCTTGTGTTTGTATTGAACTTGGAACACCATGGAGTCACAATGTCTGCTAAAAACCAGTAAAGCCAATATTAAGAATTGAATGAAAGAATTTTGTAAGAATGGCATCAAACAGAAACCATAGCTGTCATATTGTTTTTATGGTGGTTTTTGAAACACCTAAAGGTAGAGACATAATTATGCATGCAATAGTTGAATTGACAGTAAGAATAGAAAGTATTAAAAAGAGAGAATCAATTAAAGACAATTAGCTGACATCAGCAGAGAACTTCAAAGAATAAACCACTGCAAAAAGGATATAAAAATAAGAGCTTTTCAAACAGAAAGTCAGAACTCGCTGAATGGGCCAACATTTCTCAACTTCACAGACACCATCTGTAAGTTTTTAACTTTGAGTCTCGGGTAATCAAAGTAATTGATTTTGGTGGATGTTCTGGATTTAGAGATAAGTAAGAAATGTAGAAATGTAACGAAGTAAAGATTTGAGAGTAAGGATCTCTGAGAAATAAGAAATGTAAACTATCTGTATTTTGAATTGTTAATGTTGTGACTGATTCAACAGCTGTTAACTGAATGTCGGCTCTTAAATAAAACTATATATTTTTAGAATTGCCACAAAGAGTAAATCTGTATAAACTCGCGAACCCAATTTCTGTACACTCTTTTGTAAGGAGTTGCAGAATTCTGGGCGTATTCCAGACCCTCATAATATCCTGAAGATTATAGTCTAGTTAAACTTATTAAGAATGCTATCTGGAGGACGGTAACATCTTCAGTCATTCCTTTCCTTTAGGGAGAGATAGCCTGAACCTTTAGACCCATTTAAGCGTCTTATGCAATTCAGCTATCTCTAACTTAAGTTGAAGGTGAACGTCTGGGGAATATGCCTGATCTGGGGTAGCCCGAAAGGGCTAGGACTTGTAATTATCCCTTCAACACATCTTCCCCTCCCCTTTCAGCATTCCAAAGGGATCGCTAGCTCAGCGACATCCTGGTCCACTCCTCAATCACCCCCAACACCCCTTCCCTTTCCCAAGGCACTTTCCCATGCAAGCGCAGGAGATGCAACACATGCCCTTTTACCTCCAACCTTCCCACTGTCCAGGGCCACAAACACTTCTTCCTGGTGAAACAGCGATTTACTTGTACTTCTTGCAATTTAGTATACTGTATTCGCTGCTCACGAGGCAGTCTCCTCTACATTGGGGAGACCAAACGCAGATTGGGTGACCGCTTTGCGGAACACCTCTGTTCAGTCCGTAAGGGTAACCCCGAGCTTCCGGTCGCTTGTCACTTTAATTGTTCACCCCATTCCCACTCTGACCTCTCTCTCCTTGGCCTCTTACACTGTTCCAACAAAGCTCAATGGAAGCTCGAGGAACAGCACCTCATATTTTGATTAGGCACTTTACAGCTTTCTGGACTCAATATCGAGTTCAACAATTTCAGATCATAACCTCTGCCCCCATTTTTTCAGATGGCAGCAGTTGATGATTCTGCTATTCCCATTTACACCTCTTCTAGACTAAACTTTTATTTCATTACCTGTCCCATTACCATCTCCTTTTGCCTCGCACCATCATCCCCTTTGTCATTTAATCTCTCCTGCCTTCCACCCTATCACAGACCTTCCCCTTTGTTCTTTCCTTCCCTCCCCCCTTTCCCTGCCCCTGTACTTGCTTAAAAACCATTACATCTCTAACTTTTTTCAGTTCTGACGAAGGGTCATCGACCTGAAACGTCAAATCTGTTTCTCTCTCCACGGATGCTGCCTGAGCAGTTCCAGTATTTTCCGTTTTTATTTCATCATTTCTAAAACTGATTCTCTGAAGGGTAAGTTTAGTGATGGCAGTGCCACACCTAACAGTAAGAGTGACTGAAATGTAACAACACACCAATATAAAAGCTCACAGTGATTCTTTTAATCGTGTTGCGTTTTATTTTTTTGCAGATCCCTCCCCGAATAATTCATTCTACTTTTGTAACTGCTCTGCAGAAAAGATAGAAGCAGTGCTGTAAATCAGTTCCTACTAGTTTTAGTGGTTGTAACAGGCCAATGAAGCAAAGGCAGTTTTCATCTGCCACATTTATAATTTCCAAATAGTTAAAGTCGATGCTCCAATAGCAAATAAATTCACATAATAAATTTATATTGAAGAAACTTACCAAGTAATTATGTTTAAAAGTTAATAAAATAAAGAAGAATTGTTCAAATGAACTTTTAACCTTTCACCTATAGTTCACCATATTTACAGCCTCAATTAAACACGGTTACATAGGCTTTAAAGCTAGAAGACGACATGAAAAGCAGATTAGGGGAAGCAATGTTTACATTGTGAATGTGTTCCTCTGATTGTTTAAGAGCACCGACTATGACACTGGGGAGGCCTACGAACAGCGAAGCCATATTTGAAATGATTTTTTAATTCTAATTATTATTTTGTGCTACCCAGTTCCCTCTATAGGATCCAAGAGTAAACAGGGTTTGTACACATCGCATGACGGGTAAACTATACATGGGCGCCTGGTTATGAAGGTGAGTGATTGTGACACTGGCTTAGAACAGTTTAAGTAATTATCAATAGCGACAGCTTTAATCAGTGTTAAGACGCAATGCAAGTCATCCATGATCTTTTTGATAACGTAGTTCTTGAAGATTTCAAACCACGCAGTGATCCTACAAGTAGGAGCCCCTATATGAAGATCAAATTGCTTAACTGATTGCGGTGGACGGGTACTGCTGTGGAGGAGGGTTTATTCTTGGCAGCTAGAATTTCTGATGTTATTGCCTCCAACCAACAGGGTCCAAATGAGTGAAATAAAAACAGAAAATGCTGGAAATACTCAGCAGGTCAGGCAGCATCTATGGAGAGAGAAACAGAGTTAACGTTTCAGGTCGATGACCCTTCGTCAGAACTCTCAGGTTGATGACCCTTCATCATCGACCTGAAGCATTAACTCTGTTTCTCTCTCCACAGATGCTGCCTGACCCGCTGAGTATTTCCAGCATTTTCTGTTTTGATTTCAGATTTCCAGCATCCGCAGTATTTTGCTTTTCCAAATGAGTGACTCTGCCAGAAACCTAACTTTACTGCTTCTGCTGCTGAAACCCTCAGCCATGCCTTTTTTACCTCTGGACTTGACTATTCCAACGCACTCCTGACCGGCCTCCCATCTTCCACCCTCCGTAAACTCAAGCTCATCCAAAACTCTGCTACCCGTGTCCGAACTCGCACCAAGTCCTGGTCACCCATCACCCCTGTGCTCACTGACCTACATTGGCCTCCGGTCCTGCAATGTCTCAATTTAAAAATTCTTATCCTTGTTTTCAAATCTCTCCATGGCCTCACCCCACCCTATCTCTGTAACCTCTTCCAGCCCTACAACCCTCCAAGATCTCTACGCTCCTCCAATTCTGGCCTCTTGCGCATCCCTGATTTTCATTGCTCCACCATTGGCAACTGTGCTTTCAGCTGCCTGGGCCCTAAACTCTGGAATTTCTTCCCTAAACCTCTCCGCCTCTCTACCTCTTTCTCCTCTTCCTTTAAGATGCTCCTTAAAACCTACCCCTTTGACCAAGCTTTTGGTCACCTGTCCTAATATCTCTTTATGTAGCTCGGTGTGAAATTTTGTCTGATTGCGTTCCTGTGAAGCGCCTTGGGATGTTTAGCTACATTAAAGACACTATATAAATGCAAGTTGTTTTTGTTGTTTCATCTGTTGCCATTCGGATTTCTTATGCCAATGATACCTTACCCCAAGCTCATGTCTTCAATGAAAGCAAAACTTTAATGTAAAATGTGTCTCTGCCTCATCCGAGTAGCAAATGAAGAAATACTAACGCTGCTTTAGTACCGGTGCCGTTTTAATTCAGACTTTGGGAGGCCAGCATCTATAAGTCAGCTCCCAGCTTTTACACAACTCTCTCCAGAGTGTCCTTAGACTGGCAGCAGACTCATATAAATAAATAATAAAAACAGACTCGACAATGCCTGAAGGGAGCAAGGAGCAAGAATGTCCCCCAAAATATGAATAGAAAATGGGAATCAGCGGGGGAGAGAGAGGGGACCAGAAATGAGCATCACTGTCGATACCAAATGGATCAGTCAGAAATTCTTCCAGTATTATGCTAACAAGATGGTTATCAAAGAATTGATATCCCTTAAGGATGCAAGTGGGATTGAAACTGGGGATGAACGGAAAATAGTTGCAGCATAATAAGTGGTTATTTACTGGAAGTATTTACTAAAGAAGACATGGGCAGCATGCTGGCCATCATCAGAGGTTCCACAGCTAAACAGAATGGGGCAGGTTTTCACCTCCACTATGCCCTGATTTCAAGCACAGGTGGGGAATATCAGGCCACAAAATCCAGTACAAATCAGTTCTGCTGGGTTATCATAGAAATTCAGCCAGACTCCATATTCCCTGGCTGGGGGAGCGGGGAGCAGTAAACTGGAGCAAACATTGGAAGCTTCCATCTGAAATGGGGTGGGAGCTTCACTGATGTATGTAGGATGGGGTGTGGATGGGTGCTGCCCACAGGTTTACTGGACTCCAGATCCCCAGCATGTCCAGGAAACTTGGTGGTAAGAAGGCCAACTTTGTGGGTGGATTTCAGGTTGGAGGGCCTTATCTGGTGGCAAGGAAGCTTTAAAAGGCCGATCAGTTTTCAAGCTAAGTGTGGCTAGGCCTTTTCTGGGCCCTTCTTGAAACTTTATTTTGTTTAGTTTTTTCAGCTGGCACGCAGAATCTCTGGAGCTTTGTGCCAGTTGTCATGAATTACTCTTTGCCTCTCGCGCCCTTAACTGGCATCAGTGGAGATCCCTCTGAGTTGCCGTATTCAGAGAAGGCGAAGGACCAGTTGACCGATAGCTGGCGAACACCCAAGAGGTGTTCCGTGATCTCCTGCACACCTGCACCTGCACAGTGAAAAGTGACGTTACTTCAGGCGAAGGGTTGGCGGAGGCTTTTCTTCCCCAAAGATGGCAGTGCCGGCAGACCTTGGGTGGCATCACTGTCAGATGTGAATGCCTGGCTACCTGTGATGCTGGAAGGTTCATCAGGAGCACCCCAATCACACCAGCCACGATGCCACCAAGCATTTCGGCAGGCCTGGTGAACCACCTGGATGTGGACGGTGGGAACTTGTTTTTGCAAGGTCTGGGTCAGCAGAGAGGGCAAGAGCACAGATCCACAATGGCAAGGACACCTGCCTGTGATTTTGGCACTTCCTCTCTCGTGGCCTGCATCTCTATCTATACCCACCGTTGGCCCTATTCCTGCCACTGATTTCCCTTCCCAGACTTTCTCCGTCTACCTCTTGGTAACTGTTCTCTTTATTCCATGGACGCTTCACCGGGTATTAAGCTGTGCCTGGCCATCTCCTCTTTAAATCATTCAGCTCATGAGCAGAACGCTGAAGACCACAAAATGTGTGATTTCAGTAAAATAATGAGCGACTGTGGTTTGGGGTGAAATCAAATGGCTCAACATATAACTGCCCTGCTTATTCATCTTTCATGGCAACAGAAGATGCTGGAAATACACAGCAGGTCATCAGCATCTGGCACGAGGCTGGTTACTGTTTCGGGCTGAGGCACTGTGGTATCTTGAGGTGGCCATAGGTGGAGACGGACACCGGTTAACTCCGTAACATGGTTTAATCAACTCTTGCACATAAAAGCTTCTGCCATGAGGCAGCAAAAACAAAGAGTACAACAGTACAGATCAGACTTAACTCAGGAGCCCAATTGCCACAGCACCACCTGGTGGATCAGGTTACTCATAACCTCCCAGGTTACTACACTCCTCCTCCCTTAAGATTGCCGTGTGCAATTCTTAAACAATGACCCTTACTAGGTACTATGTTTTAATTAACCAGTATGCTCTAACCATGGTTAACCCCTGACTAATTTAACAGGTTTGTATAAGTCTTTCTGGTTGCTTGCGAATCCTTTGTGAACGTCTTAATCCCACTTGTGGTGGATTCTCAGATTCACTTGCACTTGAGATTGGAGTAGTCTCCGATGTTGGTTTTACTTTGTCCCGCTGTGGCCTGGCAGTACCAGTGTCCACTGGCACCTTATAAGCCGTGCTGGGTCCTGGAACAGCCTCCTCGACTGCCCTTTGTTCCATCTGTGGCAGTTCCCCCTGCTGCCGGCTGAAAAGCTGATCCACATGCCGACGAACCCCTCGACCATCCCCTAGTAACACGGAGTATGACACAGGTCCTGTAATGTCCTGGATTAGTCCTGGTATCCATTTAGGTCCATAGCCGAAGTTCCGGGTGTACACAGAGTCCCCTATGGCGAAATGGCGAGCTTTAGTATGTTTGTCATGGTACGCTTTTTGGTTTGTTTGTTTTGTCTCAACCTTGCTTTTGAGATCTGGGTGTATCAGGTCTAACGTGCACCGCAACTTTCTCCCCATCATCAACTCAGCCGGAGAAAGCCCCGTGGTAGCTTGGGGTGTTATACGATAACTAAACAAGGCTCTATTGAGCTTGGTCTCCAGGGTGTCACCTGAGCTCTTCCTCATGAGCTCCTTAAAAGTCTGCACGGCTCGCTCGGCTAACCCATTTGAGGCTGGGTGATATGGAGCCGAGGTGACATGTGTGATTCCATTCCTTACCATGAATTCTTTGCTCCCTTCACTAACAAAACACTGTGCATTGTCGGATACAATCATTTCTGGAATACCATGCATGCTGAAGCTGTTCCTGAGACAATTCAGTGTGGCATCAGTCATTGCAGAGCTCACTGGATAAACGTCGATCCACTTTGAGTGAGCGTCTACCAGCACCAAAAACATTTTGCCCATAAAAGGTCCCGCATAGTCGATGTGAATTCTCCTCCAGGGTTTGCTGGGCCACTCCCAGGGATGGAGTGGTGCCCCAGCAGGTGCTTTCCTCTGTTCCTGACATATAGTGCATGACTTTACCTTTGACTCAATTTCAGCATCTAAGTTAGGCCACCACAGGTAGCTCCTAGCCAGTCCTTTCATTCTAGTCATTCCTGGGTGCGATTGATGCAACTGTTCCATCAAAGTAGAGCATCCCCGCTCTGGGACTATAATGCGTGCTCCCCATAGCACACATCCATCTTGGATACTGAGCTCGTGCTGTCTCTGTCTCTACGGCGTGAACTCCGGTCCCTCACGGTGATCTGGCCAGCCTTTCAACACATACTCACGGACCCTTGACAGAACGGGGTTCTTGGCTGTCCAGCCCTGGATTTGCGCTGAAGTCATCAGGGGACTGATCTCCTGATCCAGCATCAGGACGTGCTCCCCAGGGGAAGTACTGCGAGGAGATTTTGAGAGGGGCAGGCGGCTGAGAGCATCCGCGTTCCCGTTTTCCTTGCCGGCTCTGTACATGATCACATATTCATAGGCTCTTAGTATTACTGCCCATCTCATTATTCTCTGTGATGCCATTTGAGGCACTGCTTTCATCTCATTCAGTAAGCTAATAAGAGGCTTGTGGTCAGTACTGATTACAAACTTCCTCCCATATATGTACTTATGGAATTTCTTTACTCCAAATATAATGGCTAACCCCTCTTTATCAAGCTGTGAATAGTTCTTTTCTGCAGCTGTGAGCGTGCGTGACACAAACCCGATGGGCCTTTCCGTTCCATCTGGCATGCGGTGGGCCAACACTGCCCCCACTCCATAGGGTGATGCGTCGCAGAACATTATCAGCTCCTTCTTCTCGTCGTAATGCACTAACACCCTGCTGGACTGAAGTAGCTCCTTTGACTGCTGAAACGCTTTCGCTTGCTCTGGCCCCCAACGCCATGGCTCTTCCTTTCTCAGCAGTTTGTGCAAGGGTGCCAGCAGCATCGATAAGTTTGGAAGAAACCGGTTATAATAATTCAGGAGCCCTAGATAGGCTTTCAGTTCAGTCACTGAGGTGGGCGCAGGTGCCCGCACTTTCCCTGGTAATGGATGGAGGCCTGTGGCATCCACCCGATGTCCCAGGAATGTAACTTCCTTCTCCATGAAACTATACTTACTCCGTTTCAGGCGTAGCCCCACCTCTTCCAGCTGCTGTAGCACTTTGTCCAGTGTTTTTAAGTGATCCTGATCGTCACTTCCTGTTAGCAGAATATCATCTAAGTACACGGCCACCTTTGGAATGCCCTGCAGAATGCCCTCCATAGTCCGTTGGAATATTGCTGGGCTAGAACTGACACCAAATGGTAACCTGGCATACGTGAACAGCCCCTTGTGCGTGTTCACCGTGACAAACTTTTTTGATTCTTCATCGAGCAATATCTGCTGATACGCATGACTCATGTCCAGTTTGCTGAATCTTTCTCCCCCAGCGAGCGATGTTAACATGTCCTCCATTCTCGGAATGGGGTACTGTTCCAGTGATGATAATCTGTTCACTGTTAACTTATAGTCACCACACACCCTTACGTTACCGTCGGGCTTCAATACCGGGACTATTGGTGCCGCCCAGTCTGAAAATTTTACTGGTTCTATTACTTTGTCCTTTAGCAGGCGATCTAGTTCCGCCTCAACCTTGGTTTTCATTGCAAAAGGTACCGACCTTGGTTTAAAGAAACGAGGCGTGGCATCACTGGCTACATGAATCTTGGCTGTGGCTCCCCTTAAGGTGCCCAGTTCATCCTTGAACACTAACTCATGCTTCATCAGCACTTCTTGCAGTGCCTCTGTATCCACCCTCGCCCTAACAGGTTTGGCCCTGACCCTGCTACCACTACCACCGTAAGCTCTTTGGTGACTCCTTTGTGTTCCACTTGTACTTCAGCCGCCCCCAAAATGTCCACCTCTGTCCTGTGTAGGTTTTGAGACTAATGGGGCATGTACCTAGCTCTGGTACTTTTGCTTCCCCCCATAGCTTGGTGTACTCAGCCTGCGACATTATGGTTACACTACATCCGGTGTCAATCTCAAACTTTACTTGACCTCTGTTCACGATCAAATACTGAGTGAGAGGGGGTACGTTGGGCCTTGAAGTGTCTATACTGTATATAGTGAAAACCTCCTCACTAGACTCACTAGACTCTTCCTCCTCTTGTATGTAATTTGCCCGCTTTGTGTACTTCTCCCTCCCCCCTTTAGCATGCTTTGCCCCTTTAGCACTGCTTCTCTCACTCACTGCCCTTTTACAGACTTTCTTTAAGTGCCCTATTTTTCCACAATTGTGGCACTTTGCCTTTGCAAACCTGCAGTCCTTTGCATAATGGCTCGTCCCGCCACATCGGTAGCAATCCCAAACCCCGACTGGTGGACTTTTCGCGCCAGCTTCCATCTTGAAAACAGCTCCTCCCACTGGTTTACTCCATTTCTCCTTGCTCATGCTGTTTAAGTCCTTAGTGTCCTTGTTAGCCATCTCCATGGCTTGTGCTTTTTTAAGTGCCATCTCAAACGTTAATCCTTCTTCTGACAGCAACCTTTGCTGTATACTGTCGTCGTTAACTCCACATACTAGTCTGTCCCCTAACATGACTATGAGCGCACTTCCAAAATTACAGTCCTGTGCGAGCTTCCGAAGCTCCTCCACATACTCAGTAACGCTTTCTTCCGGCCTCCTAATCCTCGAATTGAATTTCCATCTCTGTACTATTTCACTAGGTTTCGGATTGAAATGATTCTTTAGTAGACTCACCAACTCATCAAAAGATTTTTCTCCTGGCCGCTCCGGGCTCAGCAGATTCCTCATCTGTGTATAGGTTTGCGCTCCCACACAACTCAGTAAAATGGCCATTTTCTTTTCAGCACTGTCCACCTCGTTTGCCATAAAGAAATGGCCCAGTATTTCACAATACTCCTCCCAAGACTGCGACTTGCTGTCAAAAGGTGCCACGGAGCCTCCCGTTCCTGCCATCCTTGGTCACTTCAGCCAAAAAATCAGACTCCGTTTCGACTCCCGCGGCCTAGCCTCGTGCTTTTCTGACTAGTTTGCTAACCAACCCGAGCACCTCTTCCGAATACTCCAAAACTTTTCCGTCCTTTATTCTCGTTGCCATATGTGGTATCTTGAGGTGGCCATAGATGGAAACGGACACCGGTTAACTCCGTAACATGGTTTAATCAACACTTGCACCTAAAAGCTTCTGCCATGAGGCAGCAAAAACAAAGAGTACAACCAGTACAGATCAGACTTAACTCAGGAGCCCAATTGCCACAGCACCACCTGGTGGATCAAGTTACTCATAACCTCCCAGGTTACTACAGGCACCTTATCGGATAAAATGAAGTGATAAAATCAGCAGTGTCAGCGCGAAGATTCTTACTGTTAATCTGTATGGTGATATGTTTGGCTTAAGATAGGATCTTCCAATATGTGGGCCAAATCCAGTCCGGGGCTCCTTTCATGTTTCGTGCACTTGTTCTCACATTAAACGTACATGCCGACTTTATTTTCGCTGGGGAGCTGAAACTAACTGTTAGTGAATCTGGCTTCGTGTGCGTAACATGAGTGGAAGTGGGCACCGGATGAACAGCTCAGCTAAAGTCCTTTAAGCTTCCCAGTCGGAAGGACTGGTGGATTTAGGCCAAAGAGCATCCTTTTCCAACCAAGTAATCCTCCAGCCTGAGACGTTTAAAGAGCTTAGCTTCTCTGTGTTCAAGTTTTGCGGGGGGTAGAGGGATGGGGGAGAAGGATGGGAGTAAAAATGGGGGGATGGGGGAGATCAAAGGGAAAATAACGGGAGTGAAGAAAGGGAAAAAGGATAGGAGCGAGAATGGGGGGAGAAGGATAAGAGTGAGGAACGATAAGAACGATGGGAGTGGGAGGTGAAGGATGGGATTAAAGATAAGGGTGTGAATAGCTGGGTGAAGAATGGGAATGAGGATGGTGGGAAGGCTTGAATTTTTTTTTCTGCATGAGGATTTTCTGTTTCTGCGGCCTCACCTTTTGGGTGTCTGGGAGGTTTGGCTGTTCCTGTGTATGGGGGATTGCGTTAGGGTGGTCTTGCGTTTTTGGTGTACAGAGATTGTGTATTTTTTGAATGTGTGGATATCACCTTTTTTGCGTATGGGCGGTCTCACTTTATTTTTGTCTTTGGGGTCTGGCAATTCTTGTGTAAGAGATCGACTTCCACCTCCATAACATCGCCCGACTCCGCCCCTGCCTCAGCCCGTCTGCTGCTGAAATGCTCATCCATGCCTTTGTTACCTCCAGACTCGAGTATTCCAGCGCTCTCCTGGCCGGCCTCCCGTCTTCCACCCTCTATAAACTTGAGGTCATCCAAAACTCTGCTGCCTGTATTTTAACTCGCACCAGGTCCCGTTCACACATCACCCCTGTTCTCGCTGACCTACACTGGCCAGCAATGCTCGATTTTTAATCCTTGTTTTTAAATCCCTCCATGGCCTCAACCCTCCCTATCTCTGTAATCTCCTCCAGCCCCGCAACCCTCTGAGAGCTCGGAGTTCTTCAAATTATGGCCTCTTCTGCATCCCCGACTTCCTTCATCCCACCATTGGTGGCCGTACCTTCAGCTGCCTCGGCCCTAAGCTCTGGAATTCCCTCCCTAAGCCTCGCTGCCTCTCCACCCCCACCTCTCCTTTAAGACACTTCTTAAAACCTATACTCACCTGCCTTAAGTCTCCTTCTTTGGTTCGGAGTCAATATTTTTGTCTAATAAGAACATAAGAACATAAGAAATAGGAGCAGGAGTAGGCTATATGGCCCCTCGAGCCTGCTCTGCCATTCAATAAGATCATGGCTGATCTGCTACCTCAACTCCACTTTCCTGCACTATCCCCATATCCCTTGATTCCCTTAATATTCAAAAATCTACCGATCTCTGTCTTGAATATACTCAATGACTGAGCCTCCACAGCCCTCTGGGGTAGAGAATTCCAAAGATTCACCACCCTCTGAGTGAAGAAATGTCTCCTCATCTCAGTCCTAAATGGCCGACCCCTTATTCTGAGACTGTGACCCCTGGTTCTTGACTCCTCAGTCAGGGAAAACATCCTCCCTGAATCTACCCTGTCAAGCCCTGCAAGAATTTTGTATGTTTCAATGAGATCACCTCTCATTCTTCTAAACTCTAGAGAATATAGGCCTAGTCTACTCAATCTCTCCTGTGAAGCACCTTGGGACGTTTTACTACATTACAGGTGCTATATAAATGTAAGTTGTTGTTGTAAGAGGGTGTTTGAATTTTCTGTGTATCGGGGCTCATATTTCTGCATAATTATGCAGCCCACTCACTGATTTTGACGCAAGCATCCAGCCTCCAACTCCGGAATATCGGACATTCCTGGGTTAAGATACTCGCTTGCTCCCTGTGTACTGATGGGCTCATGATTAATATCTGTACTTTGCACTTTTGTAGGACAGGGTTCAGATGCTTCGGATGCAGTGTGGTCAGAATCACTAATCACACTAATCCTGCTTAACAGGATCTCTACTGGGATTTGAAAAGTTAAGTTCTGATACAATGAAGTCCCTTTTCTCAAAATGGAATCGCATCCAAGGTAAGATTTTAATGTTTCCAACAACAAAAATATGATGTGTACTGCATGTACTATATTTGAGTCTCATTCTAATATAATATTACAAGTAATGGGCTGGAAATTCGGCTTCTTTGCACCTACTGTTAACACCTCCGGGGGGCGCTAATGGGGCGCAAAGGGCTTATCATCGGGGGGGGCGAAAAAGTGCCTCCTGAGAAATCCAGCAGGGCGTTACTGAGGCGCTACCCGATAGCACCGCACCCCCACCGGTAGCGCCCCAGGCCACTGCGCCGTCGGCGCTGACATCATCACTGTGTGCCGCGACCCCTTACCACCTCGCATCAGAAATTCGGCTGCGCCCCGTGAGGCTGCTGCGGGTGGTGTCAGCGCCAGTTTCGCGGGTCATGAACCGGGCCGACCTCCACTCACGGGGCGGTATTTAAAGGGGAGATGCGGCCCCAACCCACGCTGCCATTTTCTTTATTTGGCCAACCTCCAGGTCGGCTCTCCGTGGTGGGCCATGACGTGGTCCTGGTCACCATCACGCAGCCTGGCACAGCGTCTCGGCGCCGGGCTGCGGCCGCGGCACCACGTCGCCCTGGTGGCCTACTGTGGGCCATTGGAGGCTCTGCAGAACTCACACCGTCCCTCCCCTTTAACTGAAGGGGAGGGGCGCTGAAACATGGCAACGCTCCACGGAACCTCTGCCGAGCACCGCCGATCGTGCCCCGACATCGCCTCGGTTACCGCCTCACCAGGAAGTGGAGCGCCTGAGATTGTGCTCCTCTTCCTGTGCAGGGCGGTAAGCTGAATTTAGCGGCTGGGGTGGTACTTCTGTGCCGGGCGCTAAATGTCCGGTCTTATCTCGGTTACACCCATAACCGAATTTCACGCCCGATTGCTCCCTAGGGTAGCCAAATCTCCAGGATTGCCCTGGAGCCTCCAGCAATTTAAGATTAACCACCTGGACACAGCTGCGAGCAACCTGGGAGAAAAATCATAGGGGCACTAAAAGACATTTTTTTTAAAAATTGTTTGAGCACTTTTGTTTATTAATTATTAAAATATTGGAGATGGGGAATAAAGCTGGTTTGGCAGAGTGTGGCTTTTTTTCAGGCGGGAGATCATGTGATGAATCCTCCAGGAATGCATCCAACCAAAGTTGGCAACCCTAGTATCTGCCACTTGTACCATATTTGGGCCTCATTGTAATACAAACAACATATAATGGCTCAAATGTAAATTTAATGATTTGGGGCTATCTATTGTGCTTCTCACTTCCTTTCTCTTCTGCTCTGTTATAGACATTATCAGAACATTTCCTCTGTGTGCTGCATGTAGCAAAATCATAAAAACACTTTTTGCTGTTCAGTTACCTGTAGCGCACAGAGGAGACCCCCCTATGTTCCAAAATGAGACCATTACGTTGGAGGAATGGTTCGTTTTTTTTGTCACATTATTTTAGGGATCAGGGAATATTTATGCAGGACATTCCTTCAGGAGATTAAAACATAGAAACATAGAAACATAGAAGATAGGAGCAGGAGTAGGCCATTCGGCCCCTCGAGCCTGTTCCACCATTTAATGAGATCATGGCTGATCATCCAAATTCAGTACCCTGTCTCTGCTTTCTCCCCATATCCCTTGACTCCCTTAGCCTTAAGAAATATATCTAACTCCTTCTTGAATATATATAATGAATTGACCTCAACTGCCTTGTATGGTAGAGAATTCCACAGGTTCACCACTCTCTGGGTGAAGAAATTCCTCCTCATCTCTGTCTTAAATGGCTTACCCCTTATCCTTAGACTGTGACCCCTGGTTCTGGACTCCCCCGCCATCGGGAACATCCTTCCTGCATCTAGTCTGTCTAGTCCTGTTAGAATTTTATAAGTTTCAATGAGATCCCCTCTCATTCTTCTAAACTCCAGCGAATATAAGCCTAATCGACCCAATCTCTCCTCATAAATGGGTGGGAGAGACTCCATGGGGGTGAAGATGGTTTTCCCCAGTAGCGCAAAATGGGTGATAGCGAATCAGCAGCCCGTTTTACACCCCGCCCCATTTTCTTCATTCACTTCAAATGGAAAAGAAAATCGGGCGGTGTTTAAAACAGGCTGATGGTTCTGTGCTACTGTCCGAGACCAACTGTACCCTCAGGAGAGGATAGTTTGTACACGGTCTGTGGAAGGAGTGAGCTTGATGGGCTAAATTGACTTTACGCATTCCATTCTTTCTTACATCCTCATATTTCTACTGCACAATTGATCTGGGGACTTTGGAAATAATTCCATATCTTCACACATTTGGGCTCCAAAAAACATGAATTTAAGAATCGTATTTTAAACGAGTGGCATTAGTACAATATGTCATGGCCAGCAGTGAGATACAAATATCTCCAGCAACTGACCATGAATTATTCAAGCTGTCCCTTTTTTTGGAGACACTTCTCAAAGCTCATTTCAGGATGTGACTCGTCCTCTATTCAAACCATACCAGGTCATTTTTAATTCGAGATTTAATTCCATTTGGAAACTGCTTTCAAGGCAAACATAGCAGCCTCTGTTTCTATGACATGAATCAGCAGTGTATGGATTGCACTGAAGGTTTTATTCTCCCAATCAAAAGCATTGCAGAAGCTGTGCCACCCCAGAGGATGCGAAGTGTTCTGGAAATCAGAGATAGCAATAAAGCTGTTTTCAGGGGGATTATCCTCTGCCATCCCACCCAATTTCACCTCACCGTCCCGACCAAGATTTCGCTTCATTCCTGCCCACAACTCTGCCCGCTCCTTCCTGGCCAGCCGAATGCCCAAGTTCCCGATGGACTTTTTCCTTCTTTCCAGCTATGTTACTGCCACTTTCCAGGGCTGCCATTGGGAAAGTGCCGATAATGGCCGAGATACCCCATGGAGGCAGAAGGCCTTGTAGCGACCTCCTGTCAGCCTCAGACTCCACTTACTGAAGGCCCAAGTCTAAGCTGAGGCCTCCAGTGGAGCGTCTCCTTTAATCTTTGTGGCGACCCTTTAACGCCCCTCACCGGATCTTCCAGTGTGGCAGCGGTGTTCCCTTTTGCAGCAACGGCGGGGTTCTCCACCCTTGCACTGGCGGGCGCCCTCTTGACAGCAGGGATCTCACTGGGAGCCCTTAGTGCGTTCCTAATGACCCCGATCCAGCCATTTCCTAGAGGTTATGCAACCCCCAGAGGCTGTGCCACCTCCACAGGCCGTGCTGTTCCCCACAGGCTGTGCCACCCCCACAGGCTGTGTCACCCCCAGAGGCTGTGCCACCTCCACAGGCCGTGCTGTTCCCCACAGGCTGTGCCACCCCCAGAGGCTATGCTGTTCCCCACAGGCTGTGCCACCCCCACAGGCCATGCCACCCCCAGAGGCTGTGCCACCTCCACAGGCCGTGCTGTTCCCCACAGGCTGTGCCACCCCCACAGGCTGTGCCACCTCCACAGGCCATGCTGTTCCTCACAGGCTGTGCCACCTCCACAGGCCATGCTGTTCCTCACAGGCTGTGCCACCTCCACAGGCCATGCTGTTCCTCACAGGCTGTGCCACCCCCAGAGGCTGTGCCACCCCAGAGGCTGTGCCACCTCCACAGGCCGTGCTGTTCCCCACAGGCTGTGCCACCCCCACAGGCTGTGCTGTTCCCCACAGGCTGTGCCACCCCCACAGGCTGTGCCACCCCCACAGGCTGTGCTGTTCCCCACAGGCTGTGCCACGCCCACAGGCCATGCCACCCCCAGAGGCTGTGCCACCTCCACAGGCCGTGCTGTTCCCCAGAGATTGTGCCACCCCCAGAGGCTGTGCTGTTCCTCACAGGCTGTGCCACCCCCACAGGCCATGCTGTTCCTCACAGGCCGTGCTGTTCCCCACAGGCTGTGCCACCCCCACAGGCTGTGCCACCCCCAGAGGCTGTGCCACCCCCACAGGCTGTGCTGTTCCCCACAGGCCGTGCTGTTCCCCAGAGGCTGTGCCACCCCCAGAGGCTGTGCCACCCTCATTGGGAATATAAACAGAGGCAAAATTGGGTGGGATTGCAGAGGATAATCCCCCTGAAAACAGCTTTATTGCTATCTCTGATTTCCAGAACACTCCGCATCCTCTGGGGTGGCACAGCTTCTGCAATGCTTTTGATTGGGAGAATAAAACCTTCAGTGCAATCCATACACTGCTGATTCATGTCATAGAAACAGAGGCTGCTATGTTTTCTGTGTGCTGCTCTGGGCGGTTTAGTTCATCTGTGCAAACCAGCAAATGTGCACCGCTTTGCTGGCCTCTGGACATTCCCCAGTGTACACTCAGTTATTCTCTTGTTCCAACTGCTGTGGAATTTGCCTGGTGATATGAAAGGAGCAGTTTCCACAGCACTATTTTAAGGCACTATTATAGGTCGGTGTCAAAGCGTCAGAGATGTATAAAAGTAGACTGGGGCCACTCTCCCTTTTTTCGCCCCCTAGCTGGCAATAGGTGTCTCGCCACATTGGCATTGCTGTGATCAGAAATTCAGGATGGGCACAGACCCACATGCTACTGCTCTATGGTGCCAGGTAGTTGTATCCTATTGTACTGAGGTGCTATGTTTTGGTATCCTATTCACTGTGGTGCCATGTGTTGGTATCCTACGCTCCTTGGTGCCGTGTGTTGGTATCCTATGCTCCATTGTGCTGTGTTTTGCTATCCTACACTCAATGGTGCTGTGTCTTGGTAGTCTATTGCTCCATGGTGCCATGTGGATGGTATTCCACACTTTATAGTGACTCTGTTTTGGTATTCTATGCTGCATGATGCCTTGTGTTGGCAACCTATTGCTCCGTGGTGCTCTGTATTGGTATTCTACACACTGTTGTGCTTTGTGTTGGTATCCTATGCTTCATGGTGTTATGTGCGTGTATCCTATGCACTGTGGTACCATAAGTTGGTATCCTACAAACTGTTGTACCATGTGTTGGTGCCTAAAGCTTTGTGGTGCTGTCTATTGGTACTCTACACTGCATGGTGTGTGCATTGGCATCCTACACTCTGTGTGGCATGTGTTTGTATTTTATGCTCTGTGGTGCAATGTGTTGTTGTCCTATCTTCTGTGGTGTTGTGTGCTGGGATCCTATCGCTCCTTGGTGCCGTGTGTTGGTGGGTTACGCGCCACAGTAACATATATTGGTATTCTACGATCTATGGTGTTATTTGTTGGTATCCTATTGCTCCTTGGTGCCGTGTGTTGGTGGTGGGTTATGCTCCACAGTAACATACATTGGTATTCTACAATCCAAGGTGTTGTTTGTTGGTATCCTATTGCTCCTTGGTGCCGTGTGTTGGTGGGCTATGCTCCACAGTAACATATATTGGTATTCTACGGTCCATGTGGTTGTTTGTTGGTATCCTATCGCTGCTTGGTGCTGTGTGTTGGTGGTGGGTTATGCTCCACAGTAACATATATTGGTATTCTACGATCCATGGTGTTGTTTGTTGGTATCCTATCGCTCCTTGGTGCCGTGTGTTGGTGGGCTATGCTCCACAGTAACATATATTGGTATTCTACGATCCATGGTGCTGTTTGTTGGTATCCTATCGCTCCTTGGTGCCGTGTGTTGGTGGTGGGTTATGCTCCACAGTAACATATATTGGTATTCTACGATCCATGGTGTTGATTGTTGGTATCCTATTGCTCCTTGGTGCCGTGTGTTGGTGGGCTATGCTCCACAGTAACATATATTGGTATTCTACGGTCCATGTGGTTGTTTGTTGGTATCCTATCGCTGCTTGGTGCTGTGTGTTGGTGGTGGGTTATGCTCCACAGTAACATATATTGGTATTCTACGATCCATGGTGTTGTTTGTTGGTATCCTATCGCTCCTTGGTGCCGTGTGTTGGTGGGCTATGCTCCACAGTAACATATATTGGTATTCTACGATCCATGGTGCTGTTTGTTGGTATCCTATCGCTCCTTGGTGCCGTGTGTTGGTGGTGGGTTATGCTCCACAGTAACATATATTGGTATTCTACGATCCATGGTGTTGATTGTTGGTATCCTATTGCGCCTTGGTGCCGTGTGTTGGTGGGTTATGCTCCACAGTAACATATATTGGTATTCTACGATCCATGGTGTTGTTTGTTGATATCCTATCGCTCCATGGTGCCATGTGTTGGTGGGTTACGCTCCACAGTAACATATATTGGTATTCTATGATCCATGGTGTTGTTTGTTGATATCCTATCGCTCCATGGTGCCGTGTGTTGGTGGGTTACGCTCCACAGTAACATATATTGGTATTCTATCGCTCCATGGTGCCATGTGTTGGCATTTTGCCATTCAGTGGTGCTGTGCGGTGGTCAGCCAACATCTGCCAATCAAAACACGCTTGTCAGTGATAGCTGTGGCAGACTTTTTACCTCTGCCATCTTTGTTACTAAACTGCTTTGAGCAGCAGCACTAAAGTTGCGCCATGATGACATTATCAACATCACAACACCAGACTGATATGTGTAAACACGCAGCTCTCGGCTGCCAGCTACAAGCTGCTGAAGAATAACGAGTCCCATCAGCCAGATTTATAAACCAAGTGGTGCAAAAATAAAATCAGAAGATGCAGGTAATACACAGCAGGTCCATCAACATCTGAATAGAGGAAACGCAATTTAACATTTTGGAGATAGGCATCCTTTGTCAGAACTCTACCCAAAATGTTGACTTGCCTTTTCTCTTTCCAGCTCCTACTTGACCTGCCGAATGCGTTTCCAGCATTGTCTATTTTCATTTCAGATTTTCAGCTGTCGCCGTTTCTCTTTTTCTATCCCTTTAAACACAGTAGCCTTGCAATGAACTATTCCAGGTGGTCTCTGGAGTGCAGTATCAAAACCCTTGTGAAAGGGAGAATAAAAGGATATAAGAATGCTTTTTCTTGTACAAGCGCACTGCATTTTGGCTTTTCTTCACACATTGCTCACAGCATCAGAAGCTCCTTCAGAGAGCCAGAATCAGACAGCTCTTTGAAGTCAACGAGGTGAAATAAGTTGGACTTCGAAACTGCAGCTTACTTCTGAACTTCAGTCCGTGAAGCAGCTCCAAACGTTGCAAGAGACACATCCTATAGCATCAGCACAAACCTGTAATCCCCAGTGAAAACAGCAATGCCAGCTTGGAAAATAGGCAACATCTAAAGAGTCAACTTCACTTATACGGAAATCTGACTGTGTAGGAATGTCTAGTTCCTATCAAGAGACTGAGGTCGACTCAGGTGATCAAACAAACGATGTTTAATGTGAAACTAATTGAGTTTAACAAACAGATGCAAGAAAATTACGAATACAGGTCTAGTCAGTTCGGAAGCTCCACGAGGACTGCTTGGACGGTCCCGTGGCTGGCGTCATGACGTTATCACGTTTTTCCCGCCAATGGGGGATCACGTGATGAACGGCGTGACGTCATTGCGTTTGCCCGCGCTCTTAACGGGACCGCGCTCTGTACATGCAAACAGTATATACAAAGATACAGACTCAGGCTGCAGTTAACATATTGTTAAAGGGAATTATATACATTTGATCGAAGTCCCTTAGTGGCTCTGCCACATGCGCCCCCCCGGAATTGTCTTTAACAGAAAAAGTGAAATGGCGAGGAGGCCTGACGAGCCTGTCAGAGCGACTTCTGTACAGTTGGAGTGAAAGCTGCTGGACGGCGGGCGGGCTGGTGGGCGGTTGCGCTTGATCTGGCATGGCGACTGTGAGCGGTCGACCGCATTTTGGCGGCTGTGCGGTCTCGACCGGACGGTCAAGGTCCAAGTGTGCCGGCCTCAACCGGTCAACCGAAATGTGGTCCGGTTTACCTCCGATATCCACCGAGAAAGTTTTGTCTCCCGGCTCTAGCACGCAGAAAGGACCAGTGTAAGGGGCCTTGAGCGGATCCCGATGAGCGTCGTGGCGGATGAACACATATTCGGCGTTCTTCAGCTCTGCTGGGACGTGGGAGCTCTGAAAGCCGTGATGCGACGTTGGTACTGCTGCAAAACACCTGGCTGCCTCCTGGTGGCTGATGAGTTGATTGGATGCGGACCATGGCTCTGTTGGAGTCGGAAGAAAATCCCCTGGTATGCGTAGCGGCTGGCCATAGACGAGCTCTGCCGAGGACGAGCGAAGATCTTCCTTGGATGCCGTGCGAAGACCCAACAGGACCCATGGTAGCCTGTCCACCCACTCAGCGCCTTGGAGGCTGGCCCTCAGTGCGGCTTTGAGCGACCTGTGAAACCGTTCGCACAGGCCGTTCGCCTGTGGATGGTAGGCTGTGGTGTGATATAGCTTGATGCCGAGCCCCTGAGCCACTGCATTCCAGAGCTCAGAGGAAAATTGCGGTCCACGATCAGAAGAGATGTCCGCCGGTACCCCGAAACGGGTGACCCAAGAGGAGATGAATGCCCTGGCTACGTCTGCCGAAGTGGTGGATGACAAGGGAACTGCCTCTGGCCATCTAGTGGTGCGGTCTACCATCGTAAGGATATGTGTAAATCCATGAGAAGGTGGAAGTGGTCCCACCAGGTCCACATTCACGTGATCGAACCGTCGCTCCGGAACAGCGAAGGTGGCCAATGGAGCTTTGACGTGACGCTGCCTTTGGCCTTTTGGCAGACCACGCAGGTGTTGGCCCAGTCGCGGACATCCATATGCATGCCCCGCCAAACGAACTTGGACGACATCAGCCTTTACGAGGCCTTCATGCCAGGGTGTGACAACCCGTGTGTGGCGTCAAACACTTTTCGGCGCCAGGCGACCGGCACGATAGGGTGAGGATCTCCTACGGAGACGTCACAAAGTAACGTGGTGCCTGCGGCGTGGAATTTGACGTCGGCCGCTTGGAGGCTAGAGGGGCTGGTTCGGTAAGCTTGCACCTCTGGATCCGAGGCTTGATCTGCAGCCATGAGGGCATAGTCGATGCCGAGCTGGACTGCCTGAACGGTTGCGCGGGAGAGGCAATCCGCCACCAGGTTGTCTTTACCGGCCACGTGCTGAATATCAGTAGTGAATTCAGAGATAAACGTTAACTGACGTTGTTGTCGGGCTGACCACGGTTCGGCAGTCTTGGCCATAGCGAATGTTAGTGGCTTATGGTCTACAAAAGCAGTGAAAGGACGTCCTTCTAGCAAGAACCGGAAATGGCGGATGGCCACAAAAAGAGCCAGCAACTCCCGGTCGAACGTGCTGTGCTTCCACTCGTTTCGCCGTAGTTGACGGCTGAAGAACGCCAGCGGTTGCCACGTTCCATTTACCCACTGTTCCTGCACTGCGCCGATGGCGTAGTCTGACGCGTCGGTGGTGAGGGCGATGGTGGCACTTGGCAGCGGGTGCGCCGGCATGGTCGCGTTGGCGAGGGCGCTTTTTGTGTCAACGAATGCCCGGTCCATGTCGACCATCCAGCTTACCGGGTCCTTGCCAGACTTGCCCTTGAGGGCCTCGTACAGGGGCTGCATGAGCAGAGCTGCCTTAGGCACGAAGCGGTGGTAAAAATTTACCATCCCGAGGAACTCCTGCAGGGCCTTGATGGTCTGCGGCCGCGGAAAGGATGTCACCGCCTCTACCTTTTCTTGCAAAGGCACCGCTCCCTCCGATGTAATGCGATGTCCCAGGAAATCAATGTGGGGCAGACCAAACTGACACTTGGCCGGGTTGAGAATCAGGCCGTGTTGGCTGAGGCGACGAAAGAGGGTGCATAGGTGCGCGATGTGTTCCTCCTTATTTCGACTGGCCACGAGGATGTCGTCTAAATAGACGAAAAGGAACTTGAGGTCCCGCAGCACGGAGTCCATGAGGCGCTGGAAGGCCTGGGCAGCATTCTTCAACCCAAAAGGCATCCTCAGAAATTCAAAAAGGCCGAATGGGGTGATGACTGCGGTCTTCTGCACGTCCTGCGGGTGTACCGGGACCTGGTGGTAGCCTCGGACCAGATCCACCTTGGAAAACACGGTGTTCCCAGCCAAATGGGCAGAGAAATCCTGAATGTGGGGGAGCGGGTATCGATCAGGAGTGGTAGCATCGTTAAGTCGCTGATAGTCGCCGCATGGCCGCCATCTGCCACCAGGTTTCGGTACTATGTGGAGAGGCGAAGACCAGGGACTATTGGACCGGCGAATAAACCCCAGGCATTCCATCGTAGCGAACTCCGCCTTCGCGACCGCCAGCTTGCCGGGTTCGAGGCGCCGGGCCCGTGCGTGGACCGGGGGCCAGTGGTAGTGATGTGGTGCTCCACACCATGCTTCGTGGCCGTAGAGGAGAATGTAGGTCTGGTCAGGTCCGGAAATTCACCGAGCAGGCGAGCGAACTCGTCCGGAGTTGGGAAAGCGCAGGAGATGGTGCGTGACATGGTGGTACCACGGTGGCAAGGAATGGAGTGAAACATGGCCGCGTTGATCAGCCGCCGGTTCCTCACATAGACAAGGAGGCCGTTGGCGCACAGGAAATCCGCGCCGAGGATGGCTTGTGAAACCCTGGCCGTAACAAATTCCCAAACAAATCGCTGGCCGCCGAAGCAAACCTGGATCCGCCATTTGCTGAAGGTCTGGATAGCTCTGCCATTAGCCACTTCGAGTGAGAGGCCGTTCCTCCCAGCTTGAACATCCATAGCGGATGCGGGTATAATGCTGCACTGTGCGCCGGTATCGCATAGGAATCGCCAACCAGAGATGGAATCGATGATGAACAACAGCTTGCCAGAATTTCCGATTGCCATCGCAGCCGCAGGGCACCCGTCAGACCCGTTATTCTTTTGCCGGGGTTGCAGTTGTTTTTTTGTTTTGGGAGAGAAGCTGCAGGGAGGGTGGTAACATCTGGCTTTCGCGCCAAAACCGCGCGTGGTAGGAGCACAGCCCCGAAGGTTGAGGAGCTGGGGTGGCGTCTGTGGGGGATGGGTGCCTCGTGGCAGCGCAGTACTGCTGCGTCACCGCAAAAATCTTGTCCGCTTCGGCAGCAAGCGCTGCACAGTCTGACACTTCGGACCTGGCCAGGGCAGCTTGTACTTGCTCTGATAACTGACTGAGGAAGAGCTCCCTAAAGAGGAAGCATTCCGGTTCGGAGCCAAGGAGCGTGAGCATTTGGCTCATGAGCTCAGATGGCTTGGAGTCCCCGAGGCCGGGCATAGCGAGCAGTCGGCGGGCACGCTCTGACTTCGTGAGCCCGAAGACCTGTAACAACCGCGCCTTGATTGTTTCATACTTACGATCGTCCGGGGGTTTCTCAAGCAGGCTGACGATCCGCGACGCGGTGGAGCTGTCGAGTGCGCAGACCACGTAAAAATATCGGGTCTGATCTGCAACGATGTTCCGTAATGCAAACTGGGCTTCGACCTGGATAAACCAGGCGGTCGCTTGTTGCTCCCAGAATTGCGGTAGCTTCAATGCAACGGCGTTCATTTCCATGCTTCATTCCTTCTGCGAAAACCGTTCGCAAAAGTCGGGGTCACCAATGTAGGAATGTCTAGTTCCTATCAAGAGACTGAGGTCGACTCAGGCGATCAAACAAACGATGTTTAATGTGAAACTAATTGAGTTTAACAAACAGATGCAAGAAAACTACGAATACAGGTCTAGTCAGTTCGGAAGCTCCACGAGGACTGCTTGGACGGTCCCGTGGCTGGCGTCATGATGTCATCACATTTTTCCCGCCGATGGGGATCACGTGATGAATGGCGTGATGTCACCGCATTTGCCCGCGCTCTTAAAGGGACCGCGCTCTGTGCATGCAAACAGTATATACAAAGATACAGACTCAGGCTGTAGTTAACATATTGTTAAAGGGAATTATATACATTTGATCGGAGTCCCTTAGTGGCTCCTATACAACTGAAACCAACATCCTGGGAACGTACTGAGCTTTAGTTTGCCCCTGACTTGTTAATGCGAAATGGGTACCAAGCCTTTGGGAATATTTGTTTTTACCAGTCCACCCATCCAGAGAAGAAATGATCAGAGGTGACTGGCTACAGAACCAAGCAAAGTAGAGAGAAGAATGGAGAAAACATGGCTGGGGATTATCAGTTCAAAGGTAATATTAATAAGACAGGCACACATGATGTGGTTTGTAGCATTTCAGCTACTTCTTCCCTTTGTTAGAACTCTACTCAAGATGTTAACCTGTCTTTTCTCTTCCTATGCTAAGCCCTGCTCTCTAAAATTGGTGAAGAGCAGGGCTCAGTATGGGATAGGATACAGGTGAGTTTTGGATGAGTTGTATCTTATGGGGGTGGGGGTTGGAATTCAGGAGGCCAGTGAGGGGAGCATTGGAGTAGTTCATCCTGAAGGTGACAAAGGTAGAGATAGACAAATGTAGACAATAAGAGCAGAGGTAGTTGATGTTGTATAGATGGAAAGCGATGCTCTTGATGGTTAGATTGCGGGGTTTGCAGCTCACCTCAGTATTAAACAGGGCACCGAAATAACACATTTGTGGGGTTCAGCCTGAGTGATCCACCAAAGAGGAGGAAGGAATCAAGGGCTAGATTATGGAATTTCTGGCGGTCACCAAATTGGGTGGCTTTGATCTTGCCGATGTTTAGTTGAAGAAACGTTCTAACTTATAGGAACATAGGAACAGGAGTAGATCATTCAACTCTGATTTTAAGGTTACGTCCCCTTGTCCTAGACTGCTCCACCAGTGGAAAAACGTTTCTCTCTATCAACCCTATCAATTCCTTTCAAAATCCTAAAAACCTCAATCAAATCACCCCTTAACCTTTTATATTCCAGGGAATACAAGCCTAGTTTCTGTAATCTCTCCTCATAATCTAACCGCTGGAGCCCTGTTAACATTCTGATGAATCTACGATGCACTCCTTCCAAGGCTGTGGTGTTGGATAAGCAGCTGGACAGCACAGCAGTGGTTGTGGAGGCTAGGGATGATGTTGCGGCAGTGAGGCCAGGTAAGAACTTAAGAAATAGGAGCAGGAGTAGACCATATGGGACCTCGAGCCTGCTCCGCCATTCAATAAGATCATGGCTGATCTTCTACCTCATCTCCACTTTCCTGCACTATCCCCATATCCCTTGATTCCATTAGTGTCCAAAATTCTATCGATCTCTGTCTTGAATATACTCAACGACTGAACATCCACAGCTCTCGGGTAGAGAATTCCAAAGATTCACAACCCTCTGAGTGAAAAAGAAAAAAATAGACTTGCATTTATGTAGTGCCTTTCATGACCTCAGGATGTCCGAAAGCACTTTACAGCCAATGAAGTACTTTGGAAGTGTAGTCACTGCTGTAATGTAGGAAGTACGGCAGCCAATTTGGTCACAGCAAGCTCCCACAAACAGCAATGAGATAATGATCAGATAATCTGTTTCTTTAGTGGTGTTGATTGAGGGATTAATATTGGCCAGGACACCAGGGCGACCCCCCTGCTCTGCTTCGAAATAGAGCCATGGGATCTTTTATGTCCACCTGAGAGGGCAGACAGTGTTATGTTCATAAATAAATAGACATTTTCATTATGAACAGCTAGCTTGAGCTAGTCATTTATTCAGCCATGTGGACTAGTGTACAGGCATCCATCTTGACTACTGCCTTGTGGGTGGCCCACTACTAACATACAGCTCCACCTAGTGTACAATTCTAGAATGACATGTTACTGATCATTACATCCCCCTTCCTTAGAGGTTAAACAAAATCAATATCAATCAATCATAACAACATAAACATCTTCACAACAGTCAACACATTTTCAAAGCTTTACTTTATGAACTCTAAGCTTTTCATTCTTTTATTATAGTTTTCTTTGATTAAGTCTGTCAGGCTTTTTTACTTCACGTGTGGATCTTCTCAGCACAGCTAAGTCTGATGTGTTTTCATGAGAGCTTGTATGTGTGTTTGTGTTAGATTGTTCTGGTGGTGAGTGACAAGATTCAGTTGCGGCATTGTCATCGATTTGCTCTTGGATAGTTTCTTGTGTTTTCAGGAGGGAATGGCGGTTCCTACTGAGAATCTGTCCTTCCTCAGTTCTAACAGTGTATGACCTTGGTCCTACTTCCTCAAGAACTGTAGCTTTCCTGTTCCATGCATTGGATCCTCAATCCTGACAACATCATCCCTTGTCAATGGTTTCAGAGTTTTGGATGACTTGTCATAGTGTGATTTCTGTTTCAGCTTTAACAGTTGAAGCCTCCATCTTAGATCCTTACTCTGCTTTTCTTTTGCACAGCAGGGTAGCGTGGTGCGTAACTTGCGACCCATTAGGAGTTCAGCGGGTGAAGAACCACAGTCTAAAGGGGAGGCTCGGTAGCTCAGCAGGGCGAGAAAAGGATTAGACTTGCTTTCTGTTGCTTTCTTCAGTAGCTGTTTGAGAACTTGAATACCTTTCTCTGCCTTACCATTCGACTGCGCATACAGAGAACTGGATGTGATGTGTTGAAAGTCATAATGTGCTGCAAACTGTTGCCACTCCTTACAGTTGAAGCACGGACCATTGTCGCTAACGGCAATCCTGGGAATTCCATGTCTGGTGAAGATGGATTTAACATACATTATGACACTGCTTGCTGATGTGCTTGAGAGCAGCGCTATCTCAGGATAGTTAGAATAGTAGTCAATCACTAATAGATAGTCTTTACCATTCAAATGAAAGAGGTCCATACCAACCTTTTGCCATGGTGCTGTTGGTAAGTCAGCTACTATCATTGGTTCCTTTGCTTGTTCGTTTTGGTGTTTCTGACATGTCTCACATTCACCTATCATGTTCTCAATGTCCTTATTTATGCCAGGCCAATAAACAGTGTCTCTTGCTCTCCTTTTGCATTTTTCAATTCCGAGGTGTCCCTCATGAATCCTTTTGAGCATGTCTTGACGTAGAGCCTGTGGAATGACTATTCTGTTCTGTTTTAGTAATAGTCCACTTGCGACACTTAACTCTGACCTGATGTGATAGTACTTTGGACAGGAACCTTTTGGCCAACCATGATGAATGTTCTCTATTACTGTTTGTAACACTGTATCTTTTACTGTTTCTTCTGCTATTTGCTTTGATTTTGTGTCTGACACGGGCAGCGCAGCAGTGACCATACTCACATGAACATCCACGTCTTCCTCAGTAGAGCTCACATGACTCATTGTGGGTGCTCGGGATAGTGCATCTGCTAACACTATGTGTTTGCCTGGTGTGTAGATCAGTTCAAAGTCATATCTTTGCAGCTTCATCATGAGTCGTTGAATCCTTGGAGACATCTCATTCAGATTTTTTTTTATGATGGCAACCAGTGGGCAGTGTTCTGTCTCAACTGTGAAGGTGGGAAGTCCCTATATGTAGCCATGGAACTTTTCTAGTCCAACTACCAAGCCTAGACATTCCTTTTCAATCTGGGCGTATCGACACTCAGAATCAGTCATAGACCTGGAGGCATAGGCAACAGGCTTCCAATCTTCACCCTCTGCTTGTAGCAAGACCGCGCCTAGGCCATCTTTTGATGCATCCGTTGACACTTTGATTCTCTTTGTTGGGTCAAAGAAGGTGAGTACAGGTGTGGTTGACAGCACTGTTTTGAGGTTCATCCACTCTTGTTCATGTCTTTCTGTCCATGCGAACTCATTTGTTTTATGTAGCAGGTCTCGCAGACAGGCTGTCTTGGCTGACAAGTTAGGAATGAACTTTCCAATGAAGTTTATCATCCCCATGATGCGTAGCACTCCTTTTATGTCAGTGGGTCGGGGTATGTTGAGTATGGCGTTTACTTTTTCCATATCTGGCTCTGTTCCTTTACCAGATAGATTATCTCCTAGGAAAGTGACTTCCTGGATGCCAAACTGACACTTGGCTTTGTTGAGCTTCAGTCCATTCCGGCTTATGCTCTGTAGCACTTTAGTCAGTCTCTCATTGTGTTCTTTGAGTGTGGAGCCCGAGATGATTGTTGCATTTGCAAAGGTAATCCAGAGACCGTAAGCAGAGTTCAGTTCATGTTGCTTTTTTAATGGTTGCTCCACACACACACTCCCAGGCAAAAGCAATCGAATACCTATACACAATACCATGATAACAGCACTATCAAACTCCATGTGCTCAGGCCAAGGCAATCGAGTACCTATCACCAATGTCAGGCATAACATTTCCTCCCCCCTCACAGAATTTCAAACATGAAATGTAGTGACAAAGTCCTGTAGGTGGCCAGGGCGAGAATGTGTACGAACAGGCCGAGGTGCGGACTGGTGAAGAGCAGGCCGAAGTGGGGACTGGTGAGGAGCAGGCTGAGGCACAATATCTGCTTGAGGGTTGGCTGGCTGAGCCACATGTGAATCCCGCCAATCTGGGGATAAGGCGTGGGGATTAGGTCCGTATAATCCCGCATCAGGGGGTGCTGGCACCTTCTGAAGGCGGCTGGCATGCCATCGAGAGCCGTCAGTGAGGCAGAAAGTGGCTGGTCCAAGTTGGCGGCTGATTTGGAGAGGGGAGGACCAGGATGACGCCATCTTATTGTTGCGGTGAGGCCTGCGGACTCTGACCCAATCGGAGACTGAGATGTTGGGCGCCTTGGCCCCCTTCAACTGGTCGAAGCGGAGTTTCATCTTCTCCTGCTGTCTAGCGACTGTGGCTTGAGCCGGTGGAGCAGGGCTCTGAGCTAGCGAGGGGCGGAGCCTGCCAAGGGGCAGCATGAGCTCACGGCCTAGCATGAGGGATGCGGGTGAGACCCCTGTAGTGGAATGCTGGGAGGCTCTGTAGTGCAGCAGTGTGTGGAGGAGGGCCTTGTCAAATGCACACCCCTGGGATAGGTGTGCTCTGAGGCCATTTTTCAGTGTCTGGTTAAAACGCTCCACCCCCCCATTTGACTCGGGGTGGTAGTGCGTATGTGACGGATGCCCTTGCTCTCAAGGTAAGAGGAGAGTTCCGAAGAGACCATTTGGGGGCCATTGTCTGTGGTGATGGCCTTTGGATGCCCCCAGCGGGAGAAGAGGGACTCAAGGATAGCAATGATGACCCGAGAGGTGACGGAGCCCACGGCAGTGACCTCTGGCCATTTTAAGTGCAGGTCATAGGTCACCACTAGGAACCGTTGATGGTGGGGGACACCATGGATCTCCCCGCAGACGTCCAGCTGCAGGTGCTCCCAGGGCTGAGAGGGCCAGGCAAGGGGTTGCAGGGGTGGAGGAGCTTGGTGGCCAGTCTTGCCACTTACAAGGCAGGCTGCACTGTACTTGACCAGGGCCTCGATTTCCCTGTCGATACCCGGCCACCGCACTAGGTCTCGGCATCGTTGTTTGAGCTTCACTATGCCCAAGTGGCCCTCATGCGCCATGGATAAAACACGCGCACGAAGGGCACTTGGGACCACAGTGCAGAGCCCATGTGCAACACAGGAGTCATTCCAGCAGGAGAGCTCCTCTTTAACTCTGGAGTAGGCAGACAGTTCCTCAGGCACCTTGCGAGGCCAGCCATCTCTGATGAAGGTGCACAGCTGGGAGAGGGCCGGATCCTGTTCAGAGGCCTCTTTGAGCTCCTGGAGAAAGACTGTGGTTTGGAGAGGCGTGTGCAGCATCTGGACTATATCCTGTTCCACATGGTCAGACCCGACGAGTGGGGCTGGGGCAGAGACAGTGCGGGAGAGCAGATCTACAACAACATTGTCACGTCCTGGTGTGAACTGGAGACTGAAATTGTATTGGTGGAGGCGCACAGACCAGCGGTGTAGACGCAGTGGTCTGTGGCCCATGCCGATGTTAACAGCAGGGCAGTGAGATCCTGGTGATCGGTTCGCAGGGTGAAGGCACGGCCATACGTGTACAGGTGCCACCGCTCACATGCCCAGACGCACGCCAGCGCCTCACGCTCGCCTACTGAGTACTTCTGTTCGGTGGGGCTAAGGGCTCGGGAGGCAAAGGCGATTGGTTTCTCCACTCCATTCTGTATCTGCGATAACGCCGCCCCCACAGCTGCAGCGGACGCGTCGCAGGTGACGAGGGTGGGGCTGGCACGTCAAAGTGAGCCAACACTGGAGGTGATGTGAGCTGCGATTTGAGGAGGCGAACAGCTTCCGTACAGGCTTGTGACCACACCCAGGGCTCATCCTTTCACAGGAGCTGGCGCAGTGGGGCTGTGGTGGCTGAGTGCTGGGGCAAAAACTTCAGGTAGTACCCAGTCATGCCAAGGAAGGAGGCAACCTGTGCTGCAGAACTGGGTTCTGGGATGCTGTGAATGGCATCCACGTTTGACTGGAGTGGGGATATACCGTCAGCCGACAACCAAAACCCCACAAATTTGATCTATGAAACAGCAAAGACACACTTTTCGCCATTCAGTGTGAGCTTGTGTTTTGCTAGAGCCGTGAAAACTCTGTGAAGGCGTTTGTTGTGAGTGGAGGTCGAGGGCCCATGCACGACGATGTCATCCAGGTAGATGGCCACCCCAGGGCTGGTGGGTGAAAGCAGTCAGGCAGCCCAGACCCTCGAAGAGTGCTGGCCATGTTTGGCGCCACGGTGAGGCGATGTGCAGAATCGCAGACCCGCTGGTGTCCAAGAGAGAAAAACCCAGGTCAGTGAAAAGATCCAGTCCCATCAGGTTAGCTCCTTGGCGTGCCACATGAAAACAAAAATCTGGCAAAACTTTTGTTCCATAGCGTACAGTGAGGTTGACTGAGCCCACTAGTCCAATTTTCGAATTACCATACCCGCAAAGAGCAGTGGAGGGCGCAGAGAGTGGCAGGGAGCTGAAACAGCGTTTGAATGTGTCCACATTCAGCAGTGAGACGCTGGCACCGGTATCCAACAACAGAGGAATGCATACTACATTCAGGTTAATTGTGCATGACTTGAAAGCCACTACTGGCCCAGAACTCATGTTGTGAATTATAGTGCTTGCGCTCTCGTAGCATGTGAACGAGATCCGCAGTTTCCACACTGTTGCCGCGGTAGTGCACGTTGCTGCCGTCGCGCGACCATTACCGTGTCAGAGCTGTCGGGGCCGAGGGCGCTGTCACTGGGTGTGTATGCTAGTTTCGCTGCACATTCGGCTGCAGACTCCACTTGAAAGGCAATGTTAACTGCCGGTGACAACGACAGATCGTCGGACTCGAGTAACAGTCTTTCACGCACTCTCACGTTGTTGGTGTGCTCTATTAGTTGATCACGCACCATCTCATCTTGTAGTACACTGAACTTGCATGAGCTAGCTAACCCCCTCAAATTAGCCACGTATTGATGCACAGACTCGCCGGGGAGTTGGTGACGCTGTCTAAAAATGAATCACCGCAGGAGGGCACTTTGTGGGGCAGAGAAGTGTGTGCTTAACAGAGCCACAGCCTCATCATATGTTTGAATTGAGTCTGCTGTGCATAATGTCCCAAGAACACGCTGGCCCTCCGCTCCCAAGCAATGGGATAACAGTGCCTTTTTCCGTGATGTACTCACATTTTCTAGTCCAAGAGCAATGAGGTAGGTTTCAAAGGACTGTAACCAGCGAGCCCATGGGATCAGCGGCTCACCGGGTAGTGCAAGGAAGGGAGGAGGTGGTGGAAGAGAGATTTCAGCCATCCTTGTCGCCAAATGTTGCATTTGCAAAGATAATCCAGAGACCGTAAGCAGAGTTCAGTTCATGTTGCTTTTTTAATGGCTGCTCCACACACACACTCCCAGGCAAAAGCAATCGAATACCTATACACAATACCATGATAACAGCACTATCAAACTCCATGTGCTCAGGCCAAGGCAATCGAGTACCTATCACCAATGTCAGACATAACAATGATGATGTCACCAACATAGACCCAAACTCCTTCCAGACCTTCAATTGTGTGTTCCATCGCTCTATGAAAGATTTCAGATGCAGATATTATCCCGAAAGGCATTCTGAGGAAACAATACCTGCCAAATGGTATGTTGAAGGTACAGTATTTGGTGCTCTCCTCATCCAGTTTTAGTTGCCAAAATCCTTGTGAGGCATCGAGCTTTGTGAAGTATCTGGCACCTGACATTACACTGGTGATTTCTTCTCGTTGGGAATCTGGTAGTGTTCACGTTTTATGTTTGCATTTAAGTCCTTTGGATCCATGCATACTCTTAGATTATTGTTCTTTTTCTTTACACATACCATGGAGTTAACCCAGTCTGTTAGCTCTTCAACTTTCCTGATGACTCCTAGTGTGGTCATTCTGTCCAGTTCTTCCTTGAGCCGGTCACGCAGGGGTGCTGGAACTCGCCGTGGAGCATGTACCACTGGCTGAGCATCCTCCTTTAGCTGGACCTTGTAAGTGAATGGTAGAACTCCAAATCCTTTGAACACATCCTGGAAATCACTCACTACAGAATCCACCAAGTCACCTGGTCTGCTTATGGCACAGTTTATACGGTAGACTCTCTTGACCAGTTCTAAGTCTTCACAAGCTTTGTCACCTAGTAGTGAATCAAGTCCTTCAGCCACAACAGAAAACATGAGATGATGCACTTTGTCTTTGACTGTCACTTTAAGTCTGCATACACCTAAGCTATCTATTTTCTGTCCATTATAGTTCTTCAGTAGTACTGACTTTTTTGTATTTTGGGCTTTTCTTTCATATTTTTAATGTCACTCATACTGATTAAGTTTGCTTTTGCCCCAGTGTCTAGTTTCAATGTAACTAATGCTCCATTTACCTGCAGTGGGACCATCCATTTGTCCTCTTTTACTGCATTAACTTTATGTTCAGCATTGTCCATTCCTGAGGGCTGCACATTTTCTGTATCCTTTTCAATATTGTCACATGACACCATTCCTACAAAAAATGTCTCACTTAAATCAGTGTCCTCAATCACATTGACTTGTTGCCCTTTCTTTGTTTTTACTTTTGAAAAGCATTGTTTGGCAAAGTGATTCTTTCCATTACATTTTGTGCACATTTTTCCAAACGCAGGACATTGTCTTGACTGGTGCTGGTAACCACAGCGTTTACAATTAAAAATTCTATCCTCCGATTGCTTTGCATTTCTGTTCTGCCCATGTTTCTTCCCCTCGTAGGACACAGCACCGACAGCAGCACTATCACTTACTACAGTCGCATTATTATTAATTTCACTGAAAGTCTTTGCGTGCTGTTGAGCTAGCTCACTGGCATGGCATATTTTCACAGCTTTCTCCAATGTTAGTTCAGTTTCTCTCAACAGACATTCCCTGACCTTTTTATCATGACCACCAAACACAATCTGGTCACGAATCATGGATGATTTCAGTTCAGAGAAATTACATGTCTGTGCTTTCAGTTTCAGATCGGTCACAAAGCTATCAAAAGTCTCATTTTGCTGCTGTGTCTGTGAACGGAACACGTACCTCTCATAGGTCTCGTTCTTTTTGGGAGAACAATGTGTATCAAACTTCTTTAGCACATCGTCCATTTTTTCTCTGTCCTCCTCTTGATCAAATACAAACGTATTAAATACCTCTATCGCCTGTGGGCCTGCAACCATGAGCAGCAACGCTATTTTCCTTGCGTCTGGCATCGTACCGAACCCGATGGCGGCAATGTAGAGTTTGAATTGTTGTTTGAAAGTCCGCCAATTGCAGTCGACATTCCCCGTGAGTGTCAAACCCTCTGGTGGCTTCAAATTCTCCATGTCACGTTTCACAATATTCAGCAGATATTACCACTTCTGGTACCATGTTATGTTCATAAATAAATAGACGTTTTCATTATGAACAGCTAGCTTGAGCTAGTCATTTATTCAGCCATGTGGACTAGTGTACAGGCATCCATCTTGACTACTGCCTTGTGGGTAGCCCACTACTAACATACAGCTCCACCTAGTTTACCATTCTAGAATGACATGTTACTGATCATTACAGACAGGGCCTCGCTTTAACATCTCATCTTGAAAGACGGCAGCTCCAGCAGGTGTCTGCAGCTCGCCAGTCTCATATAAACAAGGCCCGAGGCCCAATATTGGGTGGGCCTTGGGCCTACCCTTTCAGGTGCTGGGGTCAATCCCTGTACCCAGTTTGCACTGGCAGGTGAACCAATTACTGGGCCATTATCTCAAATCATCTTGTCATTCACATAGCTTTATCCTTCAAAACAAAAAAATGTGTCTTCATTATAGCAGTACTTCTACAGTCATAAATATTATTGCCACATAAGGAAAGTGAACACATTAAACAAAGTAGGACTTTGTTAGAAGAGTCTAGTGCAGTATATGAGGAACAAATGTGTAGATATAGCCTGTGAAATTGTTTTGATTTGTTGCTCGGCCTTGAGGCAGTAAAGTTTGTGCAGTTAGCAGGCTATGACTCCATTAGTCGCAGCCACTTCGATCAAATCCCCAACTCTTCCAGGCACAGCTACCAGTAATGGAAAAAATGAATGAATTCACAGCTAATTGTTTTTCCATCGCGTGTTAAGCAACCCTCGGTCTTTTGCTCCAGAGGCGACATCAGCAACTCCAGCCGGATCATACAGCAATGTATTGCTGGTGTGTAGGTCACCTGTTAGAGGTTTCTACTGTACACTTAGGTTTCACCTCCCAGGAGATAGCACGGTCTCGGGTGGGGTGGAGAGTGTATATATTGTGATACACTGTGGGGTAGGCTGAGTAGACCAGAGGGTTTTTTCCAATCCGTCATTGTTCGTATGTTCTTAAAATATATTGTTCGGGAGGTGGGGGAGAGGATGTAGGTGAGACCTGATTTCACTTTACCTTTAGAACAAAAAAGGATCATTATTCTTTGTCCCCGTTAGTCCAATTTTATGGAGTTTTTTTTCCTTTAAATCATTTGTTTTCCTTCCATGACATTATTTGTTTTTTTTCCATGTGAGTCCAACTTGAAACAGCAGCCTCCATTTCACACTTTAATCAGAGGTTGACAACTGCTCAAAATGTGGCTTAATGATTGGTGGAGCTCCGGACTCGGGAACCCGGCCTGCAGAGTGGAAGTCATGTGCTACAAATTCAATGATTTTGTTTATGGATGCAACAGAATGGAACCAGTTTTTCTACCATTACTCCTGCCTTAAATGAAAATAGGAATGAGAACTTGTCACTCCCCCGTACAATTGGTGCCAGTAACATCATTAACACCTGCACAGGCCATTTTCCTCTCGCTCCAGCCTTTGAGTGCCACGCTTATCCCTCTGCTTTCATCAAAAAGTCTGTCCATTTCCATTTTGAATGATCTGCCTGAGTCACATTGAGCGAGGGAATGGTATCGATTGGTGGGAGTAGGGCAGCAGTTACAATGGAATGGCTGCATTTCCGACTCCTTTCTCGCCAATTTCCCATTTTAACGCTACCGGTTTTGGCAGATGACGTTCCCGCTGGACTCCGGTGGGAGCCTCATTAATTAAATGTGAATCGTAGGGTCCCGTGATGCACGAGGGGTCCCGCTGGCATTTTAACCTGCTCCTGAGCGGGTGCCCAAAGCTGTCCGGAAGCTAATGAGGCCCTCGAAGGTAAGTTGACGAGTGGTCCTGTGGGCCCCACAAGGAAAGTCCGGGCCTCTGCTAACCTGGGCTCATCCCCTTTCCCGCCGCGAGGCTCTCAGAACACTCCCCTCCCGAGCCTCCTCTCGATGTTGGCGGGCTGCCTCGTGGGCTGCCTGACCTTCATGCCCCTTCCCCGCCGTGAGGCTCTCGGAACACTCCCCTCCCGAGCCTCCTCTCGATGTTGGCGGGTTGCTTCGCGGGCTGCCTGACCTTCATGCCCCTTCCCCAATGGGCAGCGGCCGCTTTCCGCCAAAAATGGGCGAGCAGCCACCCAGCAGCGCTGAAACGGGGCTTGGCACCGTCGGGAAACCCACGGAATTGGGTGCAATGCTGGTTTTACATCCCGCCCAATATTACTCTTGATTGTTTTCAATGGCGAAAAAAAGTCGGGCGGGACTAAAACCAGCGTTGGCCCCAATCCCGTGGGTTTCCTGATGAGCGGGGAAGGTTAACATCGTCCCCGAAGACTCCCGTCGTGAGTTTAAGTCGGCCCTCTACACGTGCCTAATTTTATTAAATGCCTTAACACTTAGAGGACTGAGGCTAGAACATACAAACAATATTGCTGTTGTATTATTAAGGCTTGATTGTTAGCAGCTAAAATCCTGAGCAAAGGGACATGGCAGCCTCTAAGGAAAAACACTTTATTCATGTTACTGCAACAACAACAACAACTTGTATTTATATAGCACCTTTAACATGGTAAAACGCCCCAAGGCCCACAGGAGCGATTATCAAACAAAATATGACACTGAGCCACATAAGGAGATATTAGGACAAGCTTGGTCAAAGAGATAGGCTTGGTCAAAGAGATAAGTTTTAAGGAGTGTCTTAAAGGAGGAATGAGAGGTAGAGAAGCAGAAGTGTATAGGGAGGGAATTCCAGTGTTTAGCACCTGGGCAGCTGAAGGCACAGCCGCCAATGGTGGAGCGATTAAAAGGATGTGCAAGAGGCCAGAATTGGAGGCGCGCAGAGCTCTCAGTGAGTCGGATGGGTTGTAGGGCTGGATAGAGATAGGGAGGGGCGAGGCCATGGAGGGATTTGACAACAAGGATGAGAATTTTAAGATCGAGGCGTTCCAGGACTTCAGTGCACCACAAAGCAGTAAAGCAATTTATTTTCACATCAAATACTTTCTTTAAAAATACATTGTGAAGAATGTATGTTCTTGTTTAAATGTACCTACTGTACAGCAGGCACTGAGTCCTGACTTGGAACTGTGTGGCTCATGGACACCTTGATGCTAATCCCTGTACACATGTACACCAGAGCAGTACCTTGAAATGATGGCAGTTCCAGTGGGCTATAAAAGGGACTGTGAGAAATGTTGCCTGAGATCAGTTCATAACCATTCTGTGACATCTGCTAACAAATTCTAACACCTGATACTGAGAGCAGTGGTTAAAAGACAGTTATTGGGAAGAATTGATTACATTTCCTGGAGTTCAACACGGTGGGGTAAATTTTGGTCTGTATGGCCCGTGCCTGAATTATCGCCTGGGTGGTGTGCAGGGAGGAAAATTGGGGATGGGAAGGATTTCACAGTGGTCGTCTGATTTTCCTTCCATTCATTTAAATGGAGGGAAAATCAGGGGGGATCCGTTATGAGTGTGCACTTCTCCCCGTTTTGATTTTCCTTTCGACCAGGCAATACTTTACACCCGGGCGATACTTTACACCCGGGCAATACAGAATAAAATCTAATCTAATAAGGGGAAGCTAGGTAAGTACATGAGGGAGAAAGGATAGAAGGATATGCAGAAACAGTGAGTTGAAGAGGGATGGGAGGAGGCTCGTGTGGAGCATGAACACTGGCACAGACCAGTTGGGTGAAATGGCCCAATATATAGCAATATAAGCAATCTGGTTCTCTTTATGTTTAGGAACCCAAAGACAAACAGAAAATGATTTCCCTCATATCACAATAATCAGATACTTATTCATTTCCACCTTGTACCCACTTACAACAAAGACATTGAGCAGTGGTGGGGGAGAAGAGTGGCAATGCAGATCTTTAGGCTGTCACAGGGTTTGCAATCAAACTGAACGGCACTGATTTTGAAGTAATAGTAATTACCTCAAGTAGGACAATGTTCTCAGGGATCAATTCATCTGCTTAGAAATGTCAATTATTATGTGGCAAATATTGAGCTTTGAAGCAGTAGTTCATGGATTTCTTCCTGCGGTAATGAAACCAATTTTTCAACAGGACTAAACAAGTTCCCCTCCCCCTCCCTTGCAGGGTTGCAGGCTCAGTTGCTCTTTTTCTTCCTAGCCACTTGCCCTTCTCTCCTGCATTAATCTAACGTATCTGACCCTCTCTTGTTCGCATCGGGTACGGTAGCATAGTGATTATGTTACTGGACTACTAATCCAATAGGCCTGGACTAATGTTCTGAAACATGAATTCAAATCCCACCATTCAGCTAGGAAATTTAAATAAAACTGGAATAAAAAGCTGGATAATCATGAAACTACTGGATTGTTGTAAAAACCCATCTGGTTCACTAATGTCCTTTATTTAGGGATGAAAATCTGTTGTGTCTGGCCTGTATGTGACTCCAGACCCACAGCAATGTGGTTGACTCTGAAATGGCCTAGCAAGTCACTCAGTTGTCAAGAAGGTGGTGGTGAGCCACCTAGCAAACCAGTCAGTTGTATTCAAGAAGGTGGCTCAACACCAGATTCTCAAGGGCAATTAGGGATGGGCAATAAATGCTGGCCTTGTTGGTGATGTCCACATCCTATGAATAAAAAAAAATCCCTTTTACCATTCTCCTTCCTTAATGCTTTCCATTGTGGTTTCATTGTATTGAGCTGCCCATGACACTGAGCTTGGCTCAGTTGGTAGCACTAAGTTGGTTGTGGATTTGAGTCCCACATCGGTACATAATCTAAAATGACACTACAGTGTGGTGCTGAGGGAGTGATCATTGCAGGTGCTGTCCTTTGAGTTAGATCTTAAGCCAATGTCCCACCTGTTCAGGTAAATGGTAAAGATCCCAGGCCAACAACTGAAGAACATGGGGAGTCATTTTGACTTTGGGTCATAGTGCAAAACAGGAGATATCACTGACGTCAATGGGAATGAAAATTGGGAGAGATGTATAATGGGCAGCTGATCCGATATTGTCTTTTTTACTCTATTACCCAAAATCAAAATTGACCCCAGGGAGTTCTGGTTTTGTGACCACCAGTGATGACCTCATTGCTGCTTGTGAGGCTTTGCTGGTGCAGTATGGTTGCTGTGTTTGCCGACATAACTCCAAAAGTAATTCAACGTGTGTGAAGTGCTTGGAGACATCGCAATGATGTGATAAGGTCAGTGGAATGTGCAAGTAGTGATCATAGAGACAGAATGCTCAAATCCTGTTTGCCAAAATCCATCTTCTACATAATTGAAAGTCTTGCATGTAGCATATATCTGGCACACCACACCTTTTAAAGGTGTTACACTCAAGGGCACCGTACCTCAGGGTGCAACACCACGGAGTGTTATGAGTCTGTAGGGTAAAAATAAGTGATTGGCTGAAATATGGACTGTTAAGTTATGAATCAGATGGCTAAACGTGAACAAATCAAAAGCAATTCAATTCAGTCAGTAAGTACCAATCAAGGATGAGCGAGCAGCAGAAAATTAAGCAATTACATTTTTTTTCCAAAGCTACTCATCCTGAACTGGTAAGTGTTGGACCTCCTGGAGAGATGTATGTTGGACCTCCTGGAGAGATGTATGTTGGACCTCCTGGAGAGATGTATGTTGGACCTCCTGGAGAGATGTATGTTGGCCCTCCTGGAGAGATGTATGTTGGACCTCCTGGAGAGATGTATTTTGGACCTCCTGGAGCGATGTATGTTGGACCTCCTGAAGAGATGTATGTTGGACCTCCTGGAGAGATGTATGTTGGACCTCCTGGAGAGATGTATGTTGGACCTCCTGGAGAGATGTATGTTGGACCTCCTGGAGAGATGTATGTTGGACCTCCTGGAGAGATGTATGTTGGACCTCCTGGAGAGATGTATGTTGGACCTCCTGGAGAGATGTATGTTGGACCTCCTGGAGAGATGTATGTTGGACCTCCTGAAGAGATGTATGTTGGACCTCCTGGAGAGATGTATGTTGGCCCTCCTGGAGAGATGTATGTTGGACCTCCTGAAGAGATGTATGTTGGACCTCCTGGAGAGATGTATGTTGGACCTCCTGAAGAGATGTATGTTGGACCTCCTGGAGAGATGTATGTTGGACCTCCTGGAGAGATGTATGTTGGACCTCCTGAAGAGATGTATGTTGGACCTCCTGGAGAGATGTATGTTGGACCTCCTGGAGCGATGTATGTTGGACCTCCTGGAGAGATGTATGTTGGTCCTCCTGGAGAGATGTATGTTGGACCTCCTGGAGAGATGTACGTTGGACCTCCTGGAGAGATGTATGTTGGCCCTCCTGGAGAGATGTATGTTGGACCTCCTGGAGAGATGTACGTTGGACCTCCTGGAGAGATGTATGTTGGACCTCCTGAAGAGATGTATGTTGGTCCTCCTGGAGAGATGTACGTTGGACCTCCTGGAGAGATGTATGTTGGACCTCCTGGAGAGATGTATGTTGGTCCTCCTGGAGAGATGTACGTTGGACCTCCTGGAGAGATGTATGTTGGACCTCCTGGAGAGATGTATGTTGGACCTCCTGAAGAGATGTATGTTGGACCTCCTGGAGAGATGTATGTTGGACCTCCTGGAGAGATGTATGTTGGACCTCCTGGGGAGATGTATGTTGGACCTCCTGGAGAGATGTATGTTGGACCTCCTGGAGGGATGTATGTTGGACCTCCTGGAGAGATGTATGTTGGACCTCCTGGAGCGATGTATGTTGGACCTCCTGGAGAGATGTATGTTGGACCTCCTGGAGAGATGTATGTTGGACCTCCTGGAGAGATGTATGTTGGACCTCCTGGAGAGATGTATGTTGGACCTCCTGAAGAGATGTATGTTGGCACTCCTGGAGAGATGTATGTTGGCCCTCCTGGAGAGATGTATGTTGGACCTCCTGGAGAGATGTATGTTGGCCCTCCTGGAGAGATGTATGTTGGACCTCCTGGAGAGATGTATGTTGGCCCTCCTGGAGAGATGTATGTTGGACCTCCTGGAGAGATGTATGTTGGACCTCCTGGAGAGATGTATGTTGGACCTCCTGGAGAGATGTATGTTGGACCTCCTGGAGAGATGTATGTTGGACCTCCTGGAGAGATGTATGTTGGTCCTCCTGGAGAGATGTATGTTGGCCCTCCTGGAGAGATGTATGTTGGACCTCCTGGAGAGATGTATGTTGGACCTCCTGGAGAGATGTATGTTGGACCTCCTGGAGATATGTATGTTGGACCTCCTGGAGAGATGTATGTTGGACCTCCTGGAGAGATGTATGTTGGCCCTCCTGGAGTGATGTATGTTGGACCTCCTGGAGAGATGTATGTTGGACCTCCTGGAGAGATGTATGTTGGACCTCCTGAAGAGATGTATGTTGGACCTCCTGGAGAGATGTATGTTGGCCCTCCTGGAGAGATGTATGTTGGACCTCCTGGAGAGATGTATGTTGGCCCTCCTGGAGAGATGTATGTTGGACCTCCTGGAGAGATGTATGTTGGACCTCCTGGAGAGAAGTATGTTGGACCTCCTGGAGAGATGTATGTTGGACCTCCTGGAGAGATGTATGTTGGACCTCCTGATGAGATGTATGTTGGACCTCCTGGAGAGATGTATGTTGGACCTCCTGGAGAGATGCATGTTGGACCTCCTGGAGAGATGTATGTTGGACCTCCTGGAGCGATGTATTTTGGACCTCCTGGAGAGATGTATGTTGGACCTCCTGAAGAAATGTATGTTGGACCTCCTGAAGAGATGTATGTTGGACCTCCTAGAGAGATGTATGTTGGACCTCCTGAAGAGATGTATTTTGGACCTCCTGGAGAGATGTATGTTGGACCTCCTGGAGAGATGTATGTTGGACATCTTGGATGTATGTTGGACATCTTGGGGAGTTAAGTGTTAACAGTCAAACCTTTTTGTATCTTAAAGCAACAGGCTTTCCAAGATATAAACTGGATGGCTTTGAAGTGTCATGAGGAGAATGCATTGCTTGTTTTCTGAGATGTAAAGTGCTTGTGTAAGGGAATAAGTGTAGGTAATAAAATGTAATTTTAGTTTTAGGGTAATAAAACAGGGGTAGCAAATCCATTTCAGGAAGTCTTGTTTAAGGGAAGTGGTTCTGACGTAAACAATTGCAAACTGTTTACATAGTCTGTTTTCGGAGGATTTTGGAAATAGATACATCGTTTTGACATTTTCCTTTGATGTAGTCAAAAGATGGTGTATAAAGGAGCAGGCTTTCAACATCTCAGAGTCTGCTCAAAAGTACAGAAACCGAATATCCACTCTCTGTATACAGTTAAAGGCTAATCACTTTTACTGTGTACCAACAAAGTCTGTTCCGTACACTCCACTACGAAATCTCGTGCTTACTCGAAACGTGTTGTTGTGAACCAGAGGAGAAAGGAGGTTGACAGCTTAACAGTAAGATGCAAAAATACAAATCTCAAATGAAAGTGACAAATCAGAGTGCTCCAAAAATATTTGGAATTTAGTTTGAGCTGCCATCTAAAAAATTTATCAGTAAATATAATAAGAAACTCATAAAACTCTTAACAATTTCAGAATGAAATATCTATTTTTAATCATATGGTTGCCTGAACAATGTTGTAAATCTCTAGAAGATGTTGTCTTGGAGAGGCCCACTGCTGTGTTGGGAGCCTTGTCCTCAATTTGGTGCTTTGCTGATTGGGTTGGGCTTTTTTACCGTCAAATGCCGTGGTTTCTCCCAGCAGGCAGCAGTCCATGTCAATGTTGGCAAGCCCTGCCCCTCCTTATTGGCTCTGCCCATCTCCTGTGCTGAAGTTCCAGTGGATCCACGAACAACACCTACCTTTACTAAAATAAGTTTCCCCGAGGATGTTTACATGCGAACATCTGGCTTTATTAAAAATTGATACAAGCAAATGAAACAGGAAGAACGCGTGATGGTGGTCACCTGAAACACGTCACAAAATAAATCGGTACACGTTTCACCAGCACCGTCTGATGACTTCTAGTTTCAGAATGTGTTAGTAACCATATAAAATAACTCTGCATTCAAATAGTTAACAAAACCAACTGCTTGCCATAAAACATAGGTTTCACATGTGGAAGGTTTTGCATGTTGATGGCGCAACCTTCTTCTTAACTTTAATTGACTTAATGTGCTCCACTATGTTTCATATAACAAAGAAAATGATCAAACATTTCCTAGTGGATCTTCTAGTTATGTAGCATAGCAAGATTGATCTTAATAGCCCTGAAATTGCGTGACTATTCCCAGCACAGAGCTTTGTTAGACAGAAATGCAGATCAGAGAATCGGTCGCTGAGCTCAGTGCACCCAACTCACACCAGCTCTAATTTCCTGACTGGAAAATTGGGAGCAACTAAGATTCCTCTAATTGATTTTCTGGCATGGCTGAAAATGGCCTCTAGCTCCCCCTCCTTGCGGGCAGAAAATGAGGATACTAGTCTAGGGTCGGTGTCACCCGGTGAACAGATCCAGGAACTGCATTAGCCCATAGAAAACTCACTCCTAACCTGGCCACACTCCCTCCTGCTGAAAGTTGATGCCCCTATAGACCTTGCTGTACTTTGAGCCCCCTAAAGCTTCTCTCAATGGGTCGGCCCCAGTACTACTGGGGAGTTGTGAGACTGTTTCTGGAGTGAAGAGGAAAAACTAACAAATGGACTGAGGTTTGTGGCAGTGGTTGGAATGTATCTCAGCATTGGCTCGTTTATTTCTCCTTGGAACAGCAGGTGGGGTCTCCTTTGGTCATTTTTTGGCCTCTTCTACCGGTTCAGCAGGTTCTTCTATGGGGTCAATACACTTTATTGGATGACTGATGGTCTTCTGAGGGACTCCACATCTGAAGAGAAATGGTATTTCATTTAATAAATAATCAGACTCTGATATTATGCTGTGTCTAAGTGCAGGAAAGGGATTACTCTAGTGGTGGGAATGGGTATAGTTCAAACCAGTGAAACCACCATATCTATCCTACCCCTATATGTTCAATGCCATACGTGGTAGCCATCACATCAGTCACCTGAAGATCCTTGAATCCCAGGCACCCTGTATTTTGTTTCATGTAAGGGGTCCAGTCCTTTTTTTAAAAGTGGATCCCTGTGAGGGGCGCAGCAGGCAGCTAAAAGTTACTGGTGGGTCTTAGCAGCTCCTCACTGCACAACCCCCACCCCCACACCCCACACCCCACACCCTACCCCCGCTGCTGCTTGGGACACTTTGGCCAGACTTTACAGCCTCTTCAGTGGGGGTGTTTTTTTTATTTATTCGTTTATGGGATGTGGGCATCGCTGGCAATGCCAGCATTTATTGCCCATCCCTCAGGTTGTCCCTGATAAGCATCAAGATCACCAAAGACAATCAACATGGGGGACTGCTCCCTGACCCTGTGAACTTTAGCAGGATCAGCAGCAGAGGTCGGGGTGGAGGTGGGGGTGGGGGGTGGCGGGGTGCTGGTGCAGCTCAGCACTTGGGTGGGGCGGGGTGGGGTGGGGGCTTGGAATCTTACTATTATGAAACTTGCTGCCTGAGGAGCTGCAACATTTTGTGTGTCTCTCTAAGACCATTCTTAATAGGCACAAGCCACTCCCTGATTTGACCCTCCCTCTGTATGTCACTGGTGCTAAGATGATCATCTATAAGTAGAGCTGTGTCCACCCAAATATCAGATATTATGGGGCATACCTCATAGCTAAATGAGGGGCGAGTTTGTAATAAAAGAACAGCTCCAGAAGATATTCAGGCCACGGCTTTTCTTCTCCAGAGGAAGTGTTGACAGGAGGTCATTCGTGGTTCTATTGATCCTTTCCTTGAGGATAAGGGGTCATCCTGGACTTCCTTATCCACACAACTGCCATAGCCCTGCAATGACCTCTCTTTCTCTCTCAAAAGTCCTTTGTTGCTCAGAGTGGAGTGACTGGGCACTCCACACCTCGGGAACCATTCATGCAGAAGGATCTTAGCCTTTGTGATCCTTGGTGGGAGCTGCCTGCATAAAATTGGTAAAAACATTGGCGATGACCAGGACATTTTCAGGTATTAGCAGCTTCAAGGCTGATAAAATCCACTGCTACCACTTGTAGCAGCCTAGAGGCCACCAGACACTCCATTGGCAGACCTGTGGGTAGGGAACCTTTGACATTTCCTAATCCATTCCTCCAAGTGTTTACACATCCCAGGCTAAGACCACCCACCTCACACAAGAGTCAAAATGTGTTCAGTAGCCTGATGGACTCTTCTGATCGTGTAAAGTCTCCAACACCACCTCTGTCAGACGTACTGAGAACCACAACTGTAAGCAGCAATCTAGTTTGATGGACATGATTCCAATGCTTCAACAGAGAATTTGTCTGGAGCAAGGGGGGATGCAGGGGAATAAGTAATGCTATTGCCTCTCAGTCAGCTTTTTCATTTCCCAGTATTCTCAAGTCATCTTTCAATGGATGGCTCTACTGCCCCGAGGAGCAATAGAATTTGGGGCTTGGAGATTTTACGACACCCAACCTCCAGAACCCCTAGAAACTTTGAAACTAATGCCCAGATGGCAGCCATTACTTCCTCCTGCTTTTGCTTGAGCTCAGTTACCTGATGCTGCTGATCCACCAAGATCTCTTATTGTTGTCACCATGGTTATCCTGACCCTCAACACCTCTGGGTTGAAACTTTTCTTTTGGTGTTTTTATTTCAGTACCCACACAAGACAGCGTACAAAAAAAAATCAGTATATGGTTCACCACCGTCATCTGCTAGATTACATGTTTAGAACACATTGATAACCATAAAAACCTAGGCTGACACTCCAGTGCAGTATTGAGGGAGCGCTGCATTGTCAGAGGTGCTGCCTTTCAGATGAGATGTTAAACCAAGGCCCCGTCTGCTCTCTCAGGTGGATCACTAAAACAGATTATCTGGTCATTATCACATTGCTGTTTATGGGAGCTTGCTGTGCACAAATTGACTTCTGCGTTTCCCACATTATCACAGTGACTACACTTCAAAAGTCCTTCACTGGCTACAAAGCGCTTTGGGATGTCCTGAGGTCGTGAAAGGCACTGTATAAATAAAAAGAAAGACTTGCATTGAAATAGTGCCTTTCACGACCACCGGATGACCTAAAGTGCTTTACAGCCAATTAAGTACTTTTTTGAAGTGTAGTCACTGTCATAATGTAGGAAACGTGGCAGCTAATTTGTGCACAGCAAGCTCCCCCAAACAGCAATGTGATAATGACCAGATGATCTGTTTTTGTGATGTTGATTGAGGGATAAATATTGGCCAGGACATCGGGGATAACTCCCCTGCTCTTCTTCGAAATAGTGCCGTGGGCGCAAGTCCCTGGAGTGGGAATTGAACCCACAAACTTCTGACTCGGGGGCGAGAGTGTTATCGACTGAGCCACAGCTGATATGTCTTTCTTTTGCAAGCCTTTCTTTTTTTTAATAAAATAACTCAGTATTTGAATATGAAACACAATCATTGGTTGTAGAGCACTTTGGGAGTCCTGAGGTCATGAAAAGCACTTTATAAATGGAAGTCTTTCTTTCAGATAACGTAGGCTTCACATGTGGAAGGATCCACCTCTATTTTTAACTGTAAATTACTTAATATACTGCCAACTACATTTAGTACTCCTGTGCAGCGCCTTGGGACATTTTACTATGTTAAAGGCACTATATAAATACAAGTTGTTGTTGTAGTATAATGAGGAAAATAATACATTTCCTGGTGAATTTTCCAGGTATATATCATAGGTCCCATCAAGATTTACCTGGAATGGCTTGAAATTCCTCTAACAGAGTTTCTATTATGGCAGAAAGTGGCCTCAAACTCCTCTCACTCTGTGGGCAGGAGGTGAGGAAAGCCGCCCACATCAGGTTATACGCCACCCAGTGGACAACTCCAGGAACTGCACCAGCCCCACAGAAAAAACACTGCCCAACTGGACAAATTCCGATGACCAGATCCATTCCTGTGCTTCCTTGAAGGTTATGGCCCCAAAACATTACCAGCTACCACAGGGTCATTCTCAACCTTACCCTGCCTTATCCTGGAGTAATTCTTCCCCATCTCAAAGCCATTCCCCAAGTTGTGCCTAGGCCAGCTGAACTTCTCCAAAGTCATTCCCATTGACTCATTCCCATTGATTCCTTTCCCACTCTAGAGATGAAACCCACAGGGAGGAAGGGCTCATGCCAGAATGACAGAGCGGGCCAGAAGTGACTTTGGTCTGTGAGGTCCCTGACCTGTGCTTCCCCAAGTGCTTCTGGGTCAATCTGCTCTCCCTCGGCTCGGCAGCCTTCCTGTTCACTCAGCTGCCCCAAGTGCTTATCCTCGCTGAGTATCTCCTGTTCCACCTGCTCAACCACCCAAGTGCTTTCTAGTCCACTAGTCTACCTATGTGTTCAACCCAAATGGCCACCAGTTGACCGGCCTTGAACGTTTCCCAGACGACTTGCTCTTCAGTTCAACTGCCTCCGTACCTACCTGTCCATTCACCCACCCATTCTGAGTGTTCCCTGGCCCAGCTGACCTAAACGCCCACCTGACCTACTCGCCCACCTGACCTACTCTCCCACCTGACCTACTCTCCCAATTGCTCTACTCGCCCACCTGCCTCAACTGCTTCCTGATCTGCCAAGGCGTGAAAGACAAAAGTTAGGGCGGAGGAGGGGAGAGGGAAAGAGCTGAGGATAAAGGAGAAGAAAAGAAAGTGTAAAAGTGAAGGAGAGTGAGAGTGAGAGAAAACAAGATTTCAAGCAGTAAAGCATGAGTGAGAAGTGAAACAGAAGCAAGAGACAAGTGGGGGGCACAAAACGTTTGGGAACTACTGAACTCATATGTGCTCACCATCAGCATTCAATCCATGTGTAGCTGGTCAGTATTTCACAAGGAAAATCAGCTTTTTTCATGGGGATTGAGGGTTGTCAATATCAATCAATCAGATCATTTGGAAGGCAGGGCTAGAAGCTGTCACAGTTAATTTCATTGGTTGGAGGGCAGGTCTGAAACCAGTTTGAGCCAATTAGATTGTTTGGAGGGGAGGACTGGAGGTTCTAACCAATTGGATTATTGGGATATTAGAGGCGAAAATATTGAAAATGAGCTGTTGTTTTCTGAGAGTCACAATAACAGGCTTATTTAATGTTTGTCTCCCAAAGAAGTTATATATAAGCTGCTAAAATGCAGATTTTAAAAACTTTTAACTTTTCTCAAAGAAACTTTTTGACAGCAAGTGTAAGTTTATTTTCTTCAAGACCGGTTGCAGCTGATTATTTCAGATGAGGAGGATGTTCCCCGTTGTGAATACATTTATCGGCCTCATTCCTGTCAATGTATATGTGGAATCTCCAGGGTCTGGCAGTAAAATGGGAAGTATGGCTAGAGTCATGATAAGTTTGACCTAATTTAGGAATATATGGATTTACACTCCAGATCACAGTCGGCCCTGAAAACCCTGAAAATGCAGCAAATCAGGTGTAAAAAATATCCAAGTTTCAAAGGGGGAAGGGGAACATGCCCTACGATTCCTCCCGAAAAAAAATCAGATGCATTTGGAACTCACAAACCCCTTCTGTAACCTTTAAATCTGTTGCAATCTCCACTTTTGTGTACCATTTCTTCACAGGTCATAAGCTGCCGTGGTGGGTTTCCCGGTTTTGTAGACTGGCGCACGTGGGCATTGGTTTTTGCCGATCGTCGCTGCCAAGGACGAACGTGTTGTTTGCGTGACGGTGGGCGTAGAAATCCTAGAAACCAAATATTTTGCTCCAATGGGAGATGCAGTGGCCACATTTTAACCATGCCCGCTCTCCTCTGACACCCCTGGCTCACGCTGGGTTGCCAACCCTGGTTGGACCAAGCCCTGGAGGATTTATCACATGACCTCCCTGCCCAGTCAAACATCCCCTTTTCCCATAAACAAATGCTTTGAAAGTAAATGTTTAAAAAATTTAATGTCCCCTATGATTTTTCTCCTGAGTATTGCTCGCAGCAGTGTCCTAGAGATTAATCTTTAATTCCTGGAGACACCAGGGCAATCCTGGAGGGCTGGCAACCCCCTAGGATCATTCCATATCTTCAATTGTTCGGTTGTGCCTTCTCTGCAACATTTCTTGCCTCATGCTCCGGCTTCGGGCCACATCTATGGTCGGTGATTGTGTGCTGTTCCCTGGTCTGGCAAATCGCCGGGCTGGCATTCGTGCCCTAACCTATACTTGGATCCTAGTTGCATTGACAAGCTGTACGCTGCAGACTCGTGTGCCTAGTCTGCATTCAGCCCCACACCATCAGTGTTTCAAGTGTCTATCGCCCCTTTGAGTGGCCCCAGCCCTCGTCGGCTCTTGGTGCTCCGAGACCCTCTCAGTCCTTCCAGTTCCTCGCTCTAATTTAATGACCCTTTGCTGGCAGTTTGGGAATCTATATATATCATATATTTATATATAAATGATAAATGTATATATAATATAAAAAAAGAAAATGCTGAAAATACTCAGCAGGTCAGGCAGTATCTGTGGAGGGAGAAACAGAGGTAACGTTTCAGGTCGATGACCTTTCGTCAGAACTGGAAAAAGCTGGAGATCGAACAGGGTTTTAAGCAAGTGTAGGGGCAGGGAAAGGGGGGCGGGGAGGAAGGAACAAAAGGGAAGGTCTGTGATAGGATAGAAAGCAGGAGAGATTAAGAGACATTAAGAGATGGTGCAAGGCAAAAGGAGATGGTAATGGGACAAGTTAAGAAACAAAAGATGGCTCTAGATGGAGTGAAATGGCACTGGCAGAATGAAAGACAGCTGCCATGTGAGAGAGAGAAAAAAATAATAATAAAATAAAGGGAGAAAAAAAATAGGGGCAGAGGTTATGGTCTGAAATTGTTGAACTCTATGTTGAATCCAGAAGGCTGTAAAGTGCCTAATCGAAAGATGAGATGCTGTTCCTTGAGCTTACATTGAGCTTCATTGGAACAGTGTAAGAGGCCGAGGACGGTGAGGTCTGAGTGGGAGTGGAGCAGAGAATTAAAGTGACAGGCGACCGGAAGCTCGGGGTCACCCTTACGGACTGAATGGAGGTTCATTAATAAATAGACATTCTTATTATGAACACAGCTAGCTTTTGCTAGTTACTTTATTGAGCCATGTGGACTTGGTACAGTATCTGTAGAGATGCAGCATTGTGCTCCTGTGTGCAGGCTGCCATCTTGACTGTTGCCTTGTGGGTAGCCTAGCCTCATGGCTAATGTAGTCTTAATATATATATAGCTGGGTCGTGTAGTTTTATATATACAGCTCTACTGCTCCACCTAGTGTCCACCACAGAATGACATGTTATTGATCGTTACATCCCCCTTTCTTTGGAGGTTTAACAAAATCAATATCAATCAACTTTCAAGGAAACAATAAAGATAATATCAGTAACACTTTTGTTAGTGCTCTATAAACATAAACATTTTCAAAACAGTCAACACATTTTCAAAGCTTTATATTGTACTCAAAGATTAAGTCTATCAGGCTCTTTTACTTCACGTGTGGATCTTCTCAACACGGGTAAGTCTGATGTGTCTTCATGAGATTGTTCTGGCGGTGAATGACAAGATGCAGTTGCGGCATTGTCATCAATCTGCTCTTGTATAGATCGAGGTCTCCTTGCGATCTTTGCTTGGAGAAGGTTTCAGTGTTTCCTTCACTCTTCATGCCATAACTCTCAATGTAGTCAATGCACTCTCGAAAAACTGCTGGCAGCTGGATCCCATCATACAGCATAGTCCTCTCAGCAGCCTCAGCTAATGGAACACCAAAGATTGGCCTGAGGGAAGAAGGAGTATCCACCGGAACTGCTTCCTGCTCTGGTGCAGGCTTCTTCTTTTTCTTTTTCTCTTTCCACTGCTTAACAACATCTGCTGCAGTTATATCTTTGGACTTTTTCTCCTTGTGTTTTTTCTCTTTGTGCTTAAAGTCTTTTTCTTTCTTCTTGGAGAAACTAGGCTTTTTGAAGACATGGATACCCTTTGGCCTTTTCATCCTTGATGGGATCTCTGCTTCATCACCTGAGTCATCTGGTCTGCTTATGGCACAGTTTATACGGTAGACTCTTCTGACCAGTTCTAAGTCTTCACAAGCTTTGTCACCCAGTAGTGAATCGGGTCTTTCAGCCACAACAGAAAACATGAGATGATGCACTTTGACTTTGACTGTCACTTTGAGTCTGCATACACCTAAGCTATCTATTTTCTGTCCATTATAGTTCTTCAGTAGTACTGACTTTTTCTGTATTTTGGGCTTTTCTTTCATATTGTTAATGTCACTCATACTGATTAAGTTTGCTTTTGCCCCAGTGTCCAGTTTCAATGTAACTAATGCTCCATTTATCTGCAGTGGGATCATCCATTTGTCCTCTTTTACTGCATTAACTTTATGTTCAGCATTGTCTATTTCTGAGGGCTGCACATTTTCTGTATCTTTTTTGATATCGTCACATGACACCATTCCTACAAAAAATGTCTCACTTAAATCAGTGTCCTCAATCACATTAACTCATTGCCCTTTCATCGTTTTTACTTTTGAAAAGCATTGTTTGGCAAAGTGATTCTTTCCATTACACTTTGTGCACATTTTTCCAAACGCTGGGCATTGTTTTAACTGGTGTTTGTAACCACAGCGTTTACAATTAAAAATTTCATCCTCCGATTGCTTTTCATTTCTGTTCTGCCCACATTTCTTCCCCTTGTAGGACACAGCACCGACAGCAGCATTATCACTCATTACATTCGCATCATTATTGATTTCACTGAAAGTCTTCGCGTGATTTCGAGCTAGCTCGCTGGCTTGGCATATTTTCACTGCATTTTCCAAATTTAGTTCGGTTTCTCTCAACAGATGTTCCCTGACTTTTTAATCATGAATACCAAACACAATCTGGTCACGAATCATGGATGCTTTGAGCTCAGAGAAATTACATGTCTGTGCTTTCAGTTTCAGATCAGTTATAAAGCTAACAAAAGTCTCATTTTGTTGCTGTGTCCGAGAATGGAAGATGTATCTTTCATACATCTCATTCTTTTTGGGAGAGCAATGTGCATCAAATTTTTTTAGCACATCTTCTAATTTTTCTCTGTTCTCCGCTGGATTAAATACAAATGTATTAAATACCTCTATCGCCTGTGGGCCTGCAACCACAAGCAGCAACGCTATCTTCCTTGCGTCTGGCTTTGTACCGAATCCGATGGCTGCAATGTAGAGTTCGAATTGCTGTTTAAAGGTGTGCCAATTGTAGTCGATTTTTTCTGTGAGATTCAAACGCTCTGGTGGCTTCAAATTCTCCATGTCGCTTTTCACAATTTTCAGCAGATCTTCACCACCCTGGTACCATGTTATGTTCATTAATAAATAGACATTCTTATTATGAACACAGCTAGCTTTTGCTAGTTACTTTATTGAGCCATGTGGACTTGGTACAGTATCTGTAGAGATGCAGCATTGTGCTCCTGTGTGCAGGCTGCCATCTTGACTGTTGCCTTGTGGGTAGCCTAGCCTCATGGGTAATGTAGTCTTAATATATATATAGCTGGGTAGTGTAGTTTTATATATACAGCTCTACTGCTCCACCTAGTGTCCACCACAGAATGACATGTTATTGATCACTACAGTCTGAGTGGGAGTGGAACAGAGAATTAAAGTGACAGGCGACCGGAAGCTCGGGGTCACCCTTACGGACTGAATGGAGGTGTTCCGCAAAGCGGTCACCCAATCTGCGTTTGGTCTCCCCAATGTTACATAAATTTAAAACAGAAATAGACAGTTTCCTAGAAGTAAAGGGAATTAAGGGTTACGGGGAGCGGGCAGGAATTTGGACATGAGTCTAGGTTCGGATCGGTCATGGCCCTGTGGGTAGCGGAGCGGGCCCAGGGGCCGTGTAGCCTGATCCTGCTCCTATTTCATGTGTCTAATTCTGTTAGATTCAGGAGATGGTTCTGTGATAGTGGATTGGTGGTTAGGATCAGATCAGCCATGATCTTATTGAATGGCGGAGCAGGCTCGAGGGGCCTATTGGCCTACTCCTGCTCCTATTTCTTATGTTCTTATGTTCTTATTTAGAGGAGACCACATCATGAGCAGTGAATACAGTATACTAAATTGCAAGAAGTATAAGTAAATTGCTGTTTCACCTGGAAGGGGTGTTTGGGGCCCTGGACAGTGGAAAGGGTAGAGGTAAAAAGGCATGTGCTGCATCTCCTGTGCTTGCATGGGAAGGTGCCGGGCGAAGGGGAAGGGATGTTGAGGGTGATAGAGGAGTGGACCAGGGTGTTGCGGAAGGAGCGGTCCCTTTGGAATGCTGAAAGGGGAGGTGAGGGGAAGATGTGTTTAGTGGTGGAATCACATTGGAGGTGGTGGAAATGGCAGAGGATGATCCATTGAATGTGGAGGCTGGTGGGGTGAAAGGTGAGGACAAGGGGAACCCTATCGTGGTTCCGGGAGGGAGGGAAAGGGGTGAGAGCAGAAGTGCAGGAAATAGAACGGACACGGTCAAGGGCCGTGTCAACCACAATAGAGGGGAATCCTCGGTTGAGGAAAAAGGATGACATGTCGGAAGCACTGGTATGGAAGGTGGCATCGTCAGAGCAGATGTGGCAGAGATGGAGAAACTGGGAGAATGGAATAGAGTCCTTACAGGAAGCGGGGTGGGAGGAAATGTAGTCCAGGTAGCTGTGGGAGTCAGTGGGCTTGTAGTGAATGCTTGTCAATAGCCTATCCCCAGAGATGGAGACAGAGAAGTCAAGGAAGGGAAGGGACGAGTCGGAGATGGACCATGTGAAGGTGAGGGAAGGGTGGAAATTGGAAGCAAAGTGAATTAAATTTTCTAGTTCAGGGCGAGAGCAGGAAACAGCACCGATACAGTCATCAATGTACCGGAAAAAGAGGTGAGGGAGGGGACCTGAGTGGGACTGGAACAAAGAATGTTCCACATGTCCCACAAAAAGGCAGGCATAGCTCAGACCCATGCGGATTCCCATAGCAACACCTTTAATTTGGAGGAAGTGAGTGGAGTCAAAGGAGAAGTTGTTCAACATGAGAAGAAGTTCAGCCAGGCGGAGGAGGGTGGTGGTGGATGAGGACTGGTTGGGCCTCTGTTCAAGGAAGAAGCGGAGCGCCCTCAGGCCATCCTGGTGGGGGATGGAGGTGTAGAGGGATTGGACGTCCATAGTGAAAAGCTTTTAATACCTTCAAAGATGCAAGTTAAAGTACTTATAAAACATTTTTGGTAAATCTTATTTTTTCAAAAAAAGAAACTGACCTGGATTATCAAAGTTTTTAGCTGCCCTGGCTGCTGTATAATGGCTGACAGATCCCTGAGATGAAAACGATTAGTCCCGCCCACAGACACACCAATTGGTCAACCATCAGGTGACTGAACTGTAGGATTGGTCAATCATGACGGCACAGGATTGGTCGACCTTGACGTCAGTCAATGCTAATGAGTGAATAATGAGTGGAAATTTGAAGGTTTTTTGTATAATGTGCGAAAAAATTTTGTCCGACCAAAAAGTAAATACACCTACAAGAGTCCGCTAATGATGAGCTTTCTTTTGATATAACACATGTGTAGGTACGCTCTATAACTTTTGATTGTATAGCCGGACAGACAGACAGACAGAGAGACAGAGAGACATAGGCCCCGATTTTCGGGCAGCTGTCGGGTGGCTTTTCATGCGGCCGTGGTCCGAAAATCACGGAAAAAGCGGGTCGGGAACCCCCCCTGCCTGATTCCCCGCCCCGTCCGACTTTCGGACCGCCGTTTCCACGCGCCCCGCTTCAGTCCCGCCCGCCACTGGCAGGACTGCTCGTCGGAGCACTAATCACCAATGATCACCTTGTTAAGGATGATTTTCCCGTGCAGTTGCGACTTTGGGGCTTTCCCCACCTGAAACCCGCCTGCGGAGAACCCCGCCGATGAGAGCTGGCGTGAAAACAGCTGGCTTGCCTGCTTGCAGCAGCAGGTCGCTGAGGGCTGAAGATATTTAAAGAGGCAGCATTTGCAGGCTGCAGGACCTTGTTGATCAAGGCTTGGGGGAACTATTTGAAGCCTTAGGAGCAGCTGCAGAAAGTTGGAGCCTCACACACTTCTTCAGTGTGAGCTCCTGGGAAGCCCCTCTCACCACCCTAACTCAGGACCTCCTCAACCGAGGCATCTGCTAGAAGGATGGGAGGCCTTTGGCACCTTCCCTTCCTGGCATTAGAGGATCTCCAACAGCAGAGGTGGCAGCAGCAGAACCAGGAACAGCAGGATGAGCACCAGGAGTACCAGGCTGCTGCTCACTCACCTGAAGCTGCACAGGCCAGAAGGGGCCAGCGCTTGGAAGTGGCTTGAGAGCACCTTGCTGCGCTTTAGGGGGCCAGTGGGACCCATTTCTGCACTGGCAGTCCTACTCAGAAGGACTTCCATGAAGATCTGGTTTCTCTGTTCAACAGATGGCCAACGCTCCTCAAGAGATGTCATTCTCTTATGAGCACTCACCATGTTTTCCGTATGCTGGCGAGTTATCTCCTCCATGGAGGTTGCCAACCTTTCCATGGTGCTGCGTTCATGCACCAATGACTCCACAAAGGCTCTGCTCATGGTCGCTATGGACTCCTCCATTCGCTCCACACTCGCAGCGACCCTGGAGACAAAACCTGCCAGAGACTCCTGCATCTGTGCATGGAGATCCATCACCTCTTCTCTTGCGGATGGACCCAGAGGCAGAGGGTCGAGGTGCAGCGCAGCTGAGCTGAGCTGGCAGAGCCCTGCGCCCTCCGACGAGGACTCTCCACTGCTGTCCCTGTCTCCAGTATCTGCTGAGGCTCACTTGTGAGCTGTGAAACATCAGGTGACAACACTACTCTATGTCCCGAAGGTCCCCCCGAGGTGTGAGTGTCTGCGCTGGTGCTGGGTGTGCTTACTTCTGCTGACGCTGCACCCTCAGAGGTTGGAGCTTCCTCTGAGGAGTCTGGCTGCACAGCCTCTTCCTCCTCCACAGTGGGGACGGGGGCTCTGGATGGTACTGTGGGAGAGTAAAGGAAGGAGTTACAGATGTAATGTCAAGGTTCTTCTGGTGACTCCCAGCGAGTTGGCATCTGCTGACACCTGCATCCATGCAGCATTGGTCTCAGTGGGAGGCCTCTTCCTCCCTGACCTAGGGAAGAGGACCTCCCTGTGGGCCCTAACCCCATCCAATAATGCCTGCACTGAAGCCTCGTCAAATTTGAAGGCAGCTCGGGGTCTGGCACTGGCCACAGCTGCTGCAGGCTCCTCTGCCATCCTGTATGGTTCATTTGGAAGCCTTCAGAGGATGCAGTGCTTGCCATGGACCTTGAAAGCACCACGAATGATGACATCATACTGTGGGGATTTCTGACTCGATTTAGACAATTAGCAAGGCTTCCCACATGTTGGGAATTAATTGGCCAATTGAGGGAAAATTGCATGGGGCTGGCTGACACTTTTTTATGTGTGTCAGAAAATTCGGGGAAATCCGACCATTCCCCACACAAGCTGAAAATCGGGGCCATACTGTTTTATATATGTAGATAAAAGCAAAATACTGCGGATGCTGGAAATCTGAAATAAAAACAGAAAATGCTGGAAACACTCAGCAGGCCAGGCAGCACCTGTGGAGAGAGAAACAGAGTCTCAGGTGGATGACCTTTCGTCAGCACTCCATATATATATGGAGTATAAACATTGGCACAGATGAGTCGGACAGAATGGCCTGTTTCTGTGCTGTAGATTTGATGGAATGTGTAACCAGACACCGTTATAAATGCAGGATTTTCTTTTCTTCAGAAACAGTATCAATCGGTCAGCCACCCCACCTCCGCAACACAGGGCACCCATAAAATCATTAAATCCGACAGCAAAAGGAAGGTAACTGAGGTGCTTTGATGTGTGGTGGGTGACAACACAGCCTGCACTGGGACAGTGGCGGTTTAATGATGACAGTCAGGTATTATGGGAGTCACATGAGCCCGAAATTGTCTGGCCCGGTGCCATTGGATGGTTTATTTGCTGTAATCCGTCACTTCCCAGTGCATGCGTGTTTTTTAAATCTCTGTCTGGTTGACACTTACCTGTTGTTCAGCGCTGGTGTTAAACTGTTTAGCAAACAAAACAATGCCTGTGGAAAATGGACAGTTTGAAAATATTTGTAATTGTAGTAGTACATTGCTTTGCCAGTATAAAGACTTGCAATAACTCCTGTAATGGCTCGCACTCTGTGCTATGATCCATTTACTCAGTCCCTTGTTAACACATTCACGCGAGTGAAGGACACAAATTAACCGGCTGGTTACGTCCGCACAGGCTCTGCTGCAATGCGGTCAGATTGACGCATGAGACAAGATTTTCCGTCCGAGCTATGTTGGTTTTCCACTGTTACTCAAGTGGGCAAGGGCAGAAAATACCATCAGGTCCCTGCCTATTTCTGTAGCCGCACCAATCGTCTGCTGTTATTTCCATTGGATGTGGCCAACGTCCGTCCAAAATATAGACGGGTGTATTCAAATAAGGTAGTAATAATGGAGTGATACTACATATGATCCCCCCCCCTCCATTATTACTGCTTTAGCAACACTGGATACCAGTCATGCATCGTTGTACTGTTGCCTCAACATTATTGGGGCCAATGGAGAGACTTTAAAATTTAATTGGCCCACTCCAGTGAGTGTAACTGATTGCAGGGCAACCAATTTGCTGCCCCGCCCCCGCCACCAGAGTTCGGCAGGTAAATGTAAATTTTAATTTCAAATGGGGACCAAATTGAAGAGGTGATTGCAGACTTTTTCGAGGATTGTTACTAGGGAACATTTCCCCCCCCCCACATCGTCCATTCTCAAACATGAAAAAACCCAAATTTGACCAAGATACCATTATCAAGTATGATCGAAATCAGGAGTAATAGATTGAGTGTAATAACATGATAGGGAGTGGTGAGATCAAGTGGAGTTGCAATGAGCACCTGTCCAATTTGTTTGCACAGGAATACTGCAAATTATATAATTCCCAGTTTGCCTGTGTGCAGATCATTTAATGTCCCTCCATGGCCCCGTCTCTTCCTATCTCTGTAACTTGCCCAACCCGACAACCAATGTTCCCTTTAAGCTGCACAGCCGCACAGCACTCTGGAAGCTCCGTGCAGCCAGCGGGCCGGCTTTTCAATGGAAAAACTGCGCATGCACGGAATTGTGAATGGGCTGCTCAGCCTGTTAAAGGGACCGCGCGGTCCAAAAAAAAATTAGAGGGAACCTGGCCTACAACCCTCTAGGAACTCTCCTTTCCTCCAATTCTGGCCTTTTGTGCATTCCTGATTTCCTTCACCCCGCGATTTGCGGCCGTACCTTCAGCTACCTGGGCCCTAAGCTCTGGAAATCACTCCCTAAACCTCTCCACCGCGCTCTCTTCCTTTAAGACCCTCCTCAAAGTTTACCTCTTTGACCCAAGATTTTGGTCACCTGTCCTAACGTCCTCTTCTTTGTCTCGCTGTCCCTTTTTGTCTGATTATACTCGTGAAGTGTTTTACTACATTACAGGCGCTATATAAATGCAGGTTGTTTATGTTACATAAACATGCTGGGCCATTCGGATTGCCCGCAGTTCGTTTTCAAGCCTGGGCTATAAGCACACTATGTACGTTGTAATTAGAATCTTTCCAAACTGCTCAAATCCAGTTATAGACTAACCTTCCCCTCCTCCATACTCTTGCTCCTTCCCCAATATATAAAAAGTAAATAAATAAACTAAATAAACTCTCCGGGATTGGGCTCTGTGAAATCCACTTTTACCAGTTGCTAAGATGAAGCTGACTGCAAGCATTGGTTGTATCCAAGGGAATGGAGCCCGGTATTCAGCAGCAAAGCCTAAGCATGCAGGAGGTAGAGCAGCACTGTGCGAGTCCTGTTTATATGTTTGTACACAGAGTCCAAATTCCAGCATATGAGCCCTTAAGGAGGCCAAGGAACAATAGCCTTCAGAGATTGCTGGTGGAAATAAATGCTTCACTGCAGTTCCACCCTAATCTCACAAATATTTACATAGCATTTTATAAGTACTATGCTGAAAGGTATTTGTGGATTGGTGCTACCTTTCACTTGTAACCAGGAGGCTCCTCTCTCTACCTGCTGTAGTATTTTACAAAGTTTAGACAGGCGAGCAAAGAGCTATTTTTTTCAAAGTGCTCCAGACGTTAAAGAGTTAATTACAGGACTTGTTACCATGGAGCTTAACCACACTGGGAAATTTCCATTGCTGTGTATGTAAGGCTAATTGTGTGACAATCTTGTTGTACCTCTCTCATAGGTACAGTAGATATCAAAGACGGTACACGGTGACTCTTAAGCATTAAACTATTGAATCAAAGTTACAGACTTGACTACATCATACACTGAAACATTACATGTAAAAACAGCCTTCAGAATACTAAATCTTTAGGTGTGTTAGAAGGTACCATGTGTCATTCTTCTCTATATTACTGATAAATGAGTTTGCCACTCCCAGTTAATATGGGGTGACCTTTCTGTTCATGAGAAAACTCTGCATAGTTCAGTGAATATGTTCCAAGTGTACACTATAACCAGGGTGGCAAGCACTGTCCTCAAAACGCTCCTGGACGATTCCAAATCCTTGGTATTTAGGGAAACACAATGGGAATGGAACATTCGTTTTATTTTAAGATTCCAGCTGCAACGAATGATTTTATAAAATACTAGCTGCTCTCCTGTGGCATTTCCTTATGGGTAATCTGGGTTGGTCTTCTGTCCATGAGAGGCCAGGTTATCAAGGTCAGAAAATACAGTCGGAAATGACTTGGGTTTCTTACTTCCTTTATTCACTTTAGAAGTGAAGTGTGACATCTGACGTGTGATGAACGTGCGCTAGACTTTGTTTATATATAGGTGTATTGTTATATTTGACCAGCAGATCTTATCTCTTGTTTTTGTAATGTTATTTCTTGGCTCAATCCTGCACTGTAATTCCTGTGCTACCATAAGCTCACCGAGTTGTAGAGTCCAACAGAGCTTCGAAATAGCCATGAAGAAAAAATTGAAAGACTGTGCCACTTGGAGCAGAGATGGCTAAGAGGAGATTTGATAGAAGTGTTTAAAATCAAGAAGGGTTTTGATAGAGAAAATAAAGAGAAACTGTTTCCAATGGCTGAAGGCTCGATAACTAGAGGACACAGAATTAAGGCGATTGGCAAAAGAACCCGAGGCGGCATGAGGAAAAACTGTTTTACACAACAAGCAGTTTGGATTTAGCCTAGTCTATGCAACCTGTTCACATAATTTAATTCTTTTAGCTCTGGTATAATTCTGGCGAGTCTGCGTGCACCCCCTCCAAGGCATTATCTACTGAACGCAGTATTCTATAGTACAGTACTGTCAATAGGATGTGTTTAAAATCTGTTAACTATCTATGATATTTCATATCCAAATATTTTTCTTCTTGCAGTTCATAGAATCATAGAATCAAATGGCATAGAAGGAGGCCATGAGGCCCATGGTGTTCTTTGAAAGAGTTATCCATTTAGACCCAGTCCTCTGCTCTTTCCCCATAGCCTGCAAATTTTTCCTTTTCAAGTATATGTCCAATTTCCTTTTGAAAGTTACTATTGAATCTGCTTCCATCAGCCTTTAAGGCAGTGCATTCCGGATCATAATAATTCATCTCCTCTCTGGTTCTTTTGCCAATTACCTTAAATCTGTATCCTCTGGTTACCGACCCTCCTGCCAGTAGAAAGAGTTTAATATAGAATTAAATAGAATCCACAGCACAGAAACAGGTGCTCCAACTGCACCGTGGGAGCCTAATTTCAATATTATAATGAAATGTACCTATGCGGGGGGTTGGGGTCGCGTTTCACAATTTAAAATTGTTAACACCCCCCCAACCTTCTCCTGCTCATCATGAGAGGTTAATATCGACCCCAACTTCTCAGATCTGGTATCATCCTAGTAAATCTTTTTTGCACCTTCTCCAGTGCCTCTATATCCTTTTTGTAATATGGAGACCAGAACTGTGCACAGTTCTCCAAGTGTGGTCTAACCAAGGCTGTATATAAGTTTAGCATAACTTCTCTGCTTTTCAATTCTATCCCTCTAGAAACCTATTTTCCAAGGAGTATGTAGTCTCCTTATCCTTCCTACTGAAATGCACCACCTCACACTTATTTACATTGAAATTCATTTGCCAATTACATATCCATACTGTAAGTTTATTAATTTGTTCTTGAATTTTTTGAGGTCTTCCTCAGTATTTACTATATCCCCCAATTTGGTGTCATCTGTAAGTTTGAAATTATACTTTAGATTCCCAAGTCCTAATTGTTTATGTAAATAGTGAACAATCGTGGTCCCAGTACCAATCCTTGTGGAACACCACTTCCCACCTTTAACTACCCTTAACCCCTACTCTCTGTTTTCTATTTGGTAGCCAGCATGCAATTCATTCTGCTACTTGTCCCCTGACTCCACATGCTCTGACCTTGGTCACGAGTCTACTTATCAAAAGCTTTTTGAAAATCCAAAGATATTACATCTACTACATTACCCTTATCTACTCTTGCTGGTACTTCTCCAAAGAATTCATTAAAGGTGGTCAAGCATGACCTTCCCTTTTGAAATCCAAGCTTATTACTCTTTATTATATTTTTGGTTTCTAGATGTGTTTCTATTATATCTCTGAGTAAAGATTCCATTATGTTTCCTACTACCGACATTAAGCTAACTGGTCTCTAGTTTCCTGGACTTGTTCTATCTCCCTTTTTAAATGCAGGAATAATATTAGCTGTCCTCCGCTCCTCTGGTACTATTCCCTTTTCCAATTAATTTTTGTCTATATGTAATAGTGCCTCTACTATCTCTTCCCTAACGTCTTTTAATATGCATGGATGCAATCCATCCGGACCAGGGGTTTTATCCTCTCTATTTTTGATTAGTTTATCAATTATATCCCCCTCCCTTTCTCTATTAAATATATATTTTTTAATTTCTTCTAATGTCATGTCCACCTTGTTAGTCTCCCTGGTAAATACTGAGACAAAATAATTATTCAATATTTCTGCCATTTTGCTGTCATTACCTGTGAGTTTATCTTGTACATCCCTTAGTGGTCCTATCCCTATCCTGATTTTTCTTTTGTTATTTATGTGTCTGTGGAATACTTTACTATTTCTTTTTATATTCCTTGATAATTTAATTTAGTAGTTCCTCTTTGCTTTCCTTTTTTTTTACTTCTTTCCTAACCTCTATGAATTCTCTTTTGTCATCCTCTCCTTTATGGTCTATGTACTTAGTATATGCCTTTATCTTTAGTTTAAATTTTGCCCTTATTTCTTTATTCATCCATGGTGTTTTTTTAGCAGTATATAGTCAACCAAAGCAATTTCACCTTATCAAAACTCTTCATACTTTAAAAATCTTTATTAAATCTCCCCTTAGTCTTTTCTGTTTTAGTGGAAATAATCTGAATATCTCAAATAACTAGAGTTTGCCATCCCTGGCATCATCCCGGTGAATATACACTCTACAGTCTTCATGTCTTTAATGTCTTCTCTATAATAGGGGTCTCCGAAACTGCACATAATACTCCATCTATGGCCTAAGAAATGTTTTGTATAAATTCATCGTTACTTTTTTACCCTTGTACTCGATACTCTAATTCATAAAACCTCAAATTCTACTGGCCTTTTCCAGTAGTGTCAGCCTGGGCTCAGTTGTAGCCCTCTTACGTCTGAGTCAGAAGGTCATGGGTTCAATCCCCACTCCAGAGACTTGAGTACATAGGCTAGGCTGACACTTCCGTGCAGTACTAAAGAAGTCCTACACTGTCGGAGGTGCTATCTTTCGGAAGAGGCGTTAAACTGAGGCTCCACCTCCTCTCTCATGTATGTAGAAGAAGAGCAGAGGAGTTCTCTAAGTGTCGCAGCTGACATTTATCCCTCAACCTACACAGGATTATCTCATTGTTGTTTGTGGGCCCTTACAGTGCACAAATTGACTGCAGCATTTCCCCACATTAAAACAGTGACTACACTTCAAACTGTAGCCCATTAACTGTGAAGCATGTTAGGATGCTCTGAGGTTGTGAAAGGCAGTATTGTGGCGGAGCCACTGAATGACTCTGGGCAACTGTACATAATTCCCTTTAACGATGTTCTAACACCAGCCTAAGCCTGTACCATTGTGTTAGACATTACTTTGTTTGTATATAGTGTTTGTATGCACGGGGCGTGGCCCCTTTAAGTGCGCGGGAAAACGCGGGCAAATGCGATGACGTCACGTCGCAAACCACATGACTGCCCAGGCAGTCCTCGTGGAATCTCCATCTTGTTAAGGCCTGTTTTCGTGGCTCTCCTGTATCGATCTCATCAAACCGTTTGAACTCGTTTAGTTTTACATTAAAGACCTGTTTGATTGATCTCCTGAGTCGACCTCAGTTATTAGTTAGGAATTCGTCAATTCCTACATTGGTGACCCCATTTTTTGTGAACGTTTTTCACAAAAGGGACACAGCATAGAGGCCAATGCCGTTTCGCTGAAGCTACCGCAGTTCTGGGAGCAGCAAGCGACCTCGTGGTTCATTCAGGTCGAGGCCCAATTCGCCCTGAGGATCTCTATGTGGTCTCCGCACTCGACAGCTCTACCGCTTCACGGATCGTCAGCCTCCTCGAGAACCCTCCAACGGAGCGCAAGTATGAAACCCTCAAGGCGCAGTTGCTGCAAGTTTTCGGGCTCACTAAAGCGGAGCATGCCCGTCGATTGCTCGCTAAGCCTGGGCTCGGGGACTCCAAGCCTTCGGAGCTAATGAGCCAAATGCTCACACTCCTTGGCTCCAAACCGGAATGCTTCCTATTCCGTGAAATATTCCTCAGCCAGCTACCGGAACAGGTGCAAGCCGCCCTGGCCAGATCCGAAGTTGAGGACTGCGCAGCACTCGCGGCAGAGGCGGACAGAATTTTCACGGTTACTCAGCAGCACTGCGCCGCTACGAGGCACCCATCCCCCACAGACGCCGCCCCAGCTCGTCAGCCTGCTGAGCTGTGTTTCTACCACGCGCAGTTCGGCATGAAAGCGAGACGTTGCCACCCTCCCTGCAGCTTCCCCCCCAAAAAAACAACTATGACCACCGAGGAACGGGTCTAACGGGCGCCCCGCGGCCGCGATGGCGATTGGCAACGCGGGCAAGTTGCTGTTTATCACCGATACTCTCTCTGGTCTTCGTTTTCTGTGCAACACCGGGGCGCAGTGCAGCATATTACCTGCATCCGCCGTCGATGTGCAGACCGGGATTCATGGCCTCGCCCTTGAAGCGGCCAATGGTGGAGCGATTCGGACCTTCGGCAGACGGCGGGTGCAGTTGTGTTTCGGGGGCCAACGTTTTTACTGGGAGTTTGTGATGGCCAAGGTTTCGCAACCCATTCTCGGCGTGGATTTCCTGTGCGCCAACAGCCTCCTGGTTGATGTGAGGAACCGGTGGTTGATCAACGTGGCAACTTTTCATTCTATCCCTTGTTACCGCAGTAACACTACGTCGCGCACCGTCGCCTGTGCTTTTCCGGCTCTGGATGAGTTCGCTCGCCTGCTCGGCGAATTCCCCGACCTGACCAGACCCACATTCTCCTCCACAGCCATGAAACATGGTGTGGAACACCACATCACCACCAACGGCCCCCCGGTCTACGCGTGGGCCCGGCGCCTGGAACCTGGCAAGCTGGCGGTCGCAAAAGCGGAGTTCGCGACCATGGAACGGTTAGGGAGTATTCACCAGTCGAATAGTCCCTGGTCTTCACACCTCCACATCGTCCCGAAGCCTGGTGGCGGATGGCGGCCATGCGGCAATTATCGACGCCTAAACGACGCCACCACTCCTGATCGGTACCCGATCCCCCACATCCAGGATTTCTCCACCCATTTGGCAGGGAACACTGTCTTCTCGAAAGTCGACCTCGTCCGGGGCTACCACCAGGTCCCCGTTCATCCCCAAGATGTCCAGAAGACTGCAGTCATCACCCCATTCGGCCTTTTCGAGTTTTTAAGAATGCCGTTTGGGTTAAAGAATGCCGCCCAGGCTTTCCAACGCCTGATGGACTCCGTGCTGCGGGACCTCAAGTTCCTCTTCGTCTACCTGGACGATATTCTCATTGCCAGTCCCACTAAAGAAGAACACATCTGTCACCTTCGCACCCTTTTTCGACGTCTCAGCCAACACGGCCTGATTATCAATCTGGCCAAGTGTCAGTTTGGCCTGCAACAAATTGATTTCCTGGGGCATCGCATCACTTCAGAGGGAGCGGTTCCTTTACAAGCGAAGGTAGAGGCGGTGACGTCCTTTCCACGCCCGCAAACCATTAAGGCCCTGCAGGAATTCCTAGGCATGGTAAACTTTTACCACCGTTTCGTGCCTAAGGCAGCACTACTCATGCAGCCCCTGTACGAGGCCCTCAAGGGCAAGACTGGCAAAGATATGGTAGACTGGACGGTTGACATGGCCCGGGCATTCGCCGACACCAAAAGCGCCTCGGCCAATGCGACTATGCTGGCGCACCCGCTGCCAGGAGCCACCATCGCCCTCACCACCGACGCGTCAGACTACGCAATCGGCGCCGTGCAAGAGCAGTGGGTGAACGGGATGTGGCAGCCGTTGGCATTCTTCAGCCGTCAACTACGGCGGAATGAGAGAGCGTATAGCACGTTCGACCGGGAGTTGCTCGCTCTTTTTCTGGCCATCCGCCATTTTCGCTTCCTCCTGGAAGGACGTCCCTTCACCGCCTTCGTGGACCATAAGCCGCTCACCTTCACCATGGCCAAGACTGCCGAACCGTGGTCATCCCGACAGCAACGTCAACTGACCTACATATCCGAGTTCACCACAGATATACAGCACGTGGCTGGTAAGGACAACCTGGTGGCCGACTGCCTCTCCCGCGCGACCGTCAATACGGTTCATTTAGGCATCGATTACGCCCTCATGGCAGCGGATCAAGCCTCGGACCCAGAATTCCAGGCCTACAGAACCACCGTCACTGGCCTCAAGTTGGCCGATGACAAGTTCCATGCGGCAGGTACCACGCTCTTGTGTGACGTCTCCGTACGGGACCCTCGCCCTGTCGTACCAGCCGTCTGGCGTCGCAAAGTGTTCGACGCCATACATGGGTTGTCACACCCAGGAATGAAGGCCTCTCAGAAGCTGCTGTCAGCGAAATTCTTATGGCACGGCATGCACAAGGATGTCCGCGACTGGACCAACACCTGCATGGTCTGCCAAAAAGCCAAAGTACAGCGTCACATCAAAGCTCCGTTGGCCACCTTCACAGTTCCGGAGCGACGGTTTGACCATGTCAATGTGGACCTGGTGGGTCCACTCCCACCCTCCCATGGCTTTTCACACATCCTGACCATGGTTGACCGCACCACCAGATGGCCAGAGGCGGTTCCCCTATCATCCACTACTTCAGCGGACGTGGCCAGGGCGTTCATTTCCACCTGGGTCGCCCGTTTCGGAGTGCCCGCTGATATTTCTTCAGACAGGGGACCACAGTTTTCCTCTGAACTCTGGAATGCAGTGGCCCAAGGACTCGGTGTCAAATTACACTGCACCACAGCCTACCACCCACAGGCAAATGGTCTCTGTGAACGTTTCCACCGGTCACTGAAAGCCGCCCTGAGGGCCAGCCTCCAGGACGCTGGATGGGCAGACAAGCTACCGTGGGTCCTGTTGGGCCTTCGCACGGCCCCCAAAGAAGACCTTCACTCATCATCCGCAGAGATGGTGTACGGTCAACCGCTGCGAGTCCCAGGGGATTTCCTCCCAGAATCGACGAAGCCTTGGTCCGCATCTGACCAGCTTACTAGTCACCGAGAGGCGGCCAGATGTTTCGCGCCGGTGCCCACTTCGCACCACGGGCTGCAGAGTTCGCATGTTCCAATGGAGCTTCACAAGGCAGAATACGTCTTTATTCGCCACGATGCTCATAGGGATCCACTCAAGGCCCCATATACTGGTCCCTTCCACGTGTTGGAGGCAGGGGACAAAACCTTCAAGGTAGATGTCAGTGGTAAACCGGACCACATTTCAGTCGATCGATTAAAGCCGGCACATCTGGACCTCGACCGCCCCGTCGAGACAGCACAACCGCCGAGACGAGGTCGGCCACCCATCGCTGTTACGGCAGACCAAGTGCAACCGCCCGCCAGACCGCCAGCCGCCCAACAGCCTCCACCTCAGGAGTACAGGAGCCGTTCCGACAGGCTCATCAGACCCCCTCACCGTTTGACTTTGTCCGTTAAAGCGAATTCTGGGGGAGCGCTTGTGGCGGAGCCACTGAATGATTCTGGGCAACTGTATATAATTCCCTTTAACGATGTTCTAACACCAGCCTAAGCCTGTACCATTGTGTTAGACATTACTTTGTTTGTATATAGTGTTTGTATGCACGGGGCGTGGCCCCTTTAAGAGCGCGGGAAAACGCGGGCAAACGCGATGACGTCACGTTGCAAACCACGCAACTGCCCAGGCAGTCCTCGTGGAATCTCCAGCTTGTTAAGACCTGTTTTCGTGGCTCTCCTGTATCGATCTCATCAAACTGTTTGAACTCGTTTAGTTTTACATTAAAGACCTGTTTGATTGATCTCCTGAGTCGACCTCAGTTATTAGTTAGGAATTCGTCAATTCTTGCAGTATATAAGTACTTTCTTTATGGCTTTATCTACCTGCACTTGCACTTTCAGGAAATTTGTATTTGAACCTCTAGGTCTCCCTTTTCATCACAGGAATTTAGGATTCCAACCGGACCAGAAAAGGCTATGGTGGAACTTTTTAGCTTTGATGGTCTAGAATAGCTGAGGACCAAATGGGTTTAAATGTAATTCTGTCTATGTGATGTTGTCTGTCATACCTTAGCTGATATGAAGCTAATCCGACAGTAACCACTGGAAACCATGATATTACCTATGATTGCTTGCAGCAAGTACAACATTATCTACCATTCAACGCCTACGCATGAACAACATTTTATACTGTGACATACCACCTTGTGGTATACTAATAATAGCCATCTTTTTTCTCACCACAGAAGAATCAGGGCCATTTGGTCTGCAGAAGCTACATTATACCATAGTCTATGAACACAGATTACACTACTGTACCAGGTACCAGCACAGATACAGAGCCACTTGCATCTCCAGACGTTAGTGAATCACCACCACATGTAGCTCCTCCACTGGTTGAGGATAATTGGAGAGCTCAAGAGGTTGAAGACATCCTAGACTTGAGGCTCAATTGGAAGGACGAGGAGGTCAAGCACCAATAGGATGCTCGGATCTTGTGGCCACCATGCACAATACGATCAATGAGGGACTGGGAAGGATAAAGAGATTCATCTAAATTAAAATTAACTCTATCCCTTATAGACACAGTTTGCTGGACCATAATTGGCTGAACTGCAGTCCTCCATGGAGGAAATGTCAACCAACATGATGACTGCAATAGGGACTAGGGGCATTTCACTGCAATATATTGACTTATGTGCTGCCTACCATTCAGGTAGCACCATGGGCAGGGCTAAACATTTTTGGCAAGAGGATGCAGTGAACTGTGGTGAAACTGTGTGACCATATGGATGTACACTGCTGTCTCAGACCAATCACAGGCATTTGAGCAAAAGACTGCAGAGGCAAAAAGTTGGAACTTTGTCTGGTGTCCTGCCACAGACGTAACAGAGCCTTGGCCACATATCGTCTGATGCTCCAGTTGAAGGCAGTGAGTGATTATTTGAATCACAGACTTGTACTGTCCTCATACTCCCCTATTAGAAAATGCACCCCTCCCTCCATAGTCCATGGCAAATTGTAAATCCTCCATTGGTACTGCAACCACAAGGATTTGCCATTTCTGGTAACAATGAAAGGTCTTACTGTGAGTCACATCATTTCCCGCTTAACTCTCGTAAAATAAAACAGGTGGCATAGTGGTTAGCACTGTTGCCTCACAGCGCCAGGGACCCGGGTTCGAATCCGGCCTCGGGTGACTGTCTGTGTGGAGTTTGCACATTCTCCCCGTGTTTGCGTGGGTTTTCTCCGGGTGCTCCGGTTTCCTCCCACAGTCCAAAGATGTGCGGGTTAGGTTGATTGGCTATGATAAAAAAAAAATTGACCCTTAGTGTTAGGGGGATTAAATACGTGGGGTTACGGGGATAGGGTGGGATATGTGTTGGTGTAGGGGTTACGGGGATCGGGTGGGATATGTGTCGGTGCAGGCTCGATAGGCCGAAATGGCCTCTATCTGTACTGTGAGGTTTCTGTGATTCTGTGATTCTGTGATATCAGATAATTGCTTCTTCTCTGTCAAAAGGGAACAAAAGCAGGTGGGTTCATCATAAAGGAAGCAGATTGGCAGAGCTAGCGACGGATGTTTCTTCATACTGCGGTAATACATACAGAAGTGGAAGTTTGGGCAGTTAAAGGTCTCCTCGGATGGGAAATACCTCTTCTCGTTATAGCGGTGAAGACCTGTCCTAAATTGGACTGCAGTCATCCTGGCAGTGATCGGTGAGGATAGGTAAGGGAAATGGCTATGGCCCAGCTGGCTCTTCCGCTACAGTTTACTGGATCTCGGTGCTTAAAGTTTGCCTGGTAGATACTGAAATGTTTACGTTTTGGTTTTGGTTTACTGGGGAATGGGAGGAATAAAACCCATGGATATTGGTTAGTTGTGAATTTGCTACTGACAGATTAACTTCTGCCCCACTGAGAGAAAATTCACTTCATGAGCCTTAAATTGAATTCACTTTTACATGCATTTCAATTTGAAAGAAAACAAGCACACACTGCATATTTTATTTAGACATAATATCGGCACAAATTGATGGTTTGTTTATGGAAAATTACTTTTAAATTCCTTGGAGTAATGTAAAGACGTGTTGGGCCATTTCACACTGCTGTTATCAAATCTCATTTCAGTCGAGCTAGATGAAGGATCAGAGCCCTGGCCGCTGAGATGATCGATGGCTTCAGGGCTTAAAAGGTTAATTTGAAATACTGATAAAGAATGATTTGCTTTATAGTGTATTAAATTTTAAGTGCCCACTATAAATTATTAAAATTCGATTTGTATCAGAGGAAGAAAAGAGCCATTCTTGCCATTGTAGTGATGGAAATATATGATGACTGGCTGCATGCGGATCCCGTACTGAGGCGTCCGCCTAAGTATTTAATGCATCAGTTGTCCAGCCACTTTTCTCATTGTACAAGGTGCAGAAGTGACAGTGTGGCCCCGATATTTACGGGGAGGTGGGGAGGATGTGGGGGAGGCTGGAAATGGCTGAAGAACCTGGCAAGGCTGCAGGCACGGCGGTCCCGCCAGAATTAACAGCAGGACCTCATTAACATTTTTGGGGTCAGTTTCCCACCTGGCAGCCGGCCAAATTGACAGCCTTGGGGATGGTCCATGGCAATCGGAAAGTGGGGGGGGGAGGTCAACCATCGTGGCAGGGGTGGGGGGCAGAGATCGACCATCACGGCGGGGGGTGGGGGGCCCACCGATTGCGGTTTGGGGGCAAGATCAGACATCGGGGCTGGAGGGAGAGAGAGGCCTTCAGGGTTGGGGGGGGAGGGTGTAAAGTCTGTGGGTTGTTCAGTTAATTAATACACAGACTCCAAGAGTAACTTAAAACAGGACTTTACTATTCGAAGGTCAGGGCGAATCTGCCCAATAACTCCTGGCACAACACTTATATACTGGTGTGGTCACCGTCGGTATTACCGTATACAGAAGCCAAACAAAGTAGTGCCACACCTAAAATAGTTCTCTTAAAGGTGAACGGTTACATAAAATAGTTCTCTTAAAGGTAGACGGGTACATGCACTACAATCCTCCCTTTTTAGCTTACAACATACTTATTCCCCATTAAACATAACATATAATCAACTTCATGTAAAACAATTCATAGATATAGTCTCTGCGGGAAACAGTTAACAGATTCAGTCTCTGCGGGAACAGTTCACAGATTCAGTCTCTGGTCTTGACTCGGTCCGAACAACATCTCTGTGGTGTAGCCGGTTCACATTTCTAGCGTGACTCATCCAATAGTCTTTCCCTTGGCTTAACAGCTTGAACTTCCGTCCTGCTGAACCAGCAGTGCTGACTTTTACAAACAGCTGGACTGCCTTGGTAATTTTTCCTACTTTCCAACTGATTTGGCCCCCTTCGTGGGGCCCACGTGCATGATCTGATAGAAGTGATAATGATTTAGATGGTTATCGTCTTCTGCTTCGTCTTTTTCTTTTCTGCTTCTTGGAGACTCTCGGGGCTCCCTTATCCGCTGCCAGCTGTAGCGCCACCATCTCCCTATGTTCCTTAGACTTTAAGTGCTTCATCCTGATTTCTGCACTTTGGGAGTTTTCATCACAAGCTGGGCAGACCAAGTCATCGTAATATTCCGTGTCACTCAACAGGTCATGGTAATATTCGGTGTCGTCCTGAGCTAGTCTAGCGAGAGGGCCTGCTACTTCTTCCGTACCCAACTGGACGTTAGCCGACTGTTGTTCCCTCCCTAGACATCTTTCCTGCAGAGACTTCTTCATGCGTTCATATTCATCCCGCTCTTCCTGGGCTTCCTGCAAATCCTTCACTAATGACCTCGTTTGTGATTTCAATACTTCCCCTTCCCTCGGGGATTGATTGATCAGGCTATTCAATCCTTCTACTGGAGCAGCTGTTTCAACATTCTGCTGTTCACATTGACGTGATTCAGCGTACTTTTGGCATCCCTGTAAAATCTGTGTTGCAACCTCAGCTATTTCCATAACTTTTGAGAGCTCCGAACTCCTTCCCTTTGAAGATTGAAGCTCGTGTTCAGATTGTTCCCATTGTAGAGTCTTGTCCTTCAGCATATGAAGGAGTTGGCTGACCGTTAACTCTTCCACGGGAACACTGTGGGTCAGAGTCTTCTCCATTTCATCCACCTTTTCCTCCAATGCTTTCACCTTTTTTTCCTCTTGTACTTTGGCTTCCAGCGCTCGGAGAAGTTGCGCCTTGATGCTCTCTAGCTCATGTTCAGAGGCCATTCTTACAGTCTCTGTGTTTCTTACAGTTCCCTTTTCTTCCACTGAACGGATTCCCAGTTGAATCTGTTCTTCAAGTTGTTGAATCTCGGTCATTGCCGCCCCATATTTGTCTTGGGTTTCCTTTAATATTTTTATGAGTTCTTGTACATCTTGTCTTTCATGTTCTGCCATGTCTTTCATCTCTAATTTCTCATCTATGGATGGAACTTCTACCGATGAGTCTGTCTTGGCCTTGAGCTCATCAAGAATTTCCTGCAGCCTTTGGAATTCTTGCTCATGTTCAACCTTCAGTTGCTCATATGCTTCCACTGAAACTAGCTTTTCGGAGGTTGCCGAGTTAACCCCTTCCAGAATTGTAGCCTGGGCCTGTTCATACTGTTCTTTCAACTTCTCACACTCTGCTTGTAAGGAGTCGTAGAGAAGAACTGGAATAAAATCCTGGCTTCCTGAAGATTCCTCTTCATTTGCTTCTTCCTGCAAATATTCTAACTCCTGAACAGCATAAGGGAGATGTGATCGGTAATTGGTCACGATGGCTCTATGGTCGCTCTCTGCTTGAGCTAGCTGCTTCTGTTGTCTTTCCAGATTCTCCCATTCGGTGTCATAGAACTTTTTCATTGTTTTCATCTCTTGTACGAGACGGTAACTCAATTGTTCTAATTGTTGTCGTGATTTGAAATAAGTTTGAGTCCGAGCTCGGTGTTCTTCCGTCATGGATATGTCCGTAACTTGAACAGGCTCAGAATTTTCTGTCAAACTAGGTTGTCGTTGTTCGGTGGAGTTCTGTTCTGAAACTTTGTTCTTCTCTGGAGCATAAGCCTTTATGCATGCCTTCGTTTTTCCAACCTTCGTCGGCAAGTCCATTTCAGCCTTGTCTTTCATATTTGGGTTGGTCTTATCATCATCCATTTCAGAATCTGAGCTGATTGTCTGCACCGAGTCCTCACTCGTTATGGCTTTTAGATAGTGCCATTCCATGTCTATTTTCTTGATCCACTCCCGTCCTAGAAGTGGTGGTCCTCCCTCATGTAGTACGTATAAGTTCATTCTTGGGTGTTCTTTACCCCTATCTCTCACTCTGACTCTTATCTTTCCCATGGGGTATACTTTATGCCCCGTGTATGTCTGCAATACGAACTTGGTATCTCTTAAGGGTATATGTGAGAATAGCCGGTGGTAATCCCTTCGATTTATGACTGATAGAGCTGATCCAGTGTCCAACTCCATTTTCACTTGGATTCCAGCTATTTTTAGCATGACCCAGATAGTTTGTAGGTCAGCTTCCTTACTCACATTGTGAATTCTCAGACTACCCAGCTCCTGGCCGTTTGGGTCTGAGTCTGAATTCTGTTCGTCTGAACTCTTCTCAGCCACCTTGTGTACCTTGTTGTACTTTTCCTGTGATGGCTTCCTTTGGTTGTTGGTCCTTTGGTTGTTGGTCTTCTTCCCTGACCGGCATACCTTAGCTATGTGACCCAGTTTGCCACATTTCCTACATTCCTGGTTCTTAAACCAGCATTGGTTCTGGTCGTGTGTTGTCTTCCCACAACGATAGCATTTTGTTGTTGTCGAGGTAATTTGATCCACACTTAGTGCTGCTGTCTTTAGCTGCATTTCCACAGTTCCCTTCACTGCGGCTTCATGCAATGCTGCAATAAGGACAGCCCTGTCAAGTGTAAGGTCGTTCTCTTCGAGTAGTCGCTTTTGCGTTCCTTCCTTTGCCAACCCGCACACGAACTTGTCTCGCAATGCCTCTGTCAGATTCCCTCCAAACTGGCAGTATTTCGCTAGTCTACGCAGTTCGACCAAGTATTCTGCGTTGCTTTCGTCTTTCCGTTGCGTTCTCGCATAGAATTTGAATCGTTCCGCCAACATCAATGGTGTGGGGTTCAAGTGATCCTTCAGAACAGTCACAATCTCATCGAAAGTCTGATCCGCCGGTTTAGCTGGTGATAGTAGATGCTTCAAGAGCCCGTATGTCTTCGCGCCCATCGAGTTTAGCAAGGTTATAGCTTTGTCATCTTCTTCTATTTTATTGGCCTCACAATAGATCTCGATGCGTTCCACGTACGTGGCCCAGTCTTCTACCTCGGCATTAAAATCGTTGATGTTACCACGCTTAGGCATCTTCCTCTCTTTCTGATAACACCCCGAATTATTTCTTAAACTTATTTCTTTTTTTTCTAAGATGGCGGTTTTCCCGCGAAAATGGCGGTTTCCCGCGCTTATCTTCTCTCCCCGCCCACTTCAATGGCGGTTTCCCGCTTCTGTCTTCTTCCCCGCCTAATGGCGGCTTCCCGCGTTTCTTCCCTAGCGGGAGGGGTACACTTTCCCCCACAGGCGACGGCCGCTGGCTTTCAGATTCACAGCCTGCGCGTCGGCTTCAGTGCTTTCCCTTTTCTCGGCAAGGCAACCGGCACTGGGTACACCCCGTTGACGGCGAACAGGTTCAGCCGCTGGGCTGGCTCTCGCTCAGTTCCCCTTGCTCGGGCTCGGTCTCTCTCCCGCTCTCTCGGCTCTACCGGCGCTGGGTACACCCCGTTGACGGAGAACAGTTTCAGCCGCTGGACTGGCTCTCGCGCAGTCTCCCTTGGTCGGCTCTGCCTCTCCCGCTCGCTCGGCTCTACCGGCGCTGGGTACACCCCGTTGACGGAGAACAGTTTCAGCCGCTGGACTGGCTCTCGCGCAGTCTCCCTTGGTCGGCTCTGCCTCTCCCGCTCGCTCGGCTCCCAAACGCCTCTCCCAGCTGTCTCGCAGTCCGGTGCTTCCCTCCCCGGCTGCGGCTGAGTTTTTATATCTTCCCGCGCCTGTGCTCCCGGTCGCAGCGCTTCGTGGCTTTGGTCGCTGCCCGGCCTGTTTCGCCGGTCGCGGTCTAGCTGTCTCACGACGCCGTTGCGTCCCCAGCCTGTCTGTACCGCGGCTTCCTTGCTCCACGCTGCCCCAGTCTCAGCGCCTCTGGGCCCGACTTCTGTCCGGCTCCTTTCCCCCTCGACCGTGGTCGAGTGCACCGCCCTTATCCTCCGGTTATTCTTTTTACTTTTCCCTTACTCACAGTCACCGTGGCTGCCTTGCTTCTCGTGCTGATCGGCTCACTCCTCACCGTGGCAGAAGGGACAGTCAGTGCCTGTTGCTGATGGAAGTCTTTGTCTCTGAATTCTTCCTCCTTTCCCAGCTCTGCAGACTCGAGTTTTTTCCCAGCAGAATGACGAGGGCGGTTGCCTCTTCTCGACGCTCGTTAACTGCTTCGGAATTATTGTTGCCGCAGGGTACGATCGGACTCGTCGCCACTGTAAAGTCTGTGGGTTGTTCAGTTAATTAATACACAGACTCCAAGAGTAACTTAAAACAGGACTTTACTATTCGAAGGTCAGGGCGAATCTGCCCAATAACTCCTGGCACAACACTTATATACTGGTGTGGTCACCGTCGGTATTACCGTATACAGAAGCTAAAACAAAGTAGTGCCACACCTAAAATAGTTCTCTTAAAGGTGAACGGTTACATAAAATAGTTCTCTTAAAGGTAGACGGGTACATACACTACAGAGGGGAGGGGAGATCAGCACATGCATGATTGAAATATGTTAATGAAGTGTCTCACCTCGCCATGGCGGTTCACTCAGACGCCCTGATATCCGCCACCATAAAAATGTCAACAGGCACGTTGGCGGCGTGCTGGGGACCTGTTCCCTATTTTGATGTCTTTAATACCCCCCTCCCCCGACTCTCTCTCGCTCACCGTGGCAGGGTTAATATCGAAGGCCATAACCCTGGAATCAGATCCAGATCTGATGTGAGAACTTTGAGGGAGGCCATCTCACACCACTCCAATGTAGCATCAAGCCAAACTTAAAAACACTTCTGATGAGAGGTCTTTGCCCTGAAACATTAACTCTGTTTTTCTTTCCACAGGTGTTAAGTCCGTGAATGATTGAGACACGGACTAGCAGGAGAGGAAACAAACAGAACTTTACTGGTGAAAGGCATAAACGAATCTAAACAACAGAGGCTCTCTAGCGCCTTTTATGCAGGGGTGGTCACTGCCGGTACTGCAGTCTGAGACCAGTTATTCTCTTAAAGGTGCATACACAACAATTCCTCCCCTTTTAGATAAACAGTACATAACATTCATTTAACAACTAATGATAACGAATTACAATCACAATTACTGTTGCTAGATACATTGGTTAAGTTTAAGCAATTATAAGTTCAGTCTTTGAAGAGGCTTCCTAATTCTTTCTGGATAACGCCTCTTTGGAGTATCAGGTTCTTCTGGCAATGTTGAGTCGGAATCAATGTCGTTGTTTGGTTCATCTGCTTCCAATATTACCGGTTCTGTGGTAGCTGCAATTGGAACGTTGATTTCATTACCAGGTGTATCAGATCGTGGTGTGGAGTTGACGTTTTCCAGTGACTAGAATCTGGTCAGCATGGCGTCTTACAATGCTCTCCCCAACGTCCACGGTATACATGAGAGGTCCTTGTCGTGTACAAATCGTTCCTGGCTGCCATTTCTCAGTGCGGTAGTCCCGGGCCAAAACTGGTTGACCTATCTTAAAACTCCTGGTCGGCCTTTCATTCATATTCTGAAACTACCTGTTCTCCACATCTCTTCGGACGTTTGGCTTAACCAAATCCAAGCGGCATCGTAGTCTTCGATTGAAGAACATCATGGCTGGAGTTTGGTTGGTAACCGCATGTGTCGCATTCTGGTAGGCAAACAAGAAGTTGTCCACCTTGTGTTGTAGGGGTATATCTTCATTACACATTGCCTTGATAGCCTTCTTGAATGTTTGGACAAACCTCTCGGCCAATCCATTAGCGGCTGGTTGATATGGGGCAGATGTGTAATGCTTAACACCATTGTTCTTTAAGAACCTCCGGAACTCTTCAGACACAAACTGTGGTCCACTGTCAGAGCAAATCTGTTCAGGCAGCCCATTCCTGGCGAATATGGTTCGTAAAACTGCGATAGTTTTTTCCGTGGTGGTTGAGGACATTTTTATTACCTCTGGCCACTTTGAATGTGCATCCACCGCAATTAAAAACATCGAGTCCATGAAGGGACCAGCAAAATCAATGTGCACCCTTTGCCATGGAGATGAGGGCCACTCCCATGGATGCAGAGGAGCTTGTGGTGGGGCGTTTTGGACCTTCTGGCATCCTGCACAGCTCTTGGTCATCTCTTTGATTTCTCTATCGATTCCCGGCCACCACACAAACGCTCTGGCTAAGCTCTTCATTTTTACCCTACTCAGATGACCCTCATGAAGCTCATTGAGCACTCTATCCGTCAACTTAGGTGGAATTACTACTCTGGATCCACACATCAAGGTTCCTCTGCACACTGACAGCTGTTCTGTTCTTGGCGAGAATGCTGGCAGCAGTGGTTCACCATGTGCTGGCCATCCCTTCACCGTTAAATCATACTACCCGTGATAGTGTCGGGTCATTCCGTGTTTCCTTTTCTATGTTTGCATTCGTCACAGGGAGACATTCGACTATGGTCGAGTGGAATAACTCCATTGGATCCACTGCAAGGTCTTCTTCTTCCACCGTCGGCAACGGTAGGCGTGACAATCCATCAGCATTTCCATGCTGTTTAGTTCCTTTGTACTCGATGTCATATTGGTGTGCCCCTAGGAAAAGGGACCATCTCTGCAGCCGTTGTGCCGTCATTATCGGCACGCCCTTCTGAGGGTTGAAAATGGAGACAAGAGGTTGATGATCGGTTAGTAGAGTAAATTTTTGACCGTGCAGATAGTGATTGAACTTCTTCACCCCCCCACACTAGGCTGAGGGCCTCTCTGTCAATCTGGGCGTAGTTACGCTCGGCAGAAGTTAACGAGCATGACGCAAAAGCTATCGGCCTCTCCAAAGCATCAAGGAATTTATGTGACAGTACCGCCCCAATGCCGTAGGGAGACGCATCACATGCCAGCCTGATTGGCAGTGCTGGGTTGTAGTGAGCCAATACTTCCTTCGAAGTGATTAAGTCCTTACTCTTCTGAAAAGCACGTTTACAACCATCGCTCCATTTCCATGCTACCCCCGTTCGTAGCAGGGCGTTCAGTGGATGCAGAATTGTCGACAAATTCGGCAAAAACTTATGATAGTAATTCACCAACCCGAGGAATGACCTCAGTTGCGACACATTTTCAGGCGCTGGGGCCTTAACAACCACTTCAATTTTGTCAGGGGACTTATGTAACCCCTCTTCATCAATCACGTGGCCACAATACGATATCTGTTTCTTAAAAAATTCGCACTTGGGGCGGTTGGCTCGCAGCCCATGTTCCCGTAGTCTAGTGAGCACCTGTTCTAGGTTGTTAAGGTGTTCACTGTCATCTTCACCTGTTACAAGGATGTCGTCCAAGTAACACTGAGTCCCCGGAATCCCTTGCAGGACTTGTTCCATCGCTCTTTGCCATATTGCCGGAGCCGATGCTACACCGAATACCAATCGATGATACTGGTAAAGACCTTTGTGAGTGTTTATCGTGAGATACTTCCTAGAGGACTCTTCAACCTCCATCTGCAAATATGCTTGTGCTAGGTCAATTTTTGTAAAACGCTTCCCTCCAGACAGTGAGGCGAAGATGTCTTCTATCCTTGGAAGAGGATATTGTACTGTGTGAAGGACAGGGTTCACCGTCACCTTGAAATCCCCACAGATGCGAATCTTCCTTGGCTCTCCGGACTTATTGCTTAACGTTTTCTTCATGACAGGAACGATGGGTGTCGCCCACTCGCTCCAGTCGACCTTAGACAACACGCCCGCCTTCTCCAGATTCTCCAGCTCTGCCTCGACAGCTGGACGAATTGCATATGGTACCGGTCTCGCTTTGAAAAACTTGGGAACTGCATTCTCTTCTATTTTTAACGAGGCGGTTATGCCTTTAAGCGTGCCCAGTTCTTGTTGAAATACCTCTTTGGCGTTAGCTAAGATTGTTGACAATCGTCCAGGAGTGACGTCTTGATCTTTTTTACCGTCCACCGTCATTGCATGAATGGAATGCCAATCTAAGTTTATCTTCCTGATCCATTCCCATCCCAATAACGGTGGTCCACCATTTGGCAGTATGTAGAGATACAATTTCCGCATTTTCTTGCCATTGTATTCGACAGGCACCCTTATTTTTTCTCTGGGGTATACTTATTGTCCCGTATACGTCGTCAAGATGGTGGATGTCTCTCTCAAGGGTATGTGTGAAAATAGCCGCTCATAGTCTCGTCGATTCATGACGGTTAGCGCTGATCCTGTATCCAATTCCATTTTAACTTGGGACCCTGCTATCGTGAGGGTGACCCAAATGGTTCGGTGATCCTCTTTTGCGATTACATTGTGAAGTTTGAGACAGCTTAATCTCCTGTTCTCGGATTCACTATCGCTCATCTGGTCTTCGGAACTACTGTCCGTCATCTTTTGTACTTTCTTGTACGGTTCCTTAGTAGCCTTTTTGTTGTCGCTGGTCTTCTTCCCAGACCTACAAACTCGTGCAATGTGTCCAATCTTCCCGCATTGCCTGCATATTTTGTCTTTGGAACAGCAGTCCTTCTGGTCATGGTTAGTTCTGCCGCAGCAATAACATTTTGCAAATCCCCGTGTCATTTCGTGGGTGCCATATTCCTGTGGTTTTTGTTGAATTTCTGCAGCTCCCCTGGCTGCTGCTTCATACGATACTGCCACGCTGAAAGCCTTATCTAGCGTCAGCTCTTTTTCTGAGAGTAACTTCTTCTGTGTTCCTTCACTCAGGAGTCCACAGACAAATTTGTCCCGTAGGGTATCTGCCAGTCCTGCTCCGAACTGGCAGTGCTTTGATAGCTTGCGTAGTTCCGTAAGATACTCAGCATTGCTCTCATCTTTGTGCTGAGTTCTCCTGTGGAATTTAAATCTTTCTGCTATCAACAGCGGTGCAGGGTTTAAGTGCTCCTGTAGAACAGCAACAATTTCATTAAAACTCTTCGCCTTCAGTTTGGCTGGAGTAATCAGATCCCGCAATAGGCCGTACGTTCTAGCGCCCATTACGTTTAGCAATATTGATGCTTTTTTCCCCTCCGCTATTTCATTTGCCTCGAAATATACCTCGACTCTTTCCACATACGTGGTCCAGTCCTCTAATGTATTATCAAAAGCAGTGATACAGCCAGTCTTCGGCATCCTGCAAATCTAAAATGGCGTCTCCCGCGCTTTGCCTTCTTCCCCGATTTAACAAAATGGCGCCTCCCGCGCTTTGTCTTCTTCCCCGCTGTTGTTAGCGCTGCTTTCCACGGTTTCCTGCGCGTTAAATATTAATTCATTTTCTTTTATTATCTTCCCGTCGTGGAGCGGACCCTCTGGGACACTTCCCTCCCTCTTCTGAGGTCCGAACGCTGCCCAGCTTTGAAACACCGGCCGCGCCCTGTATGCTCCACCCTCTCTCTCTCTCCTTGCTTCCCGACTCGCTGCCCGGCCCCGTTGAAAGGCCACCCGATCGAGCTTCAGCCCGCCGCAGCCCAGGAAGGATCAGAGCACTACCTGCCACCAGCCCGATTAGTTGGGAAACCACGGACCGAGGAACCCAGCCTGGCTCTGGACAGTCTCTCCTGCAAGTTTTGAACTCGATGATTGACGGTCGACGCCCGTTTCTCGAGTTTCAATGGCCTATTTTTTTTTTTCTTTCTTCTGGCTCCGACCTTCAACAACGTCATCAGAGCTGCTGCTGAGTTGCAGGTAAGTTCGTTTCTAACTCGTCGCCAGTGTTAAGTCCGTGAATGATTGAGACACGGACTAGCAGGAGAGGAAACAAACAGAACTTTACTGGTGAAAGGCATAAACGAATCTAAACAACAGAGGCTCTCTAGCGCCTTTTATACAGGGGTGGTCACTGCCAGTACTGCAGTCTGAGACCAGTTATTCTCTTAAAGGTACATACACAACAACAGGTGCTGCCTGACCTGCTGAGTGTTTCCAGTATTTTCTGTTTTCATTAAAAACCGATCGGGCGGTTTACTGGATTTCCCTGGTATTTTATAAACTTAAGCATTGCTTATTTAATGTATTGAGTGTGTGGATGCTCCTGGCTATTCTCTCAAAGTGTTTCAAATTTATTGACAGGAGCAGACAGTCTATGCACGCAGACAGTCCACTCCTGGCCAAGAAAGTTGGTTTCACAGCCAGGCAACCAGTCAAGGTATTGCCGCCCATGAATTGAAAGGATTCGCAAATTTCATGTCTCCCCCGAAGATTTACTTTTGATTTATTAAAGAAACCCTGGTTGGACTGAGTTTAAAATCCAGGGCTCCAGGGCTCAACAAGATGGCTGCGGTCAACCTCATGGCCAAGGCCTGTAAGTTTCAGTTTGGACTGACAAAGAAGGACGTTTCCAGAAATTAGAATGCAGACAGACCTTCTGCATTTATGCATGAGAAGCAAACCCAGTGGCATTCGGGCCTCTGATTAAAACCCATCATGGTTGTTTGCACAAGCAATCAAGAGCAAGCAAGGCCTATTCAATATGTAATGGGACAAGCTTAGCTGCATTTCAGACCTTCGTTAGAGAACATCAACACTGTTTACAAACGATCAACGGGGCATTCAGTCTGGAATGGCCCCATCACGAAACCAGTTGGACAAAGGGGAACACTGATGAAATGTTTAAAACTGATTAACCGGCCATCCAGGTCGATGGGCCCAGATCGGTTTCCTTTGTGTGAGCTTAAACACGTCCAGGTCAGACAAAGAAATGAGCTGATCTGGCGGGAGGTAAGGGCTACCGGGAAGGGTATAACTAGTCCCTCAGGAAGCCATCTCTCTCTCTCTCTCGCCTCGCCTCCAGTGCCCTGCCGTATCATCAACCCAGCGAGAGGATCGTCGACGAAGAGCCTGTCCAGGGAAGTAGGACACCTGCAGTTACGTTTGAATTACTGGGGTATTTCTGCTTTGGGGCGGTGAAACTCTAAAACATCGGCAGGCAACAGGGCATGGAGCAGGCATTTCAACATCCTAGACTGGTGAGCATGAACTTTCTGGCCCATTACAAGACAACCTAGATAGGTGTAAAGGGTGGGAGTTAAGGGGAATTGCTAAAGTGTCATTTTAGTCATTTTCCCTCGATGTGTCCGTTTCTCCTCCCCCGCTAAGTGTAATTGTGTTGCATCCATAGTGATTTTCTCTGTATAGTAATTGTTTCTCTATTTTAATAAACATTGGTTTTCTTTGTACCGAACCACTGGTCTCGTTTGTCTATATCGCTACTCGTAAATAAGTCCGGTGCTCAGAACTAAAAGGGGGAAGCGATTCGAACCGCACAGGGCTGGAGCAGCTCAGACACGACTGACTGGCCAGACACAAACCCCAAACCAAAACCCCCTACAGAAACAATAAGGTAACTAAAGATCTGAGACCAGTAGCTGCAGTATAATTACAGTCAAGCATGACCAAATTGATATCACATAATGTTGCATGTAAGTTGCACCTTCAAGTCTATTTTACAGGCTTGTGAGGATAGCAGAGCAATTTGTATTAGCTGCACAGGAGAGGCTCTCATACAATCCACTAGGGGAGAAATTTGACTTGTGCACAAAATGCGCGGCGAGTCAGTAAAGGCATTGTTCGTGCGCTGGTCCGTGCCAGCCTGAGGCTCCTAGCCAAATTTGGCACCTGACCTTCATTTGAATGGAAGCAGCTTGCTGCAAGGCAGGCGCCAGACAGTTATCCTGACGCAACTCACCGGTCGGAGCCTGACGACTCTGGCTGGCTCCAAGGCTGAGCCAACCCGCGGGTAGGTCCTGGGAAAGGGAAAAGGCCAAAGCCAAGGGACGCGAGCCTAGGCCGGATGTGGATCACAGCACTCCTGCTCCTTCGGGCTCCACAAAAATATAACTTTGCGGCCGTTTTTTGAGTGGCCTCCAACAGATCCTTAAAGAAACCATTGGTTAGGCCACTCAAGAACCACGATTTGCATAGTATAGCAGCCTGACGCCTATTTCAGGAGGGTGAGCTGGTTGTCCATTTACAGGCCCGCCTGAATATGGCATAAGATGGACCTTGGGTGTTAATGGGGTTGCTGAGGTGACCTTCCCACTTCCCAATTTTCAACTACCTGTTTTTTAGGATCAAAATTGATGGCCATGAGTTGAACCACTCTCTCAATATTTCTCTTTTAAATAAATAAACTACAACTAGAAAATGTGGAATCCAGTCTACTCCTTTAACTCAAATTGAGCATTAACTTCTCTCTTTACTACAGTATTTATGCTGTTTAATTCAAATGATTGGATAATTCAATGTTATTATTGCAACAAAATGCTTTTGGGTTGTACAAGACATTACAGTACTGTACAAATATGTGCAATGCATAAATATAGATCTTGGTATTAATAAATCAGGAGCCACAAGGATAAGTGGGTGATGTATTGCTAGTGTTTAAATATAAAGCACTGGTTTTATGATAACTTAATTTAAACTATATTAAAATATGGAAACAAAATGAAGAAAAAATATTAAATGCTGAAATGCTTTGTGAATCAAGATTCTCCAACCATAAATAGAAAAAATTAATGTTAGCCACATTATCCCAGTTTAATTTGCATCTCACAGGTTTAATACTTGTGCTGGCTTGCGCTAAAGTACCAGAGAAATAAAAAAAATCCAACTGATTAAATTAATCAAACATTTTTTTTAAATTTGTGAATTTAACATTGGAGGATCTCGATTTCTGCGTCGATGAAATAAGATCTCAAAGGAGTCATGTTCTTCTTGGAGAATTCCCACTTCATTGTACAGTGGATTGCCTTTGGTAAACAATCTTATAAAGCTCTGTAGCATAATTGGCTTTTCAGAGTTTAATATAACAGCGTCAATTTGGAAGACTCTGATGGAATAAAATATTATAGAGCTTATCTAGTATCAATATTGGAAAAGTAATACATTTTGGATAAGGGAACACCACATTCAACCAAACCTGATCTGAAATATACAGTGTCATATTCAGCCTCGTCCTTTACTTTGGTGTGTTTGACAAGGAATTATGAAAAATTGTGTGAAATTGGCTTTTGATTTACCGTGTTCGCCTGCGATTTATGCAACCCGTTGCAATTCTGAAGATTGCGTTGTCAAAACGATTTAGCAGAGGAAAGATTGAAGGAGTTAATTTGAATGGATCAATAGGCAGTGTGCTCACCTCATGACTGGAAGTTTGAAATTGATGCCCTGCTGTGCAGGGTTACCTGTGCAAGCAGCGCAGGGAGTGGGCTGTGCCAAACCTCGCAGTGGCATTCCCTCTCCCTAATTTGTATCGGAAAAGTTTGCCCAGAGAATTTGGCCTGTAACACACTTGGTTGAGGGAGCAGATAATCCGACATTGGCAGCAGCTGTTAAAGGGCTGCAATCTGCCACGAAAGGATGAGTTGCAGTGCTGGCAGAAAAGTGGAGTAATTGTCCACAATTAGCATGCCTCTGAGTCAGAAGATGGTGCGTTTTTAAAAAATTCGATCCGGGATGTGGGCGTCACTGGCAAGGCCAGCATTTATTACCCATCCCTAATTGCACTTGAGAAAATGGTGGTGGGCCTTCTTCTTGACCCGCTGCAGTCCGTGAGGTGAAGGTATTCCCACGGTGCTGTTAGGGGTGGAGTTCCAGGATTTTGACCCAGCGACGATGAAGGAACGGCGATATATTTCGAAGTCAGGATGGTGTGTGACTTGGAGGGGAACTTGGAGGTGGTGGTGTTCCCATGCGCCTGCAGCCCTTGTCCTTCTAGGTGGACAAGGTCGCGGGTTTGGGAGGTGCTGCCGAAGAAGCCTTGGCGAGTTGCTGCAGTGCATCTTGTAGATGGTACACACTGCAGCCACGGTACGCTGGTAGTGGTGGGAGTGAATGTTTAAGGTGGTGGATGGGGTGCCAATCAAGTGGGCTGCTTTGTCCTGGATGATGTTGAGCTTCTTGAGTGTTATTGTAGCTGCACTCATCGAGGCAAATGGAGAGTATTCCATCACACTCCTGACTTGTGCCTTGTAGATGGCGGAAAGGCTTTGGAGAGTCAGGAGGAGAGACACTCGCTGCAGAATTCCCAGTCCCTGACCTGCTCTTGTAGCCACACTATTTATGTGGCTGGTCCAGTTAAGTTACTGGTCAATGGTGATCCCCAGGATATTGATGGTGGGGGATTCGGCGATGGTAATGCCGTTAGACTCTTGCTTGTTGGAGATTGTCATTGCCTGGCACTTGTGTGGCGCAAATGTTATTTGCCATTTATCAACCCAAGCCTGAATGTTGTCCAGGTCTTGCTGCATGCGGCCATAGACTGCTTCATTATCTGAGGAGTTGTGAATGGAACTGAACACTGTGCAATCATCAGCGAACATCCCCACTTCTGATCTAATGATGGAGGGAAGGTCATTGATGAAACAGCGGAAGATGGTTGGGCCTAGGACACTGCCCTGAGGAACTCCTGCAGCGATGTTCTGGGGCTGAGATGGTTGGCATCCAACAACCACAACCATCTTCCTTTGTGTGAGGTATGTCTCCAGCCAGTGGAGCATTTTCCCCCTGATTCCCATTGACTTCAGTTTTACTAGGGCTCCTTGATGCCACACTCAGTCAAATGCTGCCTTGATGTCACGGGCAGTCACTTTTGCCGCACCTCTGGAATTCAACTCCTTTGTCCATGTTTGGACCAAGGCTGTAATGAGATCTGCAGCCGAGTGGTCCTGGTGGAACCCAAACTGAGCATCAGTGAGCAGGTTATTGGTGAGTAAGTGCTGCTTGATAGCGCTGTCGCCGACACCTTCAATCACTTTGCTGATGATTGAGAGTAGACTGACAGGGCAGTAATTGGCCAGATTGGATTTGTCCTGCTTTTTGTGGACAGGACATACCTGGGCAGTTTTCCACATTGTCAGATAGATGCCAGCGTTATAGCTGTACTGAAACAGCTTGGCTAGAGGTGTGGCTAGTTCTGGAGCACAAGTCTTCAGCACGATAGCCAGGATGTTGTCAGGGCCCATAGCCTTTGCTGTATCCAGTGCACTCAGCCATTTCTTGATATCACGTGGAGTGAATCGAATTGGCTGAAGACCGGCTTCTGGGATGGTGGGGACCTCAGGAGGAGGCCGATATGGATCATCCACTCGACACTTCTGGCTGAAGATGGTTGCAAACGCTTCAGCCTTGTCTTTTGCACTCACGTGCTGGGCTCCACCATCATTGAGGATGGGGATATTCATGGAGCCTCCTCCTCCCATTAATTGTCCACCACCATTCACGACTGAATGTGGCAGGACTGCAGAGCTTTGATCTGATCCATTGATTGTGGGATCACTTAGCTCTGTCTATAGCATGCTGCTTCCGTTGTTTAGCATGCACGTAGTCCTGTGCTGCAGCTTCCCCAGGTTGGCACCTCATTTTTAGGTACGCCTGGTGCTGCTCCTGGCATGCTCTTCTACACTCCTTATTGAACCAGGGTTGGTCCCCTGGTTTGATGGTAATGGTAGAGTGAGAGATATGCCGGGCCATGAGATTACAGATTGTGGTGGAATACAATTCTGCTGCTGCTGATGGCCCACAGCGCCTCATGGATACCCAGTTTTGAATTGCTAGATCTGTTCTGAATCTATCCCATTTAGCACGGTGGTAGTGCCACACAACACCATGGAGGGTGTTTCCTCAGTGTGAAGACGGGACTTCATCTCCGCAATGACTGTGCGGTGATCATCGCTACCAATACTGTCATGGACAGATGCATATGCGACAGATAGATTGGTGAGGACGAGGTCAAGTAGGTTTTTCCCTCTTGTTGGTTCACTCACCACCTGTCGCAGGCCCAGACTGGCAGCTATGTTCTTCAGGACTCAGCCAGTTCAGTCAGTAGTGGTGCTACCGAGCCACTCTTGGTGATGGACATTGAAGTCCCGCACCCAGAGTACACTCTGTGCCTTTGCTACTCTCTGTGCTTCTTCCAAGTGGTGTTCAACATGTTCAAGCCCTATTTCAGGACTTTAATACAAAGAGCCCGAATTTCCTGTCAATTTGTGCCCGAAAAACAGTGTAATTGTGGCGCAATATCGATTGCCGGCGCGAAAGATCGAGGAGATTTGGATATAAATTCTTATGCTACGTCCAAAATTCCTTGATCTTTTGTGCCAGTTCAACAAGACCATCACCCAGACCCTGCACTGCTCTTTAGTACTGAATCCCCGCCCCACCCCCATCCAAAAGAACAAAAGGTGCAAATATGCAGCATTTAGGCAGGCTCAGAACGGGTGCAAATTTGCAGCATTTAGGCAGGCTCAGAACGGGTGCAAATTTGCGCCCTGAATTTTAGATGCACGGGCTTCCTTTGAATTTATGCTCGAAATTGGCAAAAGCAATCCCAGTCTTGGAATTCACATTGTCATAATAGCAGATTTACACATTTAATAAAGGATGTATTTAACAAATCAAAATATATTTAACAGTGATATCCAACAGAGAAAAGCCTGCACTGAATTAGCTATTGTTTCCTCCACGCCTGATGCGCCGCTTCAGACACAGCCAAGCACCTGCTCGTTTCCCAACGTTCCACCTCCGCTGCCTAAGTTTCGTCGTCGTTCAGGCAGGCTCATCAAACCTCCTACTCGTTTGACACTGGCTGTTAAAGAGAATTCTGGGGGGGCGCCTGTGGCGGAGCCACTAAGAGACTCAGGGCAATTAGTAATAATCCCTTTAACTACAGTGTAGTGCAGCTGTGGACTGCACCTTTAAACTGTCTGTTAACTATACTGTATGTACTCCTGCACTCTGCGTGATGACGTCATGATGCCGATCACGTGACCGCCAGTGGCGCGAAGGACACGATGACGTCATGACGTCAGCTTCCAGAACCTTCCAGCAGTCGTCGAGTGCCTTACAACCTGAACAGACCTGTGTACATCTTCTCCTGTAGTTTACTAGCTAACTTCGTTGTTTATTAAACTTTGTTATTTTGATTCACTGAGTCGAACTCCATTATTTCGGATAGGAACCTCCATTCCTACATTGGTGACCCCGATCTCGTCGGACAAATTTAGTTGAGGTTCCATAATGAACATGAATGCCGTCGCCCTCAAACTGCCGCAGTTCTGGGAACAGCAACCAGCAGCATGGTTTTTCCAGGCAGAAGCCCAGTTTGCACTCCAGGAGGTTACAGTGGATTCGACCCGTTATTACTACGTGGTCTCCACTCTCGACAGCGCCACGGCCTCATGGGTCGTCAGCCTCCTTAGCAATCCACCGGCTGAGGGCAAGTATGAAGCTGTAAAAACTCGTTTGCTGCAGGTGTTTGATCTCAATAAGTCGGAGCGCGCACGCAGGCTTATTTCTATGCCCGGCCTCGGGGACTCAAAACCATCGGAGCTGATGAGCCAGATGCTCACGCTTTTGGGTTCGGAGCCCCAATGCTTTTTGTTCCGCGAACTCTTCCTCTGCCAGGTACCTGAACCAGTTCAAGCGGCCTTGGCCAATTCTGCCATCACGGACTGTGCTGAGCTCGCTGCAGAGGCAGACAAGATATTTACGGTTACATAGCAGTGTTGTGCAGCCACGAGGCGCCCTTCCCCCATGCGAGCGAAGCCCAGCCCTCCTCCAGCAGGCTGGTGCGTGTACCACGCACGTTTTGGCGCCAAAGCTCGATGCTGCCGTCCTCCCTGCAGCTTCTCCCCGGAAAAAAAGGCTTCAGCAAGCCCGCGCTTTTCGAGACGGACAGCAGGGTCTGAAAAACACGTTCAGGTCGCCATGGCAGTCGGTTCAGCGGGAAAACTCCTTTACATTACAGATTCCATGACGGGGCGACGATTCCTGTGCGATACTGGTTCCCAGTGCAGTATTCTGCCAGCTTCAAAGCTGGATCTACAATCCGGCGGGCACAGTCCTCCCCTCGTGGCAGCTAATGGCGCGGCTATTCGCACGTTCGGAAAACGGACTGTCAATTTAACCTTCGCCGGACAGCGTTTTGTGTGGGAGTTTATTACAGCTAAGGTCTCGCAGGCCATCCTGGGGGTCGATTTATTCTGTGCCAATGGCTTTCTGGTCAACGTCCAACACTGCCGACTCATTAATGCGTCCACTTTCCACGCGGTGCCCTGCCACCGCAGCACCGCCGGGTCCTGGTCGGTCACCTGTGCGGTTCCATCACAGGACGGGTTTACGCGCCTGCTCGGCGAGTTCCCGGAGCTCACCAAGCCGGTTTTTTCAGCTGCAGTCACGAGGCACAGTGTGGCGCATCACATCACCACAACAGGATCGCCTGTTTACGCTCGGGTGCGAAGATTAGAACCCGGTAAGCTTGCAGCTGCAAAGGCTGAGTTTCAGACCATGGAGTGCCTCGGGATCATCCGACGCTCCAACAGTCCTTGGTCCTCCCCACTGCACATTGTACCTAAACCAGGCGGCATATGGCGGCCTTGCGGTGATTACAGATGCCTAAACGAGGCCACTACACCGGACAGGTATCCAATACCCCATATACAAGATTTTGGGCAACTCCGTATTTTCCAAAGTGGATCTCGTCCGCGGATATCACCAAGTCCCTGTGCACCCTCAAGACGCCCCCAAAACAGCGGTCATCACTCCGTTTGGGCTGTTTGAGTTCCTCCGAATGCCGTTCGGTTTGAAAAACGCGGCTCAGTCCTTCCAACGGCTAATGGACTCTGTGTTACGGGATCTGCCTTTTATTTTCGTTTACTTAGATGACATTCTCATTGCCAGCAAGGATTCGAAGGAACACATGGTGCATTTACGCACACTCTTTGCCCGCCTCAGCCAACATGGCCTTATCATCAACCCAGCCAAATGCAAGTTTGGGGTAACCAGTATTGACTTTCTGGGGCACAGGATTACCTCAGAAGGCGCCGTTCCACTGGCCACCAAGATAGAGGCAGTTACGGCTTTCCCGTGGTCTCACACAGTCAAATCCCTTCAGGAGTTTCTGGGGATGGTGAATTTTTATCATCGTTTCATCCCCACGGCAGCCCAGTTAATGCAGCCCCTGTGCGAAGCACTCAAAGGGAAGTCGGGCAAGGACATTATCACTTGGACACCGCAGATGGACCAGGCGTTCCTTGACACCAAGGCGGTGTTGGCAGACGCAACTATGCTTGCACACCCACTCCCGGGCGCGACAGTCGCCCTCACTACGGATGCCTCCAACTACGCCATCGGGGCGGTCCAGGAACAATGGGTCGACGGGACTTGGCAGCCGTTAGCCTTTTTCAGCCATCAACTGCGCAAGAACGAGCGAAAGTATAGCACTTTTGACAGGGAGTTGCTGGCCCTGTTTTTGGCCATCCGACATTTCCGTTTTCTCCTAGAAGGGCGCCCGTTCACTGCGTTCGTGGACCACAAGCCGCTCACGTTCGCGATGGCCAAAACGGCAAAACCTTGGTCAGCTCGGCAGCAGCGCCACCTCACATTTATATCCAAATTTACGACGGATTTACGGCACGTGTCCGGCAAGGATAATCTCGTGGCTGATTGCCTCTCCCGCGCTCCAGTCTAGGCAGTTCACCTGGGCATCGATTTCGTCAGATTGGCAGAAGATCAACTGGCAGATCCCAAAGTACAGGCGTTTCGGTCCACGCCTTCCAGTTGGCAGGTAGCCGATGTTAAGTTTCAAGCAGCAGGCACCATGCTCTTGTGCGACACATCCATGGGAGTGCCCCGGCCCATTGTACCAATCGAATGGCGTAAAAAAATATTCCAGGCTATACACGGTTTATCGCACCCGGGGATGCGAGCTTCACAATGGCTCATGTCCCGCCAATTTGTTTGGAAAGGAATGCATTTGGACGTCCGGGACTGGACAAACAATTGCGTCGAGTGTCAAAAATCGAAGGTCCATCGTCATGTCAAGGCTCCAGTGGCCACCTTCCCGGTGCCAGAACAACGTTTCGATCACGTACACGTGGACTTAGTGGGTCCTCTTCCCATGTCGCGGGGTTTAGCGCATCTCCTGACGGTGGTGGACCGTACCACCAGGTGGCTGGAAGCGATTCCCTTGGTCGCTACCACTGCAGCAGACGTCTCCAGGGCATTCATTTCGTCGTGGGTGGCTCGGTTCGGGGTGCCAGCCAACATCTCCTCTGACCGAGGTCTGCAATTCACGTCGGAGTTGTGGAAAGCAGTTGCACAGGGCTTGGGTACCAAGCTGCACCATACCACCGCTTACCATCCGCAGGCGAATGGCCTGTGCGAGAGGTTTCATCGATCTCTCAAGGCGTCCCTCCGTGCCAGCTTACGTGGACCCAACTGGGTGGACAGACTCCCCTGGGTGATGCTAGGCCTCCGCACAGCCCCCAAGGATGATCTCCAGTCGTCATCGGCTGAGCTAGTCTACGGTCAGACACTTCGAGTATCAGGTGACTTTCTCCCTCCACACACTGAACCGTGGTCTGCAGCTCAGCAGCTCCTCCAGCATCACGAGGCGGCCAGGAATTTCCTGCCTATTCCTACCTCGCATCACAACCTACAGAGGCCTCATGTCCCGGCAGAGCTCATGAGCTCTGATTACGTCTTTATTCGGCAGGACGGCCACAGAGACCCGCTCAGACCGCCTTATGCTGGACCATTTTGTGTCATCTCATCGGGAGAAAAAATTTTCATGGTCGAAGTGGGCGGCAAGTCCGATACCATCTCTATCGACCGACTTAAACCAGCCCATCTAGATCAGAGTGAACCAGTCGTGGCTGCCCAGCCACCTCGCCGTGGACGACCACCGTTGACCGCCAGGCCAGTTATGCAACGGCCCGCCATTGAACCGCCTGCATCTGCCTCATCCTTGCCCACACCACCTGCTATTGTTTCCTCCACGCCTGATGCGCCGCTTCAGACACAGCCAAGCACCTGCTCGTTTCCCAACGTTCCACCTCCGCTGCCTAAGTTTCGTCGTCGTTCAGGCAGGCTCATCAAACCTCCTACTCGTCTGACACTGGCTGTTAAAGAGAATTCTGGGGGGGCGCCTGTGGCGGAGCCACTAAGAGACTCAGGGCAATTAGTAATAATCCCTTTAACTACAGTGTAGTGCAGCTGTGGACTGCACCTTTAAACTGTCTGTTAACTATACTGTATGTACTCCTGCACTCTGCGTGATGACATCATGACGCTGATCACGTGACCGCCAGTGGCGCGAAGGACGCGATGACGTCATGACATCGGCTTCCAGAACCTTCCAGCAGTCGTCGAGTGCCTTGCAACCTGAACAGACCTGTGTACATCTTCTCCTGTAGTTTACTAGCTAACTTCGTTGTTTATTAAACTATGTTATTTTGATTCACTGAGTCGAACTCCATTATTTCGGATAGGAACCTCCATTCCTACAAGGTCACATATTACTTGGAAAATAAGAATCTAAATGGGGTGAAGGAGCAAACAAATCTGAGAGTACAAATAGACAAATCACTAATACTAGCGGCCCAGGTTAATAAGCAAAACAAAGCACTAGGGTTTATTTCTAGAGGGATAGAATTAAAAAGTAGAGAAGTTATGCTAATCTTGTACCGAAACCTGGTTAGACCAGGCTTCGAGTACTGTATACAGTTCTGGTCACCATGTTATAAAAAGAATATAGAGGCACTGGAGAGGGTGCAAAAAACATTACAAGGATGATACCAGAACTGCAAATTTATACCTACCAGGAAAGAATGAACAGGCTGGGTCTCTTTTCTCTTGAAATAAATGTGGCTTTTGCATGAGGTTGTGAGATGGGTGCACTGGTGGAAAATAAGTGAACTTAGCAATAATCAGAGCATCCCAGACAGCAATGTTCGCCGCTGGTGGTGCATTGCCCTCATCACCTTCCACCTCCTCATCTTCCCCCTCCTCCTCCTCGTCTTCCTCCTCAGAATCCTCCGAAGAGGATCTGCGCTCTCTGCCTTTGTTCTCTTTCAGGTTCAAACTTCACCACTGGGCAATGTTGTGCAGAGTGCAGCAAACCATGACCATTCTGGACAGCCCGGCTGGTGCGTACTGAAGAACGCCTCCAGATCTGTCCAGGCACCTAAAGCACATCTTCATCATGCCGATGGCTTGTTCGAGGACACATCTGATATGGCATTCATTGTAGCGCTCTTGGGCATCATTCCTCAGGTTTCTGGGAGGTGTCATCAGCCATGTTTTAAGTGGGTATCCCTTGTCTCCGAGCAGCCAGCTGATAACACTGCTTCCAGGTGCAAAGACATTTGGGAGGGTGGAGTGCTGCAGGATGAAAGCATCATGGCAGCTGCCTGGGAACATTGCGCACACCTGCATAAAGACCTTTTTGTGGTTTCACACCAGCTGCATATTGATGGAGTGGAAGCCTTTTTGGTTGACGAATACTCCTGGGTGATTTATGGGTGCCCTGATTGCCACATGTCTGCATTCGATGACGCCCTGCATTGTGGGAAGCCAGCCAGAGCCGCAAATCCAAGCGCTCGCTCATTCTGGCTGGCCTCATCACAGGCGTAGTTGACATAATTGGTGGCCCTTGTTGTGTCTGGGTATAATAAGACACAGACTGCAGGAGAAATGGTACAACAGGTGTTTACTCAACGTGACTCACAGTGGAACTGATCTGTACAGATTACTACTCAGTGCTATATACAGGTGTGGTCACTGCCGGTTCTACAGTATACATGAGCTGTAAAAGGTAGTTCCCCCCCTTAAAGGTATATACATTACAATTCCTCCCCTTTTAGATTAACAGTACCATAACACACATTTAACAATTAAATATCAAACTAATTACAATTAACACTTTTAACATGCAACATTAGCTGAAAATAGTCTATTTATATATTCAGTCTTTGGGGAGGCTTCCTGATCCTTTCTGGATAGCGCCTTTCTCGAGTGTCTTGCTCTTGGTGCGGAGGCGATTCTGGCCCCCTGTCGTTGGTTGGTTCATCAGCTTCCGATGCTACTGTTTCTGGGGTAGATGCAACCTGTACGTCGGTTTCATCACCAGGTATGTATGGGCGAGGCATGGGGTTGACTTGTTCCTGTGATTCTAGGATCTGGTCAGCATGGCGTCTCACGATGCTCTCCCCAATGTCCACTGTGTACATTAGTGGGCCCTGCCGTGTGCATATCGTTCCTGGCTGCCATTTTTCTGTTTTGTAGTCGCGGGCCAAGACTGGTTGCCCTACATTGAAGCTCCTTGTTGGCTTCTCATGGATGTGCTGGAATTGCTTACTCTCAACATCTCTTCGTACGTTTGGTCTGAGCAAATCCAGGCGAGATCTTAACCTTTGGTTACAGAACATCATGGCTGGGGCCTGGTTGGTGACTGCATGTGTCGCATTCCGGTAGGCGAACAGGAAATTGTCCACCTTGTGCTGCAGCGGAATGTTGTCATTGTACATAGCCTTTATTGCCTTCTTAAAGGTTTGTACGAACCTCTCAGCCAATCCATTTGTGGCTGGGTGATACGGGGCGGATGTGTAATGCCTTAACCCATTCTTTTTCAAGAACCTCCGGAACTCTTCAGACACAAACTGTGGTCCGTTGTCAGAGCAAATCTGTTCTGGCAAGCCATTCCTGGCAAAAATGGTCCGTAGGACTGCAATCATTTTCTCCGTGGTGGTGGAGGACATTTTGATGACCTCAGGCCATTTCGAGTGCGCATCCACGGCTATTAAAAACATTGAGTCCATGAATGGACCAGCAAAATCAATATGCACTCATTGCCATGGAGATGAGGGCCACTCCCATGGGTGTAGAGGGGCCTGTGGTGGTGCATTTTGGACTTTCTGGTATCCTGAGCAGCTCTTGGTCAGGTCCTCGATTTGTTTATCGATTCCCGGCCACCACACATAAGCCCTGGCTAGGCTTTTCATTTTTACCCCTCCCAGATGACCCTCATGAAGCTCATTGAGCACTCTATCCCTTAACTTGGGTGGAATTACCACTCGGGATCCACACATCAAGGTCCCCCGGCACACTGACAGCTGTTCTCTCCTTGTCAAGAATGCTGGCAACAGTGAGTCGCCATGTGCTGGCCATCCCTTCACCGTCAAATCATATACCCGAGACAGTGTCGGGTCATTTCGGGTTTCCTTTTCGATACAAGCGTTAGTCACCGGTAGGTATTCAACTATAGTCGAATGGAATATTTCGACAGGATCCACTGCTGGTGCTTCCTCCGCAGTAGGCAGTGGCAGGCGTGATAGCCCATCAGCAGTTCCATGCTGTTTCGTACCCTTATATTCAATCTCATAGTGGTGCGCCCCCTAGAAAAAGTGACCATCTTTGTAGTCGTTGCGCAGTCATCACCGGAACGCCCTTCTTTGGATTAAAAATGGCGACAAGAGGCTGGTGATCAGTCAGCAAGGTGAATTTCTGCCCGTGCAGATAGTGATTGAACTTTTTCACTCCCCACACCAGGCTGAGGGCCTCCCTGTCAATCTGGGCGTAGTTACGCTCGGCTGAGGTTAGTGATCGTGACGCAAAGGCTATTGGCCTCTCTGAGCCGTCCGAGAATTTGTGCGACAGCACCGCTCCAATGCCGTAGGGTGACGCATCACATGCCAACCGAATTGGTAATGCTGGGTTGTAATGGGCCAATACCTCTTTCGATGTGATTAGTGTTTTGCTCTTCTGGAAAGCTTGTCTACATTCGTCACTCCACTTCCATGGCACCCCAGTTTGCAGTAGGGTGTTCAGTGGGTGTAGCATTGTAGACAAATTTGGCAAGAACTTATGGTAGTAGTTTACCAGCCCGAGGAACGGCCTCAGTTGTGACACATTTTCCGGTGCTGGAGCCTTGACTACTGCCTCAATCTTCTCTGGGGACTTATGTAACCCCTCTTTATCGATAACGTGGCCACAATACGAGATCTGTTTTCTAAAAAACTCGCATTTGGGACGGTTAGCTCGGAGCCCATATTCCTGCAATCTAGTGAGCACCTGCTCCAGGTTGGCAAGGTGATCACTGTCATTTTCGCCCGTGACCAGGATGTCGTCCAAATAACACTAGGTCCCTGGGATCCCTTGCAGGACTTGTTCCATTGCCCTCTGCCAAATAGCCGGAGCTGATGCTACTCCGAATACCAGCCGGTTGTATTGGTAGAGACCTTTATGGGTGTTGATTGTGAGGTATTTTTTTGATGCTTCTTCTACCTCCATTTGCAGATACGCCTGGGCCAGATCAATCTTAGTGAAGCGTTTCCCTCCAGATAGCGAGGCGAAAATATCTTCAATCCGCGGAAGTGGATATTGTACGGTGTGAAGGACCGGGTTCACTGTTACCTTAAAGTCCCCACAGATGCGAACCTTCCTTGGTTCCCCAGGCGTGCTGCTCAATGACTTATTCATCACAGGGACGATGGGTGTAGCCCACTCGTTCCAGTCTACCTTGGACAGTACACCTGAACGTTCCAGACTCTCCAGCTGTGCTTCGACGGCTGGGCGGATCGCATAAGGTAGCGGTCTGGCCTTAAAAAATTTTGGGCTTGCGTTTTCTTCAATTTTAATCGTCGCTGTCATGCCTTTTAGTGTTCCGAGTCCTTGCTGGAACACTTCTTTCGCGTCAGTTAGGATCTTTGACAGTCGCCCAGGTGTGACATCGTCATCCTTTTTGTCAGCCACTGTCAGTGCCTGTATGGAATGCCAATCCAGTTGTATTTTCCGGATCCATTCACGTCCCAGTAATGGTGGTCCTCCATCTTGCAATACATACAGGTCTAGTTTTGGTGTTTCCTTACCGTTATATATAACGGTCACCCTTAATTTTCCTTTGGGGTAGACTTTTTGCCCCGTGTACGTCTTCAAAATAATTTTTGTGTCTCAAGGGTATGTGTGAGAATAGCCGCTCGTAGTCCCGTCAGTTTATGACTGTTAGGGCTGATCCTGTGTCCAATTCCATCTTTACCTGGACTCCTGCTATCTTGAGAGTGACCCAAATGCTTCGGTAATCCTCCATTGTGATCACATTATGTAGTTTCAGACAACTCAGTTCCCTGCTTCCGGAGTCGTTATCACTCTTTTGTTCGTCTGAACTGTTCTCCGTCATCTTATGTACCTTCTTGTACTTTCCTTTGGTAGGTTTCTTATTGCTGGTTTTCTTTCCCGACCTGCAGACTCGTGCTATGTGTCCTAGTTTTCCACACTGTCTGCACACTTTGTCTTTGAACCAGCAATCATTCTAGTCGTGTGTTGTTCTGCCGCAGCGATAGCACTTCCCTGTTCCATATGGCATTTCTTTTGTGCCATATTCTTGCGGTCTCTGTTGTATCTCTGCAGCGCCCCATGCTGCTGCTTCATATGATACCGCAATGCTGAAAGCCTTTTCCAGCGTAACGTCCTTTTCAGATAAAAGCCGTTTCTGGGTTCCTTCACTTTGAAGCCCACACACAAACTTGTCCCTTAAGGTATCTGCCAGTCCCACTCCAAACTGGCAGTGTTTCGATAGTTTGCGCAGTTCTGTTAAATAATCAGCATTGCTTTCATCCTTATGCTGGTTCCGTTTGTGAAACTTGAATCTTTCTGCTATCAGCAGCGGTGTGGGGTTTAAATGTTCCTTTAGTATCGTTACTATGTCTTCAAAACTCTTTTCCATTGGCTTCGTTGGGTTACTAGATTTCGTAATAAACCATACGTCTTTGCACCCATTAAATTTAACAATACCGACGCTTTCTTGTCATCTGACACCTCATTTGCCTTGCAGTACACCTCTATTCGTTCGACATATGTAGTTCAATCTTCGACTTCATTGTCAAATGCGGTGATACTGCCACTCTTCGGCATTTTGGGTGTGGTTTAAAATGGCGTCTCCCAGTGGCTTAAAATGGCGTCTCCCGCACTTTCCTTCCTTCCCCGCTGTTGCCAACGCCGCTCCCGGCGGTTCTCGTGGCAATGGCGGCGCCCTGTAGGTTTCGCGCGCTTCTCCTGCGCTGCTGCCAACGCCGCTCCCGGCAGTTCTCGTGGCAATGGCGGCGCCCTGTAGGTTTCGCGCGCTTCTCCTGCGCTGCTGCCAATGCCGCTCCCGGCAGTTCTCGTGGCAATGGCGGCGCCCTGTAGGTTTCGCGCGCTTCTCCTGCGCTGCTGCCAACGCCGCTCTCGGCGGTTCTCGTGGCAATGGCGGCGCCTTGCGGGTTTCTGCGCGTCTCTCTCTCCCTCTCTCCGACGCTGCTTGGCCTCTGAACACCGGCTGCACCCTGTGCGCTCTGCCCTCTCTCTCTCTCCCCTGTCGACGCTGCTTGGCCCTTTGCTGTGCCGCTCGGTCGGGCTCTAGCCCGCCGCTGTCCGGGAAGGGTCTGCGCACTACCTGTTGCCAGCCCGTTTTGCTGGACCACCTCGACTGGAAAGCCAAGCCTGGCTCTCGACAGCCTCCCCCGCAATTCTCGAGTCTCTGCTGGATGACTGGGCGGTTGCCCATGGTCGACGCCCGAGTCTCTGGCCTTGACCTCCAATCCACTGATCTCCAGGAACGAATCCCCAGGAGGTGATGCAGTTGCAGGTAGGTTCGAACTTGCCTCGTCGCCAATGTTGTGTCTGGGTATAATAAGACACAGACTGCAGGAGAAACGGTTCAACAGGTGTTTACTCAACGTGGCTCACAGTGGAACTGATCTGTACAGATTACTACTCAGTGCTATATACAGGTGTGGTCACTGCTGGTACTACAGTATACATGAGCTGTAAAAAGTAGTTCCCCCCTTAAAGGTATATACATTACAGCCCTGACAAGACATCAGTCACCTGTCTTATGCATTTGTGGGCTGCCGACTAGGAGATCTGGCAAATGTCTCCAGCACATCCCTGGAAGGATCCATAGGCAAAAAAGTTGAGGCTGGTGGAGACTTTTACAGCCTCTGGTAAAGCATGGCCACCAGGTCCAGCTGGCAGCAGGTCTTGTTCCAGCAGGATGCAAATGCCTGCCACCACCTCACACGACACCCTGAGCCTACTGAGACACTGGGGTCCAGACATGTCGAAGAAGGTTATCCTCTGCCTGTCGACCCTGCGTGCTGGCTACGGCCTCCTGCGAGCTGCACCTCTCTGCTGCTCCCCTCTCTTCTGTGGAGCTACAGGTCTTATCTATCCATTCTTATCTATCTAATCATAGCCAGAGAATCACCTGCAATGGCTTCTCTTCCCACTCCCGCATCGCTACCTCTGGTGTCCCCCAGGGATCTATCCTTGCCCTCCTATTTCTCATCTACATGTTGCACCTTGGTGACATCGTCTGAAAATACAGCATCAATTTCCACATGTACATTGACGACACCCAACTCTACCTCACCACCACTCCTCTCAACCCCTCCACGGTCTCTAAATTGTCAGACTGCTTGTCCGACATACAGTTCTGGATGAGCAGAAATTTTCACCAATTAAATATTGGGAAGACCGAAGCCATTGTTTTTGGTCCCCACCACAAACTCCGTTCCCTAGCCACTGACTCCATCCCTCTCCCTAACATCTGTCTGAGGCTGAACCACACTGTTCGCAACCTTGGTGTCATATTTGACCCTGAAATGAGTTTCTGACCACATAGCCACGGCATAACTAAGACTGCCTATTTCCACCTCCGTAACATCGCAAGTCTCCGCCCTTGCCTCAGCTCATCCACTGCTGAAACCCTCATCCATGCCTGTAGTGAATGTACCTTTAAGAGGGAACTACTTTTACAGCTCCTGTATACTGCAGTACCGGCAGTGACCACACCTGTATATAAGCCTTGAGCATGCCTCTGTACCCCCAGTTTTGAGACTACCCTACTCCAGTAAATACCTGTTGATTGTTAAGTTACAGCATCCGTGTGATTATTGAAAAACATCATACTCTCCGAATCACGGATCTAACAGTGGCGACGAGGATGGGATAGAATGTGAAGCGCACAGGGCGCAGCCGGGGGTTGAAAACCGAGCGGCGTCGAGGAAAAACAAAATGGAGAGAGAGAGGGTAAAGCAGCAGCCGGGTTCAGGACTGAGCGGCAGAAACGGGAAAGGCGCACAGAAAAAAAAAAACACGCAGAGCACAGCCAGGGCTCAAGGGCTGAACAGTGTCCGCGGGGAGAAGAAGGGAGAGCGTGGGAGACGCCATTGAGCCGCAGAGAAGAAGGAAGAGCGCGGGAGGTGCCATTTTTAGAAGCCGCAGCGGAGAAGAAGGGCAAGCACGGGAAGAAAGGAAAGCGCGGGAGATGCCATTTTGTGCCAGCGGAGAAGAAGGGAAAGCGCGGGAGACGCCATTTTTGACAGTTAAATCACACCCAGGGATGCCGAAGAGTGGCAGTATCTCTACGTTTGACAATGAAGTCGAAGATTGGGCGACATATGTGGAACGTATTGAGGTGTACTGCAGGGCGAATGAAGTGCCAGATGCTAGGAGAGCACTGGTTTTGTTAAATTCCATGGGTGCAAAAACTTATGGGTTACTGCGAAACCTAATAACCCCAGAGAAGCCTGTGAACAAGAATTTCGAAAGCATAGTAGAAATCCTACAGGACCACTTAAACCCCACACCACTGCTGATAGCAGAACGATTTAAGTTCCATAAAAGGACCAACACAAAGACGAAAGCAATGCTGAGTACTTAACGGAACTGCGCAAGCTATCGAAACACTGCCAGTTTGGAGTGGGACTAGCAGATACGTTAAGGGACAAGTTTGTGTGTGGGCTGCAAAGTGAAGGAACCCAGAAACGGCTTCTATCAGAAAAGGATCTTACGCTGGACAAGGCTTTCAGTATGGCAGTATTACACGAAGCAGCCGCAAGGGGCGCTGCAGAGATACAACGGAGACCGCAAGAATATGGCACCAATGAAATGTCCTATGGAACAGGGAAGTGTTATCGCTGCGGCAGAACAACACACGACCAGCAGGATTGTTGGTTCAAGGACCAAGTGTGCAGACAGTGTGGAAAAGCAGGACACATAGCAAGAGTCTGCAGGTCTGGAAAGAAAACCAGCAGCAAGAAATCTCCACAGGAGAAGTACAAAAAGGTACACAAGGTGATAGACAGTAGTTCAGACGAACAGAAAAGTGACACAGACTCCGGAAGCAAGGAGCTGGGTTGTCTGAAACTACATAAGGTAACCAAAATGGAGGATCACCAGACTATCTGGGTTACACTCAAGATAGACGGAGTCCAAGTGAAAATGGAATTGGACACAGGATCAGCCCTAACAGTCATAAACCAAAGGGACTACAAGCGGCTATTTTCACATATACCCTTGAAAGCTACAGAGATTGTCTTGAAGACGTACACGGGGCAAAAACTCTACCCCAAAGGAAAAATAAGGGTGAAAGTGATATATAAAGGCCAGGAAATACCTAAAATGGACATATATGTATTGCCAGATGGAGGACCACCACTGCTAGGATGTGAATGGATCCGGAAGATACAATTAGACTGGCATTCCATACAGGCACTGAAGGTTGAGGCCAAAAAGGATGACGACGTCACACCTGGATGACTGTCAAAAATGCTAACTGAAGCAAAAGAAGTGTTCCAGGAGGGACTCGGAACACTAAAAGGCATAACAGCGATGATGAAAATAGAGGAAAATGCAAGCCCAAAGTTTCTTAAGGCCAGACAATTGCCTTATGCGATCAGACCAGCTGTCGAAGCAGAGCTGGAAGGGTTGGAACGTTCAGGAGTACTGTCCAAAGTAGACTGGAGTGAGTGGGCTATACCCATCGTTCCTGTAATGAAGAGGTCGTTGAGTAATATGCCTGGGGAACCAAAGAAGGTCCGCATCTGTGGGGATTTTAAGGTGACAGTGAACCCAGTCCTTCACACGGCACAATATCCACTTCCACGAATTGAGGATATTTTCACCTCGCTATCTGGAGGTAAACGCTTCACCAAAATTGATCTAGCCCAGGCGTACTTGCAAATGGAGGTAGAAGAAGCCGCGAAACAATACCTTACGATCAACACTCATAAAGGTCTCTATCAATGCAACCAGCTGGTGTTCGGGGTAGCATCGGCTCCGGCTATCTGGCAAAGGGCAATGGATTAAGTCCTGCAAGGGATTCCAGGGACCCAGTGTTATTTGGACGACATCCTGGTCACGGGCGAAAATGACAGTGATCACCTCGCCAACTTGGAGAAGGTGCTCACCAGATTAAAGGAATATGGGCTACGAGCTAATCGCCACAAGTGCGAGTTTTTCCAGAAGCAGATCTCGTATTGTGGCCACGGCGTCGATGAAGAGGGGTTACATAAGTCCCCTGAAAAGATTGAGGCAGTAGTCAAGGCTCCAGCACCGGAAAATGTGTCACAACTGAGTTCGTTCCTCGGGCTGGTAAACTACTACCATAAGTTCTTACCAAATTTGTCTACGGTATTACACCCACTGAACACCCTACTGCAAACGGGTACCATGGAAGTGGAATGACGAACGTAGACGAGCTTTCCAGAAGTGTAAAGAATTGATTACATCAAAAGAGGTGTTGGCCCATTTCAACCCAGCACTACCAATTCATTTGGCATGTGATGCATCACCCTATGGTATTGGAGCGGTGCTGTCGCACAAATTCTCAGACGGGTTGGAGAGGCCAGTAGCCTTCGCGTCTCGGTCACTAACCTCAGCCGAGCGCAACTACGCCCAGATTGACAGGGAGGCCCTCAGCCTAGTATGGGGAGTAAAAAAATTCAACCACTATCTGCATGGGCAGAAGTTCACCTTGCTGACTGACCACCAACCACTTGTCTCCATCTTTAATCCTAAGAAGGGTGTTCCAGTGATGACTGCGCAACGGTTACAAAGATGGTCCCTCTTTCTAGGGGCGAATCAATATGAAATAGAATATAAAGGCACGAAACAGCATGGAAACGTTGATGGGCTATCGCGCCTGCCACTGCCTGGAGGAAGCACCAGCAGTGGACCCTATCGAGATATTTTATTCGTCAATAATTGAACGATTGCCAGTAACGAACGCGGATATAGAGAAGGAGACCCGCAATGATCCAACGCTGTCTCGGGTATATGATTTGACGGTGAGGGGATGGCCAACACATGGCGACTCACTGTTGCCAGCATTCTCATCCAGAAGAGAACAGCTGTCAGTATGCCAGGGGACAGTGATGTGTGGATCCAGAGTGGTGATTCCACCCAAGTTAAGGGAGAGAGTGCTAAATGAGCTTCATGAAGGTCATCTGGGGGGAGTGAAAATGAAAAGCCTTGCTAGGGCTTATGTGTGGTGGCCGGGAATCAATCAACAAATCGAAGACCTAACCAAGAGCTGCTCAGGATGCCAGAAGGTCCAAAATGCACCACCACATGCCCCTCTACACCCATGGGAGTGGCCCTCATCTCCATGGCAACGGGTGCATATTGATTTCGCTGGTCCATTCATGGACTCAATGTTCTTAATAGCAGTGGATGCTCATTCGAAATGGCCTGAGGTGATAAAAATGTCCTCAACCACTACAGAGAAAATGATTGCAGTCCTATGGACCATATTTGCCAGGAACAGCTTGCCAGAGCAGATTTGCTCTGATAATGGACCACAGTTTGTGTCCGAAGAGTTTTGAAAATTTATGAGAAGGAATCGGGTAAGGTATTACACATCCGCCCCGTATCATCCAGCCACAAATGGATTGGCTGAGAGGTTCGTACAAACCTTTAAGAAGGCGATAAAGGCCATGTGCGACGATGAAATTCCACTACAGCATAAGGTGGACAATTTCCTATTAGCCTACCGAAACGCGACACATGCAGTTACCAACCAGACCCCGGCCATGATGTTCTTTAACCGAAGGTTGAGATCTCGTCTGGACTTGCTCAGACCAAATGTGCGAAGAAATGTTGAGGATAGACAATTCCAGCACATCAATGAGAAGCCGACAAGGAGCTTCAACCTAGGACAACCAGTCTTGGCCCGTGACTACCGAACAGAGAAATGGCAACCCGGAATGATATGCACAAGGCAGGGGCCATTAATGTACACAGTGGATGTCGGGGAGAACATTGTGAGACGCCACGTCGATCAGATCGTAGCGTCACAGGAACGAGTCAACCCCATATCTCGCGTACCTGGGGATGAACCCGACATACCGGTAGCATCTACCTCCGAACCAGTAGCAGTGGAAACCGATGAACTAACCGATGAAAAGGGGCCAGAATCGCCTCCGCACCAAGAACAAGAACCTCAGGAAAGGCGCTATCCCGAAAGGATCAGGAAGCCGCCCCAAAGACTGAATCTATAAATGGACTATTGTTGTTTAATGTACATGTTAAAGTGTTAATTGTTATTTGAATATTATGGGTACTGCTAATCTAAAAGGGGAGGAATTGTAGTGTATGTACCTTTAAGAGGGAACTACTTTTACATTTCCTGTATGCTGTAGTACCGGCAGTGACCACACCTGTATATAAGCCTTGAGCATGCCTCTGTACCCCCAGTCTTGAGACTACCCTACTCCAGTAAATACCTGTTGATTGTTAAGTTACAGCATCCGTGTGGTTATTGAAAAACATCATACTCTCCGAATCACGGATCTAACAATGCCTTTGTTACCTCTAGACTTGACTATTCCAACGCACTCCTGGCCGGCCTCCCACATTCTACCCTACGTAAACTTGAGGTCATCCAAAACTCAGCTGCCCGTATCCTAACTCGCACCAAGTCCCGTTCACCCATCACCCCTGTGCTCGCAGACCTACATTGGCTCCCGGTTAAGCTATGCCTCGATTTCAAAATTCTCATCCTTGTTTTCAAATCCCTCCGTGGCCTCACCCCTTCCTATCTCTGTAATCTCCTTCAGCCTCACAACCCCCAAGATATCTGCGCTCCTCTAATTCTGCCCTCTTGAGCATCCCTGATTTTAATCGCTCCACCATTGCCGACCGTGCCTTCTGTTGCCAAGGTCCTAAGCTCTGGAATTCCCTCCCTAAACCTCTCCGCCTCTCTACCTCTGTTTCCTCCTTTAAGATGCTCGTTAAAACCTATCTCTTGTCACCTGCCCTAATTTCTCCTTATGTGGCTCGGTGTCAAATTTTTTGTCTTAAAACACTCCTGTGCAGCGCCTTGGGAAGTTTTACTACAGTAAAGGCGCTATATAAATACAAGTTGTTGCTGTTGTTGTCTGTGCTGCCACTGTTGTTGAAGCGGTTGCTGGTCACCTTGGTCCTCATCCAGCCCGTTATTTTGAGACTGATTTTTATGTCTGGCTGTGTTAAACAGGTTTAGGACTATTAGTTTTCACTCTTTTTGGAAATTAATCAAATGTAACAGTCATCAGTGATGCATATTCAAAGAACGCCAATAAATATGAGCCAAAATATAGCTGCTTACTTGGCAACTATTTCTGAAACACTTGAATGACAACCTAGACTCTAAATTATCTGTGAACTCGATTCCTGCAAGGCTTTGGTAGCGACACCATTCTGCACGAGCTCATTGGGTTTTGTAGATTGTCCAGTTCCACTCACAGAGTACAAGCTACAGCTAATTCACAGTTTAAAAAGAGAAATGCCAGTGCATTATTTTAATGGTAGTGCAAAATTATTTTTAGACCAGAATTCTCAGTCAACACGAAAAGTATCGGTTGATCAGCTGCCAAGTGCAATTTGTTTTGGGATAGTCAAATGCTAATATTGATGCAACCTTTTTATTCTCTTCAATTCATTTGGCAAAGACAATGCGCATATAAGGGACGGCGTCTGAATTTAAATTGCCTGGTGCACAAGAAATGAAAACCGTTTTCATATGGAAGAAATTTGAGAAATGCCAGTGTCCGAAATCAAGACTCAAAACTTCTTTGCTCAAAGGAATATTCTTTAGCACTCGGAGGCGTGTTAGATTTGGTTTTTTTTAAACGATTTTAATTCTGAGCGTGGCTGATGCTAAATGTCATAAAAAGCAAGTGAAGCGATAATTATGCTGCTTGGTTCACACGCCAAAGCTTCCGAGGAAGGTGTTCCTTGCAGCTCAGAGGTTCACCATCTCCAGTAGGGATTTTGAAGGAGGGTTGGGGAGGAGGGGGGAGGTTGTTGCCCAGTAGCTTAGGAATGCAAAGGGTTACAGTAAAGAGAATCCCAAACCTGAAATCAATTATGTGGAGTTCAACAGATATAGGTATCTGGTGACCTGTACTACAAGGTAGCTATTGACTCAAACAGTATACAATTCACTGCTCATTTTAACAATTTTCTCAATTCATTAATAAAATTGTCTAATGTGATATGAGTTGATTACTTCCAAACTCCGACTTCAATATAATTTCGGAGGGTCGGGGCAATGTTGGAATCATCCGATATATCATGGAAGCAGCGTGCATTTCTTCGTTAGATTTCAATGAAGCTGTTTTGTTTTTTATGCTCCGAGGTAGTCTAATTAGTTCCGCAGGAAATTTCACCATAAATTGACATTGGCAAAATCGGAGTACGAATGGGTGTAAATTGGCTGTAACTTCCCGATTACATCCCACAGGAAATTTCAGGCCTATGATAAGTTAGACCGATACTTCAGTGATATACTGAGGCAGCGCTGCATTTTCAAGGTGCCAGTTTATGGAGGTGACGTCAAACTAAGGCCCCATTCAGGGGAACATCAAAGATTCCATAGTATTTCTATCAGTATAGAAAATTTCTTGTCCCAACACATTTTTATTGTCATGAAGTACATGCCAAAGGCTTACTCCATTCCATAGCTGCTGCTGTTATCCACAAACACCATGACACAGTACCATAGAGCAGTTAAACAGATTCTTCTTGTTCAACACCAACTCCAGATCAAGTGACCCTATTGGGGATTGGATGGTGTGGTGGGTTAGGTTAGAATATGATTCTTTTATCCCTGGGATCTGAGTTTTAATCCAGCCCTGAATGATGGATGAAAGACTCCTCTTTCTGCTAGCTGTTACGTTTGGATGTAAAACAAATTTGGGTAGTCTTAATCCAAACCCTGGTGAACATAGAAACACAGAAACATAGAAGATAGGAGCAGGAGTAGGCCATTCGGCCCCTCAAGCCTGCTCCGCCATTCAATGAGATCATGGCTAATCATCCACACTCAGTACCCTGTCCCTGCCTTCTCCCCATATCCCTTGATCCCTTTAGCCTTAAGAAATATATCTAACTCCTTCTTGAATATATTTAATGAATTGGCCTCAACTGCCTTCTGTGGTAGAGAATTCCACAGGTTCACCACTCTCTGGGTGAAGAAATTCCTCCTCATCTCTGTCTTAAATGGCTTACCCCTTATCCTTAGACTGTGAGCCCTGGTTCTGGACTCCCCGACCATTGGGAACATCCTTCCTGCATCTAGTCTGTCTAGTCCTGTTAGAATTTTATAAGTTTCAATGAGATCCCCTCTCATTCTTCTAAACTCCAGCGAGTATAAGCCCAATCGACCCAATCTCTCCTCATATGTCATTCCTGCCATCCCAGGTACCAGTCTGGTGAATCTTCGCTGCACTCCCTCCATGGCAAGAACATCCTTCCTCAGCTAAGGCGACCAAAACTGCACACAATACTCAAGGTGTGGTCTCACCAAGGCCCTGTACAACTGCAGCAAGACATCCTTGTTCCTGTACTCGAACCCTCTCGCTATGAAGGCCAACATACCATTTGCCTTCTTAACCGCCTGCTGCACCTGCATGCTTACCTTCAGCGACTGGTACACAAGGACACCCAGGTCTCGTTGCACTTCCCCTTCTCCCAATCTATTGCCGTTCAGATAATAATCTGCCTTCCTGTTTTTGCCACCAAAGTGGATAACCTCGCATTTATCCACATTATACTGCATCTGCCCAATCACCCAACCTGTCCAAATCATACTGGAGTTTCTCGGCATCCTCCTCACAGCACACACGCCCACCCAGCTTTGTGTCGTCTGCAAACTTGGAGATATTACATCTAGTTCCCTCGTCTAGATCATTAATATATATTGTGAATAGCTGGGGTCCTAGGACCGATCCCTGCGGTACCCCACTAGTCACTGCCTGCCACTCGGAAAAAGTCCCGTTTATTCCAACTCTTTGTTTCCTGCCTGCCAACCAGTTCTCTATCCAAGTCAATACCTTGCCCCCAATCCCATGTGCCTTAACTTTACACGCTAATCTCTTATGCGGGACCTTTTCGAAAGCCTTCTGAAAGTCCAAATACACCACATCCACTGGTTCTCCCTTATCTATTCTACCAGTTACATCCTCAAAAAATTCCAGTAGATTAGTCAAGCACGATTTACCTTTTGTAAATCCATGTTGACTTTGTCCGATCCTGTCACTGTTTTCCAAGTGCTCTGCTATTACATCTTTTATAATGGACTCTAGCATTTTCCCCACTACCGATGTCAGGCTTACCGGTCTATAATTCCTCGTTTTCTCTCTACCACCTTTTTTGAATAGTGGGGTAACATTAGCTACCCTCCAATCCATGGGAACTGTTCCAGAATCTATAGATTCTTGTGAACCTGAGTTCACACAACAAAATTGGGCTAAATTTGGCACTCAAAGAGTTCACAAGAGTGGTGAGGGTAGAAGATAAAAATGTTATTCCTCTTTCACTCTGAGGAAAAGTAACACTGGTTCAGTAGCTGAAGCTTTTCTAGGTTTGGCACACAGACACCTTTTGGGCAGTGTAGGAGCTTTCAAGCCAGATCTAACTGAATGAAGATTAGGCTCGTGAAGGTTAATATGGGCTCAAAAATTATTGGCACTGATACTTGAGTTCTCGAAGCCCTTAAGGAACTTGCTGATCCCCTGAGGTCACCGCTAGTTTTTAAAAAATCACGCACATTAACATGCCCTCGACATTAGAGATGGACAAAAATAGGAACTGTGACATACTCATGGATAAAACCCTGTTCTGGAGTTAACCCTTTGGTAAGACTGTTTAATTTTGCAAGAACATTTACACTATGATTCAGAGTTTAAGATGCAAATGAGTTAGAAACATGGCAGACTGGATTCTGTGCTTGGACCAGCTTTATGTGTAGTAGCCTGATCCTAAATTTAACAATCCCAGTGGAAATATTCTAAAGTATGGACTTGGATAACTGAAACACTGAAGTAATTACAAGGCCAGTACACAATGCATTTATTTATTTCATCACATTAGATTAAACCTTCCCTCTACATTGAGGTGTCTAATCATAAATATCCTGATGAAAATAACTTTTGGGGAGGAGCAGGCATTGAATTTGTGGGTTCACCAGGTATCTCACTGCTTGGGATTGAAGAATTTCCTGCAGTTAGCACCCAGTGTCAACGTCCACTCTGTCCTGTGGCCTTGGCATGTTCAGCGTGGATAGATGAGCAGCTGCATGGGGGATTGTTTTAAATTACAGAAGCAGGGCTACCTGATAATCCCACATTGAGAATGTCTTACCCTTGGTTTTAATAGGCCTGTGGCTCCCTTTGGATTAGGTGCTGTAGCCCAAAGCCTCTGACTTTGAACACGGGATCGATAAATGTACTCTGAAGGAAAAAGTGTGGTGGAAATGTTATAGTCGTACTCTGCCGCCCGTATCCTAACCCATACCGAGTCCCATTCACCTGTCCTCACTGTCCTCACAAACCTCCACTGGCTTCCCATCACCAAGGTATTGCCTTTGAAATCCTGGTCCTTGACTACAAATCCCTGCACAGTCTCACACACCCTGCCTCTGCAACCCTCTTTAACTCTAAGTCCCAACATCATCTGTTCTTCCAATTCTGGACTACTGCATGTCTCCCACTCCGCCCCCCATCCCCTTGCTCCACTATCAGTGGTACAGCCTTTAGCTATCATGACCCTGCACTCTGCAATTCCCTTCCTAAGCTCATTCACTTCACTACATCTCACGTCCTGCTTCGAAACTCACCTCTCCAAACATTCAACGGTCCTCTCCACTAACTCCATCCCCAACTATTGTTTGATGTCTGACCATTGCACCCTTGGTGAAGCACCGTGGGACGTTTCACTATGTTAAAGGTGCTATATAAATGCAAGTTGTTGCGATTGTTTCAATATTAATTAATTCTATGTTGCAAAATAGTCAGAATCTTATTTATTTAAACACTTGTCAGAACAGCGAGTTACTATTATGTAGCACAATGTTGGGAGAAAGGGTCATTTAACTTTCCCTTCGATGCTGTGAACAATGCCAGAACGTTATGGGACAAGGCGCAGATATTTAGAACTCTTGCCCTGTTGATAATTAGGGTCCTTTGGGAACTTAATAAAAGTGGTGACATAATGGTTGCAGGATGCAACGTAATGAATGATTTGATTTGGCAGCATGGGTAGTACAGCTTGTTGGTCCACTGATGCGATAACCTGTTGGCTCATACCCACAATTGCATACATGGTGAGCCCCTAACTTTAGTTGTCCTGTTGGAAGATGTCCGCAATGGAAGCTAGGCCCGTTTTCACGGAGAAGGCGGGATAATTAAAGAGCAAGTCACATCTTGGAGTGCTCTTGAGCACCTCCTAGTGGTTGATTATACTGCTGCATCGGTTGATTATACTGCTGGTTCTGAACGATGGAGGAGGGTATGACCAACGGAGACCTAAGGACAGGAAAATAAACTGACTGATTAAAAGTAAAGGAACACAATCTGACGTGCATCATTAAATAAAATGTGTTGAAATGTGGCAGCCAATTTGCGCACAGCAAGCTCCCACAAACAGCAATGTGATAATGACCAGATAATTTGTTTTTGTCATGTTGATTGAGGGATAAATATTGGCCAGGACACCAGGGATAACTCCCCTGTGCTCTTTTTCAAAATAGTGCCATGGGATCTTTTACGTCCATCTGAGAGAGCAGATGGGGCCTTGGTTTAACGTCTCATCTGAAAGACAGCACCTCTGACAGTGCAGCACTCCCTCAGCACTGCACTGGAGTGTCAGCCTAGGTTTATGTGCTCAAGTTCCTGGAGTGGGACTTGAACTCTCAACCTTGCTACCGACTGAGCCACAGCTGACACTGGAATTTAGTGGAATTGTACAGCACACTGCTGTTGTTTAATGATTTTAATGTTACACTGCTCCCCACCATTGCAACTGAGGATCAAACCATAGCTCGGCTCCAAAGGCTACCCACTACAGCAAGCTAAACATTATGGGATGTTGCCTCCAGCAACCTGGGGAAATATAAATATCTGACTAGGTAATTTATTTCAGATTTAGGGGGCTAAATTTCCCTGCCTGCTGCAATGGATCTTTGGTGGGGTGAGACTTCATCCTGACCCCTGACCTCAGCCCACTTCCCAGGGCCAAGGGCATTTCAATATTTCAGGTGCCAGCACTATTTATGGTACCAATGGGACACCCACTTTAGGTGGTGGAGTGGGGGATTTGTTGCAGGGCTTGCCTCAGTGTAAGTGGATCTGCCGTCCTGAAGAGCTAAAACAAAATGTACAACTTGCTGCTTTTCTATTATGTTACCTTGCTTACTGTAAAACGATTGCTCTGCGATTGACACTGATGTTGGCCCTTTAAAATTTAAATCCTCTTGGTGAGGCCCTTAGCAACCCTGGAAGCCAGAGTTGCACAAACGTCTCTGGTGCCTAGTGTTGATAGGGCACAAATAATAGGAAATACGGAGAATGATGTACTCCCCTCATTTGCTTCTGATTAGAATGTACCTGCCCCGATATTGGCGGGTGGGCTATGTGTCTGATGTCACTTCTGGCAGGAAATTCTGGAAGTCCCATTGGTGTTGGAGAGCCAGTGGAACGGTTGCCCACCTGGGTTGCCTCTGTTTCCTGGGGTAACCTGGCAGGAGATTTGAGGCCGGGATGATTAATTATAGGCCTGGATCCTAGGTTTTTTAGTAAGTGATTGTTGATTTGGTGTGGGATAGAATACGGACAGCAGAGTTTTGGATGAACTAAAGTTTACAGAGGGTGGCGGATGAGAGGCCGGCCAGGAGAGCATTGGATTAGTTGAGTCTGGAAGTGACAAAGGACTGAATCAGGGCTTCAGCAGCAGATGGGCTGAGGCAGAAGTGGAGGTGGAAGTAAGCAACCTTTGTGATGGAGAGGATATGGGGTTAGACAGTAGCCGGAGAGAAGGATGTGTTTGGAGTTCGTAGTGGGGCTGAAGGCGATGGTTTCAGTCTACCCGATGGTTAGCTGGAGGAAATTGTGGCTCATCTAAGATTGGAGGTTGGACAAGCAGTCTGACAACACAGAGGCAGTGGAGGAGTCGGGAGTGATGGTGGAGAGGTAGAGCTGGGTGTCATCAGTGTACATGCGGAAGCTGAGCCCATGTCTGCAGATGATGTCACCAAGCTACGACATGAGGAAGAGGAGGAGGCCAAGAATAGATTCTCGGGAGACTCCAGAGGTAATAGTACGTGGGAGGGAAGAGAAGGGAGAGAAATTAGAGAGTGACGCGGGTTTAGGGCTGGGGCAGGAGCAAACCTGAAGGAGGTTTGGCTTCGTGAGCAAGGGAAAAAGAGGGGGAAGCAGCAGAGGCAGCTGAAAGCATAGTCTCAATCCTGGTGACAAGATGTCTCTGAGCTCCTGGCACTTGTTGGAGGTGAGGGTGATGCGGGTGAAGGAGAGGGGTTTAAGGAGACGGCTAATAGTGGAGAAAAGAAGCCTGGGAGGATTATGACTGTTATAAAAACAGAAAATGCTGGAAATACTCAGCAGGTCAGGCAGCATCCGTGGAGAGAGAAACAGAGTTAACATTTCAGGTTGACCACCTTTCGTCAGAACTGGAAAAAGTTAGAGATGTAACAGATTTTAAGCAGGTGCAGAGGCAGGGAAAGGGGAGGGGAGGAAAGAACAAAAGGGAAGGTCTGTGATAGGGTGGAAGGCAGGAGAGATTAAAAGACAAAAGGGATGATGGTGCAAGGCAAAAGGAGATGGTAATGGGGCAAGTTAAGAAACAAAAGATGGGCCTAGAGGAGGTGTAAATGACAATGGCAGATTCATCAACAGCTGCTATCTGAAAAAATGGGAGCAGTGTTTATGATCTGAAATTGTTGAACTCAATATTGAGTACGGAAGGCTGTACAGTGTCTAATCGAAAAATGCTGTTGCTTGAGCTTCCATGGAGCTTCATTAGAATAGTGTAGGAGGCCGAGGACAGAGAGGTCAGAGTGGGGCTGGGGCAGAGAATTAAAATAACAAGTGACCGGAAGCTCGGGGTCATGCTTGCGGACTGAACATAGGTGTTCCGCAAAGCGATCACCCAATCTACATTTGGTCTCCCCAGTGTAGTGGAGATCGCATCGTGAGCAGCGAATACAGTATACTAAATTGAAAGTAGTACAAGTAACTCGCTGTTTCACCTGGAAGGAATGTTTGGGGTCCTAGATGGTGGGAAGGGAGGAGGTAAAAGGGCAGATGTTGCATCTCTTGCGCTTGCACGGGAAGGTGCCATGGGAAAGGGAGGGGGTGTTGGGGGCGACTGAAGAGTGGATCAGGGTGTTGCAGAGAGAACGGTCCCTTCGGAATGCTGAAAGGGGAGGGGAGGGGAAGATGTGTTTGGTGGTGGGATCACGCTGGAGCTGGCGGAAATGGTGGAGGATGATCAGTTGCATGTGAAGGCTGGTGGGGTGAAAGGTGAGGACAAGGGGAACCCTGTTGTGGTTCTGGGAGGGAAGGGAAGGGGCAAGAGCAAAAGTGCAGGAAATGGGATGGACACAGCCGAAGGCCCTGTCAACCACGGTAGAGGGAAATCCTCGGTTGAAGAAAAAGGAAGACATATCAGAACCACTGCTTTGTGTAATGTATATACCTTTAAGAGGGGGAACTACTTTTTACAGCTCATGTATACTGTAGTACCGGCAGTGACCACACCTGTATATAGCACTGAGTAGTAATCTGTACAGTCAGTTGCAGTGTGAGCCACGTTGAGTAAACACCTGTTGTACCGTTCTCTGCAGTCTGTGTCTTATTATACACGGACGCAACATTGGCGACGAGGCAGGTTCGAACCTACCTGCAACTCTGCATCACCTCCTGGGGATTCGTTCCTGGAGATCAGAAGATTGGAGGTCAAGGCCAGAGACCCGGGCGTCGACCACGGGCAACCGCCTAGTCATCCAGCAGAGACTCGAGAATTGCGGGGGAGGCTGTCGAGAGCCAGACTTGGCTTTCCAGTCGAGGTGGTCCAGCGAAACGGGCTGGCAACAGGTAGTGCGCAGACCCTTCCCGGACAGCGGTAGGCTAGAGCCCGACCGAGCAGCACAGCAAAGGGCCGAGCAGCGTCGACGGGGGAGAGAGAGAGAGGGCAGAGCGCACAGGGCGCAGCCGGTGTTCAGGGGCCGAGCAGCATCAGAGAGAGGGAAAGAGAGACGCGCAGAAACCCGCGAGGTGCCGCCATTGCCACGAGGACCGCCGAGAGCGGCGTTGGCAGCAGCGCAGGAGAAGCACGCGAAACCTACAGGGCGCCGCCATTGCCACGAGAACCGCCGGGAGCGGCGTTGGCAGCAGCGGGGGAGGAAGGAAAGCGTGGGAGACGCCATTTTAAGCCATTGGGAGACGCCATTTTAAACCACACCCAAAATGCCGAAGAGTGGCAGTATCACCGCATTTGACAATGAAGTCGAAGATTGGACTACATATGTCGAACGAATAGAGGTGTCAGATGACAAGAAAGCGTTGGTATTGTTAAATTTAATGGGTGCAAAGACGTATGGTTTATTACGAAATCTAGTAACCCCAACGAAGCCAATGGAAAAGAGTTTTGAAGACATAGTAACGATACTAAAGGAACATTTAAACCCCACACCGCTGCTGATAGCAGAAAGATTCAAGTTTCACAAACGGAACCAGCATAAGGATGAAAGCAATGCTGATTATTTAACAGAACTGCGCAAACTATCAAAACACTGCCAGTTTGGAGCGGGACTGGCACATACCTTAAGGGACAAGTTTGTGTGTGGGCTTCAAAGTGAAGGAACCCAGAAACGGCATTTATCTGAAAAGGACCTTACACTGGAAAAGGCTTTCAGCATTGTGGTATCATATGAAGCAGCAGCACGGGGCGCTGCAGAGATACAACAGAGACCGCAAGAATATGGCACAAACGAAATGTCATATGGAACAGAGAAGTGCTATCGCTGCGGCAGAACAACACACGACCAGAATGATTGCTGGTTCAAAGACAAAGTGTGCAGACAGTGTGGAAAAGTAGGACACATAGCACAAGTCTGCAGGTCGGGAAAGAAAACCAACAATAAGAAACCTACCAAAGGAAAGTACAAGAAGGTACATAAGATGACGGAGAATAGTTCAGACGAACAAAAGAGTGATAACGACTCCGAAAGCAGGGAACTGAGTTGTCTGAAACTACATAATGTGATCACAATGGAGGATCACCGAACCATTTGGGTCACTCTCAAGTTAGCAGGAGTCCAGGTAAAGACGGAATTGGACACAGGATCAGCCCTAACAGTCATAAACCGACGGGACTACGAGCGGCTATTCTCACACATACCCTTGAGAGACACAAAAATTATTTTGAAGACGTACACGGGGCAAAAAGTCTACCCCAAAGGAAAATTAAGGGTGACCGTTATATATAACGGTAAGGAAACACCAAAACTAGACCTGTATGTATTGCAAGATGGAGGAGCACCATTACTGGGACGTGAATGGATCCGGAAAATGCAACTGGATTGGCATTCCATACAGGCACTGACTGTGGCTGACAAAAAGGATGATGATGTCACACCTGGGCGACTGTCAAAGATCCTAACTGATGCGAAAGAAGTATTCTAGCAAGGACTCGGAACAGTAAAAGGTATGACAGCGACGATTCAAATTGAAGAAAACGCAAGCCCAAAATTTTTTAAGGCCAGACCGCTACCTTATGCGATCCGCCCAGCCGTCGAAGCAGAGCTGGAGAGTCTGGAACGTTCAGGTGTACTGTCCAAGGTAGACTGGAGCGAGTGGGCTACACCCATCGTCCCTGTGAGGAAAATGTCGTTGAGCAGCACGCCTGGGGAACCAAGGAAGGTTCGCATCTGTGGGGACTTTAAGGTAACTGTGAACCCGGTCCTTCACACCGTACAATATCCACTTCCGCGGATTGAAGATATTTTCGCCTCGCTATCTGGAAGGAAACGCTTCACTAAGATTGATCTGGCCCAGGCGTATCTGCAAATGGAGGTAGAAGAAGCATCAAAAAAATACCTCACAATCAACACCCATAAAGATCTCTACCAATACAACCGGCTGGTATTCGGGGTAGCATCAGCTCCGGCTATTTGGCAGAGGGCAATGGAACAAGTCCTGCAAGGGATCCCAGGGACCCAGTGTTATTTGGACGACATCCTGGTCACGGGCGAAAATGACAGTGATCACCTTGCCAACCTGGAGCAGGTGCTCACTAGATTGCAGGAATAAGGGCTCCGAGCTAACCGTCCCAAATGCGAGTTTTTTAAAAAACAGATCTCGTATTGTGGCCACGTTATCGATAAAGAGGGGTTACATAAGTCCCCAGAGAAGATTGAGGCAGTAGTCAAGGCTCCAGCACCGGAAAATGTGTCACAACTGAGGTCGTTCCTCGGGCTGGTAAACTACTACCATAAGTTCTTGCCAAATTTGTCTACAATACTACACCCACTGAACACCCTACTGCAAACTGGGGTGCCATGGAAGTGGAGTGACGAATGTAGACGAGCTTTCCAGAAGAGCAAAACACTAATCACATCGAAAGAGGTATTGGCCCATTACAACCCGGCATTACCAATTCGGTTGGCATGTGATGCATCACCCTACGGCATTGGAGCGGTGCTGTCGCACAAATTCTTGGACGGCTCAGAGATGCCAATAGCTTTTGCGTCACGATCACTAACCTCAGCCGAGCGTAACTACGCCCAGATTGACAGGGAGGCCCTCAGCCTAGTGTGGGGAGTGAAAAAGTTCAATCACTATCTGCACGGGCAGAAATTCACCTTGCTGACTGATCACCAGCCTCTTGTCTCCATTTTTAATCCGAAGAAGGGCGTCCGGTGATGACTGCGCAACCACTACAAAGATGGTCACTTTTTCTAGGGGGCGCACCACTATGAGATTGAATATAAGGGTACGAAACAGCATGGAAATGCTGATGGGCTATCACGCCTGCCACTGCCTACTGCGGAGGAAGCACCAGCAGTGGATCCTGTCGAAATATTCCATTCGACTATAGTTGAGTACCTACCGGTAACTAACGCTTGTATCGAAAAGGAAACCCGAAATGACCCGACACTGTCTCGGGTATATGATTTGACGGTGAAGGGATGGCCAGCACATGGCGACTCACTGTTGCCAGCATTCTCGACAAGGAGAGAACAGCTGTCAGTGTGCCGGGGGACCTTGATGTGTGGATCCCGAGTGGTAATTCCACCCAAGTTAAGGGATAGAGTGCTCAATGAGCTTCATGAGGGTCATCTGGGAGGGGTAAAAATGAAAAGCCTAGCCAGGGCTTATGTGTGGTGGCCGGGAATCGATAAACAAATCGAGGACCTGACCAAGAGCTGCTCAGGATGCCAGAAAGTCCAAAATGCACCACCACAGGCCCCTCTACACCCATGGGAGTGGCCCTCATCTCCATGGCAATGGGTGCATATTGATTTTGCTGGTCCATTCATGGACTCAATGTTTTTAATAGCCGTGGATGCGCACTCGAAATGGCCTGAGGTCATCAAAATGTCCTCCACAACCACGGAGAAAATGATTGCAGTCCTACGGACCATTTTTGCCAGGAATGGCTTGCCAGAACAGATTTGCTCCGACAACGGACCACAGTTTGTGTCCGAAGAGTTCCAGAGGTTCTTGAAAAAGAATGGGGTAAGGCATTACACATCCGCCCCGTATCATCCAGCCACAAATGGATTGGCTGAGAGGTTCGTACAAACCTTTAAGAAGGCAATAAAGGCTATGTACAATGACAACATTCCGCTGCAGCACAAGGTGGACAATTTCCTGTTCGCCTACCGGAATGCAACACATGCAGTCACCAACCAGGCCCCAGCCATGATGTTCTTTAACCGAAGGTTAAGATCTCGCCTGGATTTGCTCAGACCAAACGTACGAAGAGATGTTGAGAGTAAGCAATTCCAGCACATCCATGAGAAGCCAACAAGGAGCTTTATTTGTCGGGCAACCAGTCTTGGCCCGCGACTACTGAACAGAAAAATGGCAGCCAGGAACGATATGCACACGGCAGGGGCCACTAATGTACACAGTGGACGTTGGGGAGAGCATCGTGAGACACCATGCTGACCAGATCCTAGAGTCACAGGAACAAGTCAACCCCATGCCTCGCCCATACGTACTTGGTGATGAACCCGACGTACAGGTCGCATCTAACCCAGAAACAGTAGCATCGGAAGCTGATGAACCAACCGACGACAGGGGGCCAGATTGCCTCCGCACCAAGAGCAAGACACTCGGGAAAGGCGCTATCCAGAAAGGATCAGGAAGCCTCCCCAAAGACTGAATATATAAATAGACTATTTTCAGCTAATGTTGCATGTTAAAAGTGTTAATTGTAATTAGTTTGATATTTAATTGTTAAATGTGTGTTATGGTACTGTTAATCTAAACGGGGAGGAATTGTAATGTATATACCTTTAAGGGGGGGAACTACTTTTTACAGCTCATGTATACTGTAGTACCGGCAGTGACCACACCTGTATATAGCACTGAGTAGTAATCTGTACAGTTCAGTTGCAGTGTGAGCCACGTTGAGTAAACACCTGTTGTACCGTTCTACGCAATCTGTGTCTTATTATACACGGACACAACAGTATGGAAGGTAGCATTGTCAGAACAGATGCGACGGAGATGGAGAAACTGGGAGAATGGAATAGAGTCCTTACAAAAAACAGAGTGGGAGGAAGTGTAGTCCAGGTGGCTGTGGGAATCAGTGGGCTTTTAGTAGATATTGGTCAACAGCCTATCCCCAGAAAGGGAGACAGAGAAGTCGAGGAAGGGAAGAATCAGAGGTGGACCATGTGAAAGCAAGGGAGGGGTAGAAATTGGAAGCAAAGTTGATGAAATTTTCCAGTTCAGGGCGCGCGCAGGAAACGGCACCAATACCACAAAAAGGCAGCCATAGCTAGCACCAATACGGGTTCCCAGTGCAACACCTTTTATTTGTAGGAATTGAGTGGAGTTAAAGGAGAAGTTGTTCAGTGTAAGAATAAGTTTATCCAGGCGGAGGCGGGTGATGGTGGAAGGGGACTGGTTGGGCCTCCATTCAAGGAAGAAGCGGAGCGCCCTCAGGCCATCCTGGTGAGGGATGGAGGTGTAGAGGGATTGGACATCCATGTTTTTATTTGCAATTTCCTGGACCCGCAGTATTTTCGATTGAGACTGTTATAGCTGTGATGCTGCTGTTACCAGACTGTAGTGCACCAGTCGAGAGGTGGTGACTCTATGACTGTTTAAATTAAGGTTTCAGTTTGTGGATATGCTTCATATGGAGACAAGGGAAAGACAGAGGCGTGCTGCTATGCAGGAGCTGCTCAAGCAGCACTTCTCACTTTATGTGTTTAATGGAGGGTAAATTGCCTGAAGGTGGCCCTGACTAAATCCACCAAGTCTAGGCATTTATAAGTGTATCACATGATGTGGCTCCGAGTCACACTTCCACTGCAGATGATATAGGCTCAGTTACAATAGATGGCTGTTCTTTATTAACCAGAGGATGCATCGCAACTCTGGAATCTCAGGTACATTGACATTTTTGCAGAAATGTATTCACAATATGATAAATTTAATATAATTCAATGTGCACAGTCCCTGATTTATCATTACAGGATTTCCATCTGCCCCTTTGTATCCACCCTAGCCCGACCCATTTTATCAGCTGTGGCTCACCAATTTGATCCCGACAGGATTCCTGCTGTCAAGAGGGAGCCCACAAGTGCAAAGGAAAAAACTCTAGGACACCACTGCAGTACTTGAAGATCTAACGAGGGATCTTAAAGGGGTAGAGGCTCCCTGAAGATCTGAAACGAAGACCCACTGAAGGCCTCTCCGGAGAGCAGGGCCTTTAACAGCTAAGTCACTGGGACAGAACGGAGGGAGAGGAGGCCTCTGCAAGACACCTCAGAGCAGTTCCCATCACTTCCTGGGAACCACTGCCACCTTCCCCATGGCTGCCCCTGAAAGGCGGCCAGAAAGACAGAAAATTTGGCAGGGATCTGCCCCCCACCATCATTAGGAAGGAGCGGGCGGCGGGGGGGGTTACGGGGGGGGAGGGAAGTCCCAGTCGGGGCAGTGAGGTGGTGGCGGGCCTCACCGCTTAATTTCCCTGCCATTTCCGCTGTAACAGAGGGAAATTTCCCTCCCCACTTAAAGGGGCTAATTTTAACTTTCACTGATTGTGGAATAGGAGGGGGGAAGAGGATCAGTTGCTCGTTCCGCACCTGGCCTGATTTACCTTTCCACTGAAGTCAATGGAAAGGAAAACTCATTGGCTATAACGGGAGGGTAAACTGCTTGTATAATGTATAGACTGAATGGAGACAGGCAGTGGGAGAGATCTGGGCCTTGGAGAAGACCCAACAACAACTTCCATTTATATGGCACCTTTAACATAGAAAAATGTTCCAAGGTGCTTCACATAGGTGTAATCAGAAAAAAAGACACTGAGCCAAAAAAGGAGATATTAAGAAGGGTGACTAAAAACTTTGTCAAAGAGGTGGGCTTTTAGGAGGCTCTTAAAGGAGGAGAGAGAGATGATGAGGCGGAGTTTCAGGGAGGGAATTCCAGAGCTGAGGGCATAGATGGCTGAAGACGTGGCCTCCAATGCTGGGGTGAAGGGAGTGGGGGATGGACAAGAGTCCAGAGTTGAAGGAACACTGAGTTCTTGGAGGCTTGTTGGCCTGGAGGAGGCTGCAGATATAGGGACGGGCGAAGCCAAGAATGGAGGAATTTGAACACAAGGATTGGAATTTTTAATTTGAAGCTTTGGGGGAGTGGGAGCCAATAGGTCTGCGAGCACAGGGGTAATGAGTGAGGGAGACTTGGTGTGGGATAGGGGACAGAGCTTTGGATTGTTGTAGGAAAAATGATTCCTCGGAAACTAGACTTTGAGTAAGAGAGACAACTTTATTAAATGACAGAGCTCTGGGAGAAGCGTCTGCAACCACACGGTCTGCGAGAGCACCTTCTCCTCGATTGTAGTACGTGCCGAGCTTATATACAATTCCAAGAAGTTGGTTTTAGATCATTTACATTCATCCAATCAATTCGTTTATTAGCGCATATCGTTATTTTCCTCCAGTCAGGAGTTTACACACTCGTGTTGCCAATTCTGCCTCTTCAGTGATTGCGAAAGGTCTTCGTTCCGTCTTGTTCCGTCCGCGTCACCGGCGGAATGTGATTAGTTCGATAATAGGGTACCAGTGAACCTTGTTAGTCCTCAGTGATTCAATTAGTCCCAGTCAGGACACGAGATGAACTTTGTTCCAGCCATGCGTAAGCGTGGCATGTCTCATTGTGCAGTGATTCAATTAGTCCCAGTCAGCGAATTTGTTGTTTGTGTCTTTTCCAGCAAAATCTTGTGCAGCAAAATGGTCTTTTCCAGCAAAATCTTGTCCAGCAAAATTTTATTCTAACAGTCCCTCCTCTTGGTCCTGGAGCACGATTCATTTGCTCCCAGATGACCATCCTCGGTCCCCCTTTCGTCGGTGCTTACAGCCACTGGCTTATGTCCGGGGGTTCGGTTGCTCCTTCGACAGTGTCGTATTGGTGTTCTTCGTCCCTTGGTAGCAGGTTGGTGTGTTCCTCCTTGATAGAGGCGATCGGCATCACAGTTTTCATAGCAGTTTGGCAACACAACTTTATAAGGCTCAGCGCACAACACATCAACATACAAATTACAACTATTATTATTATCCCTTGCATCATCCACGCTCCCCACCCAGTCTTCCCTAGCAACCAATCAAGCCATCCCCCTGTGCTTGTGGGTTGATGGAGCTTCTTTATTTCTTCTTGGATATGATTTGCTAGGTTCGTGATATTCTCGGAGCTATCTGGGACATATGTACAGCAGTCTGTCCCGATCAGGGCACAGGTGCCTCCTTGCGCCGCCAACAGATAATCTAGGGCTATCCTATTCTGTAAGGCGGTGGTCCGGATCGCCACCATTTCGGCACTCATTTCTCTCAGGAACTCAGCCGTATCGTTGGCTATTTGTTCGAGCACTGCTGCCATGTCTATGGATTCCCTTGCTATTTTTCCTGTTCCGTATCAGGGGAATGCTATAGCCCAGAATCTTTCGGTTTCCGTAATAGCTCTCTTAACACGCTTGGCTGATTGCCATAACGACTGGTACCCGTAGTGGTGGGTTAGGGAGGATAAATGATGGATGTATGGTACTACGTATCCTATATAGCATGACCCAGTCCAGGTTCGTGGAAGCCATGGATACACCTTATATCCGCAAATGAAATAGGTATTATTATAGGCCTCAAATTTGTTCCAAAGTTGGTACATGATCCCAGGTATTCCCCTCCAGGGTAGATTGCTAGTCCGGTTTAGCACTTCGGATAAATTAAACGTTCCCACGTAGGGCCATTCTAGGGCACCTGGTGGTTTAGTACTGGTTTTGGTTAAAGTGTAATTATACTTGCACTTACTCCATCCAACCACTAACCCTGTCTCGTCATAGTTTACCAAGCAGACTTCCCCCTCTGCATTGTTTAGTTTTCCCCCTGTGCTGACTAATAGCTCTTCTGGATACCTTCGATTATTGTACTGGGGATGAAACCATCCTTTAAAGTTTGTGGGGTTATACCCTGCCTGTTTCCACTCATGTTCCAGCTGATCTGGATTCAAGCTATTTTGGGTTTGTATGGTATCCTCCTTATTCCAGGTGGTATTAGAGTATAATAACCACCCTACCATCTCCTCTACCTTAAAGGGGATAGGCCTTAATGGGATTCCTCCCCCCATATGGGTGGGCACATGGGCGCACACCCAGCAGGCGCTTTGGCCCATTTTTTTCGCATAGACATATGACATATATAGAAAGGTATTTACATGCAATCCTCTCTCTTTACGTAAATGGGGTACCGCGCTTCCTGTGACAATATAAAATAACGCCATTACCCATAATACTCTAAACATAATTAATATATCACTACAGTCCAGTCTTTACAGGAATTTTATGACAAAGGGTATGCAGATCACCTGTAAAACAGATTCAGAAAGTAGCCAGTCAGTTGTCTTTATATACTTTCAATTGTGTCCAATGCTTCCATACTCCTTTACCCCTTATGTCTAGACAGGCACAGGTATCCCCACTGATTATGATTTCATATGGCCCACTCCATTTTGGGGCGAACCCTGGTTTGCTGGGCAGAGTTTTCACCATGACTTTACTACCCGCTGAGGGAACATAAGCCGTCATTGTGAGCTCTTGTGCCCGATCCTTGTCCTCCTGATTATCACGGACATTCTTTCGCATCTCCTTTAATTGAGTGCTAAGTTCCAGAACGTATTGTTTTAGTCTATCTTTTAAATGGCCTACATCGGCCCCACCTGTTATGATGCCTTCTGGCAATTGCATCGCCCTTCCTGTCATCAATTCATAAGGGGTCAAGCCTGTCGTTCGGTTTTCAGTGGCTCGCAGCTTCATTAGGATAATGGGCAATACTTCAGTCCAGGTTTTCCCCGATGTAAAGTCTGTGGGTTGTTTAGTTAATTAATACACAGACTCCAAGAGTAACTTAAAACAGGACTTTACTATTCGAAGGTCAGGGCGAATCTGCACAATAAATCCTGACACAACACTTATATACTGGTGTGGTCACCGTCGGTATTACAGTATACAGAAGCCAAACAAAGTAGTGCCACACCTAAAATAGTTCTCTTAAAGGTGAACGGTTACATACAATAGTTCTCTTAAAGGTAGACGGGTACATTGTGGTAAACCACTGTTGTTAGTATTGTTGTTCACTGTTAGTACTGTTGTTCACTCTTGCATATTGTTGTACTTGTCTGTGCATGCCTCAGCTGACTCCGCCCCTGGCTCCACCCTCATGGCTGGGTATAAAGGTCGCTGCTCAGAAGCCTCCAGCCCTTTTGGATACCAGGCAACCACAAGAGGCATGCTCTGTTCTTTGGTAATAAAAGCCTGTTTATTACTTTCTCAATCTCCAGTCTTTTGTAGCAATTGATAGTGCATCAATTTTATTACCAAAGTTAAATGTTGGCTGCGGATGCTGATCAACCGATGGCGCAAAACGCTGAGCAGCAGGCGCTGCTGCGAGCCCTCAGACCAACATGCCTGGACCTAGACCCCCAAGAAGCGGGTTCGTCGACTAAATTCGCACAATGGCTGCGTTGCTTTGAGACGTATCTGGAAGCCTCGACCGTGACTCTTGATGAAAATAAACTGAAAATCCTGGCCTCGAAGGTGAGCCACCAAGTCTATACTTTAATCCAAGATGCGACGACCTACGCGGCGGCTATCGACCTACTGAAAGGGCAGTATGCACGCCCGGTTAACACGGTCTATGCCAGGCACCTTTTAAGATCTCGCAGACAGCAGCCCGGGGAATCGGTGGAAGCCTTCCTACGGGCACTGCGGGTACTCGGACGCGGCTGCGACTGCAAGGAAGTATCGGCCGCGGCACATGCGGAGGGATTGATACGAGACGCTTTCGTTGCGGGTCTAAGGTCCGACTACTCCCGGCAGAGGCTGCTGGAGAAGGGTGAAATAGACCTGACAAAGGCAGTGTCCCTCGCGCTCTCGCTCGACGCGGCCCACAGAAATATGGACGCTTTCTCCCCTCATCGCCCTGCGCCGTGGACGCCGCAATCTTGGGCCATGGGACCGCCACCTCCGACTGCTGCAGCAATGTCCAAGGCACAAAAATGCTATTTTTGTGGCCAAGCTAAACACCCTAGAGCACGCTGCCCCGCGAAGAATGCTACCTGCTCCGGCTGCGGGAAGAAAGGTCACTACGTTAGCGCCTGCAAAGGGAAGACCGCTAACGCCAGCAGCGCTGCGTGCGAACCGTGGGCGCAGCCATCTTGTCCGCCATCTTGGGCTCCCCCAGCCGCGTGGGGATCGGGACCGTGGGCGCCGCCATTTTGTCCGCCATCTTGGACGCCTCCGACTTCAACCACGGGGGAGCCGGACTCAACCACCGCCTCATCTGACGACCACATCGACTCGCTCGACCATACGCTGGCCTCCGTGACGCTGGACCAATCTCTCCCTCATCAACTGTCCAGGTCCATGATGGATATTACGGTAAACGGCCGCGCCACTACCTGCCTTTTTGACAGCGGGAGCACGGAGAGCTTTATCCACCCCGACACGGTGCGCAGTTACTCTCTCCCGGTCCTGCCGACGCGCCATCGGATCTCTTTGGCTTCCAAAGCCCAGTCAGCGGACGTCGGTGGCTACTGTGTAGTGACCCTTTCAGTAAGGGGCACAGAATACAAAAATTTTAAACTTCTGGTCCTGCCCCATCTCTGCGCTGCCGTTCTACTGGGGTTGGATTTTCAGTGCCACCTTAAGAGTGTCACATTAGCGTATGACGGACCCCTCCCCCCACTCACAGTCTGCAGCCAGCAGCTTTTAAATCGCCCGCCGTGCACCATTTGCAGCCTCTCCACCCTTAAAGTTCCCCCCCCCTCCTTGTTCGCTAACCTCACCCGCGACTGTAAGCCCATCGCTACCAAAAGCAGGCGTTACAGTGTTGGGGATAGGAGCTTCATTAAATCCGAGGTAGCGAGACTCCTGAAGGAAGGGATTATTGAAAGTAGCACCAGCCCATGGCGAGCACAAGTGGTGGTAGTGAAGACTGGCGAAAAACAGCGCCTAGTTATTGACTACAGCCAGACGATCAATCGCTACACCCAACTAGATGCATACCCACTCCCCCGCATATCTGACATGGTCAATCAGATAGCACAATACCGGGTGTTCTCGACGATTGATCTGAAGTCGGCATACCACCAGCTCCCCATCAGGGCTGAGGACCGCCAGTACACAGCTTTTGAAGCTGACGGTCGGCTCTATCACTTTCTCAGAGTTCCCTTCGGCGTCACCAACGGAGTTTCTGTCTTCCAACGGGAGATGGACCGGATGGTTGACCAGAACGCGCTCCAGGCCACTTTCCCATATCTAGACAACGTCACCATCTGCGGCCACGACCAGCAGGACCACGACGTTAATCTAGAGAAATTCCTCCGGACGGCCCAGCGGCTGAATCTCACATACAACAAAGACAAATGTATGTTTCGTACTACGCGCCTCGCTATTCTTGGCTGCGTAGTGGAGAACGGAGTCATCGGCCCAGACCCCGATAGAATGCGCCCCCTTATGGAGCTCCCCCTCCCCCACTGCCAGAAAGCACTGAAGAGATGCCTGGGGTTTTTCTCTTACTATGCTCAGTGGGTGCCCAACTATGCGGATAAAGCCCGACCCCTCATCAAGTCCGCCTCCTTCCCCCTGACAGCAGAGGCCTGTGCAGCCTTCACTCTCATAAAAGGAGACATTGCGAAGGCCACAATGCACGCTGTGGATGAGTCCCTTCCTTTTCAAGTGGAGAGCGACGCATCCGACTTTGCCCTAGCTGCAACCCTTAACCAGGCGGGGAGACCCGTGGCCTTTTTCTCAAGGACCCTCCAGGGCCCCGAGATTCGACACTCCTCTGTCGAAAAGGAGGCCCAGGCCATTGTGGAAGCCGTGCGACATTGGCGGCATTACCTGGCCGGAAAACGATTTACCCTGCTCACTGACCAGCGTTCAGTGGCTTTTATGTTTCATAATAAGCAGCGGGGCAAAATCAAGAATGACAAGATCTTAAGGTGGAGAATCGAACTCTCCACCTACAATTACGATATCTTGTACCGGCCCGGGAAACTCAATGAGCCCCCAGATGCCCTATCACGTGGTACGTGCGCCAACGCGCAGGTTGATAGGCTACAGACCCTCCACAATGACCTCTGCCACCCGGGGGTCACCAGGTTCTTCCATTTTATCAAATCCCGTAACCTGCCCTACTCCATCGAGGAGGTCAGGACCATGACCAGGAACTGCCAGATCTGTGCCGAGTGCAAGCCGCATTTTTATAGGCCAGACAGAGCGAGCCTGATCAAAGCCACGCGCCCCTTCGAGCGGCTGAGCATCGATTTTAAAGGGCCCCTCCCCTCCTCTGACCGCAATGTGTACTTCCTCAATATAATTGATGAGTACTCCCGTTTCCCGTTTGCCATCCCTTGCTCGGACATGACCAGTACCACGGTCATTAAATGTCTGAATGACCTCTTCGCCTTGTTCGGTTTCCCTAGCTATATCCATAGCGACAGGGGCTCATCTTTTATGAGCGACGAACTTCGGCAGTACCTGCTCGCGAGAGGCATTGCTACAAGCAGGACCACCAGCTACAACCCCCGGGGTAACGGCCAGGTGGAAAGGGAGAATGCGACAGTCTGGAAGGCAGTCCTTTTAAACTTAAAATCTAAGGGCCTTCCGACCTCCCGCTGGCAGGAGGTCCTCCCTGCGGCGCTCCATTCCATTCGGTCGCTGCTCTGTACACCCACCAATGCCACTCCTCACGAGAGAATGTTCTCCTTCCCCAGGAAGTCCACGTCGGGGATTTCGCTACCAACATGGCTGACTTCTCCAGGTCCCGTCCTACTGTGGAAGCACGTGAGGACCCATAAGGCGGACCCCCTGGTCGAGAGGGTGAGCCTCCTCCACGCCAACCCGCAGTATGCTTACGTGGTGTACCCGGACGGGCGGGAGGACACAGTCTCCATTCGAGACCTCGCACCTGCAGGTGCTCCTGAAACACCCTCTTCGCCACCCACCGCTACTCCTGCCTACCCCCAGGACACAGTCCCCGCACGAGACCTCGCACCTTCGGGTGCCTCTGAGAGACCACCATTGCTACCTCCCATTACCCATGCTCTGACCCCTGTAGACGGCATGCAGCAGCCCCAGGGTCCGCCACCTGCTACACCTCCTCTGAACGAGACACCGGGTTCACCATTGGATGCTGCACCATCACCGCCGCTGCTGCGACGCTCAGGACGGCTTACAAGGCCTCCTGATAGACTTCAGTACACGAATTTTTAGTGCACTTCACCCCGCCGGACTCAATTCTAAACAAGGGGTGAATGTGGTAAACCACTGTTGTTAGTATTGTTGTTCACTGTTAGTACTGTTGTTCACTCTTGCATATTGTTGTACTTGTCTGTGCATGCCTCAGCTGACTCCGCCCCTGGCTCCACCCTCATGGCTGGGTATAAAGGTCGCTGCTCAGAAGCCTCCAGCCCTTTTGGATACCAGGCAACCACAAGAGGCATGCTCTGTTCTTTGGTAATAAAAGCCTGTTTATTACTTTCTCAATCTCCAGTCTTTTGTAGCAATTGATAGTGCATCATACATACACTACAATCCTCCCTTTTTAGCTTACAACATACTTATTCCCCATTAAACATAACATATAATCAACTTCATGTAAAACAATTCACAGATATAGTCTCTGCGGGAAACAGTTCACAGATTCAGTCTCTGGTCTTGACTCGGTCCGAACAACATCTGTGGTGTAGTCGGTTCACATTTCTAGCGTGACTCATCCAATAGTCTTTCCCTTGGCTTAACAGCTTGAACTTCCGTCCTGCTGAACCAGCAGTGCTGACTTTTACAACAGCTGGACTGCCTTGGTAATTTTTCCTACTTTCCAACTGATTTGGCCCCCTTCGTAGGGCCCACGTGCATGATCTGATAGAAGTGATAATGATTTAGATGGTTATCGTCTTCTGCTTCGTCTTTTTCTTTTCTGCTTCTTGGAGACTCTCGGGGCTCCCTTATCCGCTGCCAGCTGTAGCGCCACCATCTCCCTATGTTCCTTAGACTTTAAGTGCTTCATCCTGATTTCTGCACTTTGGGAGTTTTCATCACAAGCTGGGCAGACCAAGTCATCGTAATATTCCGTGTCACTCAACAGGTCATGGTAATATTCGGTGTCGTCCTGAGCTAGTCTAGCGAGAGGGCCTGCTACTTCTTCCTTACCCAACTGGACGTTAGCCGACTGTTGTTCCCTCCCTAGACATCTTTCCTGAAGAGACTTCTTCATGCGTTCATATTCATCCCGCTCTTCCTGGGTTTCCTGCCAATCCTTCACTAATGACCTCATTTGTGATTCCAATACTTCCCCTTCCATCGGGGAGTGATTGATCGGGCTATTCAATCCTTCTACTGGAGCAGCTGTTTCAACATTCTGTAGTTCACATTGGCGTGATTCAGCGTACTTTCGGCAGCCCCGTAAAATCTGTGTTGCAACCTCAACTATTCCCCAAACTTTTGAGAGCTCCGAACCCCTTCCCTTTGAAGATTGAAGCTCGTGTTCAAATGGTTCCCCTTGCAGAGTCTTGTCTCTCAGCATATGAAGGAGTTGGCTGACCGTTAACTCTTCCACGGGGACCCTGTGGATCAGAGTCTTCTCCATTTCATCCACCTTTTCCTCCAATGCTTTCACCTTTTTTTCCTCTTGTACTTTGGCTTTAAGCGCTCGGAGAAGTTGTGCCTTGATGCTCTCTAGCTCATGTTCAGGGGCCATTCTTACAGTCTCTGTGTTTCTTACAGTCGCCTTTTCTTTCACTGAAAGAATTCCCAGTTGAATCTGTTCTTCAAGTTGTTGAACCTCGGTCATTGCTGCCTCATATTTGTCTTGGGTTTCCTTCAATATTTTTATGAGTTCTTGGACATCTTGACTTTCATGTTCTGCCATGTCTTTCACCTCTAATTTCTCATCTATGGATGGAACTTCTACCGATGAGTCTGTCTTGGCCTTGAGCTCATTAAGAATTTCCTGCAGCCTTTGGACTTCTTGTTCATGTTCAACCTTTAGTTGATCATATGCTTCCACTGAAACTAGCTTTTCGGAGGTTGCCGAGTTAACCCCCTCCAGGATTGTAGCCTGGGCCTGTTCATACTGTTCCTTCAACTTCTCAAACTCTGCTTGTAAGGAGTCGTAGAGAAGAACTGGAATAAAATCCTGGCTTCCTGAAGATTCCTCTTCATTTGCTTCTTTCTGCAAATATTCTAACTCCTGAACATCATAAGGGAGATGTGATCGGTGATTGGTCACGATGGCTCTATGGTCGCTCTCTGCTTGAGCTAGCTGCTTCTGTTGTCTTTCCAGATTCTCCCATTCGGTGTCATAGAACTTTTTCATTGTTTTCATCTCTTGTACGAGACGGTAACTCAATTGTTCTAATTGTTGTCGTGATTTGAAATAAAGTTGAGTCCGAGCTCGGTGTTCTTCCGTCATGGATATGTCCTTAAACCGAACAGACTCAGAATTCTCTGTCAAACTATGTTGTCGTTGTTCGGTGGAGATCTGTTCTGAAACTTTGTTCTTCTCTGAAGCATAAGCCTTTCTGCATGCCTTCGTTTTTCCAACCTTAGTCGGCAAGTCCATTTTAGCCTTGTCTTTCACATTTGGGTTGGTCTTATCGTCATCCGATTCAGAATCTGAGCTGATTGTCTGCACCGAGTCCTCACTCGTTATGGCTTTTAGATAGTGCCATTCCATGTCTATTTTCTTGATCCACTCCCGTCCTAGAAGTGGTGGTCCTCCCTCAGGTAGTACGTATAAGTTCATTCTTGGGTGTTCTTTACCCCTATCTCTCACCTTGACTCTTATCTTTCCCATGGGGTATACTTTATGCCCCGTGTATGTCTGCAATACGAACTTGGTATCCCTTAAGGGTATATGTGAGAATAGCTGGTGGTAATCCCTTCGATTTATGACTGATAGAGCTGATCCAGTGTCCAACTCCATTTTCACTTGGACTCCAGCTATTTTTAGCATGACCCAGATAGTTTGTAGGTCAGCTTCCTTACTCACATTGTGAATTCTCAGACTACCCAGCTCCTGGCCGTTTGGGTCTGAGTCCGGATTCTGTTCGTCTGAACTCTTCTCAGCCACCTTGTGTACCTTGTTGTACTTTTCCTGTGATGGCTTCCTTTGGTTGTTGGTCTTCTTCCCTGACCGGCATACCTTAGCTATGTGACCCAGTTTGCCACATTTCCTACATTCCTGGTTCTTAAACCAGCATTGGTTCTGGTCGTATGTTGTCTTCCCACAACGATAGCATTTTGTTGTTGTCGAGGTAATTTGATCCACACTGAGTGCCGCTGTCTTTAGCTGCATTTCCGCAGTTCCCTTCGCTGCGGCTTCGTGCGATGCTGCAATAAGGACAGCCCTGTCAAGTGTAAGGCCGTTCTCTTCGAGTAGTCGCTTTTGCGTTCCTTCCTTTGCCAATCCGCACACGAACTTGTCTCGCAATGCCTCTGTCAGATTCCCTCCAAACTGGCAGTATTTCGCTAGTCTACGCAGTTCGACCAAGTATTCTGTGTTGCTTTCGTCTTTCCGTTGTGTTCTCGCATAGAATTTGAATCGTTCCGCCAACATCAACGGTGTGGGGTTCAAGTGATCCTTCAGAACAGTCACAATATCATCGAAAGTCTGATCCGCCGGTTTAGCTGGTGCTAGTAGATGCTTCAAGAGCCCGTATGTCTTTGCGCCCATCGAGTTTAGCAAGGTTATAGCTTTGTCATCTTCTTCTATTTTATTGGCCTCACAATAGATCTCAATGCGTTCCACATACGTGGCCCAGTCTTCTACCTCGGAATTAAAATCGTTGATGTTACCACACTTAGGCATCTTCCTCTCTTCCTGATAACACCACGAATTATTTCTTTAAATTTTCTTTTAATTATTTATTTATTTTTTTCCAAGATGGCGGTTCCCGCGAAAATAGTGGTTTCCCGCGCTTATCTTCTCTCCCCGCCCACTTCAATGGCGGTTTCCCGCTTCTGTCTTCTTCCCCGCCTAATGGCGGCTTCCCGCGTTTCTTCCCTAGCGGGAGGGGTACACTTTCCCCACGGGCGACGGCCGCTGGCTTTCAGGTTCACAACCTGCGCGTCGGCTTCAGTGCTTTCCCTTTTCTCGGCAGGGCAACCGGCGCTGGGTACACCCCGTTGACGGCGAACAGTTTCAGCCGCTGGGCTGGCTCTCGCTCAGTTCCCCTTGGTCGGCTCTGCCTCTCCCGCTCGCTCGGCTCCCAATCGCGCCTCCCAGCCCTCTCGCAGTCCGGTGCTTCCCTCCCCGGCTGCGGCTGAGTTTATCTCTTCCCGCGCCTACGTTCCCGGTCGCAGCGCTTCGTGGCTTCGGTCGCTGCCCGGCCTTTTTCGCCGGTCGCGGTCTAGCTGTCTCACGACGTCGTTGCGTCCCCCAGCCTGTCTGTACCGCGGCTTCCTTGTTCCACGCTGCCCCAGCCTCAGCGCCTCTGGACCCGACTTCTGTCCGGCTCCTTTCCCCCTCGACCGTGGTCGAGTGCACCGCCCTTATCCTCCGGTTATTCTTTTTACTTTCCCTTACTCACAGTCACCGTGGCCGCCTTGCTTCTCGTGCTGATCGGCTCACTCCTCACCGTGGCAGAAGGGACAGTCAGTGCCTGTTGCTGATGGAAGTCTTTGTCTCTAAATTCTTCCTCCTTTCTAGTTCTGCAGCCTCGAGTTTTCTCCCAGCAGAACGACGAGTGCGGTTGCCTCTTCTCGACGCTCGTTAACTGCTTCGGCAGTATTGTTGCCGCAGGGTACGATCGGACTCGTTGCCACTGTAAAGTCTGTGGGTTGTTCAGTTAATTAATACACAGACTCCAAGAGTAACTTAAAACAGGACTTTACTATTCGAAGGTCAGGGCGAATCTGCCCAATAAATCCTGACACAACACTTATATACTGGTGTGGTCACCGTCGGTATTACAGTATACAGAAGCCAAACAAAGTAGTGCCACACCTAAAATAGTTCTCTTAAAGGTGAACGGTTACATACAATAGTTCTCTTAAAGGTAGACGGGTACATACACTACACCCGACGTCTGCATTGCCTTTGCCAATGCATTTTTAAGGGTTCGGTTCATTCGTTCCACCATGCCCGAACTTTGAGGGTGGTATGGGATGTGGAATTTTTGTTTAATTCCCATTAATTGGCATACCGTTTTTATGACACCTTGATCAGAGTCCATTTGAATTGGTATTCCCTACCTGGGGATTACTTCTTCAGCCAAGACTCTGGCAACCGTCAAAGCAGTGCAATTTTGCGTGGGGAAAGCCTCTACCCAGCTTTGGTCTATGACCACGAGGCAGTAGGTTTTGCCGTGTGACGGTGGAAGGGGAGCTGTGAAGTCTATTTGTATGTGCTCCCAGGGCTCTCGTGGCCTTGGTTGATGTCCCATTTTGACCTTTATGGGTCGCCCGGGGTTATACTGCGCACAGGTGATACATCGATGGCAGTATCTCGCGATATCTCTTCCCATCCCCTTCCACCACCATTCTTTGCTGAGGCTTCCCATCATCGCTTCTCTCCCTGAGTGTACAAGCCCATGGTGGAGTTCTAATAGCGTATTTTGAATGCACTTGGGGGCCATTACCCTGTTATCCTTTCGCCAGACATTATCGCTTCCCCGCTTTGCGCCTTGTTCTTCCCACGTACCTTTTTCGACGTCGGGGGTGTCCTCATGGAGTTCGTCAATACTTATCTCGTCCTCGGAGCTGCTCACAGCGGCTATTGGTACTTCTTTGATCCTTTCTTGCTCTAGCGCCCTTTGTGCTGCTTGGTCCGCAGCCTGGCTCCCCTGGTGATTTAACCAGTCCGGGCTAGTCCGGTCCGGTTCCCTCTGATGTGCCTTAATCTTAATTACTGCTACCTGTTGGGGTTTGTCGCTAGCTTCTAGGAGGGCTTCTATCCTCAGCTGGTGTTTTATGGGATTGCCTCCCGTAGTAATGAATCCCCTCCTACCCCATGCAGTCATATAATCGTGGACCACCCCCAAAGGCATACCTACTATCTGTGTAAATGTTCACGGTTTTATTCCCTGACAACTCTAGTGCCCTGGTGAGAGCCACTAGCTCTGCCACTTGGGCCGATAGGCCTCCATCAATCCGTCCTGACTCTACGGTTTTTAATTCGCCATTAACCACCGCCCACCCCGTTCGGGGCAGCCCATCTATATACTTGCGTGAACCATCTACGTACAACGTCTCTTCCGCTGTTGCTAAAGGGGTGTCTTTTATCCTATCTTCTTCCAGGTTCATATCTACGTCCCCACAGTTGTGGGGCTCCCCAGTTCCCAGTATTCCTTCTGCCGGGTTCTCCCCCGTGCCTCTAACAATGGTTACTGCTTTACTCGGAGGGAGGAGGACGGCCTCCCACTTGGCACGTCTCATGTTCGAGACGGATCTTAATTTCCCGGTATTCAGCATCTCTACCAGAGTGTGTTTAGTGTGCAATATAATGTTTCCTGTCATTACCATCGGCTCACTAACCTTTACTGCCCAAGCCGCACAATCCAATGCAGCTATGCACCGGGAGAGCCCTGTGACTACCGGTCCCTCCGCTGTGGAATAGTAGGCGACGGGCCTTCTTTTATCCCCATGATCCTGTGTAACTACTGCTGTGTAAAACCCTTCTTCATTGTTGCAATGTATGTGGAAGTCCTTACTCATATCTGGCAGTCCTAGCCCTGGGGCTGATACTAGCTCAGACTTTAGTTGAGTATAAGCTTCCTCTTGTTCCGGTCCCCAATCTATCGGTTCCAACGCGGGTTTACCCCGTTTCACTAATCTTTGTATAGGTTCTGCTAATTTAGCGAACCCCGGGATAAAATTTCTACTGTAATTAAAGAGCCCCAGTACCTTCCTGACTCCGCGTACTGTTACGGGTCTCGGCATGCCCTGGACAGCGTGTTTCCTGTCCTGTGGCATTTCTTTAAGTTCTTGGGAGATTAGATGTCCCAGGTATAGGACCTGAGTTTTTCCTATCTGTGCTTTTTTAGGGCTTACCTTGAGGCCAGCCGTCTCTAGGGCCCTTAGTACTAAATATAGGGTTGCCAGATGGTCTGCCTTCGTTTCCGAGGCTATTAGTATGTCGTCGACGTACTGCAAAATAGTGCTTCCTTTAGGTACTTCTATCTGTTTTAGGATATCACTCATGACGCGGTGAAAAATAGCTGGGCTATTATGGAATCCCTGTGGCAATCGGGTCCACGTATATTGTTTATCCCCTACTGTGAATGCAAATTTCTCTTGTGATTCCGGATCTAATGGGAGTGCCCAGAATCCGTTAGCTATGTCTAAAACGGTGAATATCTTCTGTTCAGGGGATAGCCCATTCAAAATTGTTGAGGGACTGGCAATGATGGGGTGTAATTTAGGAGTGACCTTGTTGAGGGCCGTGTAGTCTATAGTCAACCTATAGCTCCCATCAGGTTTCTCTACTGGCCATGTGGGGGAATTAGTAGTGCTCGTGGTTTCCCTCAGGATACCCCTTTCTACTAGCCCCTTCACTATGTCCACGACTGCCTTCCTGGCCTCCGCCTTTATTGGGTACTGGCGGTGTGGCTTGTGTTCTGGTCCGGGAATCTTAATAGGTTCGATACTAGCTTTTCCTGTACCTAACTTTGTTTCAGCCCATACCCCAATCACGGAATCACAAATGGCTCCGTATCCTCCCGTATCTTCATGCCAGTCCCTGGTAGTTACGGTGGCCACCCCAAGGGTGCCAGTGTTATTTGCCAGTTGTCTAATCTTTTCCTTATGGCCATCCGCCTTTGGCCATGTTAACTTTCCTTTGTCACAATCAATTATTGCTTTATACTCCCTCATTATATCATTACCTAATATTGTACCTTCATTATTTTTACACACATAGAATTTCATGGGGAGGTATATATTATCGATTTCCACCAGCTGCGTGGTGCTCAAATAAGCTGGCACTTTAGTGCCATTGAGTCCTCGCAGGAGTATTGACTTACTAGTCGTGGGGAGGGGGAGGTTAGTGACGGAAACTGATGCGCCTGTGTCCACCAGCATTTCACATTGTCGGCCCCCTACTAGTGCAGACACATAAATTCTCCCCTCCCTTTTACCTTTTATGGGGGCCACCGGACATCAACTACTACGCTTATATTCCTGCTATTCCTTATATTCTTCGGCGGTTAGGGTGTTTTGCCCCTCACTAGGCCTGCCGTGTTTTCCGTAACAGGCGGCCTCTAGGTGCCCCCGTTTTCCGCAATAATTGCACTGTTTGTCAACTTTCTTCCCTTTGCATTCTTTTGCAAAGTGGCCCATCTTTCCACAGTTGTGGCATGGTCCTTTCTTGGGTCGGGTTCCAGATTCCCAATTAGTCACGGCTGCTACCATCTCTTGCTTTACCTTAATCTTATCCTTATCCTTATCCTCCATCCCACTTCCATCTACCCCACTAGCCCATTCTACCAGGTCATCATAGTTTCTGGCGGTTACTACCCCCATCTTAATGATGCCTTGGTGTCTGGGTGACAAGCCATCCTTAAATGCCTGTATAAAGGCCGGGTCCGTCCTAATGGCATTTTGTTGGCCCGAGCTCTCTTGGTAGATATTGAATAATCGTTCTCCATATTCTGACGCTCCCTCACCCTTTTGTTGTTTGGTTGTTGTGATTCTATTCCAATTCATGGGGGAATCACCTAGGACCCTCTGGACTTCTGTCTTAAAAAGGGCAAATGCCGGCTGTTGGGCGTCCATTTCGTCAGTGAGGGCTACCACGTGTGTCCAATGCCCTCCGCTGTAGTCTTGAGCGGGTTGAACTGCATGCCCGCCTGCCACAAGTCGCCACTTGTCTGCAGGGCAGGCTGCTCGGACCAATTGGTGAATATCCCTTAGGTGCAACTGGTGCCCTACCCAGACGGCGTTAAGTTCCGTCCAGAATTTAACATTCTGGCTCCGGGGCTGGAGTTTTCCTAAGACGGTCATGATCTGTTGTCTTTCCCCGGGAGTGAATGGTTTGTAACTGGCGGTGGGATTAGCCAATGTCCCGCCCCGACTCACAGGAGCCATCTCGACTATTTCAACGTCCCCCTCGCCTGCAGGGGCTGTTGGTTCTGCACTGTAATATGGGGGAAGGGAGGTGGTGTCTGGACAAGTCCCCATTCGCCCCCCCTCGTATACCGTACACTCTAATTCCTTTATAATCTTTGCTTGACATTTCGCCTTTGTCTCTAGTTCCGTAACCATCTGTACTTTGTCTTGTGCAACTTTCTTTATTACGTTTACTTGTTCAATGAGTCCTGCTAGTTGGTGTACTAATAACACTCCTGCCTTCTTGGTTTTATCCTTTGTCTGTTTAGTCAACCAGCTTCTCTGGAGTTCTAAAGTCTGTGACACATCCCAACCGTCTTTCTGCATCTTCTTAATTAACGACTGTCGGTTTGTCATATAAGAATATGTGAGGGAGCCCGAAGTTCCCCTCTTAACTTCCTCACCTGACATCGCCGCTGCTTCACCGATCGTTCCTTCGTGTCTGGAGATCTGTTCCTTAGAGAGCCCCCCTATTCTTTCCTTCCGAGAATACCTGAGCTTCTTGTCGCACTCTATGCCAGCATTCTCAGAGGTCCAGGTTTGTCTTTCTCTCAAAACTGCCCGGACGTGTAACGCTTGCTTGTTGGACGGGGTTTCTACCTGATCAGGGTCCTACAACACCGACACTAATAATCTCCTAGTTCACTTAGCAACATGATATAATGCAGAAAAATGTTAACCGTACTCGACTAGTATCACGACTTTAGAACACCTTGGAGTCTCGGCACGTACTTCATGGTCCTGGCCTTCGCGTGGGGCATTTGCCCTCTTAACAACCGGCCTGAGGCTAGGTGTCTGAGACAAGTGTCCTCCTGGTCCGAGGTTTTTCTTAGTTACTATTACACAAATACAAATACACAAATACAAATACACAAATACAAATCAAGTAGTGTCTCTTACCCACTCAGTCTGTGTCCCAGATTTGTTTTGGTGCCGCTTCGCCGTCCAGTCGCCTTGTCGAGTGTCTCTGATTTATGGGCGGTCAAAAATCTGACTACTCACCCTGGTCACTGATTCGAACGACTGTTCAGCTCCGTGGCACCCTGCTCGCAGCGCCAATTTGTTGTAGGAAAAATGATTCCTCGGAAACTAGACTTTGAGTAAGAGAGACAACTTCATTAAATGACAGAGCTCTGGGAGAAGCGTCTGCAACCACGCGGTCTGCGAGAGCACCTTCTCCTCGATTGTAGTATGTGCCGAGCTTATATACAATTCCAAGAAGTTGGTTTTAGATCATTTACATTCATCCAATCAATTCGTTTATTAGCGCATATCGTTATTTTCCTCCAGTCAGGAGTTTACACACTCGTGTTGCCAATTCTGCCTCTTCAGTGATTGCAAAAGGTCTTCGTTCCGTCTTGTTCCGTCCGCGTCACCGGCGGAATGTGATTAGTTCAATAATAGGGTACCAGTGAACCTTGTTAGTCCTCAGTGATTCAATTAGTCCCAGTCAGGACACGAGATGAACTTTGTTCCAGCCATGCGTAAGCGTGGCATGTCTCATTGTGCAGTGATTCAATTAGTCCCAGTCAGCGAATTTGTTGTTTGTGTCTTTTCCAGCAAAATCTTGTCCAGCAAAATGGTCTTTTCCAGCAAAATCTTGTCCAGCAAAATTTTATTCTAACAGGATGAACTGAAGTTTATGAAGGGCGGAGGATGGGAGGCTGGTCAGAGAAGCATTGAAATAGTCACGCCTGGAGGTGATATAGGCAAGGATGAGGGTTTCAACAGCAGAAGGGCTGAGGCAGGAGCACAGGCAAACAATGTTATGGAGGTGGAAGTAGGAGGCCTTTGTGATTAAGAGGATAAGGGGCTGGAAGTCCAGCTCAGTGTCAAATTGTGATGTGGCGAACAGTCTGGTTCAACCTGGGACAGTGGCCCGGATGGAATCGGTGGTGAGGATATGGATTTTGTGGGGGGCGGGTGGAACAAAGCCTTGGTTTTCCCAATGCTTAACCAGAGGGAATTGTGGATGCATCTACAACTGGATGTCGGACAAGCAGTATGACAACTGAGGCAGAGGAAGGCTCAAAAGAGGTAATGGGGAGATAGAGCTGGGTGTTTCCAACTTAGTTGTGTCTTCAGATGATGTCACCAAGGGGCAGCATGTAGCTGAGGAAGAAGAGGGGGCTAAGGATAGATCCTTGGGGCACTCCAGAGGTAAGAGTGTGTTGGGGCAAGAAGAGAAGCCATTGCTGGAGGTGCTCTAACTATAGTTGGATAAGTAATAGTGGAACCAAGCAAGGGTAGCCCCACTGAGCTAGACAATGGAGGAGAGACGTTGGAGGAGGATGGTGTGGTTGACTGTCTTAAAGTGCACAGTGAGGCTGAGAAGGATGAGGAAGGATAGTGCACTACAATCACAATCATAGGGGATGTCACAAGACTCTTGCAATAGGAAGGGGAAATACGTGGGTGAAAGGTGAAGGACACTTTTTCGGGGACATACCTCTACTATTTGGAAAAGACATGTCCGCAATTTTGCCATCGGAGGCGGGTTCACGTCAGGTAGGCTTCTCGGCAAGTTCCGGTCCCGCTGCCAGTTTCAGCCGCACTGAAATAACGATTTTGACTTAACTGGGTTTATTAAGCCCGCCGTGCGCGTTACCCGGCCCAATCAGTGGGCTCGGGTCTGTTGCTCGCCTCTGCTGACATCTTTGATTCAGCTGCATTTAAGGGGACCATGCAGCCTTGGTGTTTCATTCACATTCTGATGCTTCTCAGTGTTATTGATAGAGAGACGACTGCTTCAAGAGCCAAGGCTTCTCCAAGATTTGATGATGACTCCCTCCATGCTCTTGTGGAGGGAGTAAGAGGGCGCAAGGAGGTTCTGTTCTCCTCAAATGGACGTAGGAAGCCTCCTCAGCAAACCAAGGCAGCCTGGCTGCAAATTGCTGAGGAGGTGAGCGCCAGGTCTTTGTGCTCACACACCTGGGTACAGTGCAGGAAAAGGATCAATGACCTGCTCCGCTCAGCAAAAGTGAGTATAACATCACACTTACCTTCAATCTGCTCCCCATCTCCTCTCATCACCAGCACTCTGCATTGTCAACCTACTCCTCCACATCCCACTTTACCCTTACATCCCTTGCATCCTTAACCATCCCTCTCTCTCTATGTACAGAACCACACCACCATTCTACTATACACCCCTCACACTCGCTATCACTGTTATGCAATGGCAACATCTGACAATGGACAGGGAGGGCCCTTGGTATTGGCACCTCACTCCATCTTTGTCTCCCTCTTAGCATCTATGCTATGGATTCTCTACACTCATTCCAACATTCTCGCTCAAACTCCACTTATCCCCCTCATTGCAGGAAAAGAGTGCCTACAATGACGAGGAAGACAGGAGGAAGGCCACCCTCCATGGCGCATTTAACCACTGCTGAGGAGGCTGCTATCGAGATCGTTGGATGTGCAGAGGAGCTGGAAGTGGGGGACAGAGAGACGGGCGCAGTAGAGCAAGCTGGTGACAGAATAGATTTGCAACCCTCTCATTTAGATTTCATGAGTGACTGATATGGCATCTGATGTTCATACAGATTGAGTTCTGATCATCTGCACAATGGGATGTGTCTGCTATGTTAATTTCACATGTCTATCTCATGCCTTTACTCCCCCACAGGACCATCGAGAGCTCCCCTCCCCACTGTCCAGGAGGAAGTGCTGGACAACTCCTCAGAGGAACCTGCAGCCTCTGAGGGAGCAGTGTCAGCAGAAATGAGCACACCCAGCGCCAGTGTAGAGACGCACACCTCGGTGGGTCATTCACGAGATAGATTAGTGTTGTCACCTGGTGTATCACAGTTCACAAGTGAGCATCAGCAGATAGTGGAGACAGCGGCAGCAGTGAAGTCCTCGTCGGAGGGCGCTGGACACTCCTAGCTCTGCTCAGCTGCATGTGGACCCTGTGCCTCTGGGGCCATCCAGAAAGAGAGCGGTGCTGGAACTCCAGGAACAAGTGCAGGAGTCTCTGACAGGGTTTGCAACCATGGTAACTGCGAGTGTGCAAACATGAGCAATGCTGTGGTGAACACAATGGCGAATGTAGGTGCCACCATGGAAAGGATGGCAACCTCCATGGAGAACAAAAATCACCTGACTCAAATGAGCATGGTGACTCTTCTAAATAGATGGTCTGCTATGGAGGATAGATGGGCATCTATTGAGGAGAGGAACCACAGGTACATGGATGTCCCCGTTATGAGAACTGTCAGTACAGAGATGGGTCCTCATGGCCCCACTGATATGCAGCAAGGTGCTCTCCAGCTACTTGCTAGCAGTGAAGTGCGGGTGACCCATGAGAGGGATGTTGGTGGTCGACAACAAGAAAGTGGGGGCTCCTCTCCAAGCACTCACACGACCATGCCACTGCAAAGCCCTCGGTCAGAGCCCCACCAGAGTCCTCACCCAGCTGAGATGGCCTTCTCAGCCCCTGCACAGCCGCAGGAGGAGCAGACTGTTGCGGAGCCCTGCCAGGCTCTCAAACCCAGAGGACGCCCGCCAAAGGCGTCTAAGCAGGCACAGCATAGAAGTGAGCATGCTGCCTCTACATCTGCTGAAGCCACAGGGGAAGCACCACGTAGAAGCATGCGAAAGAGAAAGTTAATACACAAATGGTCACAAGTGTAGTCACTTGGATGTTTGGATCTAATACAAAGTTACGTTGTATTAAAGAAATGCGGTCAAAGATTCAAAGAATTGGCCTATGTGTGCTCAGAAATGGAAGTTGCACAGTGAGGTGTCAGGGCGCCTTTCATCTATAATGATGGTGGGGAGAGTGATAGAAACCCACAGTTTATTGTACAGATGCTGTATGGTGTGTTAAGAAGGTCGGACAGACAGTCATTTCCATGTGCCAGCCACGTGTTTGCTGCATAAATTTACGCCAATCTGGCATGGATTAGTGCATCCCTTGCCTCACGGCCAGCAATGTGCTCGCGAGCTAGTAGAACTGGCACATCCGCCCCCGCAAGGTCTTCCTCATCTGCTGCCTCCTCCTCCTCCTCCTCTTTTGAGGAGGCTCTGCGCTGAGCCACTTGTTCCTCAGGGAGCGCTAAGCCACGCTGCTGTGTGATGTTGTGCAGGGCACAGCAGACCACGATGATTCTGGAGACCCTGGCTGGTGCATACTGTAGGGCTCCACCAGGTCTTTCGAGGCATCTGAATCGCATTTTGAACAAGCCGATGGTTTGCTCTATGATGCTTCTGGTGGAAATGTGGCTCACACTGTAGCATTTGATGACCTCCTCATCGGTGTCATTAGCCATGTCTTCAGGGGATAGCCCTTGTCTCCAAGTAGCCATCCGGAAAGTTGGGTTGGCGGATTGAACAGCTGAGGCACAGTAGACTGCCGCAGGATGAATGAGTCATGGCAACTGCCAGGGAACTTGGCGCAAATGTGCATAATGTTCTTCCTGTGGTTACACACCAGCTGGATGTTAAGGGAGTGGAAGCCCTTGCGGTTCACAAATACAGCTGGGTTGTGATGGGGTGCCCTAATGGCCACATGTGTGCAGTCTACAATGCCCTGCACCCTTGGGAAGCCTGTCATATTTGCAAAGCCAACTGTACGCGCGGTTATACTTGCTTCATCCGTGGAGAAGTGGATGTAATTGTGCGACTTTGCAAAGAGGGCATCAGTAACCTGCGTGATGCAAGTGTGTGCAGCTGACCTGGGAGATACCTCTTATGTCTGCTGCTGATCCCTGGAAGGACCCTGAAGCAAAGAAGTTGAGAGCGGTGGTGAACTTGACAGCCACTGGTAAGGGGTGTCCACCTGCTCCTCTGGGCTGCAGGTCTTGGTGCAGCATTGTGCAGATGTTAACGACTACCTCTCGTGAAAGTCTCAGCCTCCTTTGGCACTGCTGCTCACTCATGTTGAGGAAGCTCATCCTCAGCCTGTAAACCCTGTGTTGGGGGTATCTCCTGCGGCGAGGTGCAGCCCTGCGCTGACGCCCTCTGCCCTGTGCAGCATCAGTTGGCTGAGGTGGAGGTTGGCACTCCTGTTGTTGCTGCTGCTGTTGTGCCTGGTTCTGCTGCTGCCGCAGTTGCTCTCCCTCCGATTCTGAGGACCAGGGTGAGAGGGTATAAATCATTCCCATTCCGCTGGTATATATCTCAGTTGAGGAACAGATGTTATAAGTGCTCAATCAATGTGGTGAGAGGGTTTTCCAAGGAGATCACAGTGCACATGGATATCAGCTTAAACACTCAGAAGCTCAATAGACCTGCAAAATGTGTTCCAAAACCTCAAAACACAAAGTTCTGGCCTCTGAAAGTCAGCCACGTTACAGGTCCGCTTTTATGCTGCAGGAGCAGCTGTCAGGTATTCAGCAAGTTGCTGAACCCGACACAATCAGCTGGCGTGTTCGTCGCACGACGTGCAACACGCTGAAAATGTTGCAAAATGGGAAGAGCCTGTAAAAATCGAATTATCCAGGCAGTTAACAAGCTGTTAACTGCCTCTCCTGTCGCTTGGTGTCGGGTCTGATCGGGACTCGCTGACCTGACACTTTGTAAAGTTGCGTGGAGGCGGGATAGCGGCGGGTTCGCAACCCGCCGTCAATCATTTTGATTTTAACTCGGGACCTGCCTCCAAACCCGCCCTCTGAGTGCTGGCAAAATCGCAGCCATAGCACTTTCTCCAAATAAATTCCACCGGTTCAGCACTGGTAGTTGTACAATAAAGTCACTGGCCCCAAAATTCCTGTTGCACTTGGATTGTGTGGGCTAGGCCCCTTCAACACTGGCCTCCACCAGATTTTGCACGAGTCAGTAGGAGGGCATCTCAATTACCTGGGGCTGTTGGGTGGAAGCGTCATTTGCCTGCCCCCAATCCCAGCACTGCTCAATCAGCAAGTAAGGACATTTTACTTTCTGGTGGGACCCACACACACCCTTGACGAGGACAGTACACCGCGCCTCCCTCAGCGTACTGGAACCCCTGGCTTAGGGATAAACGGTGGAAACTCACCGTAACTGGGTTATGTGGGGGGTGAGAGGGGGTTACGGGGTGGGGTGGGGGAATTCTGCTGATCGCCTGCTAATTTCAGGGCATCTCAAATTTGGTTTCACGGCCTGTAATGTAGACTTCTTGAATCAACCCGCCCTGTTGCAATGCTGAATATTGTTGTGCTTTTGGTCTGTTTTTTTAAATGCGATCAGAAAAAATAATAGCATTATAACTATAATAATTGTTCTAAAATATTAATTATTCTGCTCAAACAGTTAAAAGGTTGAATTTCCTTTCTTCCATTAGTCCTGCCAAGGTTCTACTTGCTTGACAACTATTCTAAAAGAAGAATCTGTACGTAATTTACATTAACATCTGCTCATTTTGTCACAAAGGTCTTTGTGTTCAATGAATGTTGTTGATTTTGATTATTGTTGACAGTACCCTGGGGAAAGATGGCAGCAGCTGTAATATTTTTAGATGTTGTCCTATTCAGAGTTTAAAATGTCAATAAAACCTGAAAACCACTTGGCTCACAATCAGGAGCTTGAATTGCACTCAGCAAAGGGAGTGTGATATACGGTGTAACGGTTGAAAGAAAAGATGTAGAACATCAAAAAGGATATTTCAGCTTCAAGAAAAGGTAAAACTCTGCTGGTTTAATCACCCCTCCCCCTTCAGCCCTGGAGAGTCAACATTAAACTTACCTCAGCAAAAGGAAGTAAAGGTCTACATTGAACGACTGATAAACTGAGCTTGGACAGTCTCTGCTTCGTTTAGTCAGCCTTGGCTCAGTGGGTGGCACATCTTGCCACTGAGTCAGAAGGTCATGGGTTCAAATCCCACTCCAGAGACTTGAGCACAAAATCTAGGCTGACACTCCAGTGCAGCACTGACGGAGCGCTGCACTGTCAGAGGTGTTGTCTTTTGGATGAGGTGTTAAACTGCTCTCTCCGGTGTCCTGGCCAATATTATCCCTCAACCAACATCACTAAAAAACATATTATATGGTCATTATCATATTGCAGTTTGTGGGACCCTGCTGTGCGCAAATTGGCTGCTGTGTTTCACTACATTACAACACTGGCTACACTTCAAAAGTACTTCATTGGCTTTAAAGCGCTTTGTGATGTCCTGAGGTCATGAAAGGTGCTATATAAATGCAATTATTTTATTTATTTCATAGTGAACATGAGTTCATGGTTTAAAAAAGAATGGAAATGTCAATTCATCTGCACACTGTCCTCTTCTGAGCTTGGAATGTAGCATCTCAGGAACATTTTTCGGACAGTTGGAGTAGGTCTAGCCCAGCTTACTCAATTAGCTTAGAGTGTCCTAAAAAAAATGGAGCTGCCCAATGAGGATGAATCAAGATACCAATATGAACAACTCTACCGCATTCAGCTCAAATGGATCTTACAGCACTTTGGATTTTATTTTCTAGATCTGAAATTAAAAGTTGTTACGGAGTTTGAATGACATGAAGTTGAGGGTGGTAGTTTGTTATCTTCTCAACCTAGAACAGGCTTGGATTTACTGGGCAAACACGGGTCAAATCCAATTCATCCAAGATGTCAGCCTTTGACTATCACTGCTTTTGGCCTTCATCAGCAGAAATACGCACACAAGAGATTAAATATAAATCCACCTATATAATGAATAGTCTTGCATCCAGCATGCTTCCATTGTCTCACCTTCATACATGTCACACCTCAAGGGGTCACAGGTCAGTAAGGCAAAAATTAGTGATTGGTTAAAAAGATGACTTATCTGTTAAGTCACCAATCAAATGTCCAACTGACTACATGCGAACAAAGCAAAAGCAGTTTTATTCAGTTGGAATAACAACAGAAAATGCTGGAAATACTCAGCAGGCCAGGCACCATCCACCAATGGGCACCAGTAATCAAGAGAAGACTGAGCAATCAAGTCAGTCAATACTTTTCAAAGCTATCATTCAATAGGCAGAAGTATCACAAAACTGTTCAACTAACTACCTCCTATAATTTCTTCAAACAGTTTTTTGGCTGCCATTTTGCTTTGTTGAGAGGAGAATATACCACTAGGCATTACATTTATAACACAGCAAACAGGCTGAGAAATTACACAATTCTGACAAAAAATGAGTTACGTTTATCCATAAATGTTGTTAATTAATGTTAGAGAGGCCTGCAAGAAATTTACCTCAGATAGGCCTGCCCTTCTGTTTAGAGCTTGGGCTTGAGTTGAAAATGTCACCTGAGCCCAGGTGCTGAAATTTACAGCTCTTGTTCATAAATGCTCTTTGTGCATTGTGAAATATATATCATGGGGTTTTCTACTGCTGAAAAAGTCCAGTACACACAGTGCACCAGGTCAACCCAGGTCATATTCCAACAAGATAGAACTCGGCCCCAATTTTAACTCCAGGTGGATTCAGGCCTGAGTTAAAATTACAATCAGGTCTCAATTATGACATTGGGCCGCAACATGCATATGTAAAGAAGGACCCTGTTGGCTCCGGGCGGATGTCCTTGCTGCCTGCTCAGGAGAGCAGGTTAAAGTTGCAGATATTGCGATCATGGCGGCTTTCGGACAGGTAACAACCAGAGCGACTTTAACTGCCCACCCACCAGGTTTCTGCTGAGGGAGTGGGGTTAAAATCGCCCCCAAGTGTGTGTGTCTGAGTAAGTGAATGAGTGAGTGAGAGAACACAATGCATAATGGGCATTATCATTTTTAGCCTACTCCTGTGGCACTGCATTATTCAATACGTACTGTGACAAACCAGGCAGAAAACCTACAAACAAACGTAAGGCATGAGTGGTACAAAAACATAAAGGCCAAGAAGTCAGATACCGCTGGGAAATGGGTGTGGGCACCCCGATGCGAGATATACCCGCGCCCGTTCAAAAAGCACAGGCTGCACGGCAACTTGGTGCTGCCCGCTAATGACCATATTGCAGCACACAGCCTAGCACGCTACGTGCTGCTGACAGGTTGTGTACTCAGCAGGGGGCCGAAGTCCGTGTTGCTGGAGCGAGGCCAGCTTTACTTAAAGCTAGTCTGCTCCTCTTCAAGGCAGTCTGCACCTCCTAAAGCTGAGCTGCCTTCTGCAGATAAAAACATTTAAAATTCCTTCAGCACTAGGCAGTCTGCACCTCCTAAAGCTGAGCTGCTTTCTGCAGATAAAACTATTTAAAATTGCTTCAGCATTAGGTAGTCTGCATCCCTTAAAGGTGAGCTGCCTTTTGCTGATCAAAAATGCTAAAAGTGCTTCAGCACTAACACATATGGCTCAACAAGCCAGGGAATAGGCCCCCAGCATCTCGGACACAGCACTCGAGCTTTGTGCAGGGGATGTAAAGTGGAAGAGAGGTCTTCTACACACAGGGGACCAGGAGGCCCTCCAGAAAGAAGGATGTGGGACCAGATCACCGAGGCTGTCACTGCCAGCAGTTTTGCCCCCCAGGACCTGGCTCCAGTGCTCAAAGAAGTTTCATGGCCTCAGACCAATGACCAAGGTCAGTGAATGCATCTTCAAAAGCCGTCTCTTACCAACTAGCCTCACAAACTGCTCGATGCATGACCGCCCCCCCATCACTCACCTACCAATAATCTCTACCAAACACGAGGCACACCTCACATTCCTAGCTTGACCTCACCCCCTTGGAGGGGACGGTGCTGGCAGGGGCATGGCTGAGCCAGCGGCAGGGCTGAAAGAATACAATATGCCAGTATCCTCATACTTTATCCTCCTTCTTATATCTCACTTCCCCCTCATCCCACAATCCCTTCTGATTTACAAGCTGCACATGGTGTAAGCATGCACCTCTTACTTTCTGCTCTCCCCTCACCACAACCCTACCCTTGTGCCTTCCTCATTTCAGACACCCAAGAAATCCAGCTTGCCGAGCCTGTGGTTAACCAAGATGAGGGAGAAGAGAGTGAAGAAGAAGAAACATTGTCACTCAATTTCACACTCCCAGCCACCAGCTCCTCAAGGCCAACCAGCAAGGCCATCTGCAGTCTTCCCCACTGAAAGACAGCAGCCTTCCACCAGCTGTGCTGCAGCCACTGGGGTAGCACTGCGTGACATCAGTAGAGTAGGCAAAGGCACACACAGTCACTCAGGGAATACACAAGGGTGATTAGTTGATTTAAAAAAAATAATATTGGATGTATATATGGATAAAGTTGGATTGGAAAGTTTGCTTTGTGGTGGCTTTTATTTCAGCATTGTGGCCAAGAGGACGTTGTGATGGTCAGTAACAGAGGGAAGGTAATGTGTGGGACAAATGTTGAAAGGGGAATTGGGGTTGTGTCCACTGGTACCGCAGGCAGATGATTCCATCCTGGATATCCCAGCCAGAAAGGGGCTGTCTGGGTTGCCTCCTCACTTCTGCTTCCTCCTCTTCTGCTTCTTCCTCTTCCTTCTCCTCCTCCTCTTCTTCCACCTTGTCCTCCTCCCTCTGCGAGCAGCTTGTCCCCTTTGCTGCCTCTGGTCCATCTCCATGTGATGCTGCAGCCCAAGAGGGACTGCAACTAGAGCCCCCAGGACTGTGAGCAAGTGGTGTTCTCAGAGGCCTTCCTTTAAGAGACAAACCCTTGCAAACGTCCAGCAGCACTTCCTGCACACTTTAACAACTTTTTAAATGTATTGTACCAATCGACTATTCCAATAAAATGTTAAGAAACCAGTCCAATAGGAAAAATCTAAACTTACCTGCAAGTTAAGAAGCGCTCCCAGTGGCTCTGTTGTACTGCTGCACGCACATTCTTCCCTGCGTGGTTTGGAGAGGGCATTATTAAGAGCGGCAATGTCCAAAATCTCAGATCGTGCATCAATTCAGGCATTGTGTACCGATTGGCATCACGATCTGGATCATTTAAATACGAGAAGCAAGCACAGGCAATGGTAGTGCTGCTGACCTACCCAAAATGGCGGCCGCCGCATTTCACGCCGTAAGCGGGCGGAAGCAAGGCGGCTGCCATTTTCTCTTCCAAACAGGCCTTAACGGCCAGTGCTAATGGCTCCAATTTCCCGGCCAAAGTTTTTCTTTTTTTAAACTTTTGTTACAGCTTAAGCCATTAGTGAAAAATTCTGAGTTAATAGTGTTTAGGATGGGGGTAATTTTTTTGTATTGTTTTAGTAATGACTTCGGACTGTACAACTGAAACCGTCAGTCTGACCCAGACCACGGCAAATGATTATTAGAGAGTTAACAGTGGAGAAAAACTATCCGTGACAGTTCCACCTCAACAATAGCTTCAGCAAGAACTACAAGTCCACAGTGGGGAATAATGGGATTGGGGGGGTGGGAGAAAAAAAACCTTTCTTAATCTTGCAAATAATTCAGGGAAGAAGGTAGGTTTTGAGGAGGGGAGAATAAAAAAATAAATCAAGTACTTGCATCTTAAAAAAATATTGCAAATACACCATGAGAGGTAGAGCAATATATACGTGCATATAAATTTATATGAATTTAACGTCTTTTGGATGAGATGTTAAATCGAGGCCTCATCTGCCCTTGTAAGGAAGGTACTGCAATTATCATGGGTGATTTTAATCATCATATGGATTGGACAAATCAAATTGGTAAGGGTAGCTTTGAGGACGAGTTCATAGAGTGTATTCAGGATGGTTTCTTAGAGCAATTCATTGAGGAACCAACCAGGAAACTGGCTATTTTAGCTCTGGTAATGTGTAATGAGACAGGATTAATTAATGATCTCATTGTAAAGGATCCCCTAGGAAAAAGTGATCATAGCATGGTAGAATTTCAAATTCAGTTTGAGAGTGAGAAACTTGGGTCTGAAACTAGTGTCCTAAACTTAAATAAAGGCAATTACAAGGTTATAAGGACAGAGTTGGCTAAAGTGGACTGGGAAAATAGATTAAAGGGTAAGATGGTAGATCAGCAGTGGCAGACATTTAAGGAGCTATTTCATAAACCTCAGCAAAGGTATATTCCAGTGTGAAAGAAAGGCTCTACGAGAAGGATGCACCATCCATGGCTAACTAAGGAAGTTAAGGATGGTATCAAATTGAAAGAAAAGGCATACAATGTTGTGAAGATTAGTGGTAAGCCAGAGGATTGGGAAATTTTTAGAAACCAGCAAAGGATGACTAAAAAAATTATAAAGAGGGAGAAGATAGAGTATGAGAGTAAACTAGCAAATAATATAAAAACAGATAGTAAGAGCTTCTACAGGTATATAAAAAGGAAGAGTGTAACTAAAGTAAGCGTCGGTCCCTTAGAGGATGAGACTGGGGAATTAATAATGGGAAATAGAGAAATGGCAGAGACTCTAAACAATTATTTTGGATCGGTCTTCACGATAGAAGACACTAAAAACATCCCAATAATAATAAATAATCAAGGGGCTATAGGGAGGGAGGAACTTAAAACAATCACTACCACTGGAGAAAAGGTACTAGGCAAACTAATGGGGCTAAAGGCCAACAAGTCCCCTGGACCTGATGGCCTGCATCCTAGGGTCTTAAAAGAAGTGGCTGCAGAGATAGTGGATGCATTGGTTGTAATCTACCAAAATTCCCTGGATTCTGGAGAGGTCCCAGTGGATTGGAAAACCGCAAATGTAACGCCACTATTCAAGAAAGGAGGGAGACAGAAAGCAGGAAACTATAGGCCAGTTAGCCTAACATTTGTCATTGGGAAAATGCTGGAATCCATTAATAAGGAGGTAATAGCAGGACATTTAGAAAATCATAAGACAATCAAGCAAAGTCAACATGGTTTTATGAAAGGGAAATCGTGTTTGACAAATTTGCTAGAGTTCTTTGAGGATGTAAAAAACAGGGTGGATAAAGGGGAACCAGTGGATGTCGTGTATTTGAATTTCCAGAAGGCATTCGATAAGATGCCACATAAAAGGTTACTGCACAAGATAAGAGCGCACGGGGTTGGGGGTAATATTTTGGCATGGATAGGGGATTGGCTAACTAAAAGAAAACAGAGAGTCGGGATAAATGGGTTATTTTCTGGTTGGCAATCAGTAACTAGTGGGGTGCCACAGGGATCAGTGCTGGGACCTCAACTATTTACGATCTATATTAATGACTTGGATGAAGGGACTGAGTGTAATGTAGCCAAATTTTCTGATGATACAAAGATAGGTGGGTTAGCAAGTTGTGAGGACAGAAAGAGTCTGCAAAGGGATATAGATAGATTAAGTGAGTGGGCAATAATTTGGCAGATGGAGTATAATGTGGGAAAATGTAAGGTTATCCACTTTGGAAGGAAGAATGTAAAAGCAAATTATTATTTAAATGGAGAGAGACTACAAAATGCTACGGTACAAAGGGATCTGGGGGTCCTAGTACATGAAACATAAAAAGTTAGCATGCAGGTACAGCAAGTGATTAGGAAGGCTAATGGAATGTTGGCCTTTATTGCAAGGGGGGTGGAGTATAAAAGCAGGGAAGTTTTGATGCAACTTTACAGGGCGCTGGTGAGACCGCACCTGGAGTACTGCGTACTGTTTTGGTCTCCATATTTAAGGAAGGATATACTTGCACTGGAAACAGTGCAGAGACGGTTCACTAGGTTGTTTCCTTAGATGAAGGGGTTGATGTATGACGAAAGGTTGAGCAGGTTGGGCCTATACTCATTGGAGTTTAGAAGGAATGAGAGGGGATTTTATTGAAACATATAAGATTCTGAGGGGGATTGACTGGGTGAATGCTGAGAGGGGGTATCTAGAACTAGGGGGCACAGTTTCAGAATAAGGGGTCGCTCATTTAAGACAGAGATGAGGAGGAATTTCTTCTCTCAGAGGGTCGTGAATCTTTGGAATTCTCTACCCCAGAGAGCTGTGGAGGCGGAGTCATTGAATATATTCAAGGCGGAGATTGACAGACATTTAAACTACAAGGGAGTCAAGGGGTATGGGGAGAGCACGGGAAAGTGGTGTTGAGGCCAAGATTGGATCAGCCATGATTTATTGAATGGCAGAGCAGGCTCGAGGGACCAATTGGCCTACTCCTGCTCCTGCTTCTTATATTGTTCTGTTCTTATGCCCTCCCAGGTGGATGTAAAGGATCCCATGATAGTATTCCAAGAAGAGCAAGAGAGTTCTCCCAGTTTCCTGGTCAACATTGATCCCTCAACCAACACCTAAAATTGAATATCACTTCATTATCACACTGCTGCTTGTGGGAGCTTGCTGTGTGCAAATAGGCTGCCATGTTTCCTACAGTACCACAGTGACTACACTTGAAAAGTACTTAATTGGTTGTAAAGACCTTTGGAATGTCCTGAGGTCATGAAAGGTGCTATATAAATGCAAGTCTTTCATTTCTTTCTTTATTAAGAAGGAATAGAAGGAACTGTCGCAAAACTGATCTCTAAACGTCCTCTCAAACACAAAAACCAAACAAAGAAAAGACATACCTCGCATCATTGGGCTTCATATCACACAATGGTTTCACTGTGCACTTAAATATACACAACAGGTGCTTCTTTTTGCCGCTGGTGCCTCTCAGTGCTGTCCATAAACCTATCCTGGTGCAGCTCTGAGTTGCTATGTGAGAGCCAGGGCTTCAGGTTTTAACTTATACCATCATGTCTGCCCTCTCGCTGATAAGTCGGCACACAGACCCAGGACCCAGCACAAGCCCTGGCTAGAGTCAGCTTTCACGATGTCGTCCTTGTAATGTCCGAGGATCAATAATACTCAGACTGCAGGAGAACAATAAAACAGGTATTTACTGAACAGAGAGCAATTCAAGACTGAAATACAGAAGCCTGCTATGGCTTTATACATAGGGGTGGTCACTGCCAGTACTGCAGTATAGAATCAGTTCTTCTCTTAAAGGCACATACACAACAATTCCTCCCCTTTTAGATAAACAGTACATAACAGTCATTTAACAACTAAATAATAACTAATTACAATTACAATTTTCTCTGTGCTATATACATCAACTGAAATAATCATTTATAAGTTCAGTCTTTGAGGAGGCTTCCTGATCCTGACTGGATAGCGCCTTTCTCGAGTATCCTGTTCTTGCGGCGGAGTTGATTCTGGCTCATTGTCATTGGTTGGTTCGTCAGCTTCCAATACCACTGCTTCTGAGGTAGACACAATCTGTACTTCGGGTTCATTACCAGGTGCACCTGCTCGTGGTATGGGTTTGGCTTGTTCCTGTGACTCTAGAATCTGGTCAGCATGGCGTCTCACGATGCTCTCTCCAATGTCCACTGTGTACATTAGTGGTCCCTGCTGTGTGCATATCGTTCCTGGCTGCCATTTTTCTGTTCAGTAGTCGCGGGCCAAGATTGGTTGCCCTATCTTGAAGCTCCTGGTTGGCTTCTCATTTATGTGCTGGAATTGCTTATCCTCAACATCTCGTCTTATGTTTGGTTTGAGCAAATCCAGGCGACATCTTAGCCTTCGGTTGAAGAACATTATGGCTGGAGCTTGGTTGGTGACTGCATGTGTCGCATTCCGGTAAGCAAACAAGAAATTATCCACCTTGTGTTGTAGTGGTATGTCGTCATTATGCATTGCCTTTATGGCCTTTTTAAAGGTCTGAACAAACCTCTCAGCCAATCCATTTGTGGCTGGATGATATGGGGCAGATGCGTAATGCTTCACCCCATTATTCCTCAGAAACCTCCGGAAATCCTCTGACACAAACTGTGGCCCATTGTCGGAGCAAATCTGTTCTGGCAAGCCATTCCTGGCGAAGATGGTCCGTAGGACTGCAATAGTTTTCTCCATGGTGGTGGAGGACATTTTGATGACCTCTGGCCATTTCGAATGGGCGTCCACAGCGATTAGGAACATTGAGTCCATAAATGGACCAGCAAAATCAATGTGTACCCATTGCCATGGAGATGAGGGCCACTCCCATGGATGTAGCGGGGCCTGTGGTGGAGCGTTTTGGACCTTCTGGCATCCTGTGCATCTCTTGGTCATATCCTCGATTTCTTTATCGATTCCCGGCCACCACACAAACGCCCTGGCTAGGCTCTTCATTTTTACCCCTCCCAGATGATCCTCATGAAGCTCATTGAGCACTCTATCTCTCAACTTGGGTGGAGTTACCACTCGGGATCCACACATCAAGGTCCCCTGGCACACTGACAGCTGTTCTCTGCTTGGCGAGAATGCTGGCAACAGTGAGTCGCCATGTTCTGGCCATCCCTTCACCATCAAATCATAGACCCGAGAGGGTGTCGGGTCATTTTGGGTTTCCTTCTCTATACTTGAGTTTGTAACAGGTAGACATTCAACTATGGTCGCATGGAATATCTCAACAGGGTCCACTGCAGGTGCTTCCTCTACCGTAGGCAACGTTAGGCGCGACAGCCCATCAGCGTTTCCATGCTGTTTCGTACCCTTGTACTCTATGTCGTACTGATGTGCCCCAAGAAAAAGTGACCATCTTTGCAGCCGTTGCGCCGTCATCACCGGAACGCCCTTCTTTGGGTTAAAAATGGAGACCAGGGGCTGATGATCAGTCAGTAGGGTGAATTTCTGCATGTGCAGATAGTGATTGAACTTCTTCACCCCCCACACCAGGCTGAGGGCCTCCCTGTCAATCTGGGCGTAGTTACTGTTAACTCTGTGTGTCCCAGTTATGCTTATTATAAATCACTGGACACAGACCACAAGAATAACTTTAACAGGTCTTTACTATTCGGAGGTCAGGGCTGAACTGCCCAGCAAGTCCCTACACAACGTTTATATACCGGTGTGGTCACCACCGGTATTACAGTGTACAGCAGCCAAGAGAAAGTAGTACATCTCTTAAGGTAGTTCTCTTAAGGTGGAACAGGTTACATACACCACAATCCTCCCTTTTTAGCTTAACAGTTATATCCCCATTTAACATAACATAATAACATATAGATATATATATATACAACTTCATGCAAAACAGTTCAAAGATTCAGTCTCTGAGGAGGCCTCCTGATTCGAGTTGGATAGCGCCTTTCAGGGGTCTCTGATTCTCGTTGCTGGGGTGACTCATCTAGTTGATCTCTTATGGATTGGACATCATCCTCAGGTACATTCACTTCTGAGGTAGATGCTTCAGGTTCACTAACTTCTTCCACGGTTGTCTCTGCCGTAACCCTGGGTTCGACCCTTGTTCTCGATTCTACCAGTTGGTCAGCATGACGCCGTATTACATTTTCACCAATATCTACCGTGTACATCAGGGGTCCTTGTCTGGCCCGAATTGTTCCAGATTGCCATTTCTTGTTTTTATAGTCCCGGGCTAACACTGGTTGTCCTATTTCGAAACTCCGAGTGGTCTTGTTATTTATATGCTGGAACTGTTTGTTTTCAACTTCCCTCCGCACATTTGGTTTTAACAAGTCCAACCTGGACCGCAACCTCCTGTTATAGAACATCATGGCAGGACTTTGGTTTGTCACTGCATGAGTGGCGTTTCGATATGCCAGTAGGAATTTGTCCACCTTGTGTTGTAGTGGAATCTGATCTTCGCTCATGGCCTTTATTGCTTTTTTGAACGTTTGTACAAATCTCTCGGCCAACCCGTTTGTAGCCGGATGATATGGGGCAGAGGTATAATGTTTCACCCCATTCTTCTTCATGAATTTCTGGAATTCTTCTTACACGAACTGCGGTCCGTTGTCTAAACATATTTGTTCTGGCAATCCATTTCTTGCAAATATCGTTCTTAGCACCGCGATCGTCTTTTCCGAGGTAGTGGTAGTCATCTTAATCACTTCTGGCCATTTAGAATGTGCATCCACCGCAATTAAAAACATGGAGTCCATGAAGGGACCAGCAAAGTCAATATGTACACGTTGCCATGGGGTTGAAGGCCATTCCCATGGATGCAGCGGTGCAATCGGAGGTGCATTTTGCACTTTTTGGCACCCTGAGCAGCTTTTCGTCAGATCCTCTATCTGTTGGTCGATACCCGGCCACCACACATAAGCCCTAGCAAGGCTTTTCATCTTGACTCCCCCCAGATGACCTTCATGCAGTTCCTTTAGAACTCTCTCTCTTAACTTAGGAGGAATAATCACCCTTGTTCCATACAGCAATGTTCCTTGACAGACGGACAGCTGTTCTCGTCTTGCTGAGAATGCCGGTAACAGTGGATCACCATGTGCTGGCCATCCCTTCACTGTCACTTCGTAGACCCGGGACAGTGTCGGGTCGTTCCTGGTTTCTCTTTCAATACTTGCATTGGTGACTGGTAAACATTCGATGATGGTCGAGTGAAATAACTCAACAGGGTCAACCGTCGGTGCCTCCTCCTCTGTAGGTAGTGGCAGGCGCGACAGCCCATCAGCATTACCATGCTGCTTTGTACCTTTGAATTCAATCTGATATTGATGTGCCCCTAGGAAAAGGGACCATCTCTGGAGTCTCTGTGCTGTCATCACCGAAACACCCTTCTTAGGGTTAAAAATGGATACCAACGGCTGGTGGTCTGTCAGAAGCGTAAACTTTTGGCCCTGCAGGTAATGATTAAACTTCTTTACTCCCCACACAAGGCTGAGAGCCTCCCTATCTATCTGAGCATAGTTGCGCTCAGCGGAGGTCAATGATCTGGATGCGAACGCAACTGGCCTCTCCAGGCCATTTGGCAACTTGTGTGAGAGTACTGCCCCAATACCATATGGAGAAGCATCACAAGCCAAACGAATAGGCAGCGTTGGGTTGAAGTGAGCCAACACTTCCTCTGAGGTGATCAATGCCTTGCTTTTGCGAAAGGCCCTCTTACAGTCCTCGCTCCACTTTCATGGTACTCCCTTCTGCAAAAGAGCGTTCAGCGGGTGCAGCACCGTGGATAAATTTGGCAGAAACTTATGGTAACAGTTAATCAACCCTAGGAACGACCTCAACTGGGATACATTATCCGGAGCGGGGGCCTTCACAACAGCTTCGATCTTGTCAGGAGACTTATGAAGCCCCTCCTGGTCAATGACATGACCACAGTACGAGATCCGCTTCTGAAAGAACTCACATTTCTGGCGATTAACTCGAAGTCCATATTCTTTCAATCTGGTGAGCACCAGTTCCAAATTTGCAAGGTGTTCCTCGTCATCATCTCCTGTAATCAGAATATCATCCAGGTAACATTGTGTGCCTGGAATTCCCTGTAATACCTGCTCCATGGCCCTCTGCCAAATTGCTGGAGCCGATGCCACTCCAAAAACCAGTCTATTATACCGGTACAAGCCTCTATGCGTGTTGATCGTGAGATACTGGCGTGACTCTTCCTCAACTTCCATCTGTAAGTACGCCTGCGCCAGGTCTATCTTGGTGAAGTGTTTCCCACCAGACAACGAAGCGAAGATATCCTCAATCCGCGGAAGCGGATACTGCACCGTGTGAAGCACCGGATTAACAGTGATCTTGAAATCTCCACAGATGCGAACCTTCCCCGGTTCCCCCGGCTTGTTGCTCGATGAACGCTTCATGACGGGGACAATGGGCGTGGCCCACTCACTCCAGTCTACCTTAGACAGTACTCCTGAACGTTCTAGCCCTTCCAGCTCAGCTTCCACAGCAGGTCGTATCGCATAAGGTACCGGTCTGGCTTTGAAAAATTTCGGGTTTGCATGTTCTTCAACCTTGATGTTTGCCGTAATTCCTCTCAGTGTTCCCAGTCCCTGTTGGAACACCTCTTTAGCATCGTCCAATATTCTGGACAATCGTTTAGGTTTGACATCTTTTTTACCGGAATCTACCGTTTGTGCTTTTAAGGAATGCCAGTCCATATTTATTTTCCTAATCCACTCCCGTCCCAGTAGTGGTGGACCTCCCTCAGGTAGCACATATAAGTCCATTCCTCGGCTTTCTTTGCCCTTGTGGACCACCTTTACCTCTATCTTCCCGATGGGGTATACTCTTTGCCCCGTGTATGTTTTCAATACAATCTCCGTATCCCGTAGGGGAATATGTGGGAATAACCTTTTGTAATCTTGCTTATTCATGACCGTCAATGCCGATCCAGTGTCCAATTCCATCTTCACTTGGACTCCTGCTATCTGAAGTGTGACCCAGAGTGTTTGGAGGTCTGCTTCATTACCAACATTGTGTACTCTTAGACTACCCAGTTCATTACTGCTGGAGTCTGAATTTGACTTCTGTTCGTTCGAACTGTTCTCTGTCACCTTGTGTACCTTTCTGTACTTTTCCTGCGGTGACTTTTTGTTGCTGGTCTTCTTTCCTGACCGGCATACTTTAGCTATGTGACCAAGCCTGCCACATTTTCTGCATTCCTGATTTTGAACCAGCACTGGTTCTGATCGTGCGTTGTCTTTCCACAACGATAACATTTTACTGTACCCAAGACCATTTGATTGGTGCTGAGTTCCGGTGACCGTAGCTGCATTTCCGCAGTGCCTCTCGCTGCGGCTTCGTGCGATGCTGCAATAGTGACAGCTTTATCAAGCGTAAGATCATTCTCCTCAAGCAGTCGCTTTTGTGTTCCTTCTTTTAACAATCCACACCCAAATTTATCTCTCAGCGCATCTGCTCGTCCTGTTCCAAACTGACAGTACTTTGATAGCTTACGCAGTTCAATTAAAAATTCAGCGTTGCTTTCGTCTTTCAGCTGCGTTCTTCTGTAAAATTTAAATCGTTCCGCTATCATCAGCGGCGTGGGGTTTAAATGATTTTTCAGGACAGTAACAATATTCGCGAAAGTCTGATCCGTCGGTTTATCTGGTGATAGAAGGTGCTTCAATAGCCCGTATGTCTTCGCACCCATTGAGCTTAATAAGGTTAGTGCTTTCTCATCATCTGGTACCTTATTTGCTTTACAATAAACTTCCATGCGTTCTACATACGTGGTCCAATCTTCGATATCGCTATCAAAGGTATTAATGTTCCCATGTTTGGGCATCCTTGCAAGTTTTTAAATTTTTCTTTTTCTCAAAATGGCGGCTTCCTGCGCTTGTCTTCTTCCCCCGCCTACTAAAATGGCAGCTTCCCGCGCTTGGCGGTCTTTCCCGCGCTCGTCTTCTTCCCCCGCCGACTACAATGGCGGATTCCCGCGTTTGCCTTCTTCCCCCACTGGCTGCAATGGCGATTGCCGTGCTGCTGCCGTTCTCGCCTCCCCAGCGGTTCTCAATTCCCCGATGCTGCTTTTACTCCCCCGCGGTTCCCGTGGGCATTCACGTTTCCACTGCTGTTGCGCCTCTCGGCCCCGCATGCAGCCCGGTCCTTTACACGTTTGAGTTCTCCGCGGCTCTCGTGCCTTAAGCTGCCCCAGTCGTTGCGCCTCTCGGCCTCGATTGCAGCCCGGCCCTTTTCACCGGCCGTGGTCGAGTTCTCCGCCCTTTTTCCTCCGTTTTCCCTCCCCCACTCCACAGTCAACGCGGCCGACTTTCTGCTCGTGTCGCTGATCGGCTTACCCACCACCGTGGTAGAAGGGATGATCACTGCCTGTCGCTGATGGAGGGCTTCGTGGTCAGAATTTTTCTTTTTAACCCGGGTTCTCGATGCCTCCCGTGCGATGGTGCTCAGCAGGATGATGAGGGCGGATGCCTCTTCTCGACGCCCGTTCTGAGGACGAAGCTGCCTTGGATGTAAAACTGCCGCAGGGTAAGATCGGACTCGTCGCCACTGTTAAGTCTGTGTGTCCCAGTTATGCTTATTATAAATCACTGGACACAGACCACAAGAATAACTTTAACAGGTCTTTACTATTCGGAGGTCAGGGCTGAACTGCCCAGCAAATCCCTACACAACGTTTATATACCGGTGTGGTCACCACCGGTATTACAGTATACAGCAGCCAAGAGAAAGTAGTACATCTCTTAAGGTAGTTCTCTTAAGGTGGAACAGGTTACATACACCACAGTTACGCTCGGCTGAGGTTAACGAGCGCGACGTAAAGGCTATTGGCCTCTCTGAACCATCAAGGAATTTGTGTGACAGCGCCGCTCCGATGCCGTAGGGAGACGCATCACATGCTAACCGAATCGGTAGTGTTGGATTGTAGTGGGCCAATACTTCTTTTGAAGCGATTAGGCATTTACATTTCTGAAAGGCACGCTTACACTCATCACTCCATTTCCATGTTACTCCAGTTTGCAGTAGGGCGTTCAGTGGGTACAGAATTGTGGATAAATTCGGCAAGAACTTATGGTAGTAGTTCACCAACCCGAGGAACGACCTCAGTTCCGACACATTTTCCGGTGCTGGAGCCTTGACTACAGCCTCAATCTTGTCCGGCGACTTATGCAACCCTTCCTCATCAATCATGTGGCCACAATACGAGATTTGTCTCCTGAAGAACTCGCATTTGGGGCGGTTGGCTCGTAGCCCATATTCCTGTAATCTTGTGAGCACCTGCTCCAGGTTGGCAAGGTGTTCACTGTCATTTTCGCCCGTAACCAGGATGTCGTCCAAATAACACTGGGTCCCCGGGATCCCTTGCAGGACTTGTTCCATCACCCTCTGCCAAATAGCCGGGGATGATGCTACCCCGAATACCAGTCGATTGTACTGGTAAAGGCCTTTGTGAGTGTTTATCGTGAGGTATTTCCTAGACGCTTCTTCCACCTCCATTTGTAGATACGCTTGGGCCAGATCAATCTTTGTAAAGTGTTTCCCTCCCGATAGTGAGGCGAAAATATCTTCTCTCCGTGGAAGTGGATATTGTACTGTGTGCAGGACTGGGTTCACAGTTACCTTGAAGTCCCCACAGATGCGAACCTTCTTCGGTTCCCCAGGCGTGCTGCTCAATGATTTCTTCATTACAGGAACGATGCATGTGGCCCACTCGCTCCAGTCCACCTTGGACAGCACACCCGAACGCTCCAGACTCTCCAGCTCTGCTTCAACAGCTGAGCGGATTGCGTAAGGTACCGGTCTGGCCTTAAAACATTTTGGGTTTGCGTTATCTTTGATTTTTATCGTTGCCGTTACTCCTTTTAGAGTCCCAAGTCCTTGTTGGAACAGCTCTTTCGCGTCAGTTAGAATTTTTGACAGTCGTCCAGGTGTGACGTCATCATCCTTTTTATCAGTCACAGTTAGCGCCTGAATGGAATGCCAATCCAATTGTATTTTTTGGATCCATTCACGTCCCAATAATGGTGGTCCTCCATCTGGTAGTATATATAGATACAGTTTCTGTGTTTCCTTGCCATTGTATTCAACTGGCACCCTTATTTTTCCTCTGGGGTAGACTTTTTGCCCCGTGTATGTCTTCAATACAATGGACGTGTCCTTCAAGGGTATGTGTGAGAATAGCCGCTCATGGTCTCGTCGATTCATGACAGTTAGGGCTGATCCTGTGTCCAATTCCATCTGTACTGGGGACCCTGCTATCATGAGGGTGACCCAAATGGTTCGGTGATCCTCCTTTGCGATCATGTTGTGTAACTTTAGACAACTTAGTCTCCTGCTCCCGGAGTCCTTATCACTCTCCTGATCTTCCGAACTACTGTCTGTCAATTTCTTTACTTTCTTGTACTTTTCTTTAGTAGTTCTTGTAGTGTTGGTTTTCTTTCCCGACCTGCAGACTCTTGCTATGTGTCCCATTTTCCCACATTGCCTGCATACTTTGTTCTTAACCCAGCAGTCCTTCTGATCATGGGTTGTTCTGCCGCAGCGATAGCACTTTTCTGCTCCATACGCCATTTCGTTGGCGCTCTATTCCTGTGGTTTCTGTTGTATTTCCGCAGCTCCCCGTGCTGCTGCTTCGTAGGATACTGCCACGCTGAAAGCCTGTTCCAGCATCAGGTCCTTTTCCGAAAGTAGTCGTTTCTGGGTTCCTTCACTCTGGAGCCCGCAGACAAACTTATCCCGCAAGGTGTCTGCCAGTCCTGCTCCGAACTGGCAGTGCTTCGATAACTTGCGTAGTTCCATAAGATAGTCAGCATTGCTCTCATCTTTGTGCTGGTTTCTTTTATGGAACTTGAATCTTTCTGCTATCAGCAGCGGTGTAGGGTTTAGGTGTTCCTGTAAGATATTAATAATCTCTTCAAAACTTTTCTCCATTGGTTTAGCTGGGGTAATTAAATTCCGCAATAGGCCGTACATTCTCGCGCCCATCAAATTTAATAATACCGACGCCTTCATTCCATCGGCCACCTCATTTGCCTTGCAGTACACTTCAATTCTTTCCACATACGTGGTCCAATCTTCTACCTCGTTGTCGAAAGCAGTGATACTGCCACTCTTCGGCATCTTGAGTGATTTAAAATGGCGCCTCCTGCGCTTTTTCTTCTTCCCCAATGGAATAAAATGGCGCCTCCCTCGCTTTTCCTTCTTCCCCAATATAATAAAATGGCGCCTCCCGCACTTTTCCTTCTTCCCCTTGCTGCCACGCTGCTCCTAGCATTCTACAGGGTAATGGCGGCGACCAGCGGCTCCGGCGCGTATCACTTTTCCTTCCTCGCGTTCTATCCTCTCCACGCTGCCCTGTTCTTCAGCACCGACCGCGCCCTGTGCACTCCACCCTCTCTCTCTCTCTTCCTCCCGACAACGCTGCACGGCCCCTTTGCAGAGCCGCTCGATCGAGCCTGAGCCCGCCGCAGTCCGGAAGGGTCAGCGCACTACCTGCTACCAGCACGACTTGCTGGAACACCTCGGCTGGGGAGCCAGGCCCAGCTCTCCACAGCCTCCCCTGCAACTCTCCGATGGATCCCTGGGCGGTTGCCTGCGGTCGACGCCCGCCGTTCTGACTTCGACCTCCAAGAAGCTTCTCTTCAGGGAAAAGATCCCCGTGAGGTGATGCAGTACTGCAGGTGAGTTTGAACCTGCCCATCGCCAGTGTAATGTCCAAGGATCAATAATACTCAGACTGCAGGAGAACAATAAAACAGGTATTTACGGAACAGAGAGTAATTCAAGACTGAAATACAGAAGCCTGCTATGGCTTTATATACAGGGAAGGTCACTGCCGGTACTGCAGTATCACAGAATCACAGAATCACAGAAACCCCACAGTGCAGATAGAGGCCATTTCGGCCCATCGAGCCTGCACCGACACATATCCCACCCAATCCCCGTAACCCCTACATATCCCACCCTATCCCCGTAACCCCACATATTTAATCCCCCTAACACTAAGGGTCAATTTATCATAGCCAATCAACCTAACCCGCACATCTTTGGACTGTGGGAGGAAACCGGAGCACCCGGAGGAAACCCACGCAAACACGGGGAGAATGTGCAAACTCCACATAGACAGTCACCCGAGGTCGGATTTGAACCCGGGTCCCTGGCGCTGTGAGGCAACAGTATAGAATCAGTTCTTCTCTTAAAGGCACATACACAACAGTCCTCCCTCCTGATGGCTGCTCACATGATCTTTCCAGCCAGCACCCTCAGATACCTGCCCACGTGGGTGTCAGGATACAGGACCAGGCTGCCCATGCATCTGCAGTGGTGATACAGCCTGCTGAAGAGTCCTCCAAGGACTCAGGAGCCCTGAGATAGGGACCACCTCTGGGGTTCTGTTGGCTCCCCTGTGCACCTCCAACAGGCGAAGGCAACATTTCCAGCAGGGAGCCAGTGGAACAGCACTGCTCCCCCAACCTCCTCCTCCCCCCAACTTTGAGAATTTCTGATACAGGGCGTTTGATACATCTGCTCAAATTTGAGCGAGATAACAGAAATGGTGCAAATGATGGGAGCATGTTATACAACGTACCTCCCGCCCTTTGCTTAATTGGCAATGTTGGATGTTAAGAATGTACTGTAATGTGCTCCTGGCATGTAACGTTGCTATGATGTGTAGATGTGGGTTTTAAAACTGAAATCCACACCCAAAGGGAGTGTAATCCATCACGGAATGATTCATTCTGGCCCCAATTTTGTAAATGTTTTTGAAAAAATTTACATTTTTCTCCCGCCCCCCACTCACTACTGCCCTCTTGAACCCTAGCAGGCTTCTGTAGTTTCAGTTCCCAGGTTGTCTCCATTCAGTAAAGACTTGTTATAATCAACTCCTGCAGTCCGTGTCTCAATTATACATGGACATAATAGTATTGACGTCCTAGCTTTGACTGAAACCTGACACTTGGGTGCTGACACCTTGCTCTGTACTGAAGCTTTGCCGTTTGGCTATACCTTCTACCAGCTGCCCCACCCAAACCACCAGAGTGGCAGCAACAGCAACAACAACAACAACGTATATTTATATAGCGCCTTTAATGCAATAAAACGTCCCACAGTCCTTAGCACCAAGCCATACCTTAGCTTTTCCCCCAACTCGTCAGGCACTTTCTCCTCCTTTGAGCACCTCACACTGTTCAATCTCTCACATTGCTCCTTTAAAATGCTCACTGTTTACCGCCTCTCAAATTCCACCCCAAGTTTCTTCCCAAGACATCTTTCTTCTCTCAGCCTGACAAATTTTCCACTACTCTAGGATCATCCTAGAGGGAGAAGATAACCCCAGGCACCTTTTCTCTACTGCCAGGTTCCTCCTTAAACACCTCTGCCCTTCCCTCGCCACCCTCACCTCTTAACAACAAGTGCTAGGAGCTCATGAAATTATTTGTCAACAAAATAGAGAAATTGGGCTCAGTAGTGCCCATTTTTGGGGCGCTACAAGTGCCATTCAGGTTCCAAATTGGCGTCCACAATGCGTGCGTACACTTCTGACTACACGCGCGCAGTTAACTTCCGCCGGAAGTATGCAGAGCAAGCAGATCATGACGTGACGCCAGCACTGCCATTTTGGAACTCCACACTCCAGCCAATGGCCTCTCTTAATCTTGCACAGTGGAACACACATTCAGCAGCAGGAAGGACCCCCCACCAGTGCTAGTTAAAGAGATCATCAACTACTTACAGGTTAGTTGCTGGTTGATTTCTTCTGGCTGTTGCTAGAATTTTACATGTTTTTTGGTGCTTTCCATAGTTGTTTCAAGTTTCAAAAGTCTACAGGGAGTAGTGTGGCAGGTGCTGAAGTACTTTTTGCTGGCTTCAAGGCTTCTGCACAAACTAGTTGCTCTCGGACATGGGGGCACTAGTAGGCCTTCCTCTTGAAATCGAGCATGACTGGGAGAATGAGCAGAGGCCACACAGAGCAGGACAAGCTGCTAGAAGAGGGAGGAGGAGGAGGAGGATGGGGAGAAGGGCTCTCAACAGGAGGCCATATTCACCCAGTGTGTTCAGGGAACAATTCTCCTCACTGAACCTCAGTGACGACCAATGTTTGAGACGTCTGCACTTCAATAAAGAGGTCATCACTGAAATCTGCCAACTGCTGCTCCCACGACTCCAACCTCAGAGTAGGGCAAGGACCACATTGCCAGTGGCTGTGAAGGTGACCATGTCTATGAACTTTCATGCATCTGGTTCCTTCCAGGCTGGTGCTGGAGATATTAGCAACATCTCACAGTTCGCAGTGCACTGTTGCATAAGGGAGGTCACTGAAGCTCTCTATTCAAAGAGAAATAACTTCATTTCATTCCCTCTTGCCAGAGAAAAGCAGGTGGAGCAAGCACGAGGGTTTGCAAGGATTGCAGGCTTCCCCACTGTGCAGGGTGCCATTGACTGCATGCACATCGCTTTGTGGGCGCCACATGTCAACTCTGCAATGTACCAGAACAGAAAGAAATTCCACTCCCTCAATGTGCAGCTGGTGTGTGACCATAGGCAGCGCATCATGCAGGTCAATGCCCGGTATCCTGGCAGCAGTCATGTTGCGTTCATTCTGCGGCAGTCCGCTGTGGCAACTGTATTTCCCTCACCACAGCAAACCAAAGGGTGGATACTGGGCAACAAGGGATTTCCGCTGATGATGTGGCTCATGATTCCGGGTCGCAACCCACGCACATGTGCACAGCATGCATACAATGAGAGTCATGCTGCCACAAGAAATGTGATAGAGCAGACCATTAGCATGCAGAAGCAACGATTCCACTGACTGGACCACTCTGGAGGAGCCCTGCAGTACTTGGCTGAGCGGGTCTCAATACTTGTGGTGGTATACTGCATGCTGCCCAATCTTGCCATCATGAGGGAACAGCCCTTGCCACCACCAGCGAGAAGCTGAGTAGCAGGAGCATGAGGAAGAGGAGGAGGAGCAGGAAAAGGAGGACAAGGAAGAGGAGGAAGAGAAAGGTGAGACCCTCTCTGCCCGGGCTGTACGTGAAGAACTAATTCAAGTGCGATACCAGTAACCTAAACCCCAACTCCCCATTCACCAATAGTCCCACACTCCTTACCTTCCCTCTGTCACCGACCATCACATCGTCCTCTTGGCCACAATGCAAAAATAAAAGCCAACACAAAATATACATTCCAAACCAAATTTATAAATTAAATCATGCCATATTTCATATAAACTTAAACTAATCACCCTTGTGCATTCCCTTAATGCCTGTCTTCCATGTGCCTTTGCTTCTCCTAGTGCTCCTACGCAGTGCTACCCCAGTGGCTGCAGCATGGCTGGTGGAAGGCTGCTGACTTTCAGTGGAGGAGACTGCAGATGGCCTTGGAGGACAACGTCGAGTGGCTCTGGGCCTAGAAGGTCCGGCTTCAGACTTCACCATCTCAGCATGGGCTGCAGCAGTCTGGGCTGACAGGCAACAGCAAGGGCACTGGCGGAGTGGCAGGGGTGGTATCACCGAATGCTGACATCCTGAGAAAGGACAGCAAGTTGGTGCTCCATGGAGCCACTGCCACTCCCCCAGGGCAGTGTCTCTGCAATCCTAATAATCTGTTGGAGGCCAGATTGCTGGACTGCTGTGACACCCTGCAAGCCCCTTTGAACACTGGTATCCACAGCCATGATGATAGCAGTCTGACCTTGCATGGCAGCAAGCTGACCTTGCATGACATCAGTCTGAGCTTCCACTGCAGCACTCAAGACTTTTGGTGGAAGCTGCTTGTGCTGCACTGGAAACTGAGACATCGGCTATCAGACGCGGCATCATGGTTGGGTCCACAAGTGTGTGAATGAAGTTGACCACCACTTCCATGCTGGAAAGGATGGACTCCAAGCTCTGTGCAAAGCCCTGTGCCAAGTTGGTACCGGACTCCTCCATGCTGCTTGATATTGGACGCAGGCTTTCTGGCAGGCTTCCCAATGCATCAAGCATTTTGTTGTGTACACCCGTCAGCCTTCTCCTGTAGCCTGCCCCATCGAAGTCCTCATCTGAGTCTGTGCAGCAGAACTCGTGTGCAACCTCGCCCTCCCGGGAGCTGGCACCTGTGCTATCCTTGCTCCCTGCCCTGGCTTCAGCGCACTTGTGGACGGTGTCTCACCACGTACAGATATCGCCTCTGTGCTATCCTCTAAGATACGCGCAGTGTCAGTATCTGAGCTGGTGACTCTGAGTGTGAAATCAAGTGATGATGTGTCTTCATCATCACGCTCTTCTTGGTGTTCCTCCACTGCCTGGCCCAGGTTGCACTTCTTGAAAGGAAAAAGGGACAAGGGTAAGGTTGTGGTGTGGGGAGAGGGGAAAGTAAGAAGTGCATGCTTACACTATCTGCAGCTTGTAAGTCAGAAGAGATTGCGGGATGAGGGAGTAGTGGAATGTGAGAAGGAGGATTAGGTATGAGGATAGCGTCACCTTCGATGGATTCAGCCCTGTCGCTGGCCACAGCCTCAGTAATGGTCCTTCCCATTATGACCAGCACCGTCTCCTCCATGGGGGTTAGAACATGCAGGTGCATCTGTCTCCCTCCGGTTAGCTCCTGCTGCCTCCAGTTATGAGCCACCTTCACCTGCAAGAGAGAGGGAAGTGTGTCAGTGAGTGCGGTGCAATCTGTTTGGCTGATGTGTCTGTCATGGTTGAATAGCTGGCAGTGTGTGCAAGCTGTGAGATGTGGGCATGAGGCTTGCAACTGTGCTAAGTGTGTGAGGGTGAGGGGAAGCATATGAATCTTAGGTATGAGTCCTGATTGATAGAGATTGTTGGTAGGTGAGTGATGGGGGTTGGTGAATTGAGCAGTGTATGAGCCTAGTGGTTCAGTTGTAAGGATATGGCATTTGAAGATGCATTCACTGACTCTGACCACTCATGTGAGGTCCTTAAAACTCTTGCGGCACTGCATCCAGGTCATCGGGGCTAAACTCCTGGCATTGACCTCCGTGGCTATTTGCTCCCACTGCCTTCTCATTGTGTGTCTGGAGGGTCTCCTGCCGCACCCCCCCCCCCCCGTGAATACAGGACATCGCTCCTCCTTTCCACCTCCTCCACCAAGACCTCCAGTGCAGCTTCTCCCCTGATCAGCCATTGTTCTTTGCTGCACAGCACGATTCCGAATGATGTCAGCACCTCCAGAAGCCACAATGCACCTTCCATTTAAGAGGTGCAGGCTAGCTTTAAGTAGTGCTAGCAAGTAATGGTATTGGGCCCCCTGTTGATGCGTGCAGCCAATGAACAGCGCGGTTAGCACTGGCTGCACACAGCAATCATTATAATGAGCAGGCAGCACAAAGTTGGCATGCTGTCTGCATACATTGAACGGGCGCGGTGTAATCGTGCAGAGCGATCCCCGTGCCCATTTTCGGGGGCTGTCCAATTTAGCCTCCCATCTGTTTAACTGCTTCTGCTGCTTCCTTCTCCTTCCCCTTACCAGCTAAGTCAAATTTGTCCGGCCCTCACTCTAAATTTGAACCCCCCATCTCTCTCTAGTTTCTCTCCCATCTCCTCCAGCCTTCTAAAAGCTCATCTCAATTATGCGACTGACCTCGTGCTCCCTTGACCTCATTCCCATTAAACTCTTACATAGAATATACGGCACAGAAACAAGCCATTCGGCCCAACTAGTCTATGCTGGCATTCATGCTCCACTTGAGCCTCCTCCCATCCTTCTTCATCGAACGCTATCAACATAACCTTCAATTCCCTTCTCCGTCATATGCTTGTCTAGCCTCCCCTTAAATGTATCTATACTATTTGCTCAACCACTCCCTGTGGTAGCGAGTTCCACATTCTCACCACTCTCTGGGTAAAGAAGTTCCTTTTGATTTCTTGGTGACTGTCTTATATTGATGGCCTCCAGTTTTGCTCTTCCCCACAAGTGAAAACACTCTCTCTGTCAAAACTTTCATAATTTTAAAGACCTCTATTAGGTCACCCCTCAGCCTTCTCTTTTCAAGAGAAAAGAGACCCAGCCTGTTCATCCTTTCCTGATAGGTGTACCCTCGCATTTCTGGTATCATCCTTGTAAATCTTCTCTGCACCCTCTCCAGTGCCTCTATATCCATTTATAATATGTACGCAGTACTCCAAGTATGGTCTAACCAAGGTTCGATATAGGTTTAGCATAACTTCCCTACTTTTCAATTCTATCCCTCTAGAAATAAACCCTAGTGCCTGGTTTGCTTTTTATGGCTTTATTAACCTGGGTCACTACTTTTAGTGATTTGTGTATTTGTACTCCCAGATCCCTTTGCTCCTCTACCCCATTTAGATTTTTATTTTCCAAGTAATATGTGACCTCCTTATTTTTCTTACCAAAATGTAATACCTCACACTTATCTATGTTGAAATTCATTTGCCAATTATATGCCTATTCTGCAAGTTTATTAATGTCTTCTTGTAATTTGTTGCAGTCCTCCTCAGTAATAACTATCACCCCCAATTTGGTGTCGTCCGCAAATTTAGAAATGTTGTTTGTGATTCCGAAGTCTAAATTATTAATATAAATTTGGAACAACAGTGATTCCAGCACTAATGCTTGTGGAACCCCACTTCCCACCTTCTGCCACTCGAACTAGCTACCCTTTACCCCTACCCAGCTTTCTGTTTTGCAGCCAGCTAGTTATCCATTCTGACTCCACATGCTCTTGACCAGCCAAGTTCTCTTCCTGATCGTCATACTCACCGATGTAGCAAATGGTTCCCTCTGCTCCGACACTGTTCATTCTTTAAAAAACCCACCCTGACCCCTCTATCCTTGTTAATGATTGCACCATCTCCAACCTCCCTTTCTTTTGGAGGGTGTTGGCATCTCCCAGATCCATGCCCATCTCACCTGCAACTCTCTGTTTGAATCCCTTCATTTAGGCTTCTGCCCCTCTCATTGAAACAGCCCTGATTGTGACCATGGTCCTCAACCGCTTTGCAGCCTTTGACGTGGTCAACCACACCGTCCTCCATTCACTGTCTCTCTTTCGTTGACTCCCCTTGCTTAGTTCCACTCTTAACTATCTGATTGTAGCCAAAGCATTCCCAGCAACAGATTCTTTTCCCACCCCTGCACCATCACCTCTGGAGTCCACTGAAGATCCATCCTTGGTTCTCCCTCTTCCTCATTTACATACTGTCCCTTGGTTATATCATCTGCAGACCTGAAGTCAGCTTCCACATATAGGGTGATAACACCCATCTGTACCTTTCCGCCACCTCTCTCAGCCCTACTATTGCTTCTGTGTTGTCAGACTGCTGGTCCGACATCCAGTCTTGGATGAGCTGTAACTTCCTCCAGCTTGTTCTGAGGAAGACCGAAGCATTGGCCCAGTAATTCTTTCACAACGCGTGAGTACAGGCGGGGTACTCACGCGTGTGCCCGGAGGAATTGCCGGTTTTCAGCATGCACAGCGCATGCGCTGAAAACCGGCATTTCCTGTCCTCTGACCCAAGGGGTTAAGAGGCAGAACGCTTGCGACTTGTGATGCAGCGCGTGCGCGCTGAAATTCCTTTTTTTCAGAGTTGCCTGAGTGTAAAGGCCTCCGGTTTTTACGCGTGGAAAAACCAGACGTAAGTATTTAGTTTTACAGGTAAGTGGTCTTTTAGTACAATTTAGAAAATTTCTTTTTTTCAAAAATTTGATTAATTGTTTAAAATATTTTTTTAAACTTATTTATAGTTAATATAATCAGTGGGATGTTTTTTTAAATTTTATTTAAAGTTTAAGTAGTGCTTTGGCAGCCCATACTTTTCATGAGTTTGACAGTTCTTACTCTCAAACTCATGAATGAAGTTTCCCCTCCCCTGATTGGCTGCACAGTGCTCACCTGATCCCAGCCGGCACATTGCACTAACTGCGCCGCTGGATCAGGTAAGCACATCGCGCCGACATCTGAACCGGGCCAGTGACAGGAAATACAAGCAGGCCCGGGCTTCAGATGTCGGCGCGCAGGGTGAGTGCACATCGGGGGCTTGCACGCGCGGCAAGCTCCCGATCCTAATTTCAGGGCCATTGTCTTTAGCCCCTGCCACAAACTCTGAATCATCAACGCCGACTCCATCCCCCTCCCTGGCCACTGTCTCAGGTTAAACCAGACTGCAATCTTAGCGTCCTGTTTGACCCCGAGCTGAGCTTCTGCCTCTATTTCCTCTCCATCATAATGCCAAGCAAATCACTCAAAACACTTCTTGAAAATGTTTCCCTCCGCCGTTGTTTTCCTCTGCCTACTGACTGACCACAGGTAAGACACCGTTTATAACATCGCAAGCATATAAAAAAGAGGGAGGTGCCTAAGACATGGCAGGCAGAAGTGAAGGAAAAGGAAATCCAAGGCCCAGACATGAATCTGCAGCAAGGTGACAGCAGCCCAGCACCCAATCTCTGTTTGAAGGTTGCGAAAGTGGAGGCAGTGCTGTGTCAGATAGTTGCAAGGAGGGTTTCACTCTGTGCCACTCCAGGACACCATCCCCGTAGATCAGTATTGAGCACCGCTGACCACTGTTGTTACTGGATGTGCTAGCTTGATGCTGCATGGCCACTGCATGTGCCCTTGCAGCTTCTGGACCAGGACCTTGTTAAAGACAGTTCCCCGTGGTCATTGTCAGAGAGGCGCAACATTGCCTGCCAATGCGGTTGGTGGCATTTTGACATAAGCAGCCAATAATGCTTTTTGATCGCTCTGGCACACCTTCTTTCATTCAATACCACTGAAATAAAGGAAAAAAGAAAGAACTTGCATTCATACAGAGCCTTTTACATCCTCAACAAAGCATTTCAAGGCCAATGAATTACTTTTGAAGTGTAGCCACACAAAGTAATTATGTTTTGTAGCTCAGGCTGCAGCCAAGGAAGCATTCAAAATGATGATGAGTCCGGCATATCTTAGCGATGCTACCACACATGTTGTTCCAGCAGGAAGAGAGTCTTATGCACGCGCAAATTGTGTCGGCAGAGGCAGGCGCCAGGGTCGCAGCAGATGGGCACAGAGCACCTCTGCAGGTCCTCTAGCTTTTTGTCTAAATGCCTGAGGGAGGAGGATTCTTATGGGAAGTGCACTGGTGCCAGAAATAGTGCCGGGGGCAAAAACAAAAGTAACTCCTGGCACAAAGGCTGTGCAGAACTTAACTGTCAGCAGGAAAAAAAACAAGTGGAAACAAAAATTGAAATATTGCAGATTCAATGTGCCTTTTATAGAATCATAGAATGATACAGCCCAGAAGGACATTCGGCCATCGTGCCTGTGCCGGCTCTTTGAAAGAGCTATCCAACTAATCCCAATCCCCTGCCCTTTCCCCATAGCCCTGCAACATTTTCCCCTTCAAGTATTTAGCCAATTTCCTTTTGAAAGTTACCGCTGAATCTGCTTCCACCGCACTTTCAGTTACCATCGCAGCCAAGTCCCTATCAATTGGGTGGCCATTTCACATGGATGTTCTGTAAAAACGGCCTCCTGCACGCCCAAGATTCAGCAAATGGTGTGCAGGAAGCCCTGCCCCCAATGCATATTTAAACGAAGGACCCATTTGAGGTTTGAGGTGTGTTCTTCCTATTCTGCAGTTCCAGACCTCATCCACGCTCCCCCCGCCCCCCCACCCCACTCCAAAACTACACCATGATGCAAACTGTATTGTTTTCTATGTGGGTTCAATGACGACACATTGATGAAAGAGTATGTCTTTTAATCTAAAGTGTGTTCAAGTAAATTAACTGCTTTACAGGAGGCACCATCTTAGAGATCCATCCAAAACGAAACTACTCTGCCTCTCTCATATGCCCTCTGCTGGTAAGGCATAAATAATCAAACAGGCAAATACCATCACGATTTGCTGATATCATTGCACCTCCCTTTCTTAAAACAAAAGTATTTTGCTTTTATCTAACAACATGTTTTCTTTGTATTACTCTGCATTTTAACTGTAACACTTAATGAACTTACATTATCATTATCAAGGTTTTTTAACCTTGTTTTGTGTGTTCACATGAAATATGTAAATACACTAGAACTTGAAGAGAGAATAAGATAACATTACTTCCTTCTATAACAAGAGTCCTTAAACTTGCTCAATGAGTCTCTCAGGAGGCTTCACGTGTCTTGAGGATTTTCTGATTGATTGTCCTTGAATCTGAGTTGTTGCCTCAGATGATGGGTTCTCAGCTGTGTGATCAGGTTGTTCAACAGTATCAGTCTTTTGACCTGCTGTGGCTGGTCCCATGAGAAGATCCTGACGATTTCTTCGCAGAACAGCACCCTCATCTGTCTTAATGGTGTATGATCTTGGTTGGACTTCACTCAGGACAGTTCCCTTCTGAGTCCATATGTTTGTTTTGTCTTTGAACCTTACTTGGTCACCAGTGTGGAGTTCAGGTAGGTTTTGTGTTCCTCTGTCATAGTAGTACTTTTGCTTTTCTTTCTGTTGTTCTTTGAACTTCCTCACTTTCTCCCCCTCTTTTGTTTTCAGGAGGTTATCCGGGATGGGTAGGTTTGACCTTAGCAGATGTCCCATAAGGAGTTGGGCTGGTGACATACCACACTCGAGCGGCGTTGGTAGAAGTCAGTTCCACTGTCTTTTGCCTTGTACATCAGTCTTTTCACTGTCTGGACCGATTTTTCCACTAGTCCATTGGACTGTGGAAAGTGAGGACTTGACGTTGTGTGGACAAAGTCCCACTCTTTGGCAAAGTGTCGGAAACTTGCATTGTAAAACTGGGGTCCGTTGTCTGTGAATACCTCGCTTGCCACGCCATGTCTGGAGAATATGGCTTTCATACATGTTATCACAGCATCTGCAGTGGTGGTGTACAGTCTACAAACCTCTGGATACAGGGAGTAATAATCTGTGACTACAAGATAGTCCTTCCCTTGACATACGAATAGGTCAGCGCCTACCTTCTGGTAAGGTCTGTCTGGCGCTGGGTGTGGCTTTAGTGGTTCTACAGGATTGCTTGCTTGATATTTCAGGCATATTGTGCAGTTTGACACCTCATTTGTCACATCTTAGTTGATTCGTGGCCAGTACATCACCTCTCGTGCTCTTTTCTTACACCTTTCGATTCCCAGATGTCCTCCATGGATCCTTTTTAGCATCTCTTTTCTCAGACTCTATGGGATAACTATCTTACTTCCTTTGTAGATGATGTCTTCGACCACTGATAGTTCTGCCCTGCAGTTCCAGTACTCTGCCATGTCAGGTGAGCAGTCTTGCTTCATGTTGGGCCATCCATCCAAGATGCTTTTCCTCAGTCATCTCAGTGTTTCATCTTTGTTTGTCTCAGTCTTTATGAGCTCCATTTTTGCATCTGCTATGGGCAGTGCACTTGTGATCATGTCCACGTAGGCATTCACGTCTTCATCCATTTTGGTGTTTGCGGGCTCTCTTGGGTCAACAGCTCTGGACAACGTGTCTGCTGTATACATCAGCTTACCCGGGGTGTACGCAACATTCATTGTATAGCATTGCAGCCTGATCATCATTCTTTGTATTCTAAGTGGACAGCCATTTAGTGGCTTTTGGAACAATGCAATCAAGGGCTTATGGTCAGTCTCTACACTGATTGCTTGTCCTGACACAAACTGGTGAAATCTTTCACAGGCGTATGTGATGCTGAGCAGCTCCTTTTCTATTTGAGCATATTGCATCTCCGCGTCTGTCATTGAGTGCGATGCATATGCAATAGGTTGCCAGTAGTCATATTTTTGCAGAAGAACGGCACCGAGCCCACTCTGTGATGCATCTGATGATATCTTGATGGGTCTCGCTGGGTCATAAAACCTCAGAACTGGTTCCTCTGTGAGCAGTTTCTTTAGATCGCTCCATGACTTCTCATGCTCATGATTCCATTCCCATTCTATGTTCTTTTCAGTTAGTCGTCTCAGTGGCGCCATCTTTTCTGAGAGGTTGGATATGAATTTACCCATGTAGTTGATCATTCCATTAAACCTCTGCACGTCCTTTTTGCATTGTGGCTTTGGCATATTCTCAATGGCGGACACCTTTCTGGGATCTGGTCTGATGCCCTCACTGCTAAGGATATCTCCCACAAATGTCAGTTCTGTCACCCCGAGCTGGCATTTCTCTCTATTCAGCTTCAGGTTTGTTTTCCTTGTTGCTTCCAGCACTTTTTTCAGTCTCTCGTCATGCTCAGTTCTCGTGGTTCCCCATACTATGATGTCATCCATTGAGGTATCAACTCCCTCCAGGTGCTCATAGATCATATGGATAGTTTTGTGATACACTTCATGAGCTGAGGCAATGCCAAATGGTAACCTTAGGAATCTGTATCTGCCAAATGGACTGTTGAACGTGCACAGTCTTGAACTTGCCTCGTCCAGTTTCATCTGCCAAAATCCTGATGATGCATCTAACTTGCTGAAATACTTTGCATTTGCAAACTGTGACATGATTTCCTCATGTGTAGGAAGCTTGAAGTGCTCTCTCTTTATTGCTCTGTTTAGATCTCTTGGATCCAGGCAAATTCTGAGCTTTCCATTCTTTTTGTCCACAACGACGAGGGAACTCACCCACTCAGTTGGCTCATCTATCTTCTGAATCACGTTCAGGCTTTCCATCCTGTCCAACTCTGCCTTCAGTTGCTTTTGAAGAGCAAACGGAACTTTTCTGCATGGATGTATGACCGTTGGCATACTTTTATCTACTCTGACCGTGTGTTCTCCTGGAAGGCAGCCTAGACCCTGAAATAGGTCGTTGTACTCTTTCATGAGCTCATCATAGACTGTCTCTCCTTCACTTTCCACAACGAGGACTCTCTTTACCAGGTTCAGTCTCTCACAGGCTATTAAGCCTAGTATGGCCTGCACAACCTTTGGCACCACGATGAATGCTAGCGTGTGCTCTCTGTCCTTGTGTGTCACTTTGACAATGCATTTTCCTTTCACTGGTATATCAGTACCTGAGTATCCTGTCACTTTCACTTTTGTTCCATGTATCTTTGGTTTGGGTCTAATTTTCTTAAAATCAGTCTCTGATATCACATTAACTTGTGCTCCAGTATCCAATTTAAATGGAATGTGTATGTCATTCACTTTTAGTGTCAACATCCAGTCTCTTTTTTCTTTTTTGTTTTCAGACACAACATCCACATAGAACTCCTCTATCTCGCTTTCATCTAACGCATGGACCTTGCTTTGTTGCGCTTGGTTCTTACAGCAACGGGCATAATGGTTGTTTTTGTTGCAACTATTGCATGTTTTACCATATGCTGGACACTTTTTTGGTGGATGCTGTGTACCGCATCGACTACATGACTTTCGATTGCCCCTTTCATTTTTGTTCGCTGGCCACGCCTTTTTCACATTGGCGCTCTTTTTGTTAAACGGTTTGTGTCCGTTCTTTCTCACTGCATCCACGTTGCAGCTACTCTCACTGAACAGCTCCTTTGCCTACGACTTCACAGTCTCTGTAGCCCTACACAGTGCTATGGCTTTTCCCAGGTCTAGATTTTGCTCTCTTAGCAGTCTTTCCCTTAGACCATTATCTGGAATACCACACACCAGTCTGTCTTTTATCAGCGAGTCTGTCAGTCCCCCAAATTCACACGTTTTGCTTCTGTTTCTCAGTTCAGTCACATACTGATCAATAGTCTCTCCCGTTTTCTGTACACATGTGAAAAATCTGTGCCTCTCAAACGTCACGTTACGTTTAGGTATGCAGTAGGCCTCAAACTGTTCCATTATTTTATCCAGCTTCATTTTGTCTCCATCAGCAGCGAATGTGAAGTTATTATACACCTCCAGCGCTTCATCACCCACGACATGTAAGAACACTGATGCTTTCATTTGATCACTTTTCTCGTCAGCTCCGATTGCTGCTAAATACAACTCCAAACGTTGTTTGAACCTCCTCCAACTTTCAGCCACATTACCTGTCAACTGAAGCTTCGCCGGTGGGTGTAAACCTTCCATTTTTCACTTCGTTAGCTATTCTCCAAAGGTAAGTAACGATGTTCTCTTTTGGCTTGCTAATATGTGAAGAGCCGATTTCGCTGGGTAGCTTACTTGCCATGGCTCCGTTCACTGTCTCGTCGAGTTGCTAACTTCAGATTTTTCCTCTTCATCTCTTTCAATCCCTGTTCTGACACCATGTATTGTTTTCTATGTGGGTTCAATGACGACACATTGATGAAAGAGCATGTCTTTTAATCTAAAGTGTGTTCAAGTAAATTAACTGCTTTACAGGAGACACCATCTTAGAGATCCATCCAAAATGAAACTACTCTGCCTCTCTCACATGCCCTCTGCTGGTAAGGCATAAATAATCAAACAGGCAAATACCATCACTATTTGCTGATATCATTACACAAACTGGCTGGAATTCCAGTCAGATAGTACTCCTGCCCATTCCCTGCTTCCCGCCAATTGAACCTGGTGGTCAGCAGCAGAAAATCCCGGCTCTAGTTTCAGAGTCATCTAACAGTGACACTCTGCTTAAAATTCCGGAGTCCCTGAAGAACGATCTTACCTGGACACACACCCTCAGTTGTAATGCCTGCAAGGCCCCAGCTTGTTTAGAGTTGCGGTATTCCACATTTACACAGCCAACTGCTCCAAATCTCCCCGGACCCGAGCTGTAATGGAACAAGGGCCCAACATGTGCCCGAGTCCAAAAGCAGGAACCAAATTAGCAATCTGAAATGAAATAACTTTAAAATGAAATTTTCACAGCAACACAACAAATGGAATTACCCAGCAGGCAATGGACTTTGTCAGTTCCTCTGGGATTTTTTTCCTTCCTGTTTTTACAATTGTCCTCATTTCTAGTTGACAGCTGTCAAAGCCGACAAAATGGAGTCATTTTTTCTGACACCCAGTGTCAACATCAAGTAACCTTTATATTTGGATTTCCTCCCCTAGCGAGGCTGTTTGCTGTCATGCAATTTCCTCCCAAAGTAACGTTCTCCTTCTTATCACCAAAGGCATCTCCTGAATTTTTTAAATTTCAAAAGCAAAAATATTTCAGCTTCAAAGACAGCGCAAACATAGAAGATAGGAGCAGGAGTAGGCCATTCGGCCCTTCGAGCTTGCTCTGCAATCCGAGCAAGCTGCTTGCCGCTCCTCACATATTGCCCCAGGCCTGCCGAACATGAAACAGGACTTGCCACATGTCCTGGATTCAATAATAAATATATAGCTCAAGTGATAAATAATGGCCACATCATAATGCAAAGTCCTGGCTCCCTTATTTTTGCTCTTTGCTCATTAATATTAAAATAGCTCAACTGACTGAGAAAATACGGACATGCAAACACACACGTACATACAAAATACATGTCAGGAGGGGAACTGGGTGGGTTCAATAAGGAAAATCAGGTGGCACAGTAGGTTAGACAAAGAAACTGTGGCACAATTGGTTGGATAAGTAAAATTGGGTGGCACAGTGGGTTAGCTAAGAAAAATTGGATGGCATGGTGGGTTAGATAAAGAAACTGGATGGCACAGTGGGTTAGATAAGAAAGATTGGGTGGCACAGTGGGTTAGATACTGTAAAAGTGCAAAGTTCAGCAAGATAAAGGGGCATCTGACCACAGTTAACTGGGCAGAAAAGTCAGCAAGCAGGTCAACAGGTCAGCAGTGGGAAAGCTTCAAATATGAGATGGATACAGTACAAAATAAATATATCACTATAAGGCAAAAAGAGTTTTGTAGATAAATAGAAACATTGGGGGGAATTCTTGGGGGGTCAGCGGGCACGATTGGTGGCGGGTCAGGTGGGAAAATGTTTCTTTTTGATAGCAGGTCGGGACCCAGCTGTCAACTCGCCGCCACGAGCCTTTCCCAGATGTCGGGTCTGTCAGCACTGAACAGACCCGACACGCAGCGGCGGGGAAGGCAATTCAGGTCATTATGGCCTTGTTAACAGCCCATTAAGAAGTATTTTGAGCTCACCTTCAGAGTTTACCAGGTCTCCCATGGGGTCTACGCTGCTCGGGGATCACATCAGGTAAGCAGGTCAGGAGTTGTATGACCAAGGAATCATCTCATTACTTGACAGCTGCAAATGTGCTATAAAAGCTCCCATCTCACATCTGTTCACTTTCCAAGCTCAGAAGCTGTTGCTTACTGCATTTGGAAGACAGATTGAGCTTTATGCAGGTTGCAAGTGCTTGGAGTAAACTCTCTATCCAGTGTCACCTCATTGGAACAACCTCTCTCACCACTGACAGATCGCTTCTGTCATCTCAAGTTCACCTGCCATCTATTACATCAGCATCGGTGCCTTTGAATCTATCTCACCTTGGTCCTCAGAATCCCACCACGATCATCCCCAACACCAGCAGCACCAACAACAACACCAACCTTCTCCGCAATCAACTGATGCCGCACAGGACAAAGGGCATCAGCACCCGACCACAGTACTGCCCAGGAGGCCAGGGATGGCCACATTTACTTCACTTGATGTTATACATCATGATGTGCCAGATTGGCACCACCCCACACCAACACCATAAAGTATCCCTACAATGCCCAAGCCATTCCTTTTACACTCATCACCATTGTGGGGGATGCCGTTATGTCTCACCATTCACTGCAACTCACTAAGACACTGCCAAAGGTGCACACAAATCAATCCAATAACGCAAAGTGTTCAAAATAAAGTTTCAATATTTGACACCACATTAACAGAAACTTCACATGAACATTTTGCTAAAACACACAAGTGCCTACCCTTGTGTGTTGTTAGTTGGTATAATTGCACAAGGGTGAGGGTGAGTGTGAGGGGTGGCTAGTGAGATGGGGAAGTGATAATGTCGATAGAGAGGGATGGGTGGAGGTGCAAGGTAAGTTGGTGTGAGTAAGGATGTGCAGGAGTCGGGTAGGGAAGGCAAAGTGATGGGGATGTGATGAGTGGCACAGCAGGATGAGGTTGAGTGTGGCTTTGCAGTAACATTTCGTGATCTACTGTTTGCCACTGCAGCCTGGTCCTCCTTATGACATCCTTGCTTGTATCCTCCTGTGCAACGTGCAACCAAGCTGCGTTGATCTCCTGGGGAGGTGTCTTCCGCCCATTGGAAGGGAAGAGGATCTCCCTGCGTGTTGTGACTCCCTCCATAACCATATGGAGGGAGTCATGTGAGAGCCTGGGTGCAGCCATGCACCTCTGTGCAGTGCTTGTCAGTGTTTGAAGCACCTCAATGCTGTAGAACACTGACAGATCAATTGTCAAAATCAATTTGCGCATGGTCCCTTTATGGAAACCGGCTGATGACACTTCATCAAATTACGTCATCAGACCCACTTCCTTCAATTGGCCGGCAAACGTGCTGGGCGGGCTTAACAATCCCCATCAAGGGAAAATCAGTTTGGACAGCGGGCTGGAGCCAGCAGCGGGGTCGGGACCTGCCACGGACGTCGGCCACCATGGACCCACCGAGGTAGGGGAAATCGCGGCCTTTGAAACTAAACTGAAACTTCAAGAGGAGGCATGTAACAAAGTTACGGCTGTTAATAAAGGTGGTTGTAAGCAATATAGAAATTGTAGTGGGAAAGTGTAAAGGGAGATTGGAAGGGCCAAAGGGGAATATTAAAAAAGGCTAGAAGAAAATATAAAAGGAAATAATAAGGGTTTTTATAAACATATATAGAAAGTAAAAGAATAATTAGCGAGAGAGTAGGACTGCTTAAGCACATAAGAACTTAAGAAATAGGAGCAGGAGTAGACCATTTGGCCCTTTGAGCCTGCTCCGCCATTCAATAAGATCATGGCTGATCTTCTACCTCATCTCCACTTTCCTGAACTATCCCCATATCCCCTGATTCCCTTAATATTAAAAAATCTATTGATTTCTGCCTTGAATATACTCACGACTGAGCCTCCACAGCCCTCTGGGGTAGAGAATTCCAAAGATTCACAACCCTTTGAGTGAAGAAATTTCTCCTCATCTCAGTCCTAAATGGCCAACCCCTTATTCTGAAACTCTGACCCCTGGTTGTAGACTCCCCAGCCAGGGGAAACATCCTCCCAGCATCTACCCTGTCAAGCCCTGTAAGTATTTTGTATGTTTCAATGAGATCACTTCTCATTCTTCTAAACTCTAGAGAATATAGGCCTAGTCTACTCAATCTCGTCTCATAGGACAATCCCCCCATCCCAGGAATCAGTCTGGTGAACCTTTGTTGCACTCCCTCTATGGCAAGTATATCCTTCCTTAGGTAAGGAGACCAAAACTGTACACAATACTCCAGGTGTGGCCTCACCAGGGCCCTATATAATTGCAGTAAGACATCTTTATCCTTATACTCAAATCCTCTTGTAATAAAGGCCAACATACCATTTGCTTTCCTAATTGCTTGCTGTACCTTCATGTTAACTTTCAGTGATTCGTGTACAAGAACACCCAGGTCCATCTGAATACCAACATTTCCCAATCTCTCACCATTTAAAAAATACTCTGCTTTTCTATTTTTCCTACCAAAGTGGATAACTTCTCATTTCTCCACATTATATTCCATTTGCCATGTTCTTGCCCACTCACTTAGCCTGTCTATATCCCCTTGAAGCCTCCTTGCATCCTCCTCACAACTTACATTCCCACCCAGCTTTGTATAATCAGCACACTTGGATATATGACATTTGGTCCCCTCATCCAAATCATTGATGTAGATTGTTAATAGCTGAGGCCCAAGCACTGATCCTTGTGATATCCCATTAGTTACAGATTGCCAACCTGAAAATGACCCGTTTATTCCTACTCTCTGTTATCTGTCCATTAACCAATCCTCAATCCATGCTAGTATATTACCCCCAATCCCATGAGCCCTAATTTTGTTTAATAACCTCTTATGTGGCACCTTATTGAATGCCTTCTGAAAATCCAAATACACCACACCCACTGGTTCCCCCTTATCTATTCTGCTAGTTACAACCTCAAAAAACTCTAACAGATTTATCAAACACAATTTCCCTTTCATAAATCCGTGTTGACTCTGCCCAATCCTATTATTATTTTCTAAGTGTCCTGTTACCACGTCCTTAATAATAGATTGTATCATTTTTCCTACTACTGATGATAGGCTAACTGGTCTGTAGTTCCCTGTTTTCTCTCTCCCTCCTTTCTTAATTAGTGGGGTTACATTTGCTAACTTCCAATCCACGGGAACCATTCTAGAATCTATGGAATTTTGGAATATGCCTGACCTGCTGAGTACTTCCAGCATTTTCTGTTTTTATAAGAGATAACAGAGGGTCTGGCCAGAATATTTCACTGCTCCTTAATTATGTGAATTGTGCAATGGGATTGGGGACTGTTTGATGTAAAACCCTCATTCAAGGAAGGAGAGAAGGATAAATCAGGTAATTAATGGATCAGTGTGGCGGAGCCACTAAAGGACTCAGACCGTTTGTATATAATTCCCTTTAACAACATGTTAGCTACAGCCTGAGTCTGTATCTTTATTCGTACTGTTTACTTGTATAGAGTATGATTACTTTAACAGCACGGGTAAACGCGATGACGTCACGCCATACATCACGTGATCCCCCACTGGCGGGAAGAACGTGATGATGATGTCAACCATGGGACCAGCCAGCTTTCCTCGTGGAGTCTCCGAACTGAATAGACCTACACTCGATGTTCTCCTGCAGTTACTTGTTTAAACCTGTTAGTTTCCATTAAACTTCGTTTCGTTTAAGCGCCTGAGTGGACCTCAGTCTTTGGATAGGAACTAGACATTCCTACATTGGTGACCCCAACTTTTGCGAACGGTTTTCGCAGAAGATAATCAACATGGAAACAAACACCGTTACCTTGAAGCTACCGCAGTTCTGGGAGCAACAACCAGCCGCGTGGTTCATCCAGGCTGAAGCCCAGTTCGCCATCAGGGACATCGTTGCGGATCAGACCCTTTATTATTACGTGGTCTCCGCCCTCGACAGCGCCACAGCCTCGCGGATCGTCAGCCTACTCAGTAGTCCGCCTACTGATCGCAAAGTGTGACACCTTAAAGGTGCGGTTGCTGCAGGTCTTCGGGCTCAGGGAGCTATTCCTCAGCCTACTCCCGGAGCAAGTTCAGGCTGCCCTAGCCAGGTCCGAAAGTCACAGACTGCGCGGAGCTTGCTGCCGAAGCGGACAAGATCTTTGCGGTGACACAACAGCGCCCCTCCCCCACAGACGCTGCTCCAGCTCCTCAATCAGCGGGGTTGTGCATTTACCACACCCGTTTTGGCACGAAAGCAAGATGCTGCCGCCCTCCCTGCAGTTTTTCGCACAAAAAAACCCATCTGCAGACCCCCTGGTGAAAGAGGACCGGGTCTAACGAGCGCCCCGCAGCTGCGATGGCCATCGGAGACTCAGGGAAGCTTCTCTTCATCACCGACTCCCTTTCTGGTCGACGTTTCCTGTGCGACACTGGGGCGCAGTGTAGCATCCTACCTGCGTCAAATCTCGATATACTAGCTGGGGGCCACGGCCACGGCCCCGCCCTTGCGGCGGTTAATGGCGCGGCTGTTCAGATCTTCAGAAGGCGGCGGGTCCAGGTGTGTTTCGGTAGCCAACGTTTCCACTGGGAATTCATCACGGCCAAAGTCACGCAGGCCATCCTTGGGGCGGATTGTTTGTGCGCCAACAGCCTCCTGGTCGATGTCAGGCACCGCCGGTTGATCAATGCGGCCACATGCCACTCCATCCCATGCCACCACGGTAGCGCTGTGCCACGCACTGTCTTCTGTGCGGTCCCACCTCCGGATGACTTCACTCGGCTCCTCGGAGAGTTCCCGGATCTGACCAGGCCCACTTTCTCCTCCTCAGCTACTAAACATGGTGTGGAGCATCACATCACCACCACCAGCCCCCCGGTCTACGCACGGGCCCGATGACTCGAACCCGGCAAGCTAGCGGCTGCGAAAGCGGAGTTCAACACGATGGAGTGGCTGGGGATTATTCGCCGGTCGAATAGTCCCTGGTCTTCGCCTCTCCACATTGTTCCAAAACCCGGCGGCGGATGGCGGCCATGCGGCGACTACCGACGCCTGAATGACGCCACTACTCCTGATCGGTACCCGATCCCGCATATCCAAGATTTCTCGGCCCATTTGGCGGGAAATACCTTTTTTTCCAAAGTCGACCTCATCCGCGGTTACTACCAGGTCCCCGTGCACCCGCAAGACGTCCCGAAAACCGCAGTCATCACTCCATTCGGCCTGTTCGAATTTCTGCGGATGCCGTTTGGCTTAAAGAACGCTGCACAGGCTTTCCAGCACTTAATGGACTCCGTGCTTCAGGACCTAAAATTCCTCTTCGTCTACCTCGACGACATCCTCATCGCCAGCCCTCGCAAAGAGGAGCACTTCTGCCATTTGCGTACCCTCTTCACATGCCTCAGTCAACACAGTTTGATTATCAACCCGGCCAAGTGCCAGTTCGGCCTGCAGCGGATTGATTTCTTGGGCCATCGCATTACATCAGACAGCACAATTCCCTTACAGACGAAGGTCGAGGCGGTTACAGCTTTCCCGCGCCCACAGACCGTCAAGGCCCTACAGGAGTTCCTCGGAATGGTAAATTTTTATCATCGGTTTGTCCCTAAGACGGCTTTGCTTATGCAGCCCTTGTACGAGGCCCTCAAGGCCAAGTCCAGTAAGGACCCGATCAGCTGGACGGCCGAGATGGACCGGGCGTTCGTCGACACCAAAGGCACTTTGGCCAACGTAACCATGCTGGCGCACCCACTTCCAGGTGCCACCATTGCCCTTACCACCGACGCGTCGGACTATGCAATCGGCGCAGTGCAGAAACAGTGGGTGAATGGGACGTGGCAACCGCTTGTGTTTTGTTTAAGCGCCTGAGTGGACCTCAGTCTTTGGATAGGAACTAGACATTCCTACATCAGTGAGATTAATGGTAGTTGTGGTCAAACTCTTGGAACCATATTTGAGAAAAAAGTTAGTGCACATTAGAAGTTGGCTAATTAAGAATAGCCAACATGGATTTGTTAACAGCAGGTTGTGTTTGACAAGTTTAAGAGACTATTTTTGAAGAAGTTATAGATTGGATAGAAAAAGGGAATGCAGTATGGATTTTCGGAAACTGATAAAGTATCTCACAAGGCTTGTTAAAAAAATTCTGGTATATAAGGAATATATATGGTATAAAGAAGAAATGTAGCAGCCTGGGTAGAGAGTTGCCTGATGGAAAGGACAGGGGTTGCTTGGACTGGAGAAAGTGGTGTACCTCACGGGTGCACTTCTTTTCTCGATATGCAATTTGGACTTGGGTATAGGGACACTATCTGAAAATTTGCTTCCAATGTAAAAGTCGGAGGTTTGATAAACAGTGAGAAGAATTGTTAAAGTTCAGTACAACATAGATGGGCAGAATGGGCCAACAGATAATAGATGCAATTTCATCATGTGGATATATGTGAGGTAATGGCCCAGAAATTTGGCTCTCCCCGGGTGAGTACGCACGGGGTACTCACCCGTAGGCCGAATGGAATTGCCAGTTTTCTGCATGCACTGCGCATGCGCGGGAAACCAGCACTTCCGATCCTCTGAACGAAGAGGTTCAGAGGTCGAACGCGCGCGCAGGGGAGGCTGCGTGTGCGCTTTGAACTTAGTTTTTTTTTTGCAGGTTTTCCCGGGAGGGTAAGCCTGCAGGATTTACACATTTAAAAAGCAGGCTAAGGTTTGCTTTTTGCAAGGTAAGTGGTCAATTAATTAAAATTAAAACATTTTTTCCACAGGTTTATTATTTTTAAATACTTTAAAGCAAGGTAAGTTTATTTTTAGCCCTGTTATAATATAAAATTATTTTTTTTACAAAAATTTAAATTATTGTTTAAAATAGTTATTTAATGTAATTTATAGTTTATTTAAAAAGTGTGATTTAAAAAAACATTTATTTGAAGGCTTACTGCTATTTTGGGCTCGTAATATTTATAAGTTTTGACAGGTCTACCTGTCAATCTTATGAATGGGCTTTTCCCTCCTCCGATTGGCTGCCCATGGCTCACATGATCCCAGGGGACGCATCGCACTAACTACGCCCCTGGGACACGCAAGCACAGCGCGCCGGCAGCTGGGCCAGGCCCCGGAGCGGAATTCCACGGGGCCTTACAGCTCAACTGCCGGCGCGCAAGGTAAGGGCAGGTCGGGGGCTTACACCCGCGGGAAGCCCCCGACCCGAATTTCTGGGCCATTATATATTGGGAGAAAAAACAAGGGCCTAGAAATTCGTGACCACCACAAAAGCTGCCGATGCCGCCATGGCCGGGTGTTAACGGCCACTGAAGATGGTGGCGCTGGCAGGACTGAAAAATTGGCGCTGGGGACTAATTAATATTAGCCCAGCGTTTAACTCACCGTGCAACGCTGTCCTGGTGCTGTTGGTCCCGGCAGGAGGCTTCAATTTAGCATGGCCATAGCATTGTTGCAGCACGAACAGCCTTTTCTGAAAGTGAGGCTGTCATTTCAGAAAGGAACATAGGAACACAAGTAGGCCATTCAGCCGCTCGAGCCTGCTCCGCCATTCAATGAGATCATGGCTGATCTGCGACATAACTACATATACCCGCCTTTATCCATATTCCTTAACACCTTTGGTTAACAGAAAGCTATCAATCTCCGATTAAAATTAATAATTGATTGCCGTTTATGGAAGAGAGTTCCAAAATCTACCATCCTTTGTGTGCAGAAGTGTTTCCTAATTTCACTCCTGAAAGGTCTGGCTCTAATTTTAGACTATGCCCCCTCGTCCTAGAATCTCAACCAGTGGAAATAGTTTCTCTCTATCTACCCTATCTGTTCCCCTTAATATCTTGGAAACTTCAATCAGATCACCCCTTAACCTTCTAAATTCCAGAGAATACAACCCTAATTTGTGTAATCTCTCCTCGTAACAACCCTTGAAGTCCAGGTATCACTCTGGTAAACCTACGCTGCACTCCCTCCAAGGCCAATATATCCTTCCTACGGTGTGGTGCCCAGAACTGCTCCCAGTACTCCAGGTGTGGTCTAACCAGGGTTTTGTACAGCTGCAGCATAACTTCTACCCCCTTGTATTCTAGTCCTCTAGATATAAAGGCCAGCATTCCATTAGCCTTTTTGATTATTTTCTGTACCTGTTCATGACATTTTAATGATCTATGTACCTGGACCCCCAAGTCTCTTTGGACCTCCACTGTTCTTAGCTTTTCACCATTTAGAAAGTACCCTGTTCTATCCTTTTTAGGTCCAAAGTGGATGACCTCACAGTTGCCTACATTGAAATCCATTTGCCACAGTTTTGCCCATTCACTTAATCTATCGATATCCCTTTGTAATTTTATGCTTTCATCTACACTGCCTACAATGCCACCTATCTTTGTATCATCAGCAAATTTGGATATATGACTTTGTATGCCATCATCTAAATCATTAATAAATACTGTGAATAGTTGAGGCCCCAACACAGATCCCTGCGGGGCACCACAAGTCACCTCCTGCCAATTTGAGTACCTACCCATTATCCCTACTGCCTGTCTCCTGCCGCTCAGCCAATTTCCTAACCAGGTCAATAATTTGTCCTCAATTCTGTGGTCTTCTACCTTAGTTAACAATCTCTTATGTGGGACTTTATCAAATGCCTTCTGGAAGACCATATAAATAACATCCATAGACATTCCCCTGTCCACTACTTCAGTCACCTCTTCAAAAAATTCAATCAGGTTTGTCAGGCATGACCTACCTTTCACAAATCCATGCTGGCTTTCTCTGATCAACTGAAAATTTTCAAGGTGTTCAGTCACCCTATCCTTAGTTATAGACTCTGGCAATTTCCTCACAACAGATTTTAGGCTAAATGGTCGATAATTCCCTGGTTTCTAATCTAAAGGAATGGTTCCTGAATCTAGAGAACTTTGGAAGATTATAGTTAGAGCATCTGCAATGTACTCACCTACTTTCTTTAAAATCCTGGGATGGAAACCATCTGGTCCTGGGAACTTGTCACTCTTTAGTGCCATTATTTTCTTCATTACTGTTATTTTACTTACATTAATTTCATTGTGTCCCTGTCCTTGATTTAATTTCCTTGGGATTTCCGAAATTCTATCCTCTTCCCCTACTTTTAATACTGACGCAAAGTAATTATTCAATATGTCCACCATTTCCTTATCATTGACAATATTACCGCTTACAGTTTTTAAGGGGCCAACATTGCTCCTGACTACCCTCTTTTTCCTAATATAATTGTAAAAATTCTTTGTATTGATATTGATATCCCTTGCAAGTTTCTTTTCATACTCCCTTTTTGTAAATCTTACTCTCTGTTTTGTGAGCTTTTGCTGTTCTTTGTATCTTTCCCATTCGTCAGGATCTGTGCTATTTTTTGCATTCTTGTATGCTTTTTCTTTGTTTTATGCTGTCCCTCACCTCTTTAGTCGTCCATGGCTGTTTTGTTTTGGCAAGTAGTAGAGCTCTTTCCCCTCAGGGGTATAAACTGGTTCTGTATCACCTTAAATTCTTTTTTGAACATCTCCCACTGATCTTCTGTCGCTTTACCCATTAACAGATTTGCCCAGTTTACTGTGGACAATCTGTTAATGAAAGCATTGTGGAATTCTTAAAGGAGCAATGCCCTCTGAAAGGAAAAAAATAAAATTGATGTAAAAATATGCAGTTTTTAGCCATTACAGCTCAACTACCTTCTGAAAAAAAATTAACATTTAAAAGAATTCCCAAATGGGGGTCTTCAGCTCTTAAAGCTGAATTCCCTTCCGCACCTAAAAAAATGGGAAAAGAGCTTCAGCATGAACACAAATGGCTCAGCAAGCCAGGGAAGGGGCACCCAGGGTCTCACATGCAGCACTCCAGCTTTGTGCAGAGGGTCAACACTGCAAGAGCGGCCCTCCAGACAGAAGGATGTGGGACCAGATCACCGAGGCCATCGCTGCCAGGAGCCCTCATGATCTGGCTCCAGTGCCCAAAGAAGTTTCATGACGTCAGACAGCCCCTTTCTGGTCTGGATATCTGAGATGGAATCATCCGCCTGCGGTACCAGTGACCACAACCCCAATTCCCCTTTCAACATTTGTCCCACATCTTAACTTCCCTCTGTTACTGACCATCACAACATCCTCTTGGCCACAATGCTGAATTAAAAACCACCACAAAGCAAACTTTCCAATCCAACTTTATACATCCATCTATTCAATATGATAACAAGAAATCAACTCATCACCCTTATGCATTCCCTTAGTGACTATCTTGTGTGTGCCTTTGCCTATCATACTGATATCACACAAAGCTACCCCAGTGGCTGTCACATGGCTGGTAGAAGGCTGCTGATTTTCAGTAGGGGGACACTGCAAACGGCCTTGCAGGTCGACTTTGAGGAGCTGATGGCTGGAAGTGTCAAATGGGAGTTGCATACCGACTGACATCACCCTCTCTTCATTTACATTTCCTGGGCCAGCGCTAAGGCCCTCACCAAAATGGCGACCATGAGTCCCGAACCAGAGAAGGGCACTAGAATGGCGGTCACCGGATTTTTGACCGATTCACGGCGGCAACTCATGGCAGTAAGTGGCCCAATTTCTAGGCCAAGGAGACTACACTTAATGTAATAGCAGTAAAGGTTGTGGATGAAAAGTAAGCTCTAGAGGTACAAATACAAAATTGCATGAAAATGTGAGGGCTGTGGGACAATTGGAGCTTTCAAACTGAGATTGATAGATGTTTAGGTAAGGGTATCAAGGGGTATGGAGCTTAGGTAGGTAAATGGAGTTGAGGTACAGATCAGCCATGAGCTGATTGAATGGTGGATCAGGCTCAAGGGTTCCTCTGTTCCATAAAAAAGGCCAATAGAGTTTTGGGTTTTATAAATAGGGGCATACAGTACAAAAGTGAAGAAGATACAATGAGCAAGGTTAGGAGAAGTTTCTCGACACAGATTTGTTGGAGCATGGAATCCTTTCAACACGGAGTGCTTGAAGTACAGTCCATTGCATCTTTTAATGGAAAATTGGATATATTTTTGAAGCGGAGAAAGGTACATAGCTGTGAGGAGAGCATGGGGAAGTGGAATTGTTTTGGATTACTCTAGCAAGAAGGGCCAAATGGCCTCCTTCTGTGCTTTAACTTGGCTGGTTCTGTGATCTTTCATTTCTGAGACCAGGGTTCTGCAACAAGTGCAGGTCAAAGGCTGGGTATTCTGCAGCGAGTGTCTCACCTCCTGACTCCTCAAAGCCTTTCCACCATCTACAAGGCACAAGTAAGGAGTGTGAAGGAATATTCTCCACTTGCCTGGATGAGTGCAGCTCCAACAACACTCAAGAAGCTCGACACCATCCAGGACAAAGCAGCCCGCTTGATTGGCACCCCATCCGCCACCTTAAACATTCACTCCCTCCACCACCGGCGTACCGTGGCTGCAGTGTGCACCATCTACAAGATGCACTGCAGCAACTCGCCAAGGCATTTTCGGCAGCACCTCCCAAACCCGCGACCTCTTCCACCTAGAAGGACAAGGGCAGCAGTCGCATGGGAACACCACCACCTCCAAGTTCCCCTCCAAGTCACACACTATCCTGATTTAGAAGTATATCGCCGATCCGTCATCGTTGCTGGGTCAAAATCCTGGAACTCCCTCCCTAACAGCACTGTGGGAGTACCTTCACCACACGGACTGCAGCAGTTCAAGAAGGCAGCTCACCACCACCTTCTCAAGGGCAACTAGGGATGGGCAATAAATGTTGGCCTTACCAGTGACGCCAGCCCACACTGTTGGGGTGAAAGTTTCTGTCTGCTGGCTTGTACGGGTCTTACATAAAATGAGTTTGGACTGTCTCAATCCTGCACAGGACTATTCCTGGCAATTTCACTTAAATAGGCCACATGATAGCTGGTGTGGAAAGTGGAACAAAATGTCACACCGGTGACATGAGGAAACAGTTTTTTACTCAGTGAGTTGTTGTGATCTGGAATGCGCTGCCTGAAAGGGTGGTGGAAGCAGATTCAATAGTAACTATCAAAAAGGAATTGGATAAATAGTTGATGGGAAATAACTTACAGGGCTATGGGAGAAAGAGTGGGGGAGTGGAACTAGTCGGATAGCTCTACCACAGGCACGATGGGCCCAATGGCTTCCTTCTGTGCTACATCATTCTCTGATTCTATAATGCAGTAAGAGGCGTTCTTCTGAGATTGGGGCTGAGGCGTGTTGTTAGGAAGGGTAGAGGAAGCTTTATTGCGCATGTGGCTGTATTCTATCTAAGTCAGGAGTGCTTGATGCTGACACTGAAATGGGAATTATTCCATTCCCCAGCACTATCACCTTAATGAACACATTTTTAATCTTGCCATTGTTGGAGTTGCTAGAAATCAACAGGCTCTGAGACTTTTGTTGCAGCAAAGGCAAAACATGTGTTACTTTATTCACTCTCCATGAGGACTGAGGTTTTCAGCCTCGTTGCAGGGCTATGACATCATCACGCCACCGACGCATGATGTCATCACGCTACCAACACTCTTAAAGGGACCCTGCCCCGATAACCCAACCAAGTACGTACATATAACAACATTGGCTATACATAGTGAATTGTGTTTAGGTACATATAACCACATTGGCTATACATTGTGAATTGTGTTATTGTCCCTATGTGGTCTCCGCCACATACGTCCCCCCAGAATTCACTAGCACTGGCAATGTCAATCGTTGGGGGGGCCGGATCACACGGTCGGAACGGCTCCTCAATTCCAGGGCGGGGACCGGGGGGTTTGTTGGAGGGACCTCGGGCGCTCGGTGGTGGACTGAGGGTGCAGAAACCGGAGGTCGGCCCCGCCTTGGGGGCTGTGCCAACTCAACGGGTCAGTCCAGATCCAGGTGGGCCGGCTTAAGACGGTCCACGGAAATGCAGTCCGGCTTACCACCGACATCCACTACGAAGGTCTTGTCCCCGGTTTCCAGGACGTGGAATGGTCCATCGTAGGGTGGTTGAAGAGGTCCCCGGTGGGCGTCGTGGCGGACGAAAACGTACTCTGCCGCACGAAGGTCGAGCGGAACGTGGGACTGCGGGAGGCCGTGCTGCGACGTGGGCACCAGCGCGAAAACCTTGGCGTTGTCCAGAAGGTCAGACAGCTGACGGGCTGCGGACCAAGGTTCCATTGTGTTGGGGACGAAATCCCCGGCAACCCGCAGCGGCTGTCCATAGACGAGCTCGGCGGACGAGGACTGGAGGACCTCCTTGGGGGCGGTCCTGAGTCCCAGCATGACCCACGGGAGTCTGCCGATCCAACCGTCATCCCGGAGGCTGGCCTGGAGCGCGGCCTTCATGGAGCGATGAAACCATTCGCACAGTCCGTTAGCCTGAGGGTGGTATGCTGTGGTGCGGTGGAGTCTCAACCCGAGGCCTCGGGCGACAGCATTCCAGAGCGCCGACGTGAACTGGGGCCCCCGGTCAGAGGAAATGTCAGATGGGCCGCCGAACCGGGTGACCCAAGTGCTGATGAGCGCCCGAGCCACATCGGCGGACGTCGTTGAAGACAGCGGGATGGCTTCCGGCCATCAGGTGGTTCTGTCGACCATTGTGAGGAGGTGGATGAACCCGCGGGAGGGTGGCAGGGGCCCCACCAGGTCCACGTTAACATGGTCGAACCGCCTCTCGGGCACCGCGAAAGGAGCCAACGGGGCCTTAGTATGGCGATGCACTTTCGAGCGTTGGCATACCACGCAGGTGCTGGCCCAGTCACGAACGTCTTTCCTGAGCCCGTGCCAGACGAACTTAGCCACCACCAGCTTCTGTAACGGCTTCCTGCCCGGGTGGGAAAGATTATGGACAGCGTTGAAAACTTGCCGTCTCCACCCGTCGGGCACGACGGGACGTGGCTGCCCAACGGAGACATCGCACAGGAGTGTGGTGCCGGCATCGTCGAACGCGACGTCCGCTAGTTGAAGGCCCGTGACCACCGTCCTGTAGGCCTGGACGTCCGGGTCGGAGGCCTGGTCGGCCGCCATGCAGGTGTATTCGATGCCGAGGCGTAGGGCGCTGGCGACAGCTCGGGAGAGACAGTCGGCGATGGGGTTGTCTTTCCCAGCCACATGCTGGATGTCAGTTGTAAACTCTGAGATGAAGGCTGTAGTGTATGTACCTTTAAGGGGAGAACTACTTTTTACAGCTCCTGTATACTGTATTACCGGCAGTGACCACACCTGTATATAAATCCTGAGTAGGGATCTGTACGTTAGTTTTAGAGTAACTCTCATCCAGTAAACACCTGTTGATTGTTCCCTGCAGTCTCGTGTCTAGTTATTGAAGGACACACAACATCAAAATACACGGATCTAACATTGGCGACGAGGCAGATTCGAACCTACCTGCAACTCTGCATCACCTCCCAGGGATTCACTCCTGGAGAACAGTGGAAGAAGGTCGAGTCCAGTGGCACGGGCGTCGACCACGAGCAACCACCCAGTCATCCAGTGGAGATTTGAGCATCGCAGGGGAGGCTGTTGAGAGCTGCGCTTGGTTCTCCAGTCACAGTGGTCCAGCGAAATGGGCTGGCAACAGGTACGGCGCAGACCCTTCCCGGACAGCGGTGGCTAGAGCCGACCGATGGCACAGAAAAGGCCGAGCAGCGTCGATGGGAGAAGAGAGAGGGTAGAGCGCACAGGGCGCAGCCGGTGTTCAGGACCGAGCGGCGTCGACGGGAGAAGAGAGAGGGTAGAGCGCACAGGGCGCAGCCGGTGTTCAGGACCGAACGGCGTCGACGGGAGAAGAGGGAGGGCAGAGCGCACAGGGCGCAGCCGGTGTTCAGGACCGAACGGCGTCGACGGGAGAAGAGAGAGAGGCGTGAAGGAAAACGCGCAGAGCGCAGCCGGTGTTCAAGGGCCGAGCAGCCGCAGCGGAGAAGAAGGGAGAGTGCGGGAAACACCATTTTGAGCCACAGCGGAGAAGAAGGGAGAGCGCGGGAAAATGCCATTTTGAGCCGCAGCAGAGAAGAAGGGAGAGCGCGGGAAAACACCATTTTGAGCCGCGAGAAGAAGGGAGATCGCGGGAAAATGCCATTTTGAGCCAGTCTAACCACACCCAGGGATGCCGAAGAGTGGCAGTATCACTGCGTTCGACAATGAAGTCGAAGATTGGACGACATATGTCGAACGCATAGAAGTGTACTGCAAGGCGAATGAAGTGCCTGATGAGAGGAAAGCGCTGGTATTGCTGAATTCAATGGCTGCAAAAACGTATGGCTTACTGCGAAACCTAGTAACCCCAGAGAAGCTAGTGGAAAAGGATTTTGGAAACATAGTGTCAATCCTACAGGACCACTTAAACCCCACACCGCTGCTGATAGCAGAAAGATTTAAGTTTCACAAAAGGAACCAGCATAAAGATGAAAGTAATGCTGAGTATTTAACGGAACTGAGCAAGCTATCGAAACACTGCCAGTTTGGAACGGGACTAGCAGATACTTTAAGGGACAAGTTTGTGTGTGGGCTTCAAAGTGAAGGAGCCCAGAAATGGCTTCTATCAGAAAAGGATCTTACGCTGGACAAAGCTTTCAGCATGGCAGTATCACATGAAGCAGCCGCACGGGGCGCTGCAGAGATACAACGGAGACCGCAAGAATATGGCACAAATGAAATGTCATACGGAACAGTGAAGTGCTATCGCTGCGGCAGAACAACACACGACCATAATGATTGCTGGTGCAAGGACAAAGTGTGCAGACAGTGTGGAAAAGTAGGACACATAGCAAGAGTCTGCAGGTCGGGAAAGAAAACCAGCAGCCAGAAATCTCCACAGGAGAAGTACAAGAAGGTACATAAGGTGACGGAGAGTAGTTTAGACGAACAGAAAAGTGATACAGACTCTGGAAGCAAGGAGCTGGGTTGTCTGAAACTACATAAGGTGATCAAAACGGAGGTTCACCAAACTATCTGGGTCATGCTCAAGATAGCTGGAGTCCAAGTGAAAATGGAACTGGACACAGGATCAGCCCTAACAGTCATAAACCAAAGGGACTACAAGCGGCTATTCTCACATATACCCTTGAGAGATACAGAGATTGTCTTGAAGACGTACACGGGGCAAAAAGTCTACCCCAAAGGAAAAATAAGGGTGAACGTTATATATAACGGCAAGGAAACACCAAAAATGGACCTATATGTATTGCCAGATGGAGGACCACCACTACTAGGACGTGAATGAATCCGGAAGATACAGCTAGATTGGCATTCCATACAAGCACTGACTGTAGATGCCAAAAAGGATGACGACGCCACACCTGGACGATTGTCAAAAATGCTAACTGATGCACAAGAAGTGTTCCAGGAGGGACTTGGAACACTAAAAGGCATAGCAGCGATGATCAAAATAGAGGAAAATACAAGCCCAAAGTTTTTTAAGGCCAGACCGGTTCTGTCCTCCTCACGACTATGATTCGACAGACAGCTAAACCCTCATCACCAAACAGGAGGCGTTGTTACTTTTTTATCCAGTTTAATGACACAGGGTGAAACTACAAAGAGAGCAAGAAATTACAACATCAAATAAGGCCGATTGGTATTACAATCACGATCTGAATACACAAAATAAACCTAGGATAGTAGAATGAAACGTTACCACTATAACTCAACGGTTCTATTACAATTTGAGGTAAATCTGATACAACAATCAAAGGTCTAACACATGAATGTCAGGGGAAAGACTAATAGCCAGCCACATGGAAACTCCACAAAGTGCAATATTTTAACTCATCTGGCCACAAATATCAAGAAATGGTGACATAGATCAAACATAAAGACATCTGATAAAAGGCTACTTACAGACAATGTCAATCAAAGGGGGAAACTGAGAAGGATGGCGTTAGATACTGTATACATCACCAGCCATGAATTCTGGGCTCCCTCGTGGTTGTGTTTTACTTTCACTTTCTCATCATGTCACATGACATAAATCAACAATGAGGTAAGTAGTAAAACCACTAGGGGGAGACAAAACACAATACTAAAAGTCTCATAGGGGACATAACACTCCCCGTCTGGTATCTCTAAGATGCCACATAATAAAGAAATACAACTTATCAGGGGGCAACCGTCTGGTCTTCCTTGGAGAGAAGAAGCACAATCTCTGTGATTGGCCTGTAGAAGAGCTTTGTCCCATCACCGATTGGGATCTTGACCTCTACCTTCCGAACTCTACAATCTTTGCTGGGGAAAACCTTTGAGATGATCCCCATCAGCCATTCACTTCTTTTGTTCTGACTGTCCTTCATTAAAACTATGTTCCCCGTCTGGACGTTGGTCTTTGATGACTGCCACTTGCTATGTGCTTGGAGAGTCGACAGGTACTCGCATCGCCAATGGCTCCAGAAGGTGTTGGCCAGACTCTGTACCTGCTTCCACTGATGTCTGTAGAGGTCCTTGCTGCCGAACTCTCCTGGAGGTGTAGGAATGGCTTCTCCTTTCTGAGTGAGGAGGGTGGCAGGCGTCAGGATGAATGGGAACACTGCATCTGATGACGGAGGGACGAGTGGTCTTGCATTGATGATGGCTACCACTTCGGCCATGGATGTGGTGAGGACTTCATGAGTGAGTCTGGAAGAGCCATGTTCCAGAAGCATTGCATGCAATATGCGGCGTGTGATACCGATCATTCGTTCCCATGAACCTCCCATATGTGAGGAATGTGGCGGATTGAAGATCCAGGTGCAACCTTGGTCTGCGAGGTATCTCTTAACTCTGTTGTCATTGTTAGAAGTAGGAATGTCGAGCTTCTTGCAGGCTCCGATGAAGTTGGTACCACAGTCAGATCGAAACTGCTTGGCCGGTCCACGTATGGAGAAGAATGACACTTCTGTGACTTTCTGCTGGGGACGACACAGGAATTCAGGTCCTATAAGCCATGTGGTATCCCTTAAGCGAGCTGCAGTGGCAGATCTGGTGGCGTGATCGGCTGGATTCAGGTGAGTAGGCACATAGTGCCATTGTTCAGGTTGTGTTGACCTTCTGATGCGTTGGACTCTGTTATTGACGTACACATAAAACTTTCGAGTCTGGTTGCATATGTAGCCCAGCACCACCTTACTGTCTGTGTAGAACTGGATAGAGTCAGGCTTGAGATCAATCTCGGAGGTGATCAGTTCTGCCATCTCTACAGCCAGAACGGCAGCACAGAGCTCCAGTCATGGAATGCTGTGTTCGGGACGTGGTGTCAACCTTGCCTTGCCGAGGATGAAGCCTGCTTCACAATCTCCATTGGGGTTTGTGACCTTGAGGTAAGCAACTGCAGCTATGGCATCGTTTGGAGCATCAGAAAAGGCACATATTTCTTTGTGTTGTGCTTCAGAGGGAGAGATGAGAGTATAGGGTCTTGGAATTTGAAGCTTTCTAAGGTCTTGGAGAGAGTTTCTCCATGTGTGCCAAGATCCCACCTTTTCTCGAGGTAGTGGTGAATCCCAATCGTTTGTGTCTACCGTGAGGTCTCTAAGCAGAGCTTTTTCTTGGATGATGACTGGTGCCACAAAACCAAGGGGGTCGAACAGGCCATTCACCGTAGGAAGGACACCACGATGAGTGGAGGGCTTTTCGCTGTCTTCAACTTGGAAGGTAAAGGTATCCGTATTCAGGTCCCAACTGAGCCCAAGGCTGCGCTGTAGAGGAGGTAAGTCAACTCCAAGGTCCAGGTCCTTTAGGTCATTGGCGTGGTCTTCTGAGGCAAAGGCTTTCTGCATGAATGAAATGAAGTGGTCCTTTGTATCCGGCTTTCTTTCTGGCGTGCGGCGGAAAGAGATGAGTCGATTGAGTGCTTGTCCTCGGTCGTTAGGAAGCCGTTGTCTTGGAGTTCTGAACGGTAGAGGAGCGACCTAGCTATTGCTACTGTCCATGAAGACCTCTTCATCCATGTTCTTTATAAAGAGTTTGTCCTCAATGGGAGGAGCTAACTTGTCATCGTCACTCGTCCTTTTGAAGACTGCCTGACCAAGATGATCCTCTTGCTTTCCGTGTTCTGGTTGCTCAGTAGGATCATCAGAGAGAGAGCTTGGAACCTGTATGCCGTATCTTTCTTTCACTTGAAAGCTGTTGGGGCACGGATCAAAGAGTGAGGGGCGACCATTCTCCAGCACATTTGTATGGAATGTGTTCACTTTGGCAGGTCTGTGGGCGTTTCCCAGACAAACATCACCGATGATGACCCACCCTAGGTCAAGTCTCTGAGCATAAGGTGAGTCATGTGGACCATTTATCTATTCGCGTACCTTGTGGATTCTCAATATGTCTCTGCCTAGTAGAAGCAGGATGGGAGCTTGAGGGTTCAACGGTGGAATCCGGTAAGCCACTGGTTTGAGATGAGCATGATGAAGCGCTGCTTCAGGTGTAGGGATCTCTGACCTGTTATTAGGCACCTGGTTACACTCTATTAGTGTGGGCAGAGGCAGACTCGTCTTTCCATCAAGGGTCTCCACTACGAAACCACTGGCCCTCCTTCCTGATGTCTCCACTAGGCCGGCACACATTTTCAGTGAATATGGGGAGCTGTTTCCTTCTATGTTGAAGTGGTCAAAGAACTGAGACTTGGCGAGTGATCTGTTACTCTGATCATCCAGCATGGCGTATATCTTTATGGCTTTTTCTTGCTGTCCTTCAGGGTAGACCATCACAAGACAGATTTTGGAACAGGATTTGCCGCTGATGTGTGCTCCGCAGACCTTGGTGCAATGTGAGGCTACTTCAGGTGTCAGAATGTCTTCCTCTTCCTCCCCGCCATGCTCTGCTGCGGCGGTAGAGGCCGTTGAGACCCAGGGGGCTGGACCTGGGTGAAGTGCTGTGTTGTGGCCTTCGCTGTTGCATTCTGTGCATTTGACGGCCGTGTTACAGTCCCGTGCCAGGTGAGTTGAAGAGGAACAGCATTTATAACAGATGCCGCGTTCCTTTAAGAACGATTTGCGATCCTCCAAAGTCCGTTCTCTGAAGCTCCGACACCTCCTGAGCGGGTGCGGATTGTTGTGAATGGGGCATTGCTTGACGGGGTCGTCCATTTTCCCATCTGCATCGTCGCTGGAGGAGGTGGTGGACAGTGACATTTCAGTTTTATGAACTGACACTGGAGTTCTCTGGCTGTACCTTGTAGCAGACTGTGCTGTCTTCGGTGGCTCAGGGCTTTGAGTAGAGAAGAAGAAGCTTGGGTCGTTTCTTATTTTAGCCTGCTGGCAGATAAACTTGGCAAAAAAGGAGAAAGGTGGGAAGGGAACGTTGTGATCTTCCTTATACTTTGATCCCTGAGTTATCCATTTTTCCTGCAAGTTGAATAGTAACTTTTCAACAATGGGATTTATCCCACGTGCCGTGTCAAGGTACAGAAGACATGGCAGACATCCCTCAGTTTTCGCTGAGTCAATTTCCATTAAGACGTCACCTAACTCTCTGAGCTTCAGGCGGTCTCGATTGAGGATCTTGGGAAAGTTCTCCAGCTTCTCAAGCAGTGCATTCTCAACCACCTCCGGGGAGCCATAGCTCTCGTCCAGACGATCCCATATCGTCTTCAACCCCCTTTCCGGGAGGTTAATGTGCACAGCTCGGAGTCTCTTGGCATGCTCAGAGGATTCCTTACCCAGCCATTTAGCAAGTAGGTCGATTTCTTCGCTTGCTGACAGGTCTAACCCTCTTATGGTGTTCCAAAAAGTAGACCTCCATGCTCTGTAGTCTTCAGGTTGGTCGTTGAACTGTAGCAGCCCGGTGGTGATGAGTTCACGACGTGCGAAGAACCTCACGAAATCTGACATGCCTTGGGTCTGTTCGTAGTGAGGTAGAGCAGCTGGACTGTGATAGGTCTGCAGATGTTGTGAACGATAATGATGGGTTAGCCTTTGGTCTTCTGGTTGGAACTTGTGTTCGTCCTCTTCCACAGTGTTTTTGTTGAGCTCACAACGGCGCTGAGATGCATGGCCAGGCTCTTACTGTTCGTGTATTAACTCTGGAACAGGCTCCATGTCGGGCATTGAAGAGTTAACAGTTTGTGACCTGGAGTGGCTTTGTATGTATTCTGTGGTGCGTTGCACTGGATCTTGATGAGGGAGATGAAGGTTAAGGTTGCTGCCTGTTGCTTCACCTTCAACAGCTGCTCCAAGGACTTCTGCCTCCGCTAGAGCTGCTGCTGCCTCTTTTTCCATATCCAATACGGCTAATGTTGCTTCAATACGTGCCTTTTCCATTTTTATGTCCATTTCCTTTTGAGCAAAGGACATCTTTGCTTTGGCTGCTTCGGCCTTGGCTCTGGCCATCGCTGCTGCTGCGCCAGCAACAGACCTACTTGAATGCCTGGAGGAGCCGGAACACTGAGATCTGGTCTCCTCTGCTTGTTTCAATGGTGACTGTTCCTCCATTTCAGCTTTTGTGACTGGTGTCTGGAATGTGTGGCTTCGGAGATGCATTGAATCGTGTTGGTGTTGAGTATCTGTACCTTTAGTAGATTCGCCCATGGGAAAGGTGTCTTTTCACTGTTCTGTCCTCCTCACGACTATGATTCGACAGACAGCTAAACCCTCGTCACCAAACAGGAGGCGTTGTTACTTTTTTATCCAGTTTAATGACACAGGGTGAAACTACAAAGAGAGCAAGAAATTACAACATCAAATAAGGCCGATTGGTATTACAATCACGATCTGAATACACAAAATAAACCTAGGATAGTAGAATGAAACGTTACCACTATAACTCAATGGTTCTATTACAATTTGAGGCAAATCTGATACAACAATCAAAGGTCTAACACATGAATGCCAGGGGAAAGACTAATAGCCAGCCACATGGAAACTCCACAAAGTGCAATATTTTAACTCATCTGGCCACAAATATCAAGAAATGGTGACATAGATCAAACATAAAGACATCTGATAAAAGGCTACTTACAGACAATGCCAATCAAAGGGGGAAACTGAGAAGGATGGCGTTAGATACTGTATACATCACCAGCCATGAATTCTGGGCTCCCTCATGGTTGTGTTTTACTTTCACTTTCTCATCATGTCACATGACATAAATCAACAATGAGGTAAGTAGTAAAACCACTAGGGGGAGACAAAACACAATACTAAAAGTCTCATAGGGGATATAACACATGCCTTATGCGATCCGCCCAGCCGTCGAAGCAGAGCTGGAAGGTTTGGAACATTCAGGAGTACTGTCCAAAGTGGACAGGAGCGAGTGGGCCACACCCATTGTTCCTGTAATGAAGAGGTCGTTGAGTAATACGCCTGGGGAACCAAAGAAGGTTCGCATCTGTGGGGACTTTAAGGTGACAGTGAACCCAGTCCTTCACATGGTACAATATCCGCTTCCGCGGATTGAAGATATTTTCGCCTCGCTATCTGGAGGGAAAAGCTTCACTAAGATTGATCTGGCCCAGGCGTACCTGCAAATGGAGGTAGAAGAAGCCTCGAAACAGTACCTCATGATCAACACTCATAAAGGTCTCTACCAATACAACCGACTGGTGTTCGGGGTAGCATCAGCTCCGGCTATTTGGCAAAGGGCAATGGAACAAGTACTGCAAGGGATTCCAGGGACCCAGTGTTATTTGGATGACATCCTGGTCACGGGCGAAAATTACAGTGATCACCTTGCCAACCTGGAGCAGGTGCTCACTAGATTGAAGAAATATGGGTTCCGAGCAAATCGCCACAAATGCGAGTTTTTCCAGAAGCAGATTTCGTATTGTGGCCACGTTATTGATGAAGAGGGGTTACATAAGTCCCCTGAAAAGATTGAGGCAGTAGTCAAGGCTCCAGCACTGGAAAATGTGTCACAACTGAGGTCGTTCCTCGGGCTGGTGAACTACTACCATAAGTTCTTGCCGAATTTGTCTACAGTACTACACCCACTGAACACCCTACTGCAAATGGGGGTACCATGGAAGTGGAATGACGAATGTAAACGAACTTTCCAGAAGTGCAAACAATTGATCACATCAAAAGAGGTGTTGGCTCATTTCAACCCAGCACTACCAATTCGGTTTGCGTGTGATGCATCACCCTATGGCATTGGAGCGGTGCTGTCGCACAAGTTCCCGGATGGCTCGGAGAGGCCGGTAGCCTTTGCGTCTCGGTCACTAACCTCAGCCGAGCGTAACTACGCCCAGATTGACAGGGAGGCCCTCAGCCTAGTGCGGGGAGTGAAAAAGTTCAACCACTATCTGCACAGGCAGAAGTTCACCTTGCTGACTGACCACCAACCACTTGTCTCCATCTTTAATCCAAAGAAGGGCATTCCGGTGATGACTGCGCAACGGCTACAAAGATGGTCCCTTTTTCTAGGGGCGAACCAATATGAAATCAAGTATAAGGGCACGAAACAGCATGGAAACGCTGATGGGCTATCATGCCTGCCACTGCCTACTGCGGAGGAAGCACCAGCAGTGGACCCTGTCGAAATATTTTATTCGACTATAATTGAATGCTTGCCAGTAACTAACGCTGATATAGAGAAGGAGACCCGAAATGACCCGACACTGTCTCGGGTATATGACTTGACGGTGAAGGAATGGCCAACACATGGCGACTCACTGTTGCCAGCATTCTCATCCAGAAGAGAACAGCTGTCAGTATGCCACTGGACCTTGATGTGTGGATCCCGAGTGGTAATTCCACCCAAGTTAAGGGAGAGAGTGCTAAATGAGCTTCACGAAGGCCATCTGGGAGGGGTGAAAATGAAAAGCCTTGCTAGGGCTGATGTGTGGTGGCCGGGGATTGATCAGCAAATTGAGGACCTGACCAAGAGCTGCTCAGGATGTCAGAAGGTCCAAAATGCACCACCACATGCCCCTCTACACCCATGGGAGTGGCCCTCATCTCCATGGCAACGGGTGCATATTGATTTTGCTGGTCCATTCATGGACTCAATGTTTTTAATAGCCGTGGATGCGCACTCGAAATGGCCTGAGGTGATCAAAATGTCGTCCACCACTACGGAGAAAACTATTGCAGTCCTACGGACCATATTTGCCAGGAACAGCTTGCCAGAGCAGATTTGCTCTGATAACGGACCACAGTTTGTGTCCGAAGAGTTTCGAAGGTTCATGAAAAGGAATGGGGTAAGGCATTACACATCCGTCCCGTATCATCCAGCCACAAATGGATTGGCTGAGAAGTTCGTACAAACCTTTAAGAAAGCAGTAAGGGCCATGTGCGATGACGACATTCCACTGCAGCATAAGGTGGACAATTTCCTGTTAGCCTACAGAAATGCGACACATGCAGTCACCAACCAGACCCCGGCCATGATGTTCTTTAACCGAAGGTTGAGATCTCGTCTGGATTTGCTCAGACCAAATGTACGAAGAGAGGTTGAGAATAAGCAATTCCAGCACATCAATGAGAAGCCGACAAGCAGCTTCAATGTAGGGCAACCAGTCTTGGCCCGCGACTACTGAACAGAGAAATGGCAACCAGGAACGGTATGCACACGGCAGGGGCCACTAATGTACACAGTGGATGTTGGGGAGAACATTGTGAGACGCCATGTCGACCAGATCCTAGAGTCACTGGAACGAGTCAACCCCATGTCTCGCGCACCTGGTGATGAACCCGACATACAGTTAGCATCTACCCCAGAAACAATAGCATCGGACACAGGGGGCCTCCGCACCAAGAGCAAGACACTCAGGAAAGGCGCTATCCAGAAAGGATCAGGAAGCCGCCCCAAAGACTGAATTTATAAATGGACTATTTTCAGTTAATGTGCATGTTAAAAGTGTTAATTGTTAAATGAATGTTATGGTACTGTTAATCTAAAAGGGGAGGAATTGTAGTGTATGTACCTTTAAGGGGAGAACTACTTTTTACAGCTCCTGTATACTGTAGTACCGGCAGTGACCACACTTGTATATAAACCCTGAGTAGGGATCTGTACGTTAGTTTTAGAGTAACTCTCATCCAGTAAACACCTGTTGATTGTTCCCTGCAGTCTCGTGTCTAGTTATTGAAGGACACACAACATCAAAATACATGGATCTAACAAAGGCCAGCTGGCGTTGCTGACGGGCTGACCACGGCTCGGAAGTTTTGGCCATGGCGAAGGTCAACGGTTTGTGGTCCACGAACGCTGTGAACGGGCGAGCCTCCAGTAGGAAACGGAAGTGTCAGACGGCGAGGTAGAGGCCGAGAAGCTCATGATCGAAGGTGCTGTACTTCCACTCGTTGGGGCGGAGCTGCCGGCTGAAGAAGGCGAGCGGCTGCCAGGTGCCGTTGACCCACTGTTCGTGGACGGCGCCGACCGCATAGTCTGAGGCGTTGGTGGTGAGAGCGATCAGCGCATCAGGTAACGGATGCGCCAGCATGGTCGCATTAGCCAGGGCCCTTTTCGTGTCCGTGAAAGAATTGGCCATCTCCTCGGACCAGTCGACGGCGAGCTTGTCGGGCTTGCCTTTGAGGGCCTCGTAAAGGGGCCACATAAGCTGGGTTGCTCGGGGGACGAAGCAATGGTAAAAGTTCACCATGCCCAAAAACTCCTGCAGGGCCTTCACGGTGAGGGGTCGCGGGAAGTCCATCACGGCCTCCACTTTCGATGGCAGTGGCACCGCCCCGTCCTTCGTGATGCGGTGCCCGAGAAAGTCGATCGAGGACAGCCCAAACTGGCACTTGGCCGGGTTGACAATTAGGCTGTGCTGGCTGAGGTGTTAGAAGAGAGTCCAAAGGTGTGACACATGCTCCATCCTGGAGGCGCTGGCGATGAGGATGTCGTCCAGGTATACAAACGGGAATGTCAGGTCCTGTAACACGGTGTCCATTAGGCGTTGAAAAGCCTGGGCGGCGTTTTTGAGGCCGAATGGCATGCGGAGGAATTCGAACAGCCCGAACGGGGTTATCACCACGGTTTTCGGGACGTCCTACGGCCGGACAGGGACCTGGTGGTAACCCCGGACGAGGTCCACTTTCAAGAATATCACTTTCCCAGCCAGGCGGGCGGAAAAGTCCTGGATGTGTGGAATCGGGTAGCGGTCGGGGGTCGTAGCATCGTTGAGGCACCGGTAATCGCCGCACGGGTGCCACCCGCCGCCTGGTTTTGGAGCAATGTGGAGGGGCGAGGCCCATGGACTGTTCGACCGGCGGATGATGCCGAGGCGCTCCATGGTGTCGAAATCGGCGTGAGCGATGGCGAGTTTCCCCAGGTCGAGGCGCCGAGCGTGGGCGGAGACTGGCGGACTGGTGGTTGAGATTTGGCGTTCTGCCCCATGTTTGCTGGCGGCAGATGAGAACGTGGGCTTCGTGAGGTCCGGGAACTCGGCAAGGTGGCGGGAAAACTCGTCGGAGGCCGAGAGTGCGCTGGACAACTTCGTCGTGTTGGACCCGCTGAGGGAACATGGGAGCGAGCTGAAAGTCTCAGCGTTGATGAGACGTCGGTTCTTGACGTCCACCAAAAGGCCATTGGCGCAGAGGAAGTCAGCGCCGAGAAGGGGGTTGGACACTTTTGCCGTGACAACGTCCCAGGTGAACCGCTGCCCACCAAAACAAAGCGCCATGCTCCGTTTCCTGAAGGTGCGAATGGAACTGCCATTGGCGGCTTCGAGGACGGGGCCGTGGTTCCCCCCTTACATGTCTATGGTTGACACGGGCAGGACGATCACCTGGGCACCCGTGTCACAAAGAAAACGACGTCCGGAGTCGGTGTCCGTAATAAATAACAAACTGCCTGAACAGCCGACAGCCATAGCAGCCAACGAGTGGTCTTTCGTTTGTTTCGACGCGGGAAAACTGCACGGGGGCCGGCACTTCCTGGCTTTGGGGCTGAACTGCGCGTAGTAGAAGCAGAGGCTTGGGGGCTGCCGCCATTGGGCTGTATCGGTGGGGGCAGGGCTCCGCGTGGATGCGCAGTACTGTTGCCCGGCGGAGAAAAATTTGTCGGCCTCCTTGGCCAGGCCGTGGAAATCAGTAATGGAAGAGTTGGCTAAAGCCGACCGTACCTGACCTGGCAGCTGTTGAAGGAACAGTTCCTTGAAGAGGAAGCATGGCCTGTGTGTGCCCAGGAGAGCCAGCATGTGGTCCATCAGCTCCGAGGGCTTGGAGTCGCCAAGCCCGGATAGAGAGAGAAGCCGGCATGCGCGCTCGGCTTCGGTGAGTCCAAAAGTTTCTAAGAGGTGCGTTTTCAGCGTTTCGAATTTGTTGAGCTTCGGGGGGTTCTCGAGCAGGCTCACGACTCTGGCCGCGGTGGAGCTGCCGAGAGCAGAGACGACGTAGTAGTACCTCGTGTCGTCTGCGGTGATGTCCCGGAGTGCAAATTAAGCCTCGGCCTGGGCGAACCAAGCGACAGCCTGTCGTTCCCAAAACTCGGGTAATTTGATGGAAACGCCGTTTGTCGCCATTTCGGATGAGGTCTTTGGAATCGTCCAAAAGAGCAGCGGGGTCACCAATGTTGGAGTCGCTAGAAATCAACAGGCTCTGAGACTTTTGTTGCAGCAAAGGCAAAACGCGTGTTACTTTATTCACTCTCCATGAGGACTGAGGGTCTCAGCCTCGTTGCAGGGCTATGACGTCATCACGCTACCGACGCATGACGTTATCACGCTACCGACGCTCTTAAAGGGACCCTGCCCCGATAACCCAACCAAGTACGTACATATAACAACATTGGCTATACATAGTGAATTGTGTTTAGGTACATATAAAAACATTGGCTATACATTGTGAATTGTGTTATTGTCCCTATGTGGTCTCCGCCACACCATATTCTTATACAGAAATCACTCATACTTGTATCATTCATAAGAGCATAAGAAATAGGAGATGGAGTGGGCCATTTGGCCCTTCAAGCCTGCTCTGCCATTTAATAAGATCATGGCTGATCTTCTACCTCAACTCCACTTTCCTGCACTATCCTCATATCCCTTGATTCCCTTCATATTCAAAAATCTATCGAACTCTGTCTTGAATATATTCACGACTGAGCATCTATAGCCTTCTGGGATAGAGAATTCCAAAGATTCACAACCCTCTGAGTGAAGAAATTTTTCCTCATCTCAGTCCGAAATGGCTGACCCCTTATTCTGAGACTGTGATCCCTGGTTCTAGACTCCCCAGCCAAGGGAAACATCCTCCCTGCATCTACCCTGTCAAGCCCTGTAAGAATTTTGTAGGTTTCAATGAGATCACCTCTCATTCTTCTAAACTCTAGAGAATATAGGCCTAGTCTACTTAATCTATCCTCATCGGACAATCCCCCCCCCATCCCAGGAATCAGTCTGGTGAACCTTCGTTGCACTCCCTCTATGGCAAGTATATCCTTCCTTAGGTAAGGAGACCAAAACTGTACACAATACTCCAGGTGTGGTCTCACCAGGGCCCTGTATAATTGCAGTAAGACGTCTTTACTCTTATACTCAAATCCTCTTGTAATAAAGGCCAACATACCATTTGCTTTCCTAATTGCTTGCTGTACCTGCATGTTAACTTCAGTGATTCGTGTACAAGGACACCCAGGTCCCTCTGAACACCAACATTTCCCAATCTCTCACCATTTAAAAATACTCTGCTTTTCTATTTTTCCTACCAAAGTGGATAACTTTACATTTCTCCACATTATATTCCATTTGCCATGTTCTTGCCCACTCAATTAACCTGTCTATATCCCCTTGAAGCCTCTTTGCATCCTCCGCAAAAATTACATTCCCAACATTCCCAATTTGTATCATTAGCAAACTTGGATATATGACATTTGGTCCCCTCATCCAAATCATTGATGTAGATTGTGAATAGCTGAGACCCAAGCACTGATCCTTGCGGTACCCTACTAATTACAGCCTGCCAACCTGAAAATGACCCGTTTATTCCTACTCTCTGTTTTCTATCCGTTAACCAATCCTCAATCCATGCTAGTATATTACCCCCATCCCACGAGCCCTAATTCAATTTTGCTGGTACTTTATTGTCCTTCATAGAGACATAGGCCGCGATTTCCCCAGTCCGGGGCGGCTGGGGTCAGTGGCGGGGTGCGACCCCGCTGCTGGCTCCAGCCCGCTCTGTGAAAAGAATTTTATGCTGATTGGGCTTGTTAAGCCCGCCCAGCACATTTGAAGGCCAATTGAAGGAAGCGGGTCTGATTATGTCACTGAGGGACCCTGTGCAAATTGTTTTTGACAGTTCTGCTGTCAGTATTCTACAGCATTGAGGTGCTGCAAACACTTGCAAGTGGCATAAAGCTCAATCTGTCTTCCAAAAGCAGTAAGCAACAGCTTCTAACATTGCAAAGTGAAGATCTATGAAATGGAAGCCTTTATAGACCATTTGCAGCTGTCAAGTTAAGAAATCATCTCATGCTGACACAACTCCCGACCTCCTTACCTGACGTGATCCCCGAGCAGCGGGGAAGCCATTGGCGAACTCTAAAATTCTAAAGGTGAGCTTAAAATAGTTTTTAATTGCCTCTTAACAATCCAGCTAATGATGTAAATTGCCTCCCCCGCCGCTTGGTGTTGGGCCTGTTCAGCAATGACAGACCCGACATCTGGGAGACTAATGTGGCGGCGAGTTGACAGCGGGTTCCTTACCCGCTGTTACAAAAAAAAAACATTTTCCCAGCCGACCCGCCACCAAGCGCGTCCCATGACCCTCCGAAAGATTCCGGCCATATTTTTTATCTGTTGCTACATTGAAGAATCCCAAATTCTCTCAGATTTTACCACTTTTTAAAAAGGAATTCTTTTAACCTATGATATCGATAAAATATTATTCACGATTTATGTAGGGGCTCATTGTTTCTGCAATGCAATAAGGCTATACTCTGGCCTGGATTTTCCTTAGCTATTCTACCCTAAAAATCAGATGGGATATTGGCAGAAAAGGCAGGAAATCGGGCGGAAAGGTCTATTGCCATGTTCCCTCCCTGACCTCAATTCCCCCCCGCCCCCCCCGCCCCCCCCACGCCCCCCCCGCCCCCCCCCCACACCCCCCCCCCGCCCCATGCCCCTTCACCCTGGCTGGGAAGACTGCTGTATGTAAATGCCAGCGGCGAGGTGGCGCCTAGTAAGATGCCGCATTTTCCTCCTCTTGCGCCTCTGATTCTACCGACCCCAGGGACCACGAAGAAGGAGGTGCTGGTAGTTCCTGGGCAGCAGCTGAAGAGCTGCTGATGCTCCTTTGGAGGGAGAGGGCACAGAAGTGGGCACTTTTCCCTCCTCTCAGGCCTTAACCAGGCTTAATATGGGTGGCAGTCCCCCTACAGTGCTGCCCGGATTTTCCAGCCAAGCAATGGCAGGCACCCTCTTGTTGGCACCCTACATATGTAATGACCCTTGACCCAAGAAAATGGGTAGGTGGATCAGGTGGCAGGCAGAAGACCTGCCCTGACCCTCCTCCCACGTGAACGGAATATTCAGGCCTCCAAGTCTCAGCGGCTGAGAGGATTAGAATAGTGACCATTTCTATTCTTTTGGGAGCATTACATCCTTGGCAGTTATAACTAGAGTCCCTATAGCATGGCCTGCTTTCTGACTTCAAAGTTGTTCTCTAGCAGGTTAGCAATAAAGTGCCGTGACTAAAATCAATAACCTCTGTGTGCGACTGCTTTTTTAATGGCAATACCTGCAGCAACTGTCTGTATATGAGACAATCAGCTGTCTCACTGAATCCCGACTGACACACGATGCTCTATACAAGGGGTTATGCTTGGTAGGCAGCCAAACGATTCAATCATGCCTTAATCCAACCATTTCTGTCATGCAGTCTTCATACTTTAATGGTTATTGCCCAGATATTATCTGTAGTTTAATAGAGTATTTTTGAAGCAGTGATAGATTGGATAGATGATAGGGAATGCAGTAGATGGTGGCTGCGAAATTGGAGCCTTTAGCGCTGGCCGTTAAGGCTGGTTTGGAAGAAGAAGTGCCGGCCGCCTCGCTTCCACCCACTTCCAGCGGGTCCCGGGGCTGCCATCATTTTGGGCAGTTCGGCATCGCTGCTGTTGTCTGGGCTCGCTCCAGATATTTAGATGAGGCAGATCATGATGTCAGTGAGTGTGCAACACTGATTTGACACACGATCTGCCACTTTCGACGTCGCCGCTCCATTTAACGCCCTCTCCTAATCACGACCGGCTGACCATGCGTTCAACAGCAGGAAGGAGCCCCAGCAATGCTGTTTAAAAGGATCATCAACAACTAACAGCTGACTTGCTTTTTCAGTTCCACTGGCTCTGTGTAGGTTTGTGCAACTGTTTGGAGCTTTCTAAAGTTATTTAAAGTTGGTGAGGTGACAGGGATTTTTGCTGCAAGTACTGAACGCCTTGTTTCTCATTTAAAGGCTTCTGCTCACACCACTTGCTCCCAGTCATGGGGGCTCTACTTGCAATCCCTCTCTTGCTCGAGTATGACAGGGAGATGGAGCGGAGGAAGCAAAGAGGTCAAGATGCTCGCAGAGGGAGGAGGAGGAGAGGCAGGAGGGCTCTCAGCAGGAGGCCTTACCCACCTAGGGTCTTCTCCTACCTGCACCTAAGCCAGGAGCAGTGTATTAGGAGGCTTCGCTTCACCAAGGAGGTGGTCACAAAACTGCCACAAAACAACCACACCTGCAGCCTCATAGCAGAGCGATGATGGCACTCTCAGTGGCCCTCAAGGTTACTATGGCCCTCACTTTTTTTAACCACCGGATCCTCCAGTCTGAAGCAAAAGAGACTTAATTGTCTTCTCTCTGAACAGAGAGAAGCAGGAGGAGCGCGCATTTGGTTTTGTCAGGATATTGGACTTCCCCATGGTGCAGGGGGCCATCGACTGCACACACGTAGCTTTGCGGGCAACATATCAATCCTGAGATGTTACGCAATCACAAAGGCTACCACTCACTTAATGTGCAGTTGTTGTGTGACCACGCCCAGCGCTTCCTGATGGCCAATGCCTGGTATCCTGGCAGCAGTCATGATGCCTTCATCCTGCGCCATTCCGGTGTGCCAGCAATCTTCCAGCCACCACCTCGAACCCGAGGGTGACTGCCTTGAGACAAGGGCTATCTGTTCTACACCTGGCTGATGATGCCCCTCTGCACCCCCACCACTCGTAGCCAACACTCATATAACGAGAGCCATGCTGCCATGAGGAACGTCATCGAGCAGACAATCGGGGTGCTGAAGCAACGGTTCTGCTGCCATGGCTGCTCGGGAGGAGCCCTCCAGCACACAGCAGGTGTCCCTTTTTGTGGTGGTCTGCTGCATTCTCCACAACTTGGCCATCATGAGGATGCAGCCCTTGCCACCACGGCTCCTGGGACCACCTCAGGAGGAGGAGGAGGAAGAAGAAGAGGAGGAAGAGGAAGAGGAAGAGGAGGAAGGGAGCAGGCAGGCAGCAGATCCCCATTCTGGATAGGCTGTCTGTGAGCACCTCATCAGACTCCGATTCCAGTGAATGAAACCCCAGATCCCCATTGCTCACCACTTCCCCATCATACCATCCCTCTGTCATGGAACATCACAGCATCCTCCTGGGCAGAAAGCTGAAATGAGATCCACCACAAAACACAAATTCCAAACATAATTTATAAATTTATCAAATGCAAATCAAAACAACAACGTCAACTAATCACCCTTGTGCATTCCCTTAGTGTCTGTCTTTCATGTACCTTCTCCTACTCTAGTGCTCCCCCAGTGGCTGCAGCATGGCTGGTGGAAGGCTGCTGACTTTCAGTGGGGGAGACTGCAGATGGCCTTGCAGGATGACCTCGAGCAGCTCTGGGTTTAGAAGGCCCAGCTGTAGACTACACCACCTTGGCATTGGCGGCAGCAGTCTGGGCTGGCTGGATGACAGGCAGCAGCAAGGGCACTGGCGAGTGGCAGTGGTGGGAGTTGGAATGGTGTCATCCTGAGAGAGGACAGCAGGTTCCTGCTCCACTGACCCACTACCACTCCCCCGGGGTGGCACCTCAGCATTCCTAGCCGCCTGTTGGGGGACAGATTGCTGGAGTGCTGTGAGACCCTGCAAGTCCCTTTCCGCATGTAAACCCAGCCACGATGGCAGCAGTCTGAGCTTCCACTGCAGCACTCAGACGTTGGGTCGCTTCCACCTGTGCTGCAATGGAAGCTGTGACATCACCCATTGCACTCAGCATCATGGCTGGGCCCACAAGGTCTCTCCTGGAGTTGTCCATCATTTCCATCCTGGAAATCACCGGCTCCAAGCTCCACGCAAAGCCCCGTGCAATGTTGGAGCCAGTCTCCTCCATGCTCCTTGACACTGACGAGAGGTTCTCTGGCAGGCTTGCCATTGCACCAAGCCTTTCTGTGTGCTTGCCCATCACCCTTCTTCTGAAGGCCGCCCCATCAAGATCATCATCTGAGTCTTGTGCAACAGAACTCGTGCGTGAACTCGTCCTCCGGGGAGCTGGCACCTGAGCTACCCTTTCCCCCTGGCCTGGCTCCAGCCCACTTGTGCCCGGTGCCTCACCACGTGTAGATCCCGCCTCTATACTACCCTCTAATGTCCATGCAGTGCCATTTTCTGAGCTGGCATCTGCGAGTGTCAGATGCAGTGCCATTGTGTCTTCTTCTTCACCTCCAGCGCTCTCCTCCTCCATCACTTCAGGGACAGGCTGGGTTGCTGGCAGTTCTTGGGTATCGGAAAGGAGAAATGCACAAGGATAGGGTTGTAGTAAGGGGAGCAGGGGAAAGCAAGATATCCATGCATACACCATCAGCAGCTTGTAAGTGAGAAGGGATGGTGGGGGATGTGGGATGTGAGAAGAAGGATTAAGTATAAGCACACCATTATCATTAGCAATGTTTTCCACTTCCTCGCTCGCCACGGACTCTGTGACTGTTCCTCCAATTATTTTGAGAACTGCTTCCTCCAGCTCCATGAGGTTCTGAAGTCTGGCTTCCCCTCCAACCATCTGCTGGTGCTCCTGGTGGTTGTGCGCTACCTTTGCCTGCAAGAGAAAGGGAAGTGTGTCAGTGAGTGTGTTTGAGTGATGCGCCTGCCGTAGTTGAGTAGCTGGCAGTGTGTGCAAGGTGTGAGATGTGGGTGTAAGTCTTGCAGCAGTGGCATTTGATATGACATTTGATGATGCATTCACTCACCTTGACCACTCATGTGAGGTCATTAAGCTTTTTGCGGCACAGGATCCAGGTCCCGGGGACAACACTCGTCGCAGTGATGGGTTGAGCGATCTCCTCCCACAGCCTTCTGGTGTTTAGCCTTGAAGGCCTCCTGCCCCCTGCCAGTAGAGGACCTCACGGTGTCTTTGTACCCCCAGGATCAAGGCTTCAGTGCTGCATCGGAAACCTTCTTGCCCTTTCCCTTGGCTGGTGGTCCATGGCTATGTTCAGAATGACAATGAGGTGCTTCTGCAACAAAGCACCTCCCCTTGAAGTAGTGCAGAGACCCTCGGCAAAACTTTATTGGCCAGTAGACTGCACCTGATATTGCCCCCCCCCATTGAGCGCTAAGCCAATCAGCAGCGCGTTTAGCGCTGAGATCAGCACTGCAATCATTATAATGAGCAGGCAGCATGAATTCTGCGTGCTGCCGGCACCACTTTGAACGGGCGCAGGCACAGAGCGCTGCACGATGCCGGCACCACTTTGAACGGGCACAGGCACAGAGCGCTGCACGATGCCGGCACCACTTTGAACGGGCGCAGGCACAGAGCGCTGCACGATGCTGGCACCACTTTGAACGGGCGCAGGCACAGAGCGCTGCACGATGCTGGCACCACTTTGAATGGGCGCAGGCACAGAGCGCTGCATGATGCCGGCACCACTTTGAACGGGCGCAGGCACAGAGCGCTGCACGATGCCCGCACCTGTTTTCGGGCCTTACCCAATTTCAAAGTCACAGGCCTAGAAATTCAGTTGCTTGCGCCACCAGTTTGCGCCCAAAGAGGCCACTCAGAGGCTTTAGCGCCACTGGCCACAACCACCGCAATATTTAGCGGGGCGCTAATGGCGGCGTTAGCCTGTAGCGCTGCGCCGCCACCGATGGCGTCATCGGTGTGCGCAGCACCCTGCTACTGCCCCGAGCGCCATATTAGGTCGCAGCCGCCTCTTCCGCGCCGGCCGCAAATAGCGACCGGTACACAGGGGCCTACCTGTGGCGGTAGTGGGGCGAGTTAAGGTGGAGGTGCGGCCGGCCGGTTTTTCGGCGGCCGCCTGCCCGCACCTCCGTCCCCGGCCTCCTACGCCCCCCCGCCCCCCCCCCGCGGCATTGCCGGCTGTTTCCTGAGAGCCCGGCACTTCTCCTTGGTGCCGGGCTCATTTGCCGGCACTCGCGAGCGTGGATCACGCTGTTGCAGGCACCTCCCCCTTAACAGTGGGAGGAAGGCCTGCAGTACCGCAGCCTGCCGTGCCGCAGCGGGTGGCGCTGCGGCACTTTGCGCGCCGAAATTCAGTTTTAGCGCCCCAAGTGGGGCGCCTAAAGCCTTGTTTAGCGGCCGGCTTCCATTTGGGGCGCTGAAACTGAATATCCCGATGGCGCAAGTGGCTCCGCGCGCAGCGGTAATTCCGGCGCCCAGGCGAGCTGGGCACCCCAAACTGAATTTTTAGCCCACAGTGTTTATGGATTTTCAGAAAGTGTCCCACTACTCCCTAAACCTCGCTGTCTCTCCACCTCTCTCTCCTCCTTTAAGACACTCCTTAAAATACACCTCTGACCAAGCTTTTGATCACCTGCCCGAATATCTCATTTTGTGCCTGGGCGTCTAATTTTGTTTGACGTTCCTATTAAGTGACTTGGGACATTTTACTATGTTAAAGGCGCTATGTAAATGCAAGTTGTTGATATTATGGGATGGAATCATTATACTGTAAACATTAAATACTATATTATATAATCCATAATTGAAAATCAAATTACCAAGCATGAGTGGGATATTCAGGGACAGCCAGCATGGATTTGTTCAAATCAAGTCGTGTTCAACAAATTTAATAGTGTTTGAAAATGTAGTCGGTGTGGCACTTCTGGATTTTCAGAAGGCATTCGATAAGTTATCACACAAGATGCTTTTACAAAAATCCAGGTGTAGGGTAAAAAAAATATTGCATTTATATAGTGTCTTTCATCTCAAAGTCCTTCACAGCCATTTAAATACTTTTGAACTGCTGTTACTGTAGTTATGTAAGCAAATTTGCACACAGTGAGATAAAAAGCCAGTTAATCTGTTTTGGTGTTGTTGGTTGATGGATAAATATTGGTCAGGATAATGGGAGAACTCCCCAGCTCTTCTTTGCATAGTGCAATGGGATCTTATATGCTCACTTTAATGGGGCCTCGGTTTAAAGTCTCATCTGAAAGATATACACCTCTGACAATGCAATAGTCTTTCAATACGAGGAAATCTTGCAGTATGGATAGGAAACAAAGGGTTAAGTGGTGTTGCTCAGATTGGAGAAGGATTGGAAGTGGTGCACCCCAGTGGTCACTCCCATATCCACTTTCATTTCATTATATATATATGATTTGGACGTGGGCATAGGGAGCATGATATCAACATTTTCTGATGACACAAAAATAAGGGATTTAGCAAACAGCGAGGAGACTTCACAAAGATGTTGACAGGTTAAGTAGAATGAACAGACAGGTGACAGATGCAGTTTCATGTGAAGTATGAGGTAATGAACTTTGAGACGAAAGAGAAGGAATGTTAATATCTACTCAATACTGAAGGGATGAAAAGAAAGGTCTTGGGGTTCCAATACAAGTGCAGGTAGCTAAATCATAAAAATGGCCAATAGGGGCATAGAATAGGATTAATGGTTATATTTGTACAGGAGAAGGGTTAGGCCACCGTTAGAGTACAACTGTTGTAAAAATTTAAAGCTAGAGAAAACATAAAGGTAGATTCACCAGGATAATAACAGTTATGAGAAGTAACTTGAGATATTGGGATTATTTCCACTGGAGCACAGAAGGATAAGAGGCGATTTAATTAAAAAATCTAATGTTATGAATGCTTTTTATAAGGTGAATAGGGAAAGAATATTTTTTCTGCCGGGGAGGCAGTAATGAGGGGTCATTAATGTAAAATTGTCTGAGGAGAGAGGTTAGGAGGCTTTTCTCTACACAGAGGGTTGTTAGAGCATGAATACTTTTCTACAGCGATTAGTTGAGGCAGAGCCCATTGCATCTTGTAAGGGAAAAGCATGAATAGTTGAAGCAGAAGATGATACAGGGCTACAAGGACAGAGAGATTAGTTTTGGATTGCTGTAGCAAAGAACTATACAGATACAATGGGCTGAATGGTCTTCTGTGCTGTAAACTTCTATGGTTTATGGTACTCTGCATTTGAAATGTAGCACCCAGATTAACCAGTCCAATATTATCACCGAGGTTATGACCAAATCCACCCTGAAAAGCTTTTTCAGAGTTGATCTGTTGCCATTGTAATTCTTCAGAACAGTATTTTATTTACAGTTGTCTTCGCTGAGATTCGGACACTATCTATTTAATTTTAGATCTTTATAATCCCAATTCTGATCCAGACAAGACTCTATAAAACCCTGACCTGTACAAAAATATAGATTAGATTTTCCTTTTGGGGTGTTAGGAGAGGCAATGTCAGTAGACAAATCAAGCTGTAGTGCACCTGGTTTAATGAATATTCCTGAATGTAGAAATGGCATTTAATGAAGAACTCACATGGATTCACTAGAACAATTGTTTCACACTAGACTCCTGTTAATTGAACCATTTTTTTTGCCAATAATAGACATATATTTATAGCATAAATTACACTTCCACAGTCAGAGTCACTTCTGCATAACGGCCTGTAAAATCACTTAGCTTGTTGCTTACTGAGGGTGGGTAGCTCAGTTGGTTGAGTGTCACAGTCAGGGTCAGATAATCTCGGAGTTTGAATGTCACAAGAGTTCACTCAGCCTTACGTCCTTCTGAGATGTGATGGTCAGGATGTGGGGAGACTGCTTTCCACCCTGTTGCAGTATCGCTGTTTGGCAATGAAAATGCTGCACTCCAAAGGAACTAGATGTAAAAAAATAGCATGCAAATAATGCAGTGTGCAAGGTATTGTGTAATGGAATTTCTCACCAATATCTTACTGTGATCGCTCAATAAGTGAATAAAATGTTTGCAGCAAACAGGCTAGCCATGGTACATGAACGACGTATAGGATCATCTAGTTTTGTTAACATATTGTTAAGAGGAGCCACAAGGCCCCTACTGAATAAGGTAATTAGTTCAGGGAATTACATCTATTTTACTTAAATCAATTTGACCCTGCAGTGTGATGCGCTATCAATTACTCATAAAAGACTGAGAGTTAGAAGAGTAACTAAAGGCTTTTATTAACAACAGAATGGAGGTCTGCCTCGCGTGGTCGACCGGTCCAGGATACAAAGGGCTGGGGAGCAGTCACCTTTATACTAGGACCTGTGGGAGGAGTCAGCCGAGGCATGTCCAGGCATGTACACAGTGGAATACAAACAGGACAAACAGGAATACAAACAGTGGTTTACCACACAGTGTTAATGTGAAGTTTCCATCTTTCAGTATCAGTAAAGGGTTCATAATTACATGGTGTGATGTTCCTTAGATATAGGGTTATTACATTTTCCACTTAATTCAACCTAATGATTTCCACTCAAGAAAGAAATGAGCAAGAGGCCTTTCACTTAGTACCTGGAGCAGGAGACATTTAGATCCGATTTAGGTTACTTGATCTTCTGGCTTGAAACACACCTAGTTGTCTGTTGTTTGTAATACTGGTTGATTGATGTACTGAAGGTCAGAAAAGATCATTAATTTATTCACTACATACTGAAAACTCTTCCGCATTGCTACATCTCCCCTCCCCCCCTTGAAAATCCTGTTCAAAACCTACTTCTTTAAACATGCCTTGAGTCATCTCCCCTATCTCTGTCATTGTCTGTTCCCCCATTGTTTCTGTCAAGGGATGTCTCAATACATTAAAGTACAGGTACACTATCCCTTATCCGAAAGCCTTGGGACCAGCTGAGTTTCGGTTTTCGGAATTTTTCGGATTTCAGAAGGTATTATTATAAGACTGGAAAATTTGTATTTAATATAAATTTTAAAAGTTCAGGCTACCTCTTGCGACTGTTCCGTGTCTCATTCCCCTTCCTGCTTCTCTGGAAAGCCGGATATCGGCTGACTCCTACTAAGCTGGCCCGCAAATCAGGTTGGGGGTCAGGTGGGGGGGGAGAAAAGAATATCGGACGGGCCACGGTTCAGGTCGGGGGTCAGGGGGGGGGTCGGGGGGAGAAAAGAATATCGGACGGGCCGCGGTTCAGGTCGGGTCGGTTCGGGTCGGGTCGGGGGGGGGGGAGAAAAGAATATCGGATGGGCTGCGGTTCGGGTCGGGTCGGTTTGGGTCGGGTCGGGGGGAGAAAAGAATATCGGACGGGCCGCTGCAGCTATCGGACGGGCCGCTGTATTGTTGGGTTCACTCTCCCGGTACCTCCTTCACACTGCCCGGCTCGGCCTGCAATCTCCTACCCAGGAGGGAACTCTGTGACCCTCTGCCCTGCTCAGCATAAGTCGTGCACCACTCTGGTCATGTCGTGCGCACGACTTACACTGAACGAAAAAACTTTCGGTTTTTAGAGGTTTTCGGTTTTCGGAAGTCCGGATAAAGGATAGTCTACCTGTACATTGATGTTGCCTGGTAAAGCTACTAGCTACAACTCCCATCTCCTCTGCACAACAGCACAAAGAATGAGCTGAAATGATACCAAGCGGCACTTTTAAATTAAATTAAAAACGGTCATAATTACCAGTAATCTTTCAGTTATATTTAAGTCAAAGTGGTGTGGGATTACCTCCTTGAAGAGATCTCATCCTACTTGTCCAGATGTGATTCGTGTGACTTCCCATCTGAATTACACTACATAGTTTGGGTTGATGCCAATCTGAAACCAGTTTGCATTGAAGCAAATTGCACAGTATAACTGGTGTATTAAAAACAAAATTTGCAACTGTAAAAAAAAACTGAGGATATTTGAAAAAGGATGATTTGGAAGATTTAAAGAAGTTCATTGCAGACTTCTAGCAGTAACTGTTTTCAGCGTGATAAGTAGTTCCACCTTCTGAATCTCATTATATACAGTGCTGGAATAGATTACGAAATTTAACAGGAGCAATCCTGCCTTTATAGGATTCAGATCAAAACACTGATCTGAGACCCAGGTGCCTCTCGAAGGAATCTGGAATGATAGGAACATATGAAAGAAATACAACACAAGTATTGCATCTGCTGTCAAACCCAAATACTATTTCATGTAGTTTATGATTGCATCACAATTGATTATTGCCCACAATGGGCAGGGAATTTGAAAACAGTTACTGCTAGAAGTCTGCAATGAACTTCTTTAAATCTTCCAAATCTCATTTCCGATAATCAACATCAATTTTGGCAAAATATGATCAATTTAAGATCGACTCATCCCTGGTCTCAGTTTACTGCAGATCATTTAGGAGTCAAAACTGCCGAATAAATCAATGCTTTCTGAAGCTGGTGTGCCAGGCCATGCTTACAATAAGAGATTTATACGAGCCTGTATGGATTTGGAAGATGATTTACAGAAAACATGGGAAATTCGTACAAGCTTTATAAAGCTACCACTTGCACAAATTTCCTATCACGTCAGTGTTTTATGCAGCGGCAGGTGCAGGGCACAGTTGAAGTCACCTGTGGTTATAGTGTTGAGGGTGAAGAAGGTGTTGGTGATAGAGGCACTGGGAATTCTGCACTGAGTATATATGTTAACCAAGATGACGTCCACCTTGGATTCTATGATTCTATACCTCAACAGAAACAGGTTAAACCTCACTGTACCCTGGAAGCGGATAGCCACCGAAATGGAGAGTAATATTGGGCGGGGTGTAATGCCGGCGCTCCACCCGATCCCGTGGGTTTCCCGCCTGGGGAAGTTAGGTTAAAATTACACCTGACCCCCTACCCCCCCCACACACACACACAACTCGTGTATCTCTCTCCACGGGTGCTGCTTGACCTGCTGAGTGTTTCCCAGTAATTTTCTGTTTTGATTTCAAACTTCCAGCAAACAAGCAGGATTTTGTGTTGTTGCTTCCAGTACTACTAGTAGTGATTTTTTTTGCCCGCTGAGTCTGGTGGAGAGGGGGGGGGGGAGGCGGGCGGGAACCCAGTGCCAGCTTTACCAGTCCAATGAAGATGGGCACAAGCCACCAAGTGAGGAGGCATGGGTTGTATTGGTGATCGAGGCCCGAAGAGGGCGCACTGGCCCCCCTCCAGATCCTCGCTCCCTCCCCTCCCCAGTCTCTCTGACTCAACCATCAAACCCAGCTCTGGGCTTCCCAGACATCAGCAGAGCTGGAGACCTAAGTCAGCGGCAGCTCCCACTCTCCGCGTCTCTCGCTGGTCCTCTCGCGTCCCTGTTCATGGATCAGATCAGAGCAGCAGCAGCAGCCGGAGCCGCCAGCTTGCCCCCGATCTCCTCTCCTCTCGGCGTCTAATGGACTGAAGGCGAAGCCCCCTCCCTCCCCACCCACCACCCCCTTCCACACCCCCTCTCCCCTCTCTCTCCCCCCACCCACCCACCCACCCTCGCCTCCAGCCGCTCCTCTGTTAAAGTTGAACTGCTTCCCGAGCCCATCCGCAAGACTCGATCGCCGCGGGGTTTGGGATGGAGCCCCCGACGCCCCAGCATCGCCCCTTCCAGCTGATGCTGAACCAGAAGAAAATCAAAGTGCGCCGAAAAAGACGGGATTTGCTTTGGTGGCAGGTCTGCTGGCTGGGCGGCGTGCTGCTTGTGGTCCTGTGTATCTCCAGCCTGGTCGAGAAAGCAGGTAAGGACTCTCTGGGATTGAGGTTGTTGAAAAGGCGCAGGGTCTCGGAGTGTGGTCACCATCGATCGGTCGCTGCGAGTGCATTACCCTCCATCCTTACTACAAAGGAAACATCCCTGCCACTTAATTTGCTTGCAGCCAGGGCTGGTTGGTGCAGTTTCCACGAGTGGAATCATCTGAAAACCCATTCAAGGCTCGGCTTCATGCAACTTTAAGTGAAATGAGACAATCTACCAAAATGAGCCTCTTAATTTACACTTTTGTATAGTTTATAAACAAAAATCGTGTATGGGAACTGATGGGATGGATACATTGTAGATGGACAGCATTAAAACATAACATTCCCCAATATTATACAACGGAAATATTCTTTTTCTCTGTGTCATTTTGTAATAAAGACACTCATCCACAGGAAGGTTCTGTCGGGTTTGCCTGCTGCCTCTCAGGGTAAAACCCATATACTAAAGATGTTTGCTGGCAGAGTTTTCCAGCCTAGATGTAGAGGAGTGAAGCAACTTTGCTCTTGTACTGCTGATTATGTGGGCTGGTGTTCCCAGGTAAGTCACATGCAGTCGGTGATGTGTGTGACTGCATCATCTGAGGTGCATGGGCTGCGGTCCTGTTGATGCTTCCTCCAAACCCATCGCCATAAGTGTTTTACTGTATCTGCCAAATCTTCCTGAAGCGCCTGGTGAAGAAAAACACTTAACAAATTCCTTCCCTCCACTTTGAGAAACATTTGTACTTTTTTTGTAAATGTTGTCCACATAACAACCGTTGCTGTACTTCAAATAGTGATTCCTTGTGTGTGAAGCGCTTCACGATATTCCTGAGAGATGGGACAATGCTCTATATAAATGCAAGATGTCATTGTGCATTAAGGACACAAATTGCACTGGGAACCAGATCATAGTCATCACCAGCACAATTAATTACATGATGAAAATTGAAATGAAAAACAAGTGCCAAAAATATAACCATTAGTACTATTAAAATTCACTACCTGATTTCAGATGATCTGCTAGGCATGGTTGAGCAAAAACATTGGTTGCTCGAGATACTGTGAGGCAGATTTGGGGCACCAGAGCTATTAGCATTAATGGGCCAAATGGCCTTTTCTTGTCCCTGACTTCTTTTATGTTCTGGTGGCCAGTTTCAGAGCAGTGTTAGTGAAGCCTGGCAGTTGTTTAACAGACTAGGCCTTGGCGCTGGGAGATTAAAGCGAGGTATAAAACTACAAGGATGTGTGTTACAGACCGTAATCCAATCTATGGGTTCAAATGGTGCTCTTGTGTTTTATGACACCCCAAGCTCCTCGACTGAATTACAGCTTTGTAACTCCCTCCTAGGTATCCATTATTGCACATCCATTTCTCCAAATTTGTTTGGAAATGGAATTTGTCTCGGGTTTCTTTTGCATAGGATATCAAACTATTGGTTTCTCTACCAGCACACAAATATTTACTTCTGTTGAACAAAAAAAACAGTTGAAAGCTGTTTTGGGGGATGTAACTGTAATGTACATAATAGACTAGTAGGTTTACAATGATAAGAAGGGATCTTATCTAAATAACTTCTGCATCAGCTTTTATGTAATACTGGTACTGTAACTGTACAGTGCTGATTAGAGAGAATGTTCTAGAATGGCCATCTCTTGTTATGTAGAACTGTGAAGTATTGAGCATCATTGTAATAGGAACTATGACCCTAATAGGACAAGCGGTCTTTTTAAGTAAGATTAGGTGTACAAAACATACCTCCTACAGGATTAGAGTTCTCCCCCTGGTAATCCTGCTACTTCACCTGGGTCTTTGAATGAGCTTGTGCCTTTTGTTCCTTGTCACTGTGCTCCTGCAACAGAATACACAGCTACTATTGTGGAGACTGCAGTTTGTTCTTAAATGACTAGGTTAATGGGAATCTCATTGATTTTAGAACCGAGTCTCACACCATCAAGTAGATTCACCCTAATGAGCTAGGAGTGCAGTTTTGATTTATAAAATATACAGCTATGTGTGCATCCCAGCTGAATTCAGTTTCCGTTGAGATGCCTATTTATTTTATCAATGAGTGCGCAAAATGTATATTTTCTAACATTTATTAGTATTGTGGTTATCGATAATATAATCCTCACCCTGCTGATCTGGTGCCGATGAGTACTTTGAGGGTTAAGAAAGCTAATATTGCTTGCTGCATGTTGTGAAACCCACAGTGAAGGAAGCAATTTGATTCAGTGTGGATTTGTATGAAGATATATTTAAATTTTTGAACCATTCACTGCTGAAGATGATATTTGATGGCCAGGCAACAGAGTTGTGTATTCAGAGTAAACCCAGCATTTAACAGTTGAGAAAACAACTACTGCTAACATACTGCAAAAGTGTGATAGCCTAGAAGTGACTGTCAGTCCTAGGTTATTAAGGTCTTACCTACAAGCAAGGACGCTGTTTATCCCATACAATTCTTATTTTAAACTCTCTATTATGTATTGACACAGGAACTTAGCTGGCCAGGTAATGATTCAGCCATTCCCCTCCTTCATTTTCCCTCAGAGAAAATTAGTACTTTTGTCCTAAACTGATTTGTTTTCCTCCAACTCAAATAAATCCACCTCCACCTTCTCACTCCTCAACCTGCCAGGGTTCTTTTTCCCCCTGAATCTTTCGCCCTGTTTACATTTGAGAGAAGTATTAAAGCTGCATAGGTACCCTCGTGCTAGTACGGATTATAAACATTGCTGTCAATGTGAGGTACAAAAACACCTGGTTGGTTGTCGGGGATTTGGGTCATTGGGGGAGGAGCATTGGCCCATAGTCCTGGTGCTTTCCCAGCTTAATACATGGCCTGTGGACCAGTTGCTCTGACTGTTTTTTGCTTAAATACTTATAGAGGGTGGTTGGGTTGCATCAATGCTGATAGCTACAACTCTCACTGCCAGGAGTGAAAGCTGGCTGTGTCTACAAGTAATATGAGTTCCTTGCTTCACTGAAAGTGGGCAGTATAGGTATGGGTTAGAGGGATGCTAAGACTAGACGTGTCTTTAGTGGCCTCTAAAACCACTATTGAGAAGGGCAAGCAGTAGGATCAGAATGAGTGCTGGAGCATGCCCCTTTAACCACAGTTCCACCAACACTCATCTGACAGTCAGATGGAAGTCTCCGTATAAGTAGGTTGAGCTACATGTAGTGCAGCATTTTGTTTTGGTGGAGATTGTGAAGGTCATTCTCCGTGCTTCCCTCCAAAGACCCCTTGCGATTGAGTGACTTCAGTCAAGTTCTCAGTATTTACACAGGCTTCTGCCAAACCTCTAAAAATGCACAGCCAAAGGGAATTGCAAGACGCTGACCAGATAGATCACAACATCCCACCCGTCCTTCTCACAGGTACCTAATGAGAACTTTCTCTTTCTTCATTTGCCCTTCTAAATAGAGGTCCTTTGTCAGCTTGGTTCAGTTGATAGCATTCTAGCCCTTGTGTCAGAAGTGTGTGGGTTTAATTCCCCCCCACTCCAGGAACCGAGAACATATTCTACACCTCAGTGCAGTAATGACCGAGTGCTGCAGATGCTTGTTACATTTTGGGGCTTTTACTCTGATATGCTCTTGGGTTCAGCATCTCTGACCACTCCTCTTGGTGATCGCTTGTTCCCCACAGATCAATGTCTTTACCTGTATTTCAGGTTACTGGTTATATTGCGAGCCTTCACATGGTTTCCCGTGACTTTTGAATGTGGTAGAATAAACACTCCATGGCTTAGGCTGTAAACTGTCAAACGTATTAAGCAGTAAATGGATAAGTGAACAGAAGCAATCGCACACTAGATTTACCATAGTTACAAGTTTAACGATTCTTCCTCAGATGATAGAAAATAACACAGTTGCCTCTGCTGTGCTAAACCGCAATATGAACTTGACCAGATACAGGAGGATCTCTGAATGTTGAACCTGGTGCGGCGGTTTGTGGCTGACTGTCCATGGGGACCTTCTGGCATATGCATGGTTCTCTGATGGCATCAGGTGGACTGCTCAATTAGAACAAGATAGGCTGAGAAATACTTTTCAAAATTTGACCTAGACGAAGGAAATTTAATATATGTGTCTCTTAAATAGAGATATCAATCAAACATATATTCAAACAAAACCCGCAGCATGCTTGCATATGAATTGAATGGTTTGGCCTCTCTCTCAGCTATCTGTCAAAGATATAGGGCCAGATCTTGTTGGAGCGGGGCATCTCGCAGTGTGCGCCGTTAGTTAGTCTTTTTCCTGCACCCTTCAGTTCAAAACATTTTCGGGCTGTAACTTGCTGGAAGTGCAAGCTGATAACGGCGTGGCAAGGGCAACAGGGCAGCTGGGACCTCAGTGAACGGCGGGACCAACAGTCTATCTCCTTAACCAATGAGATTTGAGGATTGAGAAAGAAACAGAGGAACGCCGGAGAAGGAGGATGAATTAAAGCTAAATCAGGCACAGAAAGAGAAATAAAGAGAGAGAAAGAAAGATTAGATTGGGAGAGGAAAAAAAGTCAGAAAGGAAAAGTTTTGAACATTAATAATCGAGTGCGTCGTTCACATGCTGTTATTTTTCCAGCAAGTTCCGCCCCATAATATCTGTATCTGGGCGTATTGTGTATCAAAGCAAACAAACTGCAGCATTTTGTGTGATTGAATCAGGCTTTTAACCCCCCTGTGTACCATTACAGAAAAGAAAGAAGTGAATAACATGATACATCAAAGACAAGAATGGTTTGTTTTTGCCACTGTGCTGTCCTTTGGATGAGACGTTAAACTCAGGGCCCATCCCAAAGCACTATTCAAAGAAGCACAAGGAATCCTCCTAGATTCCTGGCCAATATTCCTCCATTAACCAACATCATCAAAAAAAAATAAAGACTTGTATTCAGCCGTACCATATCAAGTTTGTGTTGGTTAAGGGAGGGATATTGCCTGAATACTTTTCTTCACTTCGTGCCTTGGCACATTTTAAAAACCACCTAAAAAGCAGGCCTCTGTTTAGCATCTCATCCAAAGGATGGCACTGCCAACAATGCAGCTCTCTTGTCTACACTGCCCACAATATTCTGAAGGAGGTCAAAGTGCTACCGCTGAGCCAGGTTGACATTTGGCCAACTTGACTAGCCATTCATTTTATTGCTTGTGTGCAAAATGGCTCCCCCATTTTGCCCGCATAACAGTCATTGCACTTCAGAGTAATTAATTGTATGTGCACTGCCATGAGATATATTTGAGAGATGTAATGAAGTGCTATTTAAATGCTAGTTCAATGGTACAGTTGAAGGCTCCTGGCAAGGAATGACTCAAGCCCCATTAACAGGTAACCCCAGCCAAGTTATTAACGGTTCAAGGTTTCTCTCAACGTCTTTGTTTTGCATTCACAGCAAAAAAGGAAATTTCCAGAAGCAGATTAGAACTTGTGTTCTTGTATGTACAGTAAGTGAGATAGCATACAATGGGATTGACACTTAGCCCATAGTTATTATGTGATATAGTACACCAGATCAGATGGGATATGCACCATATTCTCCTGTTTTCTCTGGAAGATGAAAACCACCACATCAGAGTGTATATGCTAAAAGTAATAATTAATTTATAAATAGAGTCATACATAGATGCAGTAAGGCACAACAAATTATTTCAAGTACACTACGTAGTTAAATTCAGCCCACAAAGGGTTAATATGTCCCTTTTCAAACATAGTTCTTGTACTGCTTGTTAAGTGACAGGGCTCTGGTATGAAACTGTCTTTCATAGACCTTCATGATGGTAGTTGTATTTGGATGATGGAAATGACTAATCTGCAGAATTCAGATTTTTAGATAAACTAAAGATTAAAGGAAAAAGACACTGCTCTCTACAGTACTGAGTTTCCTAAAATATTCTCAAATACACAAGATAGGAAAGGGCAATTGAATGACACACTAATGAGCAACTTCTTACACACTATGTGGGTTCCACATCTGCTAAAACTTTAAACCACGTAGATTTTGAATTTCCTCTTTAGCCAAGTTCCACTATCTGCCTACTTACCAGATTCATCAACCTGGCCTGTTTTACATAGGAACAGGAAGAGGCCATTCAGCCTCTCGATCTTGTTCTGCCAGTCAATTAGATCATGGCTGATCTGTACCTCAACTCTATTTGCCCGCCTATGTACCCCTTGATAAACTTGCCCAACAAAAATCTAGTGATCTCAGCCTGGGAAATTTCAATTGACCTAACAGCCACAACTTTTGGGGGAGCGAGTTCCAGATTTCCGCTACCCTTTGTGTGAAAAAGTACTTCCTGTTAAACAGATAGGTCTGTAGCTACCTCATCCCTTCTTAAACAATGTTTTTGTCGTGGTGCTTTTTCCCTGTAATTATCTCCTTTTCCCTCCTGAAGGTGGGGGCTCATCCTGTGGCTCAGTTGCAGTGACCACTCCTCATGTCTGAGGCCAGATTGTTGGGGCATGGTAGCACAGTGATTAAATTACTGGACTAGGAATCCAGAGAATGTGAGTTCATAATCCCACAGATGGCAGTTTGAGAATTTGAATTCAGGTTTTTAAAATCTGGAAATAGAAAGTAACCACGAGCTTATTAGATTGTCATAAAAACCCATCTAGCAGGAAACCTGCCGCCCTTACCTGCTCTGGCCTATATGAGACTCCAATCCCACATTAACATGGTTGACTCTTAACTGCCCTGTGAAGTGGCCCAGCAAGCCACTCAGTTGTATCTATTAACCACCTTCTCAGGGCAACTAGGGATGGGTAATAAATGCCATCCTTGCCAACAATAGCCACATCCCAAGAATGAATGAATAAAAGGTGTTGTGGGGGGGGGAGTTTCCATTTGTTTATGCTAGTAATATCAGAACAGCCTGGGCGAAATCGGCCGAACCAGTGCAAAAGATCGGGGAGTTTTAAACATAAGTGAGTTACGCCCAAAACCACTTACGTTTCTGTTTTCCACCATCTTTTACGCTGGTTTCAAGATTCAGGCCCTGCCCACAAAACTGGCCACACCCCCAGGTTGAAATTGCCAGATTCCGCCGGTTGCGCTGGTTAGGGAAGGCTCTCTAAATTACGCTCATTATCTTCGGAGCACAGGCACAAGTAGGCACGTCTTAAAAGTTTTGTCATATCAAAAGTTACTAAGAAACTGACTAGTGTACACCATTGAAACTATTAAATGGTTCGGTATCGTTTTTTAAAGTAATTTTCAGTGATTTTAAATCAGGTTACTCACAGATGGAGGACTAGACACGCTGATTAAAAATGCTTATTTTTGCTGATGAGCCCATTTTCAGCTGCATTAATAAAACCGCACCAGGTTACCACTCTTAAACACATCAAGGAATACTTTTTAATGGAAAGAGAAAAAAAAGAAACAACTCCTTTCTATTACACTGCTGAGTTGTGCTGGTTCATGGAAGATTTTACGTTTGTAATTATGCAAATTAATTTTATCAGAAACTTGAACTGTAACCTAACCAGCGCAATTCCAAGCACATTTTAGATGCAATTTCCCGATTGCGCCCAAAGCGGAAACTCTACCCCAATGACTGGCAGAAGCTTATTCAATGAGAGTAGCCAATGTGGATGTAGTATATTTAGATTTCCAAAAGGCGTTCTGTAAGATGTAGCATAAAAGGTAGTTACACAAAATAAGGGCTCATAGGGTTGGGGGTAATATATTAGCATGGATAGAGGATTGGTTAACAGACAGAAAATAGGGAGTAGGGATAAACGGGTCATTTTCCGGTTGGCAGGCTGTAACTAGTGGGGTGCTGCAAGGATCAGTGCTTGGGCCTCAGCTATTTACAATCTATAGTACTGACTTAGATGAGGGGGCCAAGCATAATGTATCCAAGTTTGCTGACGATACAAAGCTAGGTGGGAAAGTAAGCTGTGAAGAGGACACAATGAGCCTGCAAAGGGATATAGACAGATTAAGTGAGTAGGAAATAAGGTGGCAGGTGGAGTATAATGTGGCGAAATGTGAGGTTATTCACTTTGGTAGGAAGAATAGAAAAACAGGATATTTTTTAAATGGTGAGAAACTATTAAATGTTGGTGTTCAGAGAGATTTAGGTGTCCTCGTACAGGAAACACAGAAAACTAGCATGCAGGTACAGCAAGCAATTAGGAAGGCAAATGGCATGTTGGCCTTTATTGCATGGGGTTGGAGTAGAAGGGTAAGGAAATCTTGCTACAATTGTACAGGGTTTTGGTGAGACCACATCTGGAGTACTGTGCACATTTTGGTCTCCTTATCTGAGGAAGTACATACATGCCTTAGTGGCAGCGTGACGAAGGTTCACTAGATTGATTCCTGAGATGAGAGGGTTGTCCTATGAGGAGAGATTGAGTAGATTGGGTCTGTGCTCTCTGGAGTTTAGAAGAATGAGAGGTGATCTCACTGAAACATAAAAGATTCTGAGGAGGATTGACAGGGTAGATGCTGAGAGGTTGTTCCCCCTGGCTGGAGAGTCTAGAACTAGGGGGCACAGTCTCAGGATAAGGGGCCGGCCATTTATGTCTCTGATGAGAAATTTCTTCATTCAGAGGGTTGTGAATCTTTGGAATCCTCTGCCCCAGAAGGCTGTGAATGCTGAGTCTTTGAATATATTCAAGGCTGAGATAGATAGATTTTTGGTCTCATGGGGAATCAAGGGCTATGGGGATAGGGCAGGAAAGTGGAGTTGAGGTCACAGATCAGCCATGATCTTATTGAATGACAGAGCAGGCTTGCAGGGCCGTATGGCCTACTCCTGCTGCTATTTCTTATGTTCTTATTGTAGCCAAATCTGATATTGTCTTCATCTGGGGGTAATTTGGTACTAAACAGGAATTTTGGCTAATTCCACCCCTTCATCACCATCCCCAACCTCAGTACAGTGTACTGGCTGAAGTCAATAAATTCAGTGTAGACTACGATTTGATCTGGGACTTCTCTGTTTTTAATGGCTCTGTACCACATAAATGGTGCATTTGGGTTAATGCAGCTTTTAAAATCTAAGAACGTGATCTGCATTATTGATGTGAATAACCCAGTGACTTGGGGTATTAATACTTTTGCTCCTATGCCCTACAGTCTACTATTAAACCATTCAAATTTGACTCCATAATCAATCAGTTTTGTCATATTCACATTTAAACCAGTTGGGCTAGATCTTGACTTTGCGCGATAGTGTAAAGCAGGGGATAGCCAGTCGGCAGCCCGGTTTACATCTCGCCCCATTTTTATTTCCATTGTCACTAATTTAGTCAAATAGTTCTGGTGATGTCATAAACTGTGAAACAAAGCTCACGTAAGCATTTTATTGATCGTAGTGCTGCCTTTTTTGGGTCCTCCTTCCATTTTGTCAATTCCTCCCTTCCCATTGCTTCTTCCTCTCCTTAATTGAAAGAGATTGAGTAGACTAGGCCTATTTTCCCTAGAGTTTAGAAAAATGAGAGGTGATCTCATTGAAACATAAAAAATTCTTAAGGGCCTTGACAGGGTAGTTGCTGGAAGGATGTCTACCCTGGCTGCAGAGTCTGCAGGTCATAGTCTCAGGATAAGGGGTCAGCCATTCAGGACTGAGATGAGGAGAAATTTCTTCACACAGAGGGTTGAGAATTTTTGGAATTCTCTACCCCAGAGGGCTGTGGATGCTCAGTGATTGAGTATATTCAAGACAGTGATCGATAGATTTTTGGATACTAAGGGAATCAAGGGATATGGGGATAGTGCGGGAAGGTGGAGTTGAGGTAGAAGATCAGCCATGATCTTATTGAATGGCAGAGCAGGCTCGAGGTGCCGAAGGGCCTACTCCTGCTCCTAATTCTTATGTTCTTAAGGTACTGGCTCCCCGTTGAGGTATCGTTCGATATGTCAGTTGCACTTTAGTACCTTGCCCAAGTGGATATTTTTCATGTGTGACCTTAGACAATGACCGTCGCTAGGATATGCAGCCTGAGGAAGAATTGTAACCTCATTCTAATCCTGTCCTCATCCAACATCCACAAAAATGCAGGGGGTCACTGAATAAAGATCAGGAGCCGAAACCCGGCTGTGTTTTTTTTGCTGCTGTCTAACATTGGCATCATTATCACCAACTTGGCTGTATGGCTGATCCATTGGGAGAGCCTTAAACTAACTTCCAGTCATTTGTTGTTTTTCCCTACATTACAACAGTGACTGCACTTCAAAAGTACTTCATTGGCTGTAAAGCACTTCGGGACTTTCTCTCTATACCCTATGCTAAACGAAGAATCCATTAATATTTTATCCAATTGGTGTACTAAGTCTGAAATATAAAAGAACTGATCATTAAACTGACATTAACCCCAGTCCAACAAAATAAAAGCAGAAAGTTGAGAGTTTTTTGTATTAAAATCTCTTTTTACCTCACATATGGCAAGTGCTTTGATCAAGCTAGTAGTTGCATGATGTAAGTGAGGGGTACTAAAAGATATTGTAGAAGTTTAATATTGTATGGGAAATCCACCATAATCTGAATATTGTCTTCTTCTTAAGCAGTCCCTCGGAACTGAGGATGACTTGCTTCCACACTAAAATTGAGTTCTCAGGTGACTGATGAGTCCAATGCGGGACCTACAGCCTCTGTCACAGGTGGGGCAGACGGTGGTTGAAGGGGCGGGTGGGTGGGGTGCTTGGGTTGACGTGCATTCCTTGCGCTGCCTGCGCTTGGCTTCCGCTTGCTCCCGGCAAAGAGACTCGAGGTGTTCGGCGCCTTCCCGGATGCTTCTCCTCCACTTTATGCGGTCTTGAGCCAGGGATTCCCAGGTGTAATGTTCCATGGACAATATATTACAAAGGGAATATGATGCGTTTTTCATTGCTTATGACATTTGTGGCATTGTGTGAATATCCCGTAGGTTACTCGGATAATGTCAATGGGCGGGGAATTATATGTTACCGAAACTTGTCCAACATATTATTTGAACTGTATAGATGTTGAGACTCTTTAAACTATAATTGGTATTTCACTTAATGTGGGACTGTTGTCATAGCTGTAGTAGTAATAGAGCTTGCATTTCTACAGCACTCAATCTCATTGAGAAATATCTCGAGGTGCTTTGCACAATGGATTACTTTTGGAAGTTCAATTACTGTTGTACAGCAGCAGGCCTTCTGTGCCAGCAATCTCCTGCAGTCATGCAATTGTACAAGGAAGAGCAGACAGTAAAGACTTTGGCCTCCAACTTTTTCATTGCAGCGATTATTTGTGACTGAGCAAAGCCTTGTTTGTGGTGGTGCCCCATAAATGTTCTCTCGCCATAACATGGATTCCATGAAATTACTTTCACGCAGGAAGTGTATGTTCAACACTAATGGAATAGCAAGGACGTAGTGGGCCGGATTTCGCATTCAGTGGCGAACGAATGGCACCAGTTGTTCATTACACTTGCACTTGCCTATAGACTTTCTATGGGCTTATGCACTGGGACTTACTGTAAATTAGAAAGCCAAAAATTGCTGCGCCCTCGACAGGGGATCTGAGACCTGTGTAAACAAGGCAAGCAGCTGTTTATCTCCATAACCAATCAGATTGAAGACTCATTAATGAGCAACAACATCAACAACAACTTATATTTATATAGCACCTTAACATAGGGTTGCAAAATTCTGGGAATTTTTAAAAGAGGAAACTTTCCATGGGAATTTTCAGGAATTTATGGGAATTATGGGAATTTATGGGAATTTTGAGTTTTTTTGCACACTGATGGTTTTTGTCTCTGACCCTTATATTATCTTTGTCGTCAAAATAGACATACTGTCCAATACAAATAAAAACAGGCTTTCAAAGCTTTATTTTGAACTTTATTGAACCCCCACAAAACAGACCCATCTAAAATAAAATAAAAAGAGCGTCAGCTTATTTAGCCTGTAATTTGTCCTTATTTTGTCCCTTTGAGTCTTCTACCCATGAGTCTTCTGAGTCTTCTACTCCTCATTGCTCCTCCTGATTCTCTGAATCTGGCTCTGATGTGTCCATTTCCTCCTCTGTGTCAGTGTCTAGCTGTGTGGTGGACACTTCTGTATCTGGCTCAATAAGTTGTAGGTTCGCCCGGATTGCGCACCTTTGTATGCGTATTCCCAAAAAGTGACCAGTTCCGTTCAGAGGCCGCTGATGAAGGTGGGATTTGGAGTATCACCGATGCAATAGGTGACAGGGCCTCAGATGCACAAAGTCCCTTCCACCAGGTATGTGCACTGATATGCTTGCATGATTCCCATATCCCATCCCCATTCCAAAGACCTTGCTTGGTAGAGAACTTTGCCAGACTTCCCAGAACTTTGCCCACATCCAGATTGAGATGGTGTGAGAGGGTAGAAATCACACTGTAAGCGCTGTTGATCTGTTCTCCAGAAAGTATTGGTCTCCCAACATGCTTTGGGTCCAGCATGTATGCTGCAGCATGAATCGGCTTGACACAAAATTCTTGACGCGTCTGTATGAATTGAACAATTGCCTTCTCCTCTGCTTTGAGCAGCAGGGATGTGGGTAGGGCAATGCTGATTTGTTCTTTTAAATCAGTAAAAAGCCTGAGAACATCTGACAAGACAGCGTCATCTCCTTCAATCTGAGCAATTGCAGATGCTACTGGTGAGAGTAGTTTAAGGCTGCTAACCACTCTCTCCCAAAACACATCATCCAGCAGTATTTTCTTGATGGTGGTTTCCATATCCCCAGACTGGGATATTGCCATTTCTTGCAGCGACTCCTTACCCTCCAGAAGGCTGTTGTACATTATGACAACACCACCTCATCTAGTGTTGTTGGGCAGCTTCAGTGTGGTGTTCTTGTTCTTTGTCATTTGCTTGGAGTTGTAGGTTGCTGCAACTACCTGTTTTCCCCTGACATACTTAACAACTTGCTTGGCTCTCTTGTACAGTGCTTCCATGGTTCTCAAACCCATGATGTCCTTGAGGAGCAGGTTAAGCCCATGAGCTGCGCACCCAATAGACGTAATATGAGTGAAGTTGTTGCATTTGGATAAATGCTGCTGCATCTTTGTGGCATTCTTTACATATGGCTTTCTACAGTGTTTGCACATGTACACAGTCTTTCCATCTTTAATGCCTGGGGTAAAATGCTTCCACACATCCGACGGTAAACGTGGCATTGTTCTATGCAGAGAAATAAAGGGCATTCATCTCTGTGTTGAACTGCGGTCAATCAGCACGATTGCAACAGGGTGAGTACATTTTTGCTGATGCTCCATGTGATGGAAGCATGACCTGTATACACACGACGCTACATCACCAATAGTGTATTATTTTGTATATTTTAAATTGAAGGACAACAGAGTTCAACAAGTAACTGGTTTATTTGGTATAAAGTCTGATTTACTTACTGCATCATCACAACATCAGCAGAAAACAAAATGACTTCCCTCAGGCCCCCTAACCTGGATCTTAAAAAAACTATAGCAGTCTTACAGATGCCTGCAGGCCAATCACAATTCGATATGCAAATATTACAAATAGAGGGAGCTAATCACTTATCCACTCATCCAACCAATCAGGACACATTTGTTCACAGTCACACACAAAACTTGTAATTATTAAAACAAGCCAAGTAAGAAGATAAACATATATTGATTAAGAAATTCCTTAATAATTAAGATTCCATCTCTTAGTAATTTTAAGAGAGGACCTGTGGAAAAAAAAGAAAGAAATACATAAAAAACAATATTATGCTAGCATGTGCTTTTTTGGGCAAAATTCCCAAAATTCCCAAGCTAAACTTCCTGTGGAAAATTTCCGGAAATTTACCGGAAATTTACCGGAAACTTTCCACCCCTTTGCAACCCTACCTTAACATAATAAAACATCCTTAGGTGCTTCTTAGGAGTGTTATCAGAAAAAAAATTGACATCAAGCCATATAAGGAGATGTTGGGGCAGATGACCAAAAACTTGGTCAAAGAGGTAGGTTTTAAGGAGCATCTCAAAGGAGAAAAGAGAAGTGGCGAGGTGGAGAGATTTAGGGAGGGAATTTCAGAGCTTAGGACTTAGGCAGCTGAAGGCATGACCGCCAATGGTGGAGCATTTAAAATCGGGGATGTTCAAAAGGCCAGAATAGGCGGAGGGCAGAGGTCTAGGGGGATTATCGGGCTGGAGGAGATTACAGAGATAAGGAGGGGCAAGGCCATGGAGGGATTTGATAACAAGGATGAGAATTTTAAAATCGAGGTGTTGCTTAACTGGGAGCTAATGTAGGTCAGCGAGCACAGGGGAGATGGATGAGTGGGACTTAGTGCGAGTTAGCACGGGGGCGGCAGAGTTTTGGGTGATCTCAAGTTTATGGAGGGTAGAACTAGGGAGGCTGGCCAGGAGTGCATTGGAACAGTCAAATCTAGAGGTGATAAAGGCATGGATGAGGGTTTCGACAGCAGATAAATTGAGTTAAGGGCGGAGACGGGCGATACTACAAAGGTGGAAATGGGTGGTCTTAGTGATAGAACGGATATGAGGTAGGAAGCTCAATTTGTGATCAAATATGACACCAAGGTTGCAAACAGACTTGGTCAGCCTTAGAGAGTTGCCGGGGAGAGAGAGTGAATCAGTGGAAAGGGAACGGGGTTTGTGGCGTGAACCGAAGACAATGGCTTTGGTCTTCCCCATATTTAATTGGAGGAAATTTCTCCTCATCCAGTTCTGGATGTCGGATAAGCAGTCTGATAGCATAGAGACGGTGGAAGGTTTGAGAGAGGTAAAGCTGGATCATGTACATGTAAAAACTCCCGTTTTTGCAGTGCAGTCTAAACCAGGAAGTGTAAGTTAGAACAGTGAATTCAGTGTCAAATCATGCACAGAAAGCAAATTAAAGAGAGGGAAAGAAAGACTGGTCAAGAGGGAAGGATAAAGAAGACAAAAAGAAAAAGTAACACAAAATAATGTTTATTTAATTTTTTTTGAAATCTCCAACAATAATTAAAATTTGAAGGAATGAGACTCCACACTTGTTAAAGTTAATTTTCAGTGCCAGAGAGGTTGTTTGGTAGTAATTAAGACTTATCATGCCGTTAAAAATTTACTTACACTGGAATGGAGAAGCCTGAACTTTTCCTGGCAAGTTAAGTGTGTGTCTGTCTGGTAAGTACAGAGTCTCTCGGTGGGATACCATCCTCGCACAGCTTCTGGAGGACTAGGGCATCTCAGACAGTAACTTCCTGATTTACGCATTTAACTGCACATGTGCAGTCGCTGGAAGTTGCGGTCCGATTTACATGTTAATAACGGTGAGCGCTGTTAGCCGCACTGTTATTTCTGCTGCAAATTCCGGCCCATTAAGTTTTTTTTCCCGCATTTTCTTTTGTGACTGACATTTTTCTTTAGGCTGCTGTTTCCACCCTGCTCCACACCTTTCCCTAACTGAGGCTAACCACTTGACATGTTCCCAGACTTGTCCAGTTCTGTTGTTGAACTATCCTCCAGAAATGGAGGGTTGAAACTCCAGCTTCAATTGTTTTTCTCTCCCCGTGCCCTCCCCCCTGTTGAATCCGTGATTCTTAAAGTATGATGTTTTCCCAATAACTAGACGGAGGCTGTGAATTAACAATCAACAGGTGTTTACTGGAGGAGGGTAGTCTAAAGACTAACAGTACAGAGGCATGCTCAAGGCTTATATACAGGTGTGGTCACTGCCGGTACTACAGTATACAGGAGCTGTAAAAGTAGTTCTCTCTTAAAGGTACATACACTACAATTCCTCCCCTTTTAGATTAACAGTACCCATAACATTCAAATAACAGTTAACACTTTAACATGCACATAAAACTGAAATAGTCCATTTATACATTCAGTCTTTGGGGCGGCTTCCTGATCCTTCCTGGATAGCGCCTTTCCTGAGGTTCTTGTTCTTGGTGCGGAGGCGATTCTGGCCCCCTTTCGTCGGTTAGTTCATCAGTTTCCACTGCTACTGTTTCTGGGGTAGATGCTACCGGTATGTCGGGTTCATCCCCAGGTACGCGAGACATGGGGTTGACTTGTTCCTCTGACGCTAGGATCTGGTCGACGTGGCGTCTCACAATGTTCTCCCCGACATCCACTGTGTACATTAGTGGCCCCTGCCGTGTGCATATCGTTCCGGGTTGCCATTTCTCTGTTCGGTAGTCGCGGGCCAAGACTGGTTGTCCTACATTGAAGCTCCTTGTCGGCTTCTCATTGATGTGCTGGAATTGCTTATCCTCAACATTTCTTCGCACATTTGGTCTGAGCAAATCCAGACAAGATCTCAACCTTCGGTTAAAGAACATCATGGCTGGGGTCTGGTTGGTAACTGCATGTGTCGCATTTCTGTAGGCTAACAGGAAATTGTCCACCTTATGCTGTAGTGGAATTTCATCATCGCACATGGCCCTTATCGCCTTTTTAAAGGTTTGTACGAACCTCTCAGCCAATCCATTTGTGGCTGGATGATACGGGGCGGATGTGTAATGCCTTACCCCATTCCTTCTCATAAATTTCCGAAACTCTTCGGACACAAACTGTGGTCCGTTATCAGAGCAAATCTGCTCTGGCAAGCCGTTCCTGGCAAATATGGTCCGTAGGACTGCAATCGTTTTCTCTGTAGTGGTGGAGGACATTTTGATCACCTCAGGCCATTTCGAGTGCGCATCCACTGCTATTAAGAACATTGAGTCCATGAATGGACCAGCAAAATCAATATGCACCCGTTGCCATGGAGATGAGGGCCACTCCCATGGGTGTAGAGGGGCATGTGGTGGTGCATTTTGGACCTTCTGGCATCCTGAACAGCTCTTTGTTAGGTCCTCGATTTGTTGATCGATCCCCGGCCACCACACATAAGCCCTAGCAAGGCTTTTCATTTTCACCCCTCCCAGATGGCCTTCGTGAAGCTCATTGAGCACTCTCTCCCTTAACTTGGGTGGAATTACCACTCGGGATCCACACATCACTGTCCCCTGGCATACTGACAGCTGTTCTCTTCTGGATGAGAATGCTGGCAACAGTGAGTCGCCATGTGTTGGCCATCCCTTCACTGTCAAATCATATACCCGAGACAGTGTCGGATCATTGCGGGTATCCTTCTCTATATCCGCGTTAGTTACTGGCAATCGTTCAATTATCGATGAATAAAATATTTCGCTAGGGTCCACTGCTGGTGCTTCCTCCACAGTAGGCAGTGGCAGGCGTGATAGCCCATCAGCGTTTCCATGCTGTTTCGTGCCCTTATACTCTATTTCATATTGGTTCGCCCCTAGAAAAAGGGACCATCTTTGTAGCCGTTGTGCAGTCATCACCGGAATGCCCTTCTTTGGATTAAAGATGGAGACAAGTGGTTGGTGGTCAGTCAGCAAGGTGAACTTCTGCCCATGCAGATAGTGGTTGAATTTTTTTACTCCCCATATTGGGCTGAGGGCCTCCCTGTCAATCTGGGCGTAGTTGCGCTCGGCTGAGGTTAGTGACCGAGACGCAAAGGCTACTGGCCTCTCCAACCCGTCTGGGAATTTGTGCGACAGCACCGCTCCAATACCATAGGGTGATGCATCACACGCCAACCGAATTGGTAGTGCTGGGTTGAAATGGGCCAACACCTCTTTTGATGTGATCAATTCTTTTCACTTCTGGAAAGCTCGTTTACATTCGTCATTCCACTTCCATGGTACTGTAGGAACGGAGGTTCCTATCTGAATAAAGGTATTCGACTCGATGAATCAAATCAACAGGTTTTATTGAACAACGAAGTTAACAGGGAAACTACAGGAGAAACAGTACACAGGTCTAATCTGCTTGCTGGGCACTCGACGACTGCTGGAAGATTCTGGAAGCTGACGTCATGACGTCATCGCGTTCTTCGCGCCACTGGCGGTCACGTGATCGGCGTCATGACGTCATCACGTGGAGTGCAGGAAAATACAATACAATACAGTTAACAGGCAGTTTAAAGGTGCAGTCCGCGGCTGCACTACACTGTAGTTAAAGTGATTATTACTAATTGTTCTGAGACCCTTGGTGGCTCCGCCACAGGCGCCCCCCCAGAATCCACTTTAACGGACATTGTCAACCGAGCAGGAGGTTTAATGATCCTGGCCGAACGACGACGAAAATCAGGCAGCGGAAACGGAGCGTTGGTAGACGAACCAGTGCCGGGTTGCGGCAGAAGCGGCGCCTCGGGCGAGGCAGAAACAGTAGTCAGAGGTGCAGGCGCGTCTGAGGCCGAATCGGGCTGTTCAACGGTGGGCTGGTGCACGGCTGGTCTGGCGGTCAACGGCGGTCAGCCGCGGCGAGGCGGTTGGGCAGCCACGACAGGCTCACTCCGATCTAGGTGGGCTGGTTTAAGCCGGTCGATAGAGATGGTATCGAACTTGCCACCAACTTCGACTGTGAAAAACTTTTCCCCTGATGAGATGACACGAAACGGTCCGGTATAAGGCGGCTTGAGCGGGTCTCTGTGACCGTCCTGTCTAATAAAGACATAGTCCGAACTCATGAGTTCTGTCGGGACATGAGGCCTCTGCAGGTCATGGTGCGAGGTTGGGATAGGCAGGAAATTCCTGGCCGCCTCCTGATGTAGCAGGAGCTGTTGAGCTGCAGACCATGGTTCGTTGTGTGGAGGGAGAAAGTCACCTGGCACTCTGAGTGACTGGCCATAAACCAGCTCAGCCGATGAAGACTGAAGATCCTCCTTTGGTGCTGTCTGGAGGCCTAGCATCACCCATGGGAGCCTGTCCACCCAGTTGGGTCCCCTCAAGCTGGCATGGAGAGACGCTTTGAGAGACCGATGGAACCTTTCGCACAGACCATTCACCTGCGGATGGTACACGGTGGTACGGTGCAGCTTGGTACCCAGGCCCTGTGCCACTGCGTTCCACAGCTCTGATGTGAATTGCGGACCATGGTCCGACGAGATGTCAGATGGCACCCCAAACCGAGCCACCCACGACGAAAGAAACGCCCTGGAGACGTCTGCTGCAGTGGTAGCGGCCAAGGAAATCGCCTCTGGCCACCTGGTGGTCCGGTCTACCACCGTCAGGAGATGTGTGAATCCACGCGACCCGGGAAGGGGACCAACTAAGTCCACGTGAACGTGGTCGAAGCGGCGCTCAGGCACCGGGAAGTTGGCCACTGGAGCCTTGACGTGACGGTGGACTTTGGATTTTTGACATTCGACGCAATTGTTTGTCCAGTCCCGGACGTCCAAATGCATGCCTTTCCAAACAAATTTGCGGGACATGAGCCGTTGAGAAGCCCGCATCCCCGGGTGAGATAACCCGTGGATTGCCTGGAATACTTTCTTGCGCCATTTGACCGGCACAATGGGCCGGGGCACTCCCATGGATGTGTCGCACAAGAGCGTGGCTCCTGCCGCTTGAAACGGCACGTCTGCAACCTGCCAACTGGAAGGCGTGGTCCTAAACGCTTGTACCTCTGGGTCTGCCAGTTGATCCTCTGCCAGTCTGACGAAATCGATGCCCAGGTGGACTGCCTGGACTGGAGCCCGGGAAAGGCAATCCGCCACGAGATTATCCTTGCCTGACACGTGCGGCAAATCCGTTGTGAATTCGGATATAAACGTGAGGTGGCGCTGCTGCCGAGCTGACCAAGGTTCCGCTGTTTTGGCCATGGCGAAGGTGAGCGGCTTGTGGTCCACGAATGCAGTGAACGGACGGCCTTCTAGAAGGAAACGGAAATGCCAGATGGCCAAAAACAGGGCTAGCAGCTCTCTGTCAAAAGTGCTATACTTTCGCTCGTTCTTGCGCAGTTGGCGGCTGAAAAAGGCTAACGGCTGCCAACTCCCGTCGACCCACTGCTCTTGAACTGCTCCGATGGCGTAGTCGGAGGCATCTGTAGTGTGGGCGACAGTCGCGCCCGGGAGTGGGTGTGCGAGCATAGTTGCATCTGCCAACGCCGCCTTGGTATCGTGGAACGCCTGGTCCATTTGCGGTGTCCAAGTGAGAACATCCTTGCCCGACTTTCCTTTTAGTGCTTCGTACAGAGGTTGCATTAACCAGGCCGCCTTGGGGACGAAACGATGATAAAAATTTACCATCCCCAAGAGCTCTTGCAGGGGTTTGACTCTGTGAGGCCGCGGGAATGCGGCAACTGCCTCTACCTTGGTGGCTAGCGGGACGGCGCCTTCCGGGGTAATCCTGTGTCCCAGGAAATCAATACTGGTTACTCCAAACGTGCATTTGGCCGGATTGACAATAAGGCCGTGTTGGCTGAGCCGGGCGAAAAGTGTGCGTAAACGAGCCATGTGCTCTGTCGTATCCTTGCTGGCTATTAGGATGTCGTCCAAATACACAAAAATGAAGGGCAGATCCCGTAAGACAGAGTCCATCAACCGCTGGAATGCTTGAGCTGCGTTTTTCAGACCGAACGGCATGCGGAGGAACTCAAACAGGCCAAACGGAGTGATGACTGCCGTTTTGGGGACGTCTGGAGGGTGCACCGGAACTTGGTGATATCCACGAACGACATCCACTTTAGAAAATATAGGGCTAGATTTTCAGTAGCTTGCGCCAGCAGTTAGCGCCTTAAGAGAAGTGATTTCCGGGCGCTATGCGTGTAGCGCCCGGGCGCAGCGCAGTTTGCGCTCCGCCCCAAATTAAGTTGCCCGTTAGCGCCGGCGCAAAGTTTAGCGCCCGCCCGGATGCGCGCGCAGAAAATGACGTCACATCCTCGTGCAACGCCCTTTGGCCGCCCTGATTGCAAACTTCAGTCGGACCGCCCCATTGTGCGGCGGGCGGCCGGAGCGTTTGGAAAAAGGAACGCGACACAACCAGCGCGGGCCCCGGGGGGCGCTAATTAAAGGGAACGTCCTCTCCAGTATAAAGGCCATCCTTTTTTCAGAAAACAGTCTTGTGCAACGCATTTCTGGAGACACAACAAGGAGGATAGCTAACTGGTTTCAAGCAGCAAGAGCCAGGTATTTTTGGACTCAGGCAACAGCGCTGCAAGTGGCCATTTGGAAATTAGACTGTTTGCCAGGATTTGATGGGGGCTGCATGGGGTGCCAACGCGCAGCTGCAGCGCCATATCCGTAGGGCTCGCAGACGCATTGTGAGAGGGGCAGCCCTGGCTAGAGGCAGAGGGGGCTACAGGCGTCGGCCACGTAGGCCTTACCCAGTCAGGCTATACCGCCAGCAGCGCTCCTACCTAAACATGAGTGCCGCGCGATGTGTTAGAAGGCTCCGATTCCGAAAGGAGGTGATTGCAGAGATCTGCCACCTGCTTCGCCGAGATCTGCGGCCAAAGCTCAGGTGCAGGACGTCTCTGTCGGTGGAAGTGAAGGTGACGGTGGCATTGAACTTCTATGCCACCGGCTCCTTCCAATACGCTGCTGGGGACATAGCAAACATCTCCCAGTACGGCGCGCATCGCTGCATCCGCCACGTGACCGAAGCACTGTTCAGAAGGAGAAGCCAATTCATCTCCTTCCCCATGGCCCTCGAGAGCCAGCATCAGCGCGCATTGGGATTTGCCAGACTCGGGGAATTCCCCTTGGTGCAGGGCGCCATTGACTGTACGCATGTGGCTTTGCGGGCCCCTCTGGAGCATGGCGAGCAGTATCGCAACAGGAAGGGCTACCATTCTCTGAATGTGCAGCTGGTATGTGACCACAAGCAGCGCATCATGGCAGTCAATGCCAGCTTCCCAGGCAGCAGCCACGATGCCTTTATCCTGCGGCAGAGTACTGTGCATGACATGTTCCAGGCACAGCCTTCCCCAAGAGGATGGCTCATCGGGGACAAAGGCTATCCTTTGTGCACCTGGCTCATGACCCCGCTTCGCGCGCCCAGGACCGCTGCTGAAGAGGCCTACAACGAGAGCCATCAAACCACCCGCAACATCATCGAGCTAACTATTGGGGTCCTCAAGCAGCGGTTCCGCTGCCTTGATCGCTCCGGAGGAGCTCTCCAGTATTCGCCGGACCGGGTCTCCCAATTTGTGGTGGTTTGCTGCATGCTACACAACCTGGCTATCCGCAGGACTCAGGCACTGCCACCTGACGTTGGACCAGCACCTCAGGAGGAGGAGCAGGAGGAGCATGAGGAGGAGGAGGAGGAGCAGGAGTACGTTCCCAGGAGGGAGCGACCAGGGCCAAGGGCCGCACGACGCCACCTTATTACACGGTACTTCTAAGCCCCCTGTCAGGGAATGGCCAGGGGCCATGAGGGAAGATGAATGCAGCCGCTCCGCAAGCCCTCAGCCGGCGAAGCCAACAAACACTAAGAAGAACAACCATGGAGACTGCATGAATAAAGATAATTTTTTATTGCACAAAAATGAAAAGCCCTTCCCACATGAATCCCCAAAAACAATAAACGGGCCCCACAAAAAGCCCAACAAACGACTCACTCGCACAAACTGGGGAGGAGCCACTCCACCTTTATTGAAACCGGGCCTCAACGTCGGCCTAACGCAAAAAAAAAGCCCTCCAAAAGCACAACCATGGGCAAAATAAAGATGGCCACCGCCATATTAAAGGAAAGCTGGCCACACCCTCTACTGAGTGGCCCGCGAGGGCGAGACCTTGGCCAGCATTTTGCCTCCCCTGCCCTGCCTGCTGCTCCTTCGCAAGCTCTGCCCAGTGGCTGCTGCGAGGCTGGGGGAAGGCGCCTGAGGCTCAGATGCCCTTCCGCCAGATGCCGCTGGGGGGCGGCCTACACGGCGTTTGGGCCTCGAGGGGCCGTCTGCTGAGTGGCGCACCTGAGCCTGGCCACCATCAGCTGCAGCCGCTTGCCGTCGACGCCCCAGAGGGGGAATGGCGGCGACGGATGGCGCAATGTGGGCCAGCTGGCGTCTGGGATGCGCTGGCTGGTGCTGTGGCGCGGTGGCACTCGGCCGGGCCCGCACTGCAGGATCCGCAGCAATCAGCCGACGGCCGGCTTGCTGGGATGGTCCAGCGCGGCGCCTGCCCTGGCGATGCCTGCCTGAGACAGCGCGTGTGGCAGCAGTGAGTGGCCCTGTGGTCCTGGTGTGCGCGCGCATCACATCCGCCAGGGTCTTGACGGCATCAGTTAGCATGCGGCCAGTCGCGGCAGTTGCTGCCCCGAACTCGCGCACACTGGTCGCCAACGACTCGATGGCCTCAGGCATGCGCCCCACCATGCTCATGAGCTCCGTGTGGCGCCGGTCCGAGTCGTTGGCCATCTGATCGAGCTTCCGCACCTCCTCCGAAGTGAAGGTGTCCGGACTGGAGTCGCGACTCTCCCGCTGGGGAGGAGGGGGCCGAACTAGGGGACCCTTGCCGCGTTGGTGACGGCGAGTGTGCCGAGCAGCAGCACTCCCCTCTGATCCTTCCCCCCTTTGGGGGGAAGGCCGCGGGCCACGCGCACGGCTGCTGGGTGGCTGGACGCCACTGGTCCCAGAAGCTGCATTGCCCTGCGACAGTTCCTCCAGGCACTCGTCCAGTGAGGAGGTGTCAAGCATTTCCTCCTCTCCTGCGGGACGTGACTGTTCCCCCGAAGGTCCGGCTTGCTCCTCCTCCTCCTCCTGGTTGGAGGTGCTGTCACTGGCAGCCTCAGGGTCCTGGTCGTCACCAGCTGAAAGCAGGAATGCACAAGAGTAGCTTCAGAGTGAGGAGACGGCGTCAGCGAGGGAGTTAGGACTGGTGGGATTCAGCGCATTGGTGGGACAGTGGCAAAGGAGGTAGCTCGGATGGGCCAGTGCGACGCGAGAGGGCCAAAAGGCGAGGTCCTTACCATTGCCGGGCAGTGGAGGGTCGGATACACCGCACGCTGTGGGGACAATCACACGGGCTCCCATGAGCACACACACGCGCTCCTCCAGCCGAGTGAGCTTCTGCAGCTTGGCGCGGCCACCCCTGGCACGGGCCTGGCGATTAAACGCTACTTTAGCCTGCAAGAGAAAGGACGGGCTGTAAGTGCGCAGTGAAGCCCTGATGTAGTGTGCACTGCCTCCCATGGTGGAATAGCTTGGACAGAGTGAAGCCCTGATGTAGTGTGCACTGCCTCCCATGGTGGAATAGCTTGGACAGAGTGAAGCCCTGATGTAGTGTGCACTGCCTCCCATGGTGGAATAGCTTGGACAGAGTGAAGCCCTGATGTAGTGTGCACTGCCTCCCATGGTGGAATAGCTTGGCCAAAGTGTAGAGTGCCGAATGGCCATTTGATGCTCATGACTGTCCCAATGCTGCTGGCTGAGGGCTGGCCAAAAGGACTTTCAGGTCCCTTTGCCCATCATGTCAGGTGTACATGCAAGAATGAGGAGGAGACTGGAAAGGCTACTCACCCTCACAATCCTGGTCAGATCGTTGTATTTCTTACGGCATTGTTTGTGGGTCCTGGGGGCCTCGCCGGTGAACGTCACCCTCTGGGCGATCTGCTTCCAGGCTTTGGTGTAGTCGTGGTGGGTTGGATTCCTCCCACTCTCTGGAAACAAGATCTTGCGCCTCATCTCCAGAGCTGTGACCATTATGTCCAGATCACCCTCTGAGAAGCGCAGGGCACGCTGACGGGCCTTCTCTGGCATTGCCATGACTCCCTGGGGCTGAGCAGTAGTGTTGAGGCCTCTTTGCAAGGCTGCAGTGTGCAGGGCGTGGCAGCAGACCAATTCGTCCCTTCCCCCTTTAAGAGCTGGTCGGCACCACGGGGTCTGCTGTCAGTGCAAAAATGACCGCACCCGTGCTGCGCCCCGCCTGGGCGCTATCCCTCTGGACCGCCGGCTTAGCGCCTAAAGAGAGTAGTGGAACGCCTCTTTTAGCGCTCCACCAACCTCTTAGGGCGAAGCCACTGAATTCCCGGCAACGGGGCGCTACTTTGGGGCGGGCGCTAACTTCGGGCGGGCGCTAAAGTTAGCGCCCCAAAACTGCCTATACTGAAAATCTAGCCCATAGAGTTGCCAGCCAGATGTGCCGAAAAGTCTTGGATGTGGGGAATAGGATACCTGTCTGGTGTCGTGGCGTCGTTTAAGTGTCTGTAATCCCCGCAAGGTCGCCATCCGCCGCCTGGTTTGGGTACTATATGCAATGGGGAGGACCAAGGGCTGTCCGAGCGATGGATGATCCTGAGGCGCTCCATGGTCTGGAACTCAGCCTTTGCGGCTGCCAGCTTGCCGGCTTCTAATCGCCGCGCCCGAGCGTAAACGGGTGCTCCAGTCATGGAGATATGGTGCGCCACCCCGTGCTGTGTGACTGCAGCCGAAAAGGTAGGCCTGGTGAGCTCCGAGAATTCGTCGAGCAGGCACGTAAACCCGTCTTGCGACGGAACCGCACAGGCAACCGACCAGGACACGGCGGTGCTGCGGTGGCAGGGCACTGCGTTGAAAGTGGACGCATTAATGAGTCGGCAGTGTTGGACATCGACCAGCAGACCGTTGGCACAGAAAAAATCAGCTCCCAGGATGGCCTGTGAGATATTAGCTGTAATAAAGTTGCAGACAAAACGCTGACCGGCGAAGGTTAAGTTTACTGTCCGTTTACCGAATGTACGCATGGCAGCGCCGTTTATTGCCACGAGGGAAGGCCCATGGCTGCCGGATAGTAGGTCCAGCTTTGAAGCTGGCAGGATGCTGCACTGTGAACCAGTGTCGCACAGGAATCGTCGGCCTGTAACAGAATCCGTAACGTAAATGAGTTTGCCCGCTGAGCCCACCGCCATAGCTAACTTGCCGTGCTTTTCAGACCTTGTCGTCCGTCCAGGAGGGCGCGGGCTTGTTGGAGTTTTTTTTTCTTGAGGGAAACTGCAAGGAGGCCGGCAGCATCGAGCTCTGGCGCCGAAATGGGCGTGGTACGTGCACCATCCTGCTGGGGGAGGGCTGGGCTTCGGTCGCGTGGGGGAAAAGCGCCTCGTGGCTGCACAACATTGCTGAGTAACAGTAAATATCTTGTTTGCCTCTGCAGCGAGTTCGGCACCGTCTGTGATGGCAGTGTTGGCCAAGGCCGCCTGAACCGGTTCGGGTAGCTGGCAGAGGAAAAGCTCACGGAATAAAAAGCATTGGGGTTCCGCACCCAACAGCATGAGCATTTGACTCATCAGTTCTGACGGTTTTGAGTCCCCGAGGCCGGGTATGGAAATAAGCTTGCGTGCACGCTCCGACTTATTAAGATCAAATACCTGTAGCAAACGGGCTTTAAGCGCTTCATACTTGCCCTCCTCCGGTGGGTTGCCAAGGAGGCTGACGACCCGTGAGGCCGTGGCACTGTCGAGAGCGGAAACCACATAATAATAACGGGTCGAATCCGCTGTGACCTCCCGGAGAGCGAACTGTGCTTCTGCCTGGAAAAACCATGCTGCTGGCTGCTGTTCCCAGAACTGCGGCAGTTTAAGGGCGACGGCGTTCGTGTTCATCCTCGACGAAAGTTGTCCGACGAGATCGGGGTCACCAATGTAGGAACGGAGGTTCCTATCTGAATAAAGGTATTCGACTCGATGAATCAAATCAACAGGTTTTAATGAACAATGAAGTTAACAGGGAAACTACAGGAGAAACAGTACACAGGTCTAATCAGCTTGCTGGGCACTCGACGACTGCTGGAAGATTCTGGAAGCTGATGTCATGACGTCATCGCGTTCTTCGCGCCACTGGCGGTCACGTGATCGGCATCATGACGTCATCACGTGGAGTGCAGGAAAATACAATACAGTACAGTTAACAGGCAGTTTAAAGGTGCAGTCCGCGGCTGCACTACACTGTAGTTAAAGGGATTATTACTAATTGTTCTGAGACCCTTGGTGGCTCTGCCACAGTACCCCCGTTTGCAGTAGGGTGTTCAGTGGGTGTAATACTGTAGACAAATTTGGTAAGAACTTATGGTAGTAGTTCACCAGCCCGAGGAACGACCTCAGTTGTGACACATTTTCCGGTGCTGGAGCCTTGACTACTGCCTCAATCTTTTCAGGGGACTTATGTAACACCTCTTCATCAATAACGTGGCCACAATACGAGATCTGCTTCTGGAAAAACTCGCACTTGTGGCGATTAGCTCGTAGCCCATATTCCTTTAATCTAGTGAGCACCTTCTCCAGGTTGGCGAGGTGATCACTGTCATTTTCGCCCGTGACCAGGATGTTGTCCAAATAACACTGGGTCCCTGGAATCCCTTGCAGGACTTGATCCATTGCCCTTTGCCAAATAGCCAGAGCCGATGCTACCCCGAACACCAGCCGGTTGTATTGGTAGAGACCTTTATGAGTGTTGATCGTGAGGTATTGTTTCGAGGCTTCTTCTACCTCCATTTGCAGGTACGCCTGGGCCAGATCAATCTTGGTGAAGCGTTTACCACCAGATAGCGAGGCGAAAATATCCTCAATCCGTGGAAGTGGATATTGTACCGTGTGAAGGCCTGGGTTCACTGTCACCTTAAAATCCCCACAGATGCGGACCTTCTTTGGTTCCCCAGGCGTATTACTCAACGACCTCTTCATTACAGGAACGATGGGTGTAGCCCGCTCGCTCCAGTCCACTTTGGACAGTACTCCTGAATGTTCCAACCCTTCCAGCTCTGCTTCGACGGCTGGTCGGATCGCATAAGGCCTTAAAAAACTTTGGGCTTGCATTTTCCTCTATTTTAATCATCGCTGTTATGCCTTTTAGTGTTCCAAGTCCCTCCTGGAACACTTCTTGTGCATCAGTTAGCATTTTTGACAGTCATCCAGGTGTGACGTCGTCATCCTTTTTGGCCTCAACCTTCAGTGCCTGTATGGAATGCCAATCTAATTGTATCTTCCGGATCCATTCACGTCCTAGTAGTGGTGGTCCTCCATCTGGCAATACATATAGGTCCATTTTGGGTATTTCCTGGCCTTTGTATATCACGTTCACCCTTATTTTTCCTTTGGGGTAGACTTTTTGCCCCGTGTACGTCTTCAAGACAATCTCTGTAGCTTTCAAGGGTATATGTGAGAATAGCCGCTTGTAGTCCCTTCGGTTTATGACTGTTAGGGCTGATCCTGTGTCCAATTCCATTTTCACTTGGACTCCGTCTATCTTGAGCGTGACCCAGATAGTCTGGTGATCCTCCATCTTGATTACCTTATGTAGTTTTAGACAACCCAGCTCTTTGCTTCCGGAGTCTGTAACGCTTTTCTGTTCGTCTGAACTACTGTCCATCACCTTGTGTACCTTTTTGTACTTCTCCTGTGGAGATTTCTTGCTGCTGGTTTTCTTCCCTGACCTGCAGACACTTGCTATGTGTCCTGCTTTTCCACACTGTCTGCACACTTGGTCCTTGAACCAACAATCCTTCTGGTCGTGTGTTGTTCTGCCGCAGCGATAACACTTCCCTGCTCCATATGACATTTCATTGGTGCCATATTCTTGTGGTCTCCGTTGTATCTCTGCAGCACCCCGTGCGGCTGCTTCGTGTGATACTGCCATGCTGAAAGCCTTGTCCAGCGTAAGATCCTTTTCTGATAGAAGCCGTTTCTGGGTTCCTTCACTTTGAAGCCCACACAGAAACTTGTCCCTTAACGTATCTGCTAGTCCCAATCCAAACTGGCAGTGTTTCGATAGCTTGCGCAGTTCCATTAAGTACTCAGCATTACTTTCGTCTTTATGCTGGTTCCTTTTGTGGAACTTAAATCTTTCTGCTATCAGCAGCGGTGTGGGGTTTAAGTGGTCCTGTAGGATTTCCACTATGCTTTCGAAATTCTTATGCACTGGCTTCTCTGGGGTTATTAGGTTTCGCAGTAAGCCATAAGTTTTTGCACCCATGGAATTCAACAAAACCAGTGCTTTCCTAGTATCTGGCACTTCATTCGCCTTGCAGTACACCTCAATGCGTTCCACATATGTCGCCCAATCTTCGACTTCATTGTCGAATGCAGTGACACTGCCACTCTTCGGCATCCCTGGGTGTGGTTAAACTGTCTAAAATGGCATCTCCCGCGCTCTCCCTTCTTCTCCGCTGGCACAAAATGACGTCTCCCGCACTTTCCTTTCTTCCCACGCTCGCCCTTCTTCTCCGCTGCGGCTTCTAAAATGCCGTCTCCCGCACTCTCCCTTCTTCTCCGCGCTTTGTTTCCCCGCGGACGCTGTTTAGCCCTTGAGCCCTTGGCTGCGCTTTGCGCGTTCTCCTGTGCGCCTCTCTCGTTGCCGCCGCTCGGTCCTGAACCCCGGCTGTGCTTTACCCTCTCTCTCTTTTTGTTTTCCGTCGACGCCGCTCGGTCTTCAACCCCCGGCCGCGCCCTGTGCGCTTCACCCTCTCTCTTACCCCGTCGACACTGCTCGGCCTTTTCTGTGCCATCGGTCGGCTCCAGCCGCCGCTGTCCGGGAAGGGTCTGCGCTGTACCTGTTGCCAGTCTGTTGCTGGATCGTCGTGGCTGGAGAACCAAGCCCAGCCCTCAACAGCCTCCCCTGCGATGTTCACTCTCTGCCGGATGACTGGGCAGCTGCTCGTGGTCGACGCCCGTGCTTCTGGCCTCAACTTTCTTCCACCGTCCTCCCGGAGCGAATCCTTGAAAGGAAATGCAGAGTTGCAGGTAGATTCGAATCGACCTCGTCGCCACTGTTGAATCTGTGATTCTTAAAGTATGATGTTTTCCCAATAACTAGACGGAGGCTGTAAATTAACAATCAACAGGTGTTTACTGGAGGAGGGTAGTCTAAAGACTAACAGTACAGAGGCATGCTCAAGGCTTATATACAGGTGTGGTCACTGCCGGTACTACAGTATACAGGAGCTGTAAAAGTAGTTCTCTCTTAAAGGTACAGACACTACACCCCCCGCCCCCACATATTTCCCCTTGGGATAAATGCCGTGACTCTGCTCAGGATCATCCACCCCTTTCAGCCGCTCCCATGGGAAATAACCTGTCGGCTGATAAGTGCAAGATAAGGCCACAATATCTGTGTGAACATTTTCTTTTAAAGAAATAGGGCAGAATTCTTGGCATGATAGCTCAAATGTCAGTTGGAGCAAGTCCTACTGATAGAAGAAAGGCTTAGTCCAACACTGAAATTCTCTCTCTCCTCAATTTTAGACTGGCCAGCTGTGTTATTACCAGCTGACTTTTACCATAAATATAGATGGTAGTTTTGACATCAGATTGGTCCTCACCTCCTGAAAATGAAACTATTTTCAAGTGATTTGTTTGTCATATAATCGGACATGAGAACATGGTGAACCAGTCCCCACTGGTAACTAATTACTTCAGTAGAAAAAGAATAGAAAATATCAAGAGGATTGGGAAGTTTCCTATGTTTATATTTGCCGAGTGCCGATTAAGATTGTCGGCACATAGAAACTAGGAGCAGGAGTAGGCCATTCGGCCCTTCGAGCCTGCTCTGCCATTCAACGAGATCATGGCTGATCATCCAAACCCTAGCACCCGGTCCCTACACCGACAGCCATCCCACCCAAGCCCTATCCCCGTAACCCCACATATTTAATCCCCCCTAACACTAAAAGCCAATTTTTATCATGGCCAATCAACCTAACCCGCACATCTTTGGACTGTGGGAGGAAACCGGAGCACCCGGAGGAAACCCACGCAAACACGGGGAGAATGTGCAAACTCCACACAGACAGTCACCCGAGGCCGGATTTGAACCCGGGTCCCTAGTGCTGTGAGGCAACAGTGCTAACCATTATGCCACCGTGCTGCCCACATAGTGTTAGGACGTTTTTCTCGGGAATGTTACCCCCCCATTAACATAGTACTTTGGGTTGCCATTGTGTATGAACCCAAGTTGGCTCCAGCCCTTGTGGGACTGGAACTCTATTTCCTGCCCTGCTCATGTGCAGCTGATTCAATGGGCTCGATAATAATCCCCACATCATGGGCAGGAGACGGTCAGAGGGGTTAAAGATTTAATTACGGAGAAGGTGTCACCAATATTCCGCCCACGCGCCCATTACCATTTTTATGGCGGCTGATACCATGGCAGCCGACGGGACTCTTCATTAACATATTTAAATTGTGCTCGCACAGCGCAATTGTGAGCCCGATTTAAAATTCTCCGCTGCCACGCGGGTTTCCCAGGAGTCAGAAAACCCGGCAGTTAAAGAGAGCAGGGGGCTGCTGGCTCCACAAGGTAAGTGCCTTTTCCAGCACTCCTTGTGGGACTGGATGAGCAGGAGTGCTCCCCTCTCCCCCGCCCCGGTCCCTCAAGGAAGTTTTCAGCCTCCCCTCTGCCGATTGCGGCCTCTTTCTCCGCCGCGACCACTGACCTGCCCGCCCCCCACCCCCCCCAGCCCTGATTGCCGGGGACCATCCCCAAGGGTCCCCGGCTGCTGCTGGTTTTCCCGCCTGGCCGCTGGCCAGGCTGTCAATCTGGCAAGTAAGTTTCTATTTCACTTTTAAATACCTCAGTTGATTTTGCATCTGTTGCCATCTTTAGTTGCGCCGTCCACATTCTCACAATTCTTAGTGTGAAGGAATTTTTCCTAAATTTGCTTTTAATTAGCTTCGTTTGGATTTTAACATATCCCCTTGACCTAGATTTCCCCATTCCTGATTCTCAACATTCCTGATCTATCCCATGAGATTTCAGCTGTCTAGGTCCAATCCTTTGGAACTTTCTCCTTGCCACTTCCCTCACTGCTTTTACCCCCCCCTAGAACTTGGGGTCACAATCTCAGGATAAGGGGTAGACCATTTAAGACTGAGATGAGGAGAAATTTCTTCACTCGGAAGGTTGTGAATATTTGGAATTCTCTACCCCAGAGGGCTGTGAATGCTGAGTCTTTGAGTATATTCAAGGCTGAGATAGATAGATTTTTGGACTCGAAGGAAATCAAGGGATATGGGGATAGTGCAGGAAAGTGGAGTTGTGGTTGATGATCAACCATAATCTCATTGAATGGCGGAGCAGGCTCGAGGGGCCGAACGGTCTACTCCTGCTTCTAATTCTTATGTTCTTACCCCTTTAAAAGCCTCCTCAAAGCTTCTGTGTGGTATCATCACGAATACATTCAAATCAGTGATCCCCCTAACGTGCACGGCACCAACCGTGAAGTCACGCACAGGCTGCTCACCAGCGCTGCTGCTGGAAGCGATACAGCGCATGTGCGGCAGCAAATATATGGGCCCGCACGGGGAAAACAAATTAGAGGGAAGATTGATTCAGATATTGAGCTTTCCACCCCTCAGTTAAAAACTGCAAAGTGGTTTGAAAAAAAACCGAAACCAACGTTAAGTCTCCATTCTTTAAACCAGAAATTCTCAACTTTGTAAGAATAGGCTGATAAGTGACAGGTAACATTCGTGCCACACAAGTGCCAAGCAATGACTATCTCCAACAAGCGAGAGTCTAACTACCGCCCTTGACATTCAACGGCATTACCATCGCCGAATCCCACACCATCAACATCCTGGGGGTCACCATTGACCAGAAATTTAACTGGATCAGCCACATAAATACTGTGGTTACAAGAGCGGGTCAGAGGCTGGGTATTCTGCGGTGAGTGTCTCACCTCCTGACTCCCCAAAGCCTTTCCACCATCTACTGTATAAGGCACAAGTCAGGAGAGTGATGGAATGCTCTCCACTTGCCTGGATGAGTGCAGCTCCAAAAATACTCAAGAACCTCGACATCATCCAGGACAAAGCAGCCCGCTTGATTGGCATCCCGTCCACCACCTTAAACATTCACTCCCTCCACCACCGGTGTACCGTGGCTGCAGTGTGTACCATCTACAAGATGCACTGCAGCAACTCGCCAAGGCTTCTTCGGCAGCACCTCCCAAGCCCACGACCTCTACCACCTAGAAGGACAAGGGCAGCAGGCACATGGGAACACCATCACCTGAAAGTTCCCCTCCACGTTATACACCATCCTGACTTGGAAGTATATCACCGATCCTTCATCATCGCTGGGTCAAAATCCTGGAACTCCCTCCCTAACAGCACTGTGGGAGTACCTTCACCACACGGACTGCAGCGGTTCAAGGCGGTGGCTCACCACCACCTTCTCAAGGGCAATTAGGGATGGGCAATTAATGCTGGCCTTGCCAGCAACGCCTACATCCTGGAATGAATGAAAAAAAGTCCCACCCGCTGACGCACTGAGAAGAACCATGAAGTATCTCCAGGCGTTGCTTAATTAGCAAATGAAGCTCTATGTCATTTCTAAACATACCAGATGACACCACAGGAAAACTTTGCAAAGTTTACAATATCATCATTCCCACCCTTCACTTCTAGTTATTTATTTATCTTTCTCTCTTTCCTTTTATCTTTGTCTTCTGCTTCACTTTTCTCTCTCTCCTTCACTTTCACACTTCCTTTTTCTCCTCCCCTTGCTTACTGTTCTGCTTTATTTCCCTCTTCTGTTTCTCACTGCACCACTACCCGTCCCGCACCTCCTGCCATGTCTGTGCTGCCACTTGGAGGAATGGTAGAGGTGGGGATGGAGGGAGGGAGTGGAGCCCAATGAGCAAACTATCGGAAGAGGCAAATTTTGCTAGATCATCGTCAATCACTGGAGATTTGTGGCGTTTGCACTTTCACTGCTGTAATACGGTATAGCTGGAGATTTTAAAAGCTAGTAATGTGCTCTGGTGCCTGAAGGGTTAGTTACGATTTCTCATGATTTCCTCTGAATTTTTTCCGTTCCATTTCCAAGTCTGCACGTGACATAACTTTGAGTAACCTTTGAGTGCTGAACATCCTCCTGTGACTTGCAAAATATGCACTTGATAATCAGCTACGTAAAGATTGCAAGCATCACCTTTTTTTTAACTCACTCTGTTTAAGCTGCAGCTGTTATTTTCTTTCAGTGCTGTGAGACTGCCTCGACAGCCACATGGAGATTCAAACCACGCTCCAGCCACGGGGTCATAATCAACAAGGAAGCTGACCGATAGTGGGGTAGTTGCCGAACGTGGGCAGCAAATGGGAGGCGAGCGGTTGGTGGCAGAGTGTTTCAAGCCTGGCTGCACAGTGTGTGGCTCTGGGTCCCAAGTAGTGGCTTGTGGGTTAGTCCAAGGCAAGTCCATGCTCGCCCTCTCAAGGACAGGTTGTGCCTTTCTGGGGCGTGGTGAGGGCTCCCCTAATGCTGAAGGTGATGTTCAGAGAGGTGGAATGTAAGAATGGATATCATTACAGCCGGAACTGCTACAATGATACATACCCCTTTACATTAAAAAGAAAGAAAGACTTGCATTTATATAAAAGCAAAATACTGTGGATGCTGGAAATCTGAAATAAAAACAGAAAATGCTGGAAATACTCAGCAGGTCAGGCAGCATCTGTGGAGAGAGAAACAGAGTTAACGTTTCAGGTCGATGGCCCTTCGTCAGAACTTGCATTTATATAGCGCCTTTCACAACCACCAGACGTCTCAAAGCGCTTTACAGCCAATGAAGTAGTTTTTTTTGAAGGGGGGGGTCACTGTTGTAATGTGGAACACTGCTGTGCATTTGCCTCACTCGCAACTGCATCTCCTGTTATATTTCCTGTTTGTTTTCTTCAGTCCTGAAAAGCATTAGTGCAAAATATGTTTCTGTACAACCCTGGCCTGCCAGTATGTTTACGCAAAAATTAATTTCACTGAAACATTTTGAGACCCGAACCTGGAAACAATTACTGTGATGTTATTGTACAGCTGATCAGTGCCTCTGTTGACGCAGCGGAGAGAGGAATTTAACATGAGCACGTTAAGCATGTGTACAATAGCACTGCTGACACTAATATCGAGCCATTTTTGCGGAGACATTTGACTCATCACCTAGGCAAGAGCTGTGGTATAGCATCTCTTACACCATACCGTGCAACAGGAACTGAGCAGGCTAAGTGTGTACCTCCAACAGAGTAGTCAGGGTGAACTGAAAATGGATCTACGGGCAGATTTGAAAGCAAACATTAGGAAAGGTGTAGTAACTCGGCAGAAACTCTGGAATAACAACAGAAAATGCTGGAAAAACTCAGCAAGTCAGGCAACATCCGTGGAGAGAAATTTGAGTTGACGTTTCGGGTTTGACCCTTCTTCAAAACTGGAGAGAAAAGGAACTAGATCGAAGGCAGGGCTGCGATCGGACAAAAGAATAAAAGAAACTCTGGAGCCTGCTTGGTCTGCACCATGAATTTAACCGTAGTTAGATTTCAGTTTGCAGAGGGACCCGTGTGCTGCACAAATGCAGCAAAGATTTAATTGACAGCCAAAATATCCCAATTTTTCAGTTCCAGTCAGAACATGGCAGGCCCATTGTAAACAAACCAGCCGTTGGGAGTCATTTGAGGTCTGATGGTCTCCACTTAGCTACAAGATACAAGTGTCCATAGCAGAAATTTACCCACAGTTGGCTGCAGCTTCCAATAGCAATTGGGGCGATACCCAGTTTCGCACAGTAGCCCATATCTCCCCTTCTACTTCTCCATTTTAAAGCTGATTACTGTACTTTATAAATTGAAACATTTGTAATTGGCTGAGCCACTTAATATCTATTTTCATACTGCCCTCCATTCCCTGTTGCCAATGCCACCTCGGTAGCCCTTAGAAGTCCATTACTGGAAAAAACCAAAGGCATCAAGTCATGCTTTATGTACAGTAAGGCCGAGGTTTTACATAGGAGTCCATACTTACTTAGTCTGTCAGCTTCCCAGCATGCTTGACAGCAGTGCAGTGCACTTAACCAACACTTACCTGCCAAACACATGAGAAAGTACCCTGTTCCTTTGAGTTAGTCTTGTGAGGAACAAATCAATGACGATGCCCCATTATTGCCCGATTGGAATTGATATAGATATAGCAAAGGGTTATAGATAGGCTAAGTGAGTGGGCAATAAGGTGGCAGATGGAGAATAATGTAGGGAAATGTGAAGTTATTCACTTTGGTAGGAAGAATAGAAAAACAGGATATTTTTAAAATGGTGAGAAACTTTCAAATGTTGGTGTTCAAAGAGATTTGGGTGTCCTCATGCAAGAAACACAGAAAGCTAGCATGCAGGTACGGCAAGCAGTAAGGAAGGCAAATAGCATGTTGACCTTTATTGCAAGGGGGTTGGAGTATAAGAGTAAGGAAGTCTTGCTACAATTGTACAGGGCCTTGGTGAGACCACACCTGGAGTACTGTGCACAGTTTTGGTCTCCTTATCTAAGGAAGGATATACTTGCCTTGGAGGTGGTGCAACGAAGGTTCACTAGATTGATTCCTGGGATGAGAGGGCTGTCCTATGATGAGAGATTGTGTAGAATGGGCCTATACTCACTGGAGTTTAGAAGAATGAGAGGTGATCTCATTGAAACATATAAAATTCTGAGGGGGATTGACAGGGTAGATGCTGTGAGGTTGTTTCCCCTGGCTGGAGTGTCTAGAACTAGGGTGCACAGTCTCAGGATAAGGGGTAGGTCATTTAAGACTGAGATGAGGAGGAATTTCTTCACTCAGAGGGTTGTGAATCTTTGGAATTCTCTGCCCCAGAGGGCTGTGGATGCTGAGTCTTTGAGTATATTCAAGGCTGAGACAGATAGATTATTGAATGGCAGAGCAGGCTCGAGGGGTCATATGGCCTACTCCTACTCTTACTTCTTATGTTATGTTCTTTGTAATTTTATTTTATTTTAAAACTAAATTATAATGAAAATTCTCAAAGATATGGCAAAATCCTCTGGGACCTGGATTAATAGGACAACAGTCTGCTGGCTCTAAGGGGGAGAAATTCGGTTGATAGTGTAATGTATGTAATGTATATATACCTCAAGGGAGAGAACTACTTTTTACAGCTCCTGTATACTGTAGTACCGGCAGTGACCACACCTGTATATAAACCCTGAGTAGTGATCTGTACAGTTAGTTCTAGAGTAACCCTCATTCAGTAAACAACTGTTGAATCGTTCCCTGCAGTCTGTTGTCTGATTATTGAAGGACACAACATTAAGATACACGGACATAACATTGGCGACGAGATAGATTTGAACCTACCTGCAACTCTGCATCACCTCCCAGGGATTCGCTCCTGGAGAACAGTGGAAGAAGGTTGAGTCCAGAAGCACGGGCGTCGACCACGGGCAACCGCCCAGTCATCCAGCAGAGATTTGAGCATCGCAGGGGAGGCTGTCGAGAGCCAGGCTTGGCTTTCCAGTCACGGTGGTCCAGCGAAACGGGCTGGCAACAGGTACTGCGCAGACCCTTCCCGGACAGCGGCGGGCTAGAGCCCGACCGAGCGGCACAGAAAAAGGCCGAGCAGCGTCGACGGGGGAGAGAGAGAGGGCAGAGCGCACAGGGTGCAGCCGGTGTTCAGGACCGAGCGGCGTCAACGGGGGAGAGAGACGAGAGAGAGCAGAGCGCAGCCGGTGTTCAAGGGCTGAGCAGCGTCAACGGGGGAGAGAGGCGCGCAGGAAAACACGAGGTGCTGCCATTGCCACGAGGACCGCAGAGAGCGGCATTGGCAGCAGCGCAGGAGCAGCGCACGAAACCCACAGGGCGTCGCCATTTGCCACGAGGACCGCCAAGAGCGGCGCTGGCAGCAGCGCGGGAGACGCCATTTTAAGCCGCAGCGGGGAAGAAAGGAAAGCGCGGGAGAGGCCATTTTAAGCCAGTCTAACCACACCCAAAAATGCCGAAGAGTGGCAGTATCACAGCGTTCGACAATGAAGTCGAAGATTGGACGACATATGTCGAACGCATAGAAGTATACTGCAAGGCGAATGAAGTGCCAGATGACAAGAAAGCGCTGGTATTGTTGAATTCAATGGGTGCAAAAACGTATGGCTTACTACGAAACCTAGTAACCCCAGAGAAGCCAGTAGAAAAGGATTTTGAAAACATAGTGTCAATCCTACAGGACCACTTAAACCCCACACCACTGCTGATAGCAGAAAGATTTAAGTTTCACAAAAGGAACCAGCATAAAGATGAAAGTAATGCTGAGTATTTAACGGAACTGCGCAAGCTATCGAAACACTGCCAGTTTGGAATGGGACTAGCAGATACTTTAAGGGACAAGTTTGTGTGTGGGCTTCAAAGTGAAGGAACCCAGAAACGGCTTCTATCAGAAAAGGATCTTACGCTGGACAAGGCTTTCAGCATTGCAGTATCACATGAAGCAGCAGCACGGGGCACTGCAGAGATACATAGATACATAGATACATAGAAGATAGGAGCAGGAGTAGGCCATTCGGCCCTTCGTGCCTGCTCCGCCATTCGATGAGATCATGGCTGATCCTTTAATTCAGTATCCCGTCCCCGCCTTCTCTCCGTAACCCTTAACCCCTTTTGCCCGTAGAAATATATCTAATTCCCTCTTAAATATATTTAATGAGCTGGCGTACACTGCCCTCTGTGGCAATGAGTTCCACAGGTTCACCACTCTCTGAGTGAAGAAATTCCCCCTCATCTCTGTCCTAAATGGTTTAGCCCTTATCCTTAAATTATGTCCTCTAGTTCTGTTCTCAGCCGCCAAGGGAAACATTCCTTCTGCATCCAGTCTGTCTAGACCTGTCAGAATTTTATACAACGGAGACCGCAAGAATATGGCACAAATGAAATGTCATACGGAACAGTGAAGTGCTATCGCTGCGGCAGAACAACACATGACCATAATGATTGCTGGTTCAAGGACAAAGTGTGCAGACAGTGTGGAAAAGTAGGACACATAGCAAGATTCTGCAGGTCGGGAAAGAAAACCAGCAGCAAGAAATCTCCACAGGAGAAGTACAAGAAGGTACATAAGGTGACGGAGAGTAGTTCAGACGAACAGAAGAGTGATACAGACTCCGGAAGCAAGGAGCTGGGTTGTCTGAAACTACATAATGTGATCAAAATGGAGGATCACCAAACTATCTGGGTCATGCTCAAGATAGCAGGAGTCCAAGTGAAAATGGAATTGGACACAGGATCAGCCCTAACAGTCATAAACCGAAGGGACTACAAGTGGCTATTCTCAAATATACCCTTGAGAGATACAAAGATTGTCTTGAAGACGTACACAAGGCAAAAAGTCTACCCCAAAGGGAAAATAAGGGTGAACGTTATATATAACGGCAAGGAAACACCAAAAATTGACCTATGTGTATTGCCAGATGGAGGACCACCACTACTAGGACGTGAATGGATCCGGAAGATACAGCTAGATTGGCATTCCATACAAGCATTGACTGTAGATGCCAAAAAGGATGACGACGTCACACCTGGATGACTGTCAAAAATGCTAACTGACGCACAAGAAGTGTTCCAGCAGGGACTCGGAACACTAAAAGGCATAACAGCGACGATCAAAATAGAGGAAAATGCAAGCCCAAAGTTCGATCCGCCCAGCCGTCGAAGCAGAGCTGGAAGGTTTGGAACGTTCAGGAGTACTGTCCAAAGTGGACTGGAGCGAGTGGGCTACACCCATCGTTCCTGTAATGGAGAGGTCATTGAGTAATACGCCTGGGGAACCAAAGAAGGTTCGCATCTGTGGGAACTTTAAGGTGACAGTGAACCCAGTCCTTCACACTGTACAATATCCGCTTCCGCGGATTGAAGATATTTTCGCCTCGCTATCTGGAGGGAAACGCTTCACTAAGATTGATCTGGCCCAGGCGTACCTGCAAATGGAGGTAGAAGAAGCCTCGAAACAGTACCTCACGATCAACGCTCATAAGGGTCTCTACCAATACAACCGGCTGGTGTTCGGGGTAGCATCAGCTCCAGCTATTTGGCAAAGGGCAATGGAACAAGTCCTGCAAGGGATTCCAGGGACCCAGTGTTATTTGGACGACATCCTGGTCACGGACGAAAATGACAGTGATCACCTCGCCAACCTGGAGCAGGTGCTCACTAGATTGAAGGAATATGGGCTCCGAGCTAATCGCCACAAATGCGAGTTTTTCCAGAAGCAGATCTCGTATTGTGGCCACGTTATTGATAAAGAGGGGTTACATAAGTCCCCTGAAAAGATTGAGGCAGTAGTCAAGGCTCCAGCACCGGAAAATGTGTCACGACTGAGGTCGTTCCTCGGGCTGGTGAACTACTGCCATAAGTTCTTGCTGAATTTGTCTACCGTACTACACCCACTGAACACCCTACTGCAAACGGGGGTACCATGGAAGTGGAGTGACGAATGTAAATGAGCTTTCCAGAAGAGCAAAGCATTGATCACATCAAAAGAGGTGTTGGCTCATTTCAACCCAGCACTACCAATTCGGTTGGCGTCTGATGCATCACCCTATGGCATTGGAGCGGTGCTGTCGCACAAATTCCCAGACGGCTCGGAGAGGCCAGTAGCCTTTGCGTCTCGGTCACTAACCTCAGCCGAGCGTAACTATGCCCAGATTGACAGGGAGGCCCTCAGCCTAGTGTGGGGAGTGAAAAAGTTCAATCACTATCTGCACGGGCAGAAGTTCACCTTGCTGACTGACCACCAACCACTTGTCTCCATCTTTAATCCAAAGAAGGGCATTCCGGTGATGACTGCGCAACGGCTACAAAGATGGTCGCTTTTTCTAGGGGCGCACCAATATGAAATCGAGTATAAGGGCACGAAACAGCATGGAAACGCTGATGGGCTATCCCGCCTGCCACTGCCTACTGCGGAGGAAGCACCAGCAGTGGATCCTGTTGAAATATTTCATTCGACTATAATTGAATGCTTGCCAGTAACTAACGCTGGTATAGAGAAGGAGACCCGAAATGACCCGACACTGACTCGGGTATATGATTTGACGGTGAAGGGATGGCCAGCACATGGCGACTCACTGTTGCCAGCATTCTCATCCAGAAGAGAACAGCTGTCAGTATGCCAGGGGACCTTGATGTGTGGATCCCGAGTGGTAATTCCACCTAAGTTAAGGGAGAGAGTGCTCAATGAGTTTCACGAAGGTCATCTGGGAGGGGTGAAAATGAAAAGCCTTGCTAGGGCTTATGTGTGGTGGCCGGGGATCGATCAGCAAATCGAGGACCTGACAAAGAGCTGCTCAGGATGCCAGAAGGTCCAAAATGCACCACTGATGTGCCTTCAATAACCACAAAACTAGAAGTTTTAGGCTTAAACAAGTTGGCTTTTAATCACTAAGATCAGAGCTATATCTCAACACACCGACTGGCTCACAGGAATGAGTCATACAGATCCAGGGATCTTTACGTAAGAGAAGTCAGGGGCGGAGCCAAGAGCCAAGACCTGGAACCTTCCAGGTTAGCCAGGAAAGAGGAAGTGAAACTATACACAGTGTGGGGGAGGGTAATATACATGAGTACAGGAAATACAGGATCAAGACAAACAGATTTCATTACATTCACCCCTTCTTTAGATTTAGTCCATCAGGGTGATGTTTCTTAAAAGTTGGTATAAGTGAGTCTGTCAGGAGGTTTTGCGGTTCTCAGTGATCGGCGCAAAGCCGGTTGGGGTGCCTCTAGGGGAGTGGATTCTGGTTCCTCTGCTGTCCGGGCCTCCGCAGTGTCTTCCAGGTTATCTGCAGTGTCCTCCAGGTTAAAGTTGGGTATTGATACCTCTGGGCGTCCTGTCTCTTTTTGGTGTAGGTCTTCCTCGGGTAGTCTCTCATCGTTCTCTCCGCTCCCCGAGGGAGTGAGGTCTTTTATGGAAACAGTGTCCTCTCGCCCGTCAGAGTATTTGATATAGGCGTACTGAGGGTTTCATTACAAACAGATTTTATTACAACCACCACATGCCCCTCTACACCCATGGGAGTGGCCCTCATCTCCATGGCAACGGGTGCATATTGATTTTGCTGGTCCATTCATGGACTCAATGTTTTTAATAGCCGTGGATGCGCACTTGAAATGGCCTGAGGTGATCAAAATGTCCTCCACCACCACGGAGAAAACTATTGCAGTCCTACGGACCATTTTTGCCAGGAACGGCTTGCCAGAGCAGATTTGCTCCGATAACGGACCACAGTTTGTGTCCGAAGAGTTTCGAAGATTTATGAAAAGGAATGGGGTAAGGCATTACACATCCGCCCCGTATCATCCAGCCACAAATGGATTGGCTGAGAGGTTCGTACAAACCTTTAAAAAAGCAGTAAAGGCCATGTGCGATGACGACATTCCACTGCAGCATAAGATGGACAATTTCCTGTTAGCCTACAGAAATGCGACACATGCAGTCACCAACCAGGCCCCGGCCATGATGTTCTTTAACCGAAGGTTGAGATCTCGTCTGGATTTGCTCAGACCAAATGTACGAAGATATGTTGAGAGTAAGCAATTCCAGCACATCAATGAGAAGCCGACAAGGAGCCTCAATGTAGGGCAACCAGTCTTGGCCCGCGACTATCGAACAGAGAAATGGCAACCAGGAACGATATGCACACGGCAGGGGCCACTAATGTATACAGTGGATGTTGGGGAGAACATTGTGAGACGCCATGCTGACCAGATCCTAGAGTCACAGGAACGAGTCAACCCCATGTCTCGGCCATACGTACCTGGTGAGGAACCCGACGTACAGGTCGCATCTACCTCAGAAACAATAGCATTGGAAGCTGATGAATCAACTGACGACAGGGTGCTAGGATCGCCTCTGCACCAAGAGCGAGACACTCGGGAAAGGCGTTATCCAGAAAGAATCAGGAAGCCTCCCCAGAGACTGAATATATGAATGGACTATTTTCATATAACATTGTATATTAAAAATGTTAATTGTTAACTGAGTATTATGGTACTGTTAATCTAAAAGGGGAGGAATTGTAATGTATGTAATGTATATATACCTTAAGGGAGAGAACTACTTTTTACAGCTCCTGTATACTGTAGTACTGGCAGTGACCACACCTGTATATAAACCCTGAGTAGTGATCTGTACAATTAGTTCTAGAGTAACCCTCATTCAGTAAACACCTGTTGAATCGTTCCCTGCAGTCTGTTGTCTGATTATTGAAGGACACAACATTAAGATACACGGACATAACAGATAGCGCTACCGATTAACGCCTAAAGAGGCCGAGAAGTGGGGCGTTAGCCAATTTCCGGGCGGGCGCAAGGCGCCTGGCGCCTCGCCCCATATTGAGCATGCATTTAGCGCCGGCGCTAAATCTTAGCGCCCGCTCATGGGCGCAGGCTGATTATGACGTCATTTGAGTGTGCAACGCCTTTTGGGCTCCCCGGACCGGAAATTCAGTGGCGCCCCCCTCCGTAGTGCCTGGCGCTAATAGTGACAGCTTATCTGGGCCTTACCAAGTCACTCTCGGGCTGCAGGAGCGTTATTTAAAGGGGACTGGTGTGATTTAAAAGCGGCAGCCATTTTTGGCTCACAACTTCCTCGAGAGCTACAAAGAGTTGCTGAGCTGCACACTGAGAGCCATTTGACCACTGAGCCAGCGCAGACAGATGATCTTCAGCCTTCTGACCATCCCCTTGCTGTTGGTGATCCTTGACAACGGGGAACCTTCCTGTGGGCACTTATTATGGGGGCTGCATTGGAGGGGAACGTCCTGCTGCTGAATCATCTGGAAAGGGCACTGAGACGCAGGGAGAGGGGGGCGGGCATGGCCAGATGGAGGAGGGCCAACAGACGTCGCCACAGCAGACCTTACGCTGGCAGGGTTATCCGACAGCAGTTTTCCTACATGAACATGCCGGAGGAGCAGTGTGTCAGAAGGTTGCAATTTAGAAAGGAGGTGGTGACTGAGCTGTGCCAGCTGCTTCAGCCAGATCTGCAGCCTCAGATAAGGTGCAGGACATCTCTGTTGGTGGCTGAGAAGATGGCTGCTGGCCTGAACTTCTACGCGAGCGGCTCTTCTCAGGCTGCGCATCAGAGGCTGATCAGAAGTAGCTTCTAGGCCCCTCTCACGGAATGCTTGCTGTCATTCCAAGAACAGGAATGGAACCAGCCTGATACCCCCAAGCCTGTGAAGGGCAAGATGCATGTAAATAGCAGGCATGGCCATTGTAAATGAAGAAAGTGTTTCATTACACAAAATGTGGTTCCTTCAAACATGAGAAAGCTATGGCAACAGAAAGCAAAACGAATACACTGACACATAACTGCCTCTCACACCCGGGAGACTGTCCAAAACATAAATCACATTCCGACCATCATCCTTGGCCTTGATTCCACTGCGCCAACCAAAGCATCCAATGCCCCATCAGTGAGGTGTTCCGCCCTCTGCCTCACCCTTTCCATGTCTTGCTAGGCTGGTACGCCACAGGTAGGCTCCCACCGCTTTGAAGGCCTACAAGGCAGTGAGTGTGTCTGCTGATGCCAATTGACCTGCCCCTTTAAGAGCTGGCCGGTGCCAGTGTGTCTCAGGGAAAGTGATTATTGACAGCACCCTTGCTGCACCCCGCCGCCGCGAAATTGGGTTGTGCTGCCGGGTTAGCGCCTTAAGAGTAGCGTGCAGCACCTGATTTGGCGCCGCAATCACCTTTAGGGGCGCTGCAACCCAATATCGCGCTAGGTGGCGCTAAATTGCGCCTGGCGCTAAACTTTGCGCATCGCCAGGACTAGCGCCCCAAACGCGGCGATACCGAATTTCTAGGCCTAAGGGTCTTATGTGGGATGAGTTTAGCAGACTCAATCCAATTACTGGTGGACATGGGTTTATAGTAGAAAAAGCTTCCTTTAATTTAGTACTGATCAGCAATCTCACTCAGGAACCACAGGATGACTGGTGTGGGAAATAGAAAAAAAGTCACACTGCTACAGGAAGGTCTTCTGAGGTTGGGCTCAGCACCATTGTTGGGCCAAGTAGAAAGAAAGAATGAACTGTATTTAAATAGTGTCTTATCTCATCCTCAAGGTACCCCAAAGCCAATGGGTGACTTTGTGAAGTACACTCAACATTGTTATACAAGCCAATGTGGCAGCCAATTTACCCACAGCAAGTTCCACAAACAGCAAATGAATGAATGACCATGCTCTTGTTGGTGGTGCTGGTTGTAAGAGGAATGTTGGCCAGGGCACCAGCAGAACTCCCTACTCTTCTCGTAATGTCATGCGATGTTTTGCATCCACCTGAACAGACAAAGGGGGCCTCAGTCGAGCATCTCATCCAAATGACACTTCTGGCAATACAGCACTCTCCCTGTACTACAATGAGGTGTCAGGCTAGATTTGGTGGTAAAGCCCACAGTTGGATTTGAAGCCACAACCTTCTCCTCAGAGACAAGAGTGTTACCAACTCAGCCAAGCTGGCACTTTAGTGAGAGCTTTACTCTGCATTTGGCTTTGCTATAACTGAGCTGGGAGTGCAGGACTTTAGTGAGAGCTTTACGCTGCATTTGGCTTTGCTATAACTGAGCTGGGAGTGCGGGACTTTAGTGAGAGCTTTACTCTGCATTTGGCTTTGCTGTAACTGAGCTGGGAGTGCGGGCAGCGGGTACCTGAAATGGGAAGATATATTCACCATCACTAACGTCCCGCACGTCACCATCACTAACGTCCCGCACGTCAATATCACTAATGTCCCGCACATCAATGAGCACAAAAAATTAATGAAAGACTCCAGTGCCTGCATCCTATCCCAATGTCCCATTTACCTATCATTCTCTTTGTCAACCTTCAATGGCCTCCTGTTCTCCCCAATGCATTGATTTCAAAATACTCTTCCTTGTTTGCAAATATCTCCAGAACCTCCCTTCAACCTCCTGCAGCTTTGTGCTCCAGCTCAACCCCCCATTATGGCAACTCTAGCCTGCTGTGTCTCCCCGCCACCCCCGCCACCCCCACCCCACTCCACTTCACAATTAATGGCTGAGCCTTCAGCCATCATGGTCCTGCATTGGTTAGACCACACTTAGAGTACTGCGTACAGTTCTGGTCACCATATTATAAAAAGGATATCGAGGCACAGGAGCGGATGCAGAGAAGATTTATAAGCATGATACCAGAAATGCGAGGGTATACATATCAGGAAAGAATGAACAGGCTGGGTCTCTTTTCTCTTGAAAGAAGGCTGAGGGGTGACCTAATATTGGTCTTTAAAATTATGAAAGGTTTTGACAGAGTGGATACAGAGAAAATATTTCCACTTGTGAGGAAAAGCATAACTAGAGACCATCAATATAAGATAGTCACCAAGAAATCCAATAGAGAATTCAGAAGAAACTTCTTTACCCAGAGAGTGGTGAGAATGTGGAACTCGCTACCACAGGGAGTGGTTGAAGTGAATATCATAGATGCATTTAAGGGGAAGCTAGATAAGCACATGAGGGAGAAAGGAATAGAGGGTTAAGCTGATAGAGTTAGATGTGGAAAGATGGGAGGGGGCTCGAATAGAGCATAAACACTGGCATGGACTGGTTGGGCCGAATGGCCTGTTTCTGTGCTGTATATCCTATGTAATCCTATGTATATGCATTCTTGAATTCCTTTCCTCAACCTTTCTGCTTCACAATATCTCTTCCCCACCTTCAAAAGCCTGAAAATCTATATCTTCAACCACTCTTTCGGTCTATTCTCCTAACCTTCTAATTTCTGCTCGGCCTCTGATCCACTGCCTTTGCCTGGTACCTCAAAAGTGTACCTTGATTTACTACATCTATAAACTTGGCAAATGACAGTAAATATTCTAAAACAAAATCTGTAGCAGATCAAAATCTTTGATCGTGCAGCTGGTATAATTCTGACAACTTTACTAAAACATTTATATATGCAGTATAGCTTTATACACTAGACACAATCGTTATATTTCACATTATTATACACTACTGGTTTTAACACAGCTTGTGTTCAATAACAGGGTACAGTAACATAGAATGTAACATGAAAATTCAGACAGTGCAGGACTAATAGCTTTGAGAGTGTGTGAGAAAGATAACTGTTTAGGCTGGAAAGTATTTGTGAAATTCTCCTGAGGAATGCTATCTTTGGAATGCAGTGGTCGAGAAATGAATTACACAAATGACAGTAATGGGTTACGATTGGACTGATTAGTGACTAAGCAGACGGGATTTTTAAATGTATAATGAAGTATATATCTACAGAGAAAGTTAACGTGTGTACTGACATTGGGGTGGATCTTGACTTTGGCCGATCGTGTAAAACGGGTGATAGTGAGTCGGCAGCCTGTCCGCAGAAATAAAACTGGGGAGAGATGTAGAACAGGCTGCTGACTCACCATCACCCGTTTTACACTATCGCACAAAGTCAAGATCTACTGCACTCTGTTTATGGTCATAAATGGCTTTCTGATAAAAACGTTGGGGGCTGAAAAAGAGAGTAGACAGTAAGGGCTGGATTTTATCAATGGAGGCGAGTAGGAGGCGGGACTCCCACTTTCGGGGTTACAGTCCCGCCTCCATCGAGTTGTGACCAACCCACTCGATTTTCCCTTGATCGACCTTGTTGAGCCTGCCCAGTGGGCTCAGCAGGCCAATTAAGGGCCACCCGGCAACAGGTGACGTCACAGATTGATATTTCATCTGTCAAGACCGTTTGACAGATGAAATATCAGCGTTCGACAGCTGTTTGAAGCTGTCAAACACTGACAATCTGTACTCCAAGTTAATTCCTTCCTCTCAGGATGATTTAGAGATCTCTCCGGAACAGAAAGCTGAATGCTGCAATTTTTGACAGATCGCAGCCATTCTGCTTTCTGTGCAGGTGAGATGAGGGACTCCCGAGACCTGAAGGAAGGAAGCCTGTAAAGGTAAGTAAAACTTATTTAAACGCTTTACACACACCAAACACACTTACCTCTGCACTCATGCACCCATCGCTCACCTGAACACCGGACATCTCGAACCCTCCAAGCCCTTCAGCCCGACGGTCCGCCTCGCTAACTTGACGTGGTTTGGAGCCGTCGGGCAGCCCACACTTCAGGGCTAAAAATAGGGATTAGGCCAAAAACTGCCTGTTAACTACCTGTTAACAGGCAGTTAATTGGCACTAATCCCCTTCCCGCCTCGGGAAGGCAGCTCCCAGCACAGGTCGGGTACCCGCCTCCTGGGAAACGGGCATGGAGGCGGGTTGGGGGCGGGATGTGTTCGTGCCCCCCGATTTTGCGATTTTAACACCCCACACGCCTCCATTCCCGCCTCCACGGCCCTGGGAAATTTTAGCCCTAAGAATGAGTTACCCAATATGTGTTTATTACAAAGAAAGAATGAACTTGCATTTAAATATCAGCTTTCACATCCTTGAGCAGTTCCAAAGCACTTCACAGTTTGAGGTTAATGCTGACCATGAAAGTGGGAGAACTCCCCTACTTTTCCCCAGCAATGGGATCTTTTACATCCGCCTGAAGAGGCAGATGGGGCCTTAGCTTAATATCTCATCTGAAACACGGCACCCTCGACAGTGCAGCACTTCACTCAAGTGTTAGCCTGGATTGTGCTGGGGTGAGGCTTCAACCTACAGCCTTCTGAATAGCAGGTGCGAGTGCCAGCGTTGAGCTAGTCTGATGAGGTCAAATTAATATTTGTTGAATTTCTACGCTGATAAATATGAGGGATGCTGGTGCTGGGGAGCTGTGCCACTTTGGGTGCTTAGTGTCAACAATGAGTACACTCGGATCAGATACAGCAGAGCCAGATACCGAGTAAAGCTCCATCTTCCGTGCAACAAAATTGTTCCTTAACCATAATCTCAGTAAAGCACCACCTTCTGCGTCAGTGTGATATTTTCCAATTCACTTCCAGTTATCCTCATGGCTTGTCTGATTGAGACTGTCAAACTGGCAGCAAATTTTGCCAAGTTATGGACCATGTGTTATTGTGGCATTTGTTCCCGTTGGATACAGGGAGACCGGCACCAGGGAGCCATACTATCAAATCCGGCTCCCTTATCTCGATAACAGAATCATAGGCCCAGCTCATTGTTCTGTGATTCTGCTGCAGGGAGAAGGGAGCTGGATTTAATCCTGTAAACCCGGGGAGTCAGCAAGTAGTTCATGTTCTCCTAGAATCTGACCAAGCACCAGTGTAAAGGTGCCTTTTTGTATTGTGGGCTCGTGCCCTAAGGCGTGGATTGAGACTTCCCAAACACAGCCTTTTAATCTTAAACAAGCCTGCAGAGTGAGGAGACTTTCATCACAGCAGTCTTGGAATTCCAACAGATGCAGCAGATGTGAAAGGACAGTGTTCTAATGTACTGTTCCATTCAATCTCCCAGTTTTAAATTTGCCTTGAATAACTTAAGTCTCCCGTTAGTGAATTTACACTTCAGGTTCTGGTAATTCTATTAGATAGCCCCTTCCTTGAGATTTCCCCCCGCCCCAGATTATTTCACAACCAAGAGTGGCAACATGTTTCCAGGTTTTTTGTCCCATTTTTCTCCCGTCCTCTCCTGAAGGCATTAGTTCTTGCTGGGTTAAGGCTTGCTTTGCCCAAGTGCCTATCCTTCATGTAGACTGTGCATATCAACTACTGTAGAGAACCATCCAACCCAATCCAAATGTGTACTCTCCAGCACAAGTCAATGGATAGCGATCAGGAGCGAGAATCCTGCCTGGTTGTCTTTTCTGTCCCTAGCTCAAGCGTGCTGGTCCAGTCAAAGCAACCCAACTACTCATAGCTGTGATCTGCGAACTCCGGACAGACCTTGAATTGTATCTGGACTTTCTAGTCTGAATAACTTAGTGCTACATTGGGTGATGTCTGTAACCAGTAGGGATTTGGGAGAGCTCTTTAGTACCAATCTTATTTAGCTGCTTGGAGATGCAATAGAGCACATTTTGGGGAGAAGGTGATGTGGGGGGGCGGGGGACGTGTCCGATCGTGGAGGGGGTCTGATCGTGGAGTGGGGGTTCCGATTGCAGGGGTTGGGGAGGGAAGTCTCTTCCCTGATTTATGGGGAGTGCCTATCCTTCCCTTGGTACTTCCAACAACAGCAATAACAACTTGCATTTATCTAGTGCCTTTAACATAGTAAAATGTCCCAAGATGCTTCACAGGAGCGTTATTTGACATTGGGCCACATAAGAAGATAGTAGGACAGGTGGCCAAAAGCTTGGTCAAAGAGGTAGGTTTTTATGGAGCGTCTTAAAGGAGGAGAGGTAAAGAGGCGGAGCGGTTTAGGGAGGGAATTCCAGAGCTTAAGGTCTAGGCAGCTGAAGGCACGGCCACCAATGGTGGATCAATTAAAATCAGAGATAGCAATCGGAACCCCCCCTATGTGACCAGACCCTCCTGCGACCACACCCCCTCCATGATCGGAACCCACGCGATCGCACCCCCCCCCTCAATCGGACACGCCCCCCCCAACCGCGATCAGACCCCCACCCCCCACAATCTCTCCTACCCCCCCCCCCCACTAGACCTGCTCTTAGGCCAGCTCGGCTGCGGCCTTGTGCTGTAGGATTACCCGCCTGTCTGGCCTCTGTAACTGCAGGACGTTCGAGAAACCCAGAAGTACGGGTTTCCCGACCTCAATACAGCACCCCCACCCCCGTCCCGCTCCCTCCCCGCCTCTGAGCTAAAATCCAGGCTAAAAGTACTGTGCTGCTGCCTCTAGGGAAGATTTAATCCAAGTGGATTGTGGGAAGTCCTCAGGATAATCCCCGAGGGATCATAATTTCAACTTGGGTCATTCTGACTTGAGTGAATATAATCTCTGTGGGGCTTGGCAGAGTCAGTAAGGCTCACTGACAACGGAATGGACATAACCCAACTTGAGCTGCTTCCCAACGGTAAAGTGTCCCAAGAGTCCTGTCATGAACCTTTGGTACTGATTGTGAATTCGTTCCCAGCTCTGCCTGCACTTCATTTGCTTGCAATGCCTGTTCAAATAAGTTCAGGCAAAAAGTAGGGTCCAATTGTACTTGTCACGTTAATGATCAGTGGCTGCTTTTTCTTTCCAAATCATTTTTGCTGAACAGGACTAACCGTTATAAACACGACCCACAATCAATCTGAAAACAGGCAAGTCCCAGTAGAGTGGACGCTGGGACGCACCATATTGGCACAATATATTAATGATTCGATTTTGCTGCTGGATGTGGGCCATTCTTTTCCTAGGGCACAAACAGGACAGACGTTCTTTTAGACAGCTTGACACAGGTTGGTTCCAGCACTGGTAGATGGAGGTGGTGACGGTAACTGCACCTCCTTGATAGCTGAAGTGCAATGAAGTGAGCATTTACACTCGGTAAAGGGGAGGAACAAATGATGGGGCAGCAGTGGAGTATTCTTTATGGTAGGCTTACCAATATTCCACAAGCCAGTACCTCAGATATCTTGGCCCCAATCTTTGCGGGGAATCGGGGAGCGAGCCAGGCAAGCGGTTGCGGGAGGGGAAACCCGGAAATCCCGGGAACATGGAGGTCGTGTTGAATTTAACGATAGAGCAAAAATAGGGTGTCGGGGTGTATCCATAGGACAATTGAGTACAAGATGAGGCAGACTGTTTTGTCCTTGTACAAGACCTTAGTCACTTGGAAAACTGTGTCCAGTTTTGGTCTCCTCACATGGTGGGTGATATTGAGGCTCTGGAAAGGCTGCAGAGGAGGGTCACTAGACTAATTCCCAATCTAAAGCATCTTAGTTATCAAGATAGGCAAAAAGAGTTGGGACTCTACACTTTAGAGAAGCGTAGACTTAGGGGCTTTCTGATTGAGGTTTAGAAGAGAATGAAGGGAATAGATTGTGTTCCAGCTGACAGATGATTTTAATTAAATAGGTTAGGCAGGACCAGGGGTCACAAATTTAAGTTGTATACAGCCAGATCTAGGTTAGATGTCAGGAGGTGGTTCTTTTCCCAGAGAATAGTGGGCCTCTGGAACAGGCTGCCGGCTCGTGCAGTGGATGCTGATTCGCTGAAATCCTTCAAGCAAGAGCTGGATCCGTTTCTGGCTGGGGCAGAGAGCACCTCTTCCAGAAGATAGATACTGCAGGGATTTCAGAGCCAGAGTGATCTTCTGGACTAGTTCCGATCACCTAGAGGGGTCAGAGAGGAATCTCCCAGATTTTTTATTCCCCAAATTGGCCTGGGTTTTTCATCTTTTTTTTGTCTCTCCCAGGAGATCACATGGTTTCGGGTGGGGGTGGAGTGTTTATGTTGTGATACACCAGGTATCGCAATTGTGTGGGACAGGCTCGATGGACCAGAGGGTCTTTACCTGTCCGTCATTGTTCGTATGTTCGTATTTTTTTTACTCAGTTTCCCGGCTGGCAGCCAGCCAGCCTGTCAATCTGGCTCAAAGCTTCGGGTAGAAGGCCGCAGCCGGGGACTGTCAGGGACGGTCCCTGACAACCGGGAAAGATCATGGGCAAAATGGGGGGAGGTCACGGTCTGGCAATTGGGAGGGTGGGGGGACAGGCTCGGGATCATGGGTTTGGAGTGGGGGGGGCTGCGTTTGGCTGAATGCGGCAGAAGATTTGCTTGAGGGGCCGGGGAGAGCACTCCTGCACCTCCTGGCCCACATGCAGTGCTGGAAAAAGCACTTACCTGCTTGATCTGGCTGTTCCCGCCTCTCTTTCGCTGCCAGGTTTCCTGAGCCCTGGGAAACAGCCCACAGCCATTAAATTTAAATCAGACTCCCAACTGCACTGTGGGAGCCTGAGTTAAATATTATAATGAGGTGGCCCACCTCTCGAGAGCGGGACACAGACACGGCACGTAACCCATTGCCGGAAAAATGATAGTAGGTGCGTACATAGCGGGTTGGGGTCGCGTTACAGGATTTTTTATTTTTACCCGCTCGCCGGGGGGTGTGGGGGAGGGGGGTAAAGTCAACCCCCCTTGTTCATCCAAACAATGGTTTACACACAAAAAAATAGAGAAAATTCAGAATGAGCCCTTTATAACTATGTTCAAAGAAGTCTCCCTTTGTGTTCATTTTAATAGTGAAATATAAACATTCTGTACTAGAGGCAGCTTTTCCACTGGCTCCAAATGCAATGTGGTGACCAGAATAGCACTTTTAATATATGATTATTGCTGGAAGTGAGGAAGGGACTTTGCGAGGAGAACATGCAGTGTACTTACAGTGAGGATAGTGCCAGTGCCAGGGCTTGCACCAGACTAGTCCCATGGAGATTTGGCCCTGGAAGCTGCTGTTAGTAATCCACGTGACTGCATTGTTCATAATTAGTTCTTGCGGGAAAATATATACATGCCAACCAGGAAAACTAGCAAAAGTTAACCAACAGCTTCGAAAGAGCAAACACTGCCCCGTAAAAAAATTAACTGCTCTAAAGAGGCCCTAAATTTAATTCAGACATGCAAGCACAAGTAACTGCACTAAAAGAGCAGTAGGACACAGTTTGGCTGTAACAGAAAATGCTGGAAATCCACAACAGCTTAATCACCAGCTGTAAAGCGTAAAGAGTGATTATCTGGGTTGCGTGCCTTTCAACTGTTCCAATCAGTTTGTACAAACAACACGAGTGCTGAGAAGAGTGGGAAGAGAAGTCATTGCAGATGATTCTCTGGCTATGACTAGATAACTAGGACTGGAACCAGCCGAGTGCAGTCTCACCCAGCTGGACAACGGAGGAGAGGCGTTGGAGGAGGATGGAGTGGTCAACCGTGTCAAAGGATACAGACAAGTCGAGAAGGACAAGGAGGGACAGTTTACCTTTGTCACAGTCACATAGCTGTAATTCGTGACTTTGATAGGAGTCATTTCAGTGCAGTGGCAGGGGTGGAAACCTGGGTGGAGTGGTTCAAACATGGAGTTCCGGGAAAGATGGGCACGGATTTGGGAAACAACAACATGTTCAAGGACTTTGGAGAGGAAAGGGAGGTTGGAGATGGGGCGATAGTTTGCAAGGACAGAGGGGTCAAGGGAGTGGGTTTTTTGAGGCGTAGGTTATGACAGCAGATTTGAAGGCGAGGTGGAAAGTACCTGAGGAGAGGAAACTGTTTACAATATCAGCTAACATGGGGGCCAGGAAAGGGAAGTTGGTGGTCAGCAGTTTGGTGGGCATAGGGTCGAGGGAGCAGGGGGTGGGTCTCATGGACAAGATGAGCTCAGAGAGGTCATGAGGAGAGATGGGAGAGAAGCTAGAGAAATATACGTGTACAGGGTAGGGCAAGGGGAAACTTTAGAGGAAGATAGGTCCGGTAGGGGAAGGGAGGGAAGCAGCAGAGGGTGCTGAATGGATGGGCTTAATCTTAGTGACAGAGAAGTTCTCCAAGGATGATTGGTGCCATGTCTGCCCAGCGATGTAATTTCCAATGACAGATGCTACAAAAGAACACAGGAACTTTTACTTCAACATTTCTGTAAACAAACATGTTGAAGTAGGATTCTACCCTAGTTAAAGGGATTACAGGGGCGATTTTCTCAACCCCGAGGAGGCGGGTTTGGAGGCGGGAAAGGCGGGAAAATCGGAAAAAATGAGTGCGGGTTCGGAAGCCACCTCCAACCCGCCTGTGCGGAGTTTTGCCGGTGCCGGTTTTGCAGGGTGGGAAATGGTCCCGCCTCCAGCTGGCCAGAGAGGTTGTTAAGAGCCTTAAATGCTCGTTAAGGGTCTCTCTAGTCCTATTTTGAGAGGCCTTCGTTATTTTCGACATTTTTAGTGGGTTTCACAACCCTCCTAAACCACGCCAGCCAAACCTGGCAGGTTGACAAGTGGGTGGCCTCCTCACAGCTGCAGCTCCACCATTAAAACAGAGCTTTCATCAGGGACTAATTGCAGGTGGCTGAACTTTGCTTTAAAAGGTCTTTCAGCACTTTTAGCAGGCCTTCCGAAGTCGGAGGTGCTGCAGCCTGTATCTATCAGCTGTGGGACTTCCTTTGAAGACTCTCTCTCCGCTTAGAATGAGCGTTTCTCCAACGGAGCCATCTGCAAGCAGCATGGGAACCATCTATTTTCTTTCACCATGGACCTCCGATTAAGATGAGGAGCATCCACAGCAGCATCAGAACCAGGCAGCTCAGCAGCAACAGCAGCAGGAGCCCTAACCTCCTTCTCAGCCACCTGATGCTGCACAGGGCAGAAGGCGACAGCGAATCGAAGCACCTCACCACAGGAGATACCCCCAACAGAGGGTTTACAGACAGAGGATGAGCTACCTCAACATGACTGAGCAACAGTGCCAAAGGAGGCTGAGACTTTCGCGAGAGGTTGTCCGAGAGATCTGCGCATTGCTGCAGCAAGACTTGGTGCCCAGAGGAATGGGTAGACACCCCTTACCAGTGGCTGTCAAAGTCACCACCGCACTCAACTTTTTTACCTCAGGCTCCTTCCAAGGATCATCAGCAGACATCAGCGGCCTCTCCCAGTCAGCCGCCCACAGTTGCATCATGCAGGTTACCGATGGCCTTTTCGCAAAGGCCCACAATTACATGCAGTTCTCAAGGGATCAAGCAAGTGTCACCGCACGTTGGGTTGGCTTTGCAAATATGGCAGGCTTGCCAATGGTGCAGGGCTTCATAGACTACACACATGTGGCCCTTAGGGCACCCCATCACAACCCAGCTATCTTTATCAACCGCAAGGGCTTCCACTCCCTCAACGTACAGCTGGTGTGTAACCACAAGAAGGAGTTTTTGCATGTTTGCGCCAAGTTCTGTGGTAGTTGCCATGACTCTTTCATCCTGCGGCACTCTAGTGTTCCTCCGCTTTTCAACCCGCCAAACCAACTTAACGGATGGCTCCTTGGTGACAAAGGCTACCCCCTGAAGAAGTGGCTAATGACGCCGATCAGGAGGCCAGCTAACGAGGCAGAAGAGCGCTACAACGCCAGCCACACTTCGACCAGGTCCATCATAGAGCAAACCATTGGGTTGTTGAAGGTGCGTTTCCGATGCCTTGACCGATCAGGTGGATTCCTGCAGTATACATCATACAGGGTCTCCAGAATGGTTGTGGTCTGCTGTGCACTGCACAATATCGCACGGCGTTGTGGCTTGCAGCTTCCTGATGAGCAAGCGGCTCAGTCCCAGGCCTCCTCAGATGAGGATGAGGAGGAGGAGGAGGATGAGGAGGCTGAGGAGGAGGAGGAGCAGGAGGAGGACTGAGCGCCGGTCTATCGACCAGCAGCAGCGGCAGCATGCGAGCACGTGGCTGCCCGGGATGCAAGGGATGAACTTATCATGGCCAGATTTGCATTGGTTGCCCAAGTTGGCACATGTCCTTGGCTCCATCTTAAGACATCATTGACAATGGACATGACTCTCTGGCCTCCTTTCACTCTGGCCACCAACCTGACCACGCAAGTGTCGCGGAGCCCGCAATATGGAGCTGCCTAAGGTGAAAGAACAGATGCCATCACGCCAACAGTTTGCCATCACCTAATTTTGATACATTTACACAGAGATGGCATTTCATCAATACACATAAACATTCACCCAATCAGCACACAGATCTGGAGGTTATATCCCTTGCCAGCTGCACCCACACAGCCTTGGTTTCTTTGGGAGGCCTCTTCCTCCCAGATGAGGGGAAGAGCACCTCCCTGCTGGCTCTCACCCCCTCAACCAACATTTGCAGTGCTTCATCTGAGAACCTCGGGGCGGCCCTTGCCTTAGAATTGGACACAGTGGTTTCTCAGAAGATTTTGCATGTGGTGCAGCATCAACAGAAATCCAGTGGAATGATTCAAGGCAGCAAGCAGCCCTTAAAATAGGCTGGAAAACTGATGTCAGCAGAGGCAAGTTTCAGTCCCAAAACACTAATTGACCAAGGGCAACCCACACCTCTGAAATCAAATCAAAATCAAATCAAATCAACTTTTTATTGTCATTGTTAGTGCACAAGTGCAGTACAACGAAATGTAGGCTTGCGGCTCCCGAGAGTGTACATTTGGATTAAGACATTTAAACATTCAACATACATTTGGCTTGTAATACATTAACATAAATATAACCATAATAAAGTGCATTGGCAGATGTGCAGGCTTTAGAGTTTATTTGTGGAGTTCAGTAGGATGACAGCCCTGGGAAAGAAGCTGTTCCTAAATCTGGTCATACGGGTGCGAATGCATCTGTAGCGTCTCCCAGATGGCAGGAGGGCAAACAGACTGTGGCTGGGGTGGGTAAGGTCTTTGATGATGGACCGTGACCTCCGTAGACAGCGTTTCTGGTATATGTGCTCTATGGTCGGTAGCCGGGTGCCGGTAATGCGTTGGGCAGTTTTGACTACCCGCTGCAGGGCTTTCCGGTCATAGTAGCTACAGCTGCCATACCATACTGTGATACAGTTTGTCAGGATGCTGTCTATAGTGCAGCGGTAAAAGTTAGAGAGGATCAGGGGTGATAGATTACATCCCTTCAGCCTCCTTAGGAAATATAGGCGCTGCTGGGCCTTCTTCACCAGAGAGGAGGTGTTGAGGGACCAGGAGAGGTCTTCCGTGATGTGGACTCCGAGGAACTTAAAGCTGTCCACCCTTTCCTCCCTGCTGGCTCTCACCCCCTCAACCAACATTTGCAGTGCTTCATCTGAGAACCTCGGGGCGGCCCTTGCCTTAGAATTGGACACAGTGGTTTCTCAGAAGATTTTGCACGTGGTGCAGCATCAACAGATCAACAAATCAACTGGTCACTTAGGGGAAAATCGCAATTTTTCAAACCTATCAGTGGAGGTGGGTTTGGAACCCATCCCCAACCCGCCTCCAGTGGGAAAATCACCCACTACGTTTCAATAGTTTACTGCCAGTGTTCTGACCTTGTATACATAGGCAATGTGATACGTGAAAGTATCGATATTGCCCAGCTTGCTGATTCCAATTGCAATATTTGACTTATTTAAATTATGTCCTCAGCTTTCTGATTTACATGAGCTATCTGACTTATTCCTAATCAAATGTCATAACAACATAACAATATAAGAAATAGGAGCAGGAGTCGGCCATTTGGCCACTCGAGCCTGCTCCGCCATTCAATAAGATCATGGCTGATCTTCTACCACAACTCCACTTTCCTGCACTATCCCCGTATCCCTTGATTCCCTTAGTATCCAAAAATCTATCGATCTCAGCCTTCGATATACTCAACGACTGAGCCTCCACAGGCCTCTGGGGTAGAGAATTCCAAAGATTCACAACCTTTGAGTGAAGAAATTTCTCCTCATTTCAGTCCTAAATGGCCGACCCCTTATTCTGAGACTGTGACCCCTGCCAGATTCCCCAGCCAGGGGAAACATCCTCCCTGCATCTACCTTGTCAAGCCCCTTAAGAATTTTAAATGTTTCAATGAGATCACCTCTCATTGTTCTAAACTCTAGGGAATATAGGCCTAGTCCACTCAGTCTCTCCTCATAGGTCAATCCTCCCATCTCAGGAATCAGTCTATTGAACTATCGTTGCACTTTCTCTAAGGCAAGTATATCCTTCCTTAGGTAAAGAGACCAAAACTGTACACAAAACTCCAGGTGTGGTCTCACCAAGGCCCTAGATAATTGTAGTAAGACTTCTTTACTCTTATACTTCAATCCCTTTGTAATAAAGGCTAACATACCATTTGCTTTCCTAATTGCTTGCTGTACCTGCATATTAACTTTCAGTGATTCGTGTACAAGGACACCCAGGTCCCTCTGAACACCAACAGTTCCCAATCTCTCACCATTTAAAAAAACTTGCTTTTAATCACAAGCCTTTGTGAGTGTCACAAAAATTCAGACTGACGTGATATCCAGTATCTAAATATTGACAGAAATCCTAACTCATTCCCAAATCAGTTGACAATTCATAAAATCTATGCTTAACGCCATAGTTGCCATTATCAGATGGTTTCATATCAAGCCAGAACTTACAAATCTGTGTTTCACAGATTTTTCTGCTTTACAGAATTGTGAAGGACGGATAGGTTACTTGTGGATTTTTCAAAACTGTGTTCCTATTTTGCTCGACCTACGATAGCTGTCTTCAAAAAATGTATCCATTATCCTTTTAAATTTGATAAGCTCCTTTGCTTCCACTGTCTCCGTGCATCAGCTGTTCCCCAGATTATACCATCTTCCACATGAGGAAGTTTTTAACTGTGTATTCATCTTTTCTCCTCTGAGACTAAATCTATGTCCCCTTGTCCTAGAACTTATGTTAACATTGTACATCATTCTGGGATCCAGTTTATTTATCCCATCCATTAACTTAGTTGCCCTGGTGTTAGCTGCGGCTCAGTGGCAGCAATCTCACCTCTGAGTCAGAAGGTTGTGGGGTCTGGCAGGTGAAGATCAATATGATAAGTACAAAGTAATGGAGAAAAAGCACGAGACACGCTTACTCAAAGAATGCTGTTGAACTAGCTAGGAAAGAGATGGAAAGCGGTTTAGAAGTGGCAATAAACTTAACACTAATATCAGTCATTGTGGTGGAATATTAATCAATAAGATTAACAGAACACTGAACTATATTGTCAGATCATTAGAGTACAGATCTGAGGTCATTATGTTGAAACTGTACAGTGCTTTGGTTAGGCTACACCTTGAATAGTGTGCTCAGTCTGTTCACCAAGACACAAGGGACACATCTTGAGTGAGGCCTGCAGGTGATGTACAGTTACCTGACATGACAAAGGCATACCCAGCCTAGTCCTCCTTACTAACAGTTGGGGACCTGTCAAGCAACAGCCTGACATAGTCAGGATCACACCTGTCGGCCAACATCCCAGAGTCCTCCATCACAATCCCTGGGTATGACCAGAGGTGGTGGCACAGTGATATACAGTCGGAAGTGGCCCTGGGAGTCCCCAACATTGACTTGAAGTCTCATGGCATGGGCTCCTGCTGATTACCAGCTACCACCGACCTTCTGCTGATGAATCAGTACTCCTCCATGTTGAACACCACTTGGAGGATGCCCTTAAGAGCACTGACTGGCCTGCAGCAGGTAGTGAGAGAACCAACTCGAGGGAAAAACCTACTCGACCTCATCCTCACCAATCTACCTGTCGCAGATGCATTTGTCCATGACAGTAATGGTAGGAGTGACCACCACACAGTCCTTGTGGAGACGAAGTCCCGACTGAGGACACCCTCCATCGTGTTGTGTGGCACAACCACTGTGCTAAATGGGGTAGATTCAGAACAGATCTAGGAGGTCAAAAATGGGCATCCATGAGGCACTGTGAGCCATTCACAGCAGCAGAATTGTATTCCACCACAATCTGTAACTAACATATCCCTCACTCTACCATTACCATCAAGCCAGGGGACCAACCCTGGTTCAATAAGGAGTGTAGAAGAGCATGCCAGCAGCAGCACCAGGCGTACCTAAAAATGAGGTGCCAACCTGGGGAAGCTGCAACACAGGACTCATGCATGCTAAACAGTGGAAGCAGCATGCTATAGACAGGGCTAAGCAATCCCACAACCAATGAATCAGATCATAGCTCTGCAGTCCTGCCACATCCAGTCATGAATGGTGGTGGACCATTAAACAACTAACGGGAGGAGGAGGCTCCATGAACATCCCCATCCTCAATGATAGCGGAGCCCAGCACATGAGTGCTAAAGACAAGGCTGAAGCATTTGCAACCACCTTCAGCCAGAAGTGCCGAATGGATGATCCATATCGGCCTCCTCCTGAGGTCCCCACCACCACAGAAGCCAGTCTTCAGCCAATTCAATTCACTCCGCGTGATATCAAGAAATGGCTGAGCACACTGGATACAGCAAAGGCTATGGGCCCCAACATCATCTCGGCTGCAGTGCTGAAGACTTGTGCTCCAGAACTAGCCGTGCCTCTAGCCAAGCTGTTCCAGCACATCTACAATTCTGGCATCTACCCAACAAACTGCCCAGGTATGTCCTGTCCACAAAAAACAAAACAAAACAAACCCAATCTGGCCAATTACCGCCCCATCAGTCTACACTCAATCATCAGCAAAGTGATGGAAGGTGCTATCAAGCAGCACTTACTCACAAATAACCTGTTCACTGATGCTCAGTTTGGGTTCCAACAGGACCACTCGGCTCCAGACCTCATTACAGTGCAAAGAAATTGTCGAATTGTTTATCGCTCAGCTCCTTCCAGTGAAAAGTGAGGAAAAGTAGAGAAGCAAAAATTTCAAACCTAGCCCAAGAAAAATAAAGCATTGTCATAAGTTTTAAAAAGTTGGATTTTTTTTGCATTTTCCATTTTAACCCCTGATATTGTTGTTCTTAGGCTATTACGTGGTGAGTTATACTTCGGAGGTGGATGACAAGCGGATAGGCCGGAGACTGATGGAATACAACAATGAGAACGCCACAGATGCCAAGGCAACCTCACATCAGTACAAGAACTGCACTGAGCCTGGTAAGAGAAACGTGCTCCCCGGGAGGAACAGTTCATCGGAAAATATTGAAATGTTTTGCGGCCTTTGATATTAGTACTGCTGTCTTTGTAGTGGAGTGACATGGTTCCTTGCAATATGTACCATTGCACCACATAGCCGGGTAACAGGCTCACACATTTGCTCTTTTAGGCATTGGGTTCCTGTTAGCAGCCTTACTGGTCAGAGTAGGTAGCCTTGTCCCCTCTGAGAGCGAGGGAAATTCAGGAGCGTTATCCTGGGCTGTCCTTGTGTATCTCTAAGTAAAGCCAGTTACAGGGCAACATTGGTAGAGATTTGGTGGTTTAGCCGCTCTATCGGTCGTGGGAGGGTGAATGGGAGAGGCTAACTTTTTAAAAAAAAATCATATATTTATGATGCTGTCATGCAATTTCACAGAAATTATCCAAGATTGTTTAGAATTGATAAATCGCTAAAAGCATTCTCGAAGACCTTGAGATTTCCTTTAAAGGATGGTACAGCCATTAGAGTGCCTCAAACTACTATGAATGTGGTGTCATTTATGCTACTTACCTTTTTGTAGTTGCAAATGGATTACTCTTTATTGAGATATACTGAAACCACAAACTTGCACTGCAGCAGGTATAATGCACACTTGCCATAGTATCCAACGTGCTGTTTCTGCACAAGAGTAGATGGTCCAAAGAGGTGACCTTTCCTCCATTAACTGAAGCAGTGTCATAGGGAACGAAATATTCATGAGAGTCTGAAGCAATAATCATCTTTTCTTCATCTGCTCACCTCCAGAGTTGACTGTATCAAACAAAATTGTGCTGTGATAATACTGTGCAAATGCTTTGGTATCTTTATGAAAGCCTTATGTCTGCTATTCTAATGGAGGCATTAGCTCATTCATTCTAAATGATATTGGGCTGGATCTTGCTGCTGCAGCAAGGCATCTTGCAGCGTAGGCCACTAGTTAGACTTTTTCCTGCACCCTTCAGCTCAAAATTGTTTTTGCACCGTAATGGGGTGGGGGGGAGGGGGCGGCGGGGTGGGATTGGGAGTGGGGGAGCAAGCACAGACTGACAGAGGCCCTCAGGAGTGTTGTGCAGCCCCGTGAATCACTCCTGCACCTCCTGACTCCAGATGAAGATATAAAGAAGAAACTGACCTACTTGTTGGCAGCCTCCAGCGATCCCTTTAAGGACTGCTGGTTAGGCCATAGCAAGAACAGGAAATCCTGAGTGCATGCTCCGCTCAGCACTGACAACTTTCCATGAAGGGTCCTTGAACGGGTGTTGGGCCCCTCATTAGCATATTCAAAGGACCCAACGCTTGTTTAAGGCGGCCGCCAGCTCTGCCTGAATATCGCCTGAGCCAAAATGGCGCCGGATGTATTTCAGGCGCCAGGGGGCGCTAAAAATAACGCTGCAAAATTGAAACCCTTTGACCACGTTTCGCATCTGAAAAACAGGCGCAACAAATTCCAATTTCTCCCCCTTTGTGTCTTTGCTTAATTTTTACTCTCTTGCAAATAACCAGCATTCAATAAAAAGGGATGGGCAGAAGAGTCAATTTTGTTCTCAACGCATCATAGTAAGAACATAAGAAATAGGAGCAGGAGTAGGCCATTTGGCCCTTCGAGCCTTCTCCGCCATTCAATGAGATCATGACTGATCTTCTGCCTCAACTCCATTCAAAGGCCCTATCGCCATATCCCTTGATGCCCTTACTAGTCAGAAATCTATCGACTTCTGCTTTGAATATACCCAATGACTGAGCCTCCACAGCCCTCTGGGGTAGAGAATTCCAAAGATTCACCACCCTCTGTGTGAAGAAAATTCTTCTCATCTCAGTCCTGAATGGCCTACCCTTTATCCTGAGGCTGTGGCCCCTGGTTCTAGACTCCCCAGCTAAGGGAAACATTCTCCCAGCATCCACCCTATCAAGCCCTGTAATAATTTTGTTTGCTTCAATGAGATTCCCTCTCATTCTTCTGAATTCAGGAGAATACAGGCCTAGTTTACTCAATCTCTTCTCATACGACAGTCCCGCCATCCCAGGAATCGATCTCGTGAACCTTTGTTGCACTCTCTCTATGACAAGTATATCCTTCCTTAGGTAAGGAGACTAAAATTGTACACAGTACTCCAGGTGTGGCCTCACCAAGGCCCTGTATACTTACAAGCTGCCAAACTTGCTGCTTTCCAAGGCGAGAGGTTCCCAGACATGCCAACTCTCACAAACTTATCGCGAAAGACGCGATTTCGAAGTAAAATTAAGCTTCACTCATGATCTTGCGATAGAACTGTGTATTTTTTCTCCCCTCGCAAAGCTGGTCATGCTCACCTTCGGATGTCAGTAATCGGTTAGTGATGGCCGAATGCACTTCCTGTCCAGGAGCAAAGGTCGGGGAAGCACTGCGGAGGAGGATAGTGGTGAGTCTGAGGCTCCGGGAGCCACTGCTCACACCGACCTCGTGTGCGTTTCTTTTTTCCTCTCTCTCTCCCCGAGGGAGCCAGGGTGTGGCGACAGTTGAACTTCTGCAATTTCTTGAAAGTGGCGCGAATGTAGCACCGCGTGGGGGAATGAAGTGCGGTTCCCGGCTCAACGTAAATATACTACACACAGGCTCATTAGCATGTGCCCGAGTGTCAATCAGAGCCGCTACCACAGCAGCCCTGCAAAACAAACTATCTGCATACCTGCATGCAACCAGCACCCACTTTGCAGCTCAACCAACTCCAGATTAAGTTTAATTAAACTGACTTCAAACAATTTGTAATTTTCTTTTCTTTCTTTGAAACGACAGCGATGGGGGAAATCAATAATTAATTAATATCGATTACCCATTTACAATTATCAAAGAAATTGCAAGTGAACCGGACTAGGAACAAAACCACTTGTGTAGATTTTGTGTTTTATTTTAAAGTTTCTGGGGGAGAAATTCGGTATCGCCCCATTTGGGGGCAGTAACTTTTGAAAGCTGGGGAACTTCGTGCCAGGCACTAATGATTCCCAGCTTTTTCTAAATTCGGTGTTTGCGCTCCAGGTAGGAAGTGGAGCGCTAAATCAAACGCTGCACCTCCTTCCTGGAGAGCTAAAGAACGCAGGCGGGGTGGTAGTACAATGGACCGTGCAGCGCTGCCGTGATCTGAGGCTCCTTCCCTCCCTCAAAGGGAAGGGCCACCGCTGCAGGCTCTGCATTGGGACCAGTTAGCTGGTCCCCAACGGCAGCCGTGATCCGGCCCGATCAGCCCCTGCACTCCAGCAGAGTGCCGGGCTGATCGATTGCGGCCCAGGAGAATTGAAAAAAATTGAAGAAAAGCATTTTAGAAATTTTCCTACTTACCTCGGCAACCTCTCCTTTAACTTATGCCCCCGAAGCGCCCGGCCTCCCGAACAATGCCTCCTGCAGCTGTCGGTGTTGTCGCCCAGTGATGCTGCAGGGGGCAGGACCGAAGTTCGGGTCTGGGGCGCTACCGGGGCGATGCGCAAGGCAATGACATCACAATCTCTGGCCGCAGGAGATTGTGACGCTAGTGGTTACCGCTGCCACAAACCTCCCGGCCAAGTTAGCGGGAATCGTTCATCTCGCCGCACCCGGGCGGTAAGTTGTTAGCGCCCCATTATCGCCACCCCCCCCCACCCCCCCCCACCCCCGAGGTTATAACGGGAGGTGCTAAGGAGGCCAATTTCTAGCCCTGTGTGTTTTAGATACATTTTGAATTAAATCAATTAAACGTTGAACAAACCACGTGTAAGAGCCTAAGCATAACTACTATTTTACTGAAAGTGAAAAACACTGGTTGCCCCCATGTTAGCAACGGGAAAATAAACAAATTTACACGTGCTTGCCTTTTTTGGGGGGGCACAACTACAGTTATAAAGGAACGTAAATGATGAACTAAGCCACTAATGAGGTTTATATATCAAATGTCAATCTGTATTGGTTTATGTTTGACAAAAATAGCAACTCACGATTTTTATACCAAATCTCTTGAATTTTAAGAGTTTGTCTCTTGATTTATGAGACGGCGGGGTTGGCATTACTGGATTCCAGAACTGGTGGATGGAAGAGAGATCTCAGACCCATCTGGGTGTGTTTTCTGAGAATGAGCTGCAGAGAAACAGGCTAACTTGTTTATTGTAAATAAGCGAGGTTCCCCAGGATCAGCTGGACTGTAGTCACTGAAGCAGTCTGATCATTTGAGTCCCGCTCTCTCTTTTTTATTCTCTTTTGTTTTGTCTCTTTTCTTCACTTTATTTTTGTTTTACGTCTCTTGTATCTGAAGCCTCTCTGGTAACAGTCAGGGCGAGTTGGATACAATCTTTTACTGGAGAAAGGAATGGAGCCTTGTTACAAAAAAAAACATGCGCGGGCAAACTCACACAAACCCATCCACACTCGGTAAGAAATGTGAGAACCATGGTGGTTCACATATTGGAACAATTACAAAGGCTTTTCTTGAGGAAGTTAAACTATTTTATGTTTGAGCATATTTCTGCTGATGTTATTGCTTCTCATGCCGCGAGTATGAAGGGTTTTGATAAGATAAATAATGGGAAACTGTTTCCACTGGCAGGAGGGTCGGTAACCAGAGGACACAGATTTAAGGTAATTGGCAAAACACCTGCAACGTTTACTAGAATGATACCAGGGATGAGGAACTTCAGTATGTGGAAGACTAGAGAAGCTGGGGTTGTTCTCCTTAGAGCAGAGGAGGTTAAGGAGATATTTAAGAGGTGTTCAAAATGATGAGGAGTTTTGATAAGGAGAAGCTGTTTCCACTGGCAGAAGGTTGGTAACCAGAGGACACAGACTTAAGATAATTGGCAAAAGAACCAGAGGGGAGATGAGGAGAATTTTTTTCACGCAGCAAGTTGTTATGATCTGGAATGCACTGCCTGAAAGAGTGGTGGAAGCAGATGCAAAAGTAACTTACAGAAGGAAATTGGATATACAATTGAAAAAGAAAAATTTGCAGGGCTATGGGGTTAGAGCAGGGGAGTGGGACTAATTGGACAGCTCATTCAAAGAGCCAGCACAGGCACAATAGGCCAAATGGCCACCTTCTGACCTGATTGATTCTATTATTCTAGTAAGCTTTCACCAGTCTGAGGCTGGACTCCCACCGTACAGGGCCAGTTCCATTCATTTGGATCCCACTTCGGAGACCTGTTAACAAAAGTGAAATTCAGGGCCTGCTAAGGTGTATCTTGTACAAATTCATACTAGGAGTTCTACATATATATATAAACCTGGTGTGAAATTGTTTTTACATTGAATGAAAGTTGTAAATTACAACTATTACCATGCATGCCTGTACTTATGATGCATTGAGATAAAATGATGCTTTGCACACACATTGGATACTTTGTTTATTGGATTCAGCAGCGATGCCCAGTCCACCAGAAAACTGGCCATCAAAACAATGAGGTCAGGGCGAACGTAGAATTATAAATTCAGATCTTCCATAGATACCATATCGCTCCCATAAATGGTCTGAATGTCTTTTCTCGGAGTTGACTTACACTGACCTATATCTACTTGTGCAAAAGTGTAACTCGAGTGTAACAATAGTACACCCTTGTGACCTGAAGCAGATATTTGTGTCTTTCCGAGTGTCCTCTTTCAATCTCCCCGAAGGCGGTGAAATGAAACACTTGGTGAACATACCGAGCAGACAGTTAAGATCAGATTCGCCAAGTTCAATCAGTACAACTTGTGTTTGCATAATGATACAAAATAATGAAGATGCTACACTTCCCACATCTGTGGGCTGTCGGACGTGACTTAAAAGAGAGATTCCTGACTACGCTCTCCTGCATTTCCATTGTCCTGCTATCTTTAATTGTGTCATGACTGTCTTGAAACATTCTGTTTCAAAAACCTCCCTGACTACTTGCCAGTGTTCCTGTTGCTGTCTGATCTCCGTCTGTTCACAGCCAAATGGATCAAAGACTTACCCGCACAATGGGCATGAGGCATGTTTCGGTTGCTGAGACAGTCTTAACAAATTGCTCATTATAGTCTTTGGGGAAACAACATCAATACTAGCTCTTCAGCGGCTTAGCTGCCTATTATGGAGCCATTTAAAAAAAAAGCTTTTATGAATAAACTGCTTTCAAAAACCCAACATTTAAAGTAACTCTTTTTCCAAATCCTTTCTGTACAAAAAGAAAATCCCAAAATATGTCATAAAACAGTCTATTGAAACAATGGGGTCAAAGGTGAAAGGACAGCATTATAGTTCAATGTAAATTAATCTCTTTGAATACTCCCCTGGATAAATGCACTGCCGAGTATGGAACAGTCATACAGAGCAGTAAAGCCCTGATTTATGCTGAGGTAGCTGATCTTAGCTGGGTCAGTGGTAGAGGAGCTACAACTGGCCTCAGGATCCCTGCATTATGAAGGGGAGTGGGTCAGGGGAAATCAGCCAGGATTCCTGCTTGCTATTTGGTCACCTATACATAGAAGGTGTGTGCGTGTGAATGGCAGGTGAAAAAGGATCAGGCCTCTAATGATTTAGTCTGCTGAGGAAGAAAGAAAGACTTGCATTCATATAGCACCTTTCACAACCACTGGACATCCCAAAGTGCTTTACAGCCAGTGAAGTACTTTTTGAAGTGTAGTCACTGTTGTAATGTAGGAAACGCGGCAGCCAATTTGTGCACAGCCTAGATTTTTGTGCTCGAGTCTCTGGAGTGCGACTTGAACCCACGACCTTCTGACTCAGGTGAGAGTGCTACCCACTGAGCCACGGCTGACACTGTGATGGCAAAGGAGGTGTCTTCTACTGCAAATTATCATAGAAGAGATGATTATGAGGCAACTGGGGGAGGGGAAGGATAAGGGAACTTATCTGCATCATATCAAAGTGTGTTGTGAAATGTAACATAAATAGAACAGAACTCAGCTTAATTTGGACTGCCTTATAATGTCACCATGTTGGACAGAAACAATACATCATACTGTATGTGGTGACATTGGCACTGTTAAATAATGTTGTATATCTGCAGTATCCAGGGCTAGACAAGAATCTATAGACCATGTGATACCGACGTGGAAGGTGTAGTCCATGTGAGATGTAATGTAGTCTGATCTGGCTGGAATCAGCAACTGTTTATTGTTTTTAGCTATCTTTTACTTTGATAACCCTGCAAACACTTAGTCCTAATATAATAGTCATTCTTGGTTTATGCAGCCAGATAGTGGCCCATTAGAAAAGGGATCCTGCAATTTTGATGAGGAATCACATTTAGCATTCCATGAGTGCACGGCCTCTAAAGTATTAGTTTCATTCAGTTCTTATTTTTGGACCTCTTAGTCTGGGTCAGGAAGTGTAACCTCAAAACAAAAGAGCTGCTCTTGAAACTGGTGCTACAAGTTCCTTCTAATCACATATCTTTTGTTAATGGCTACCAGTTAGGTATTGTTCAAGTTCCGGAAAACAGTGTACTTTCCCCCCCATCTCCTTAAATCTGTTCTTCTGAAAGCAGTGACTAATGCTCTCACTAGTTCAACAGGCACCAGTTGCCCTCAGGAGAGGAGGAGGCCATGTGTAAAAGCAAAGTGCCGTGAATGAATACTGATAATGAAAGGGAAAAGCAGCTGCTTAAACCCGAATTTAAAAAAACAAATACCGAAATGGGAAGTGAGCATGACCGTGAGTGACGAAACTTGCAAGACTACAGGATTAAATGTGCTTCAAAATGTTTCTTAATTAACTGTCTGCCTGGGATGGACAAGGTGAAGGTAAAGTGCCCTGGTTATCAAACACAGAGCATGCAGCTCTTACAGCTCTTGCACAGGCTGAATTGCAACTTATTCTGAAACTCTACTGTCAAATCACATCTAAAACCTGAAGCATTCATTTACTTCACCAACAATGACTACACTTCAAAAGTACTTCATTGGCACTGAAGTGCTTTTGAACATCCTGAAGTCGTGAAAGGTGCTATGTAAATGCAAGCCTCTTTGTTCCTTTTTAGTTTTGTTTCTCTTTGACAATCATCATGTGAATGATGTCAGTCCTGAGGAATGGAACTGTTTCATTTTGAGCACCCTAGTGTCTGCATTAATCACTTCCAGGTCAGGTGTAGAATCATAGAATCATACAGCACAGAAGAAGGCCATTCGGCCCATCGTGCTTGTGCCGGCTCTTTGAAAGAGTGACCTAATTAGTCCCACTCTCCTCTTTCCCTGGAGCCCTGCAAATCTTTCCCCTTCAAGTAGTTATCCAATTCCCTTTTGAAGGTTACTATTGAATCTGCTTCCACCACCCTTTCAGGCAATACATTTCATTTCAGATCATAACAATACACTACTTAAAAACATTTCTCCTCATCTCGCTGTTGTAGAATTTAGATGTGAAATAAATTTCTCTATATTTTCCGCCAACAACAGCAGCAACCTCAGAAAAACACTCCAACTGCACCAGTGGGGGCTCTTTCCCATTTCAATTTCAGCCATCCTGTGACCTCTGAGTGAGATCGACAATTAGAGGTGATGCAATTGTGCAGGCACTGGTCTATCAGCTGTGATGTCGGTTCAAATCCACCCCAGAGTCTCTGCTAGTTGTAAATGCTCCCCAGGAATTCAGTTTGCACACTTTTATCGGGTTCTGCATTGGCCAATAAAACAACTTGCATTCATTTAATTAACATACCTGTATCTCTTGATAACAAATTCTCCTCATTTCACTGTGGCATATTTATTGTGGTTGAAAATAAATCATTTTATAAACTTAGCAGTTTCACATTCACGACAACAATTGCTTCAGTTTTCACTGTTTTATTTAAAATCCACAGTCCCTGTGTTGTGTTGCTAACTCCTCCATTTTTGAACACACAGAGTGGAGGTGAAAGATGGTATCATGTCATTAAGACATATTTACAAATAGTAGGTTTGTATTCTTGGGCCTTTATTACAGGCCTCATAACACTAATGGTGTAAGATGTGGATAGATATTTAAGTCAAGTTATGAATACTAGCATATCTCTTGTGACCTTGCTCATGATTAGTTTAGGATCTGGACTGTGGTTTTTAATGTCTACTATTGTCCCACTGCAGCCTGAACATTACAGTGAACTGCTCATCGTTGTACTCTAGCAAATTAATTAACTGACTTGAGGTAACAATATTACTGATATTCAATGATACAGGCCTTCCAGACATAATGAGCTGGACGTTACTCTTTTGGATGGAGTATCAATGGGGCGATACTTGTGCCCACCTTTCCTATTCCGCCCAATCCACTTCCATGGGTTTCCAATGCAGGGCGGACTCGCCAGCCGGATTCCCGCTACCAAGACAGAGCCCGACACTGCTAACTAGGAATATTGGGCAGTGTTGTAATGGGATCGCAAAGAGGCTATGAAGGACCTTAAAAGGGGCAGGAGAGCCCCAAAGATAAGAGCTAAATTTGTTTTTGTGTTGGCTGAAACAGGGACCTAAAAAGGTATGGCATAGAAAGAAAGAAAGACATTTATATAGCGCTTTTCATGACCTCAGGACACCCCAAAGCAGTTTACAGCCAATAAAGTACGTTTTCAAGTGTAGTCACTGCTGTAATCTAGGGATACGCAGTAGCCAATTTGCGCACAGCAAGCTCCCACAAACAGCAATGAGTTAATGACCAGATAATCTGTTTTAGTGACATTGGTTGAGGAATAAATATTGGCCAGGACACCGGGGAGAACTTCCCCAGCTCTTCGAAATAGTGCCATGGGATCTTTTACATCAACTTGATAGACGGGATCTTAGTTTAACGTTTCATCTGAAAAACGGCATCTCCGACAGTGCAGCGCTCCCTCAGTACTGCACTGAAGTGTCGGCCTAGATTATGTGCTCAGATCTCTGTAAGATCAACCAGTCAACCACTCTGTTATTTTCTTACATCATTGCATTTAGTTGTGGGGAAATATCATACCTCAATATGCACTTTATTTTTAAAAGAACCACCCTGCTCCAGTCCTCTTTACTTACCCTGGGTGGGTTGCATGGACATCAGCAGTCCTCTGATACCTTATCCAAGTGGCGATTCTCTGTGTGTGAGTTCGACAGTGAGTGACTGTAGGCTCTTCAATAATGGTGGCTTCGCAGCCTTGTTTAATCCTATCCTCACCTGGTATAGGCATAACTGGAGTGAGAACTGCGGCTGTTTCCCCCTCCCCTTACCCCAGAGACAAGGAGGAAAATTGCAGCATCCCTATCACTTCCCCAGGCTAATAATTCAACCGGGGAAGCCCTCAGTCTGTATGGTTGAGCTCATGACGTGGCATGTTTACTTAGCCAGCCATTCGAGGAGCCATCCCTGTGCACTTCACATGTACAGCAGGTGGTTTGTCTGCTTTCTCATGCAATGGAGCACTTGCAGCTTCTGAAAGTTGGAGTTTATCCAGCTATGAAAAGACTGGCATGTAGTTTGCTGTTAATTACTTTGTCAACTAGCAAGCCATCATATTATTTATAACAGCAACTGATGATGGTTTTGAGGTTCACATGTTGTGTGAAAGGTGTCTGGCCCAACTGAGGCCTACTAACACAGTCTGCACCATTATACCCAGCCCATTCTGCTTTACCCGTACAATTTTTGTGCCACGTTTGAAGTGAATTTATTCTGAAAAAAGACACTTTGACATACTGCCCTAGAAATTCAGTGGGCTGCGCCAGCAGTTAGCGCCTAAAGAGGGCACTCAGTGGCTTTAGCGCCACTGGCCGTGCCTCCCGCGATATTGAGCTGGGGCGCTAATGGCGGCGTTAACCTGTTGCGCTGCGCCGCCTCCGATGACGTCATCGGTGTGCGCAGCGCCCCGTTACCGCCCCGATCCCGATACTTGGCAGCGGCCGCCTCTGTAGCGCCGTTCGCAAATGGCGCCCGGTTCACGGGGCCTTCCTGTGGCGGCAGTGGCGCAAATTAAGGTGGAGGTGCGGGGCGGCCGTTTTTTCCGGCGGCCGCCTGCCAGCACCTCCGTCCCCGGCCTCCTGATCGCCCCCCGCGGCATTGCCGGCTGTTTTCCGAGAGCCCGGCACTTCTCCTCGGTGCCGGGCTCTTTTGCCGGCACTTGCGATCTCCGATTGCGTTGGTGCAGGCCCCTCCCCCTTAAGAATGGGAGGAAGGCCTGCAGTACTGCAGCGTGCCGTGCCGCAGCGTGTGGCGCTGCGGCACGTTGCGCTGCGATATTCAGTTTCAGCGCCCTAAGAGGGACGCGGAGCGCCTCGAGCCTCGCTCCGTGTCCCTCTTAGGGCGCTCAAGCTGAATTTTCGGCGGTCGCTACTGCTCCAAATGCTGCGCTAAATCCAGCGCCCAGGCGAGCTTGGCGCCCCGTTTGCTGCTCCACCCAATTTCTCCCCCACTGTGTTTTCAATGTGAAAAAGATCTGTTAAGATGCAATAATTGCAGTGTTTCTGGAAACCTGCATGAATAGTTACCTTTAGGTTAGAAGGAGCTTTTTCTCAGGAAACTTTTCTCCTTCGTCTTGGCAGTCGGAAGAAAGATTTGTTTCATTTTCTTCCCCCATTCTCCTGAAGGGATTGACTCGTGCTGGGGTGTGTTTCACTGGAATCCAGCTGCTCGCTAGTACAGGGCGCACACATACCCCTGCAGTTCCCAACAGGTTCAGCAGCCCTCCTGTGGCCCTTTGGTTCTCAAGACTCAGCCGCCTGGCTTTGTGTCCCAGCAGCACTGACACCACGGTGGCTGGGGGAGGCGGGGGGTGATTTTAAACCTACCCGCCCAGCGCAACCCAGAGCCACTGCTGATTTTAAATCTCCTCTCCCTGCATCTATCCCACTAGAGCTGCCTCCAGTTTTAAGTCAGCGGTGGGACTGATGTTGGGAGTCCGAAGTGAGAGTTGCCATTTAAATATCACAGCCCATGAGGAGCGAAGCCACGGCTAGTAGGAGTGCACTGGAGTGAATTTGCTGCTGGGTCCTCTGTCTTTGGAGAGATGACTGCACCAAGTGAAAGCAGAGGGAAAGTAGAGCCTGCATCCAAGATGGCGCCAGCCTCTCCCCCCCACCCCCTCCCTGCTTAATTTTAACTCCAAGCAGGGATGTAAACTTTTCATCTTACGTGTGAATTTATACAGTAATTTTTGCTAATTAACATGTAACCCTGGATTTATCAAAGGACTGGTATTCCTCAGCAGATGGTGCTAGAATTGCTAATCTATAGAATTATGAATGCCTTGAGCCATAGGCACTGAGGGGGGTTCTACCACCAGCATTCTGCCAATAAGCAATTATTTCATTTGTTTGGGGCGGGGTGTGGGAGAAGGTTGTTTCCAAAAGATTATGGCTCCTTTTATTCCACTCCATTTTCCATAAGCGGGGAGTTCAAGAGCTTCATCTGTGTCTTTTGCTCTGTTTACCTGCGACCAGATCTCCTCTCACTTCACAGTTTGTCACGTTGTCCCAAATGTCACGGTCCCACCAGTACCCTACGGTTGGAGTTGCGCCAAAGTCACTCTTAATTATATTTTTGAGGCTTTCTTCCAAAGGGCAAGGGTCTGGCTTGGATCTTTTGTGTTTTTTTATTCATTCGTGGGGTGTGGGCGTCGCTGGCAAAGCCAGCATTTATCGCCCATCCCTAATTGCCCTTGAGAAGGTGGTGGTGAGCCGACTTCTTGAACCGCTGCAGTCCGTGAGCTGTTTCCCTAGTACTGTAGTTTGATACAACTGAGTGACTAGCTAGGCCATTTCAGAGGACAGTTAAGAGTCAGTTGCTGTGGGTCTGGAGTCACATATAGGCCAGACCAAGTGAGGACGGCAGGTTTCTCTCCCAGAAGGACATTAGTGAACCAGATGGGTTTTTACAACAATACGGTAGTTTCATGGTCACCATTACTGATACTAGCTTTTTATTCCAGATTTATTTAATTAACTGAATTTAAATTCCACAGCTGCCAAGGTGGGATTTGAACTCACGTCCCCTGGATTATTAGTCCGGGCCTCTGGATTGCTAGTGCAGTAACATAACCACCATTCTACCGTTCCCGTGAGAGTCAAGGTGAGAGACATCTGAGCTGCACATGGAAGATATTTCCACTTTAGGCACCTAAATCAGAGGCTATCACCGGTTATCACGCAGGTTTCTCATACAGGGCCCGCACATGATCACTGTGAGTGAGTTTGTACTCAGTAAGGGGCAGTTTTGTGTTATGGGCCCCATTCCATTTGGGAACTGGATTGACATGCTGGCTGAGCTGGATTAAAACCAAGTGAAAGGACAATGCAATCTCATTGTGAGCCAGTGCTCACAGGCCCTCTTGGATACCCATTGCTTGCTTTGAAGAAACTGCAATAAAGTTGCCCTGATCTTACCCCACCCGCCAAGTACATATCATTTTTTTCCATCATTGTTACTTAAATGTTCCTAAGCATGTTGAGCCATTTAGAAGCTTGTGTTTTGTCACTGTCATTGTTATTATTTGGGGGGAAAAAAGCTTGTGCCAGTACTTCTGATTTGGCATGATTTTTTCATCCGAGATTTAAAGAAGATCGAAGGGACTGTGCATGAAGGTGAAGAGGATCTCGAGACTTTTTATTGTTAAATAGAAATTAAGAATATAAGAACATAAGAAATAGGAGCAGGAGTAGGCCATTCCGCCCTTCAAGGCTGCTCCACCATTCAATGAGATCATGACTGATCTTCTACCTCAACTCCACTTTCCTGCACTATCCCCATATCCCTTGATTCCCTTAATATCCAAAAATCTATTGATCTCTGCCTTGAATATACTCACGACTGAGCATCCACAGTCGTTTTGGAACTAGGCTGCTTGGTGACATAACAGCTTGCCAGGTGTAATTTAACATTTGGCGGGCGATAGTGTAAAATGAGCGATATCGGCTTGGCCACTCGTTCTACATAGAAGTCAATTAGAAATTATATTCAGAAGGGGTGCAGTACAGGCATCTGAAGTGATATCACCCGTTTTACATCATCACCCAAGGTCAAAATGACAGAATGACATCTTGGAGCACTTTAGAGAGAAGGAGAAAAGAACAGGGAGAATGGGAGCAGGGCTGAAGGAGGCAGATTGCATTTTATGTGTTCTCAGGATATGGCCGATGCAGGAAAAATCGTATTTATTTCCTGTGTCTAGTCTCACTGAGCAGGTGGTGCTGGGCCTTCTCCTCGAACCATTGCAGTCCTGTTGCTCGTGCTGCTCCCGTGATGGAGAATGCCAGAATTTTGACCCAGTGATGATGAAGCAACGTCGGTATATGTCCAAGTCAGGATGGCGTGTGATTTGGAGGGGAAATTGCAGGCAGAACGTGATGGTGTTCCTGTTGTATTCCTCGTCATTCTCAGCAGTAGAAATTGTGGAGGTGGGGGTGCGGGAGTGAGGGGTGGAAGCTGCACCTCAGCCATTTTCCATTGGGGGAGGGGAGAAGGCGGGGCGAGGAAGGGGTGAATTGTTCCCTTCCCCCACAGCCAGGGGCCAGAGCTGGGGTTGTTCCTGCGCTACGCTGGGAATCCCAGTGCACCCTCAGAGAAACTCTCAGCTGCCGAAAGCTGGTTGGTATTGTTGAGTCCTGCAGAGACTCCAGGAACTGCCCCAGAGGTCTTGCAGCCAAATGCAATTTATCTTGGAGCTCCCACTTTGCTAATGGCAACTCGAGGTTGATGCAACCTCACAGGTGTGGGTTGCCTAGCGCTGTAGTATGGGATGGGATCTGGCGTTCTTGACTTGTGGGAGGTTCGGGCCCACTCCACTGCTGTTCTGGTGGAACAGCCTTGCCTGGATTTCGGGCCTAAAGTCTTTAATTTCTTGTGTATGGTACACAGGATACCAACAGCTCTGTCTTCTGCAGTATACAACAAAAGGTCATGTGCACGTTGCTGCTAAGTGTTGGTATTGTTGATTTTTGGCGGATTTGCACGTAGCTGATTTAGTTCCAAAAATCCTGAGGGGACAAGGTGCGTGCTTAAACTCAGCGTGCTCCAGACTGTGAAAAAGCATTTGGCAGGAGCAGGAAGTGTCATGTGGCTTTACCTGATGTCATTGCCTGTCGGCATGTTCTGAGCTGTCCTGTTGCACAGCAGGGATATATTTGCTGAACCTAGTCAGTAATAATAGCGATGAAGGAATTTTTATTGTAAACACGGGACTGTGCAGCTGCTGTGACACCCTCTATGCCCCCACCCCCTCACTAAACTGTGGCCACCCAGTATCCATTGGGATTGCTTCTGCAATAACTCACTGGGTAAGCTGCACTGAAAATACGGACCAGGAAAAACACAGCTTCAGTTCCTGGCCTGTGTGGAGTTTGTTGATCTCATCTGTGATGCTGGTGCCTCCCTGTTTATTGAGCAACCAAGGTGAATGTGAAAAGGCGAGGGCCCGTAGCACAGGACACCACCAAGGTTGAAAAGAGCAGCAAAGACAATGAGATAATCGGAAAGTAACGACGAGGTGGCACCAAGCTTGGTTTTTACCAGCCAGCCGACCATAGGAGGAAGCACAAATGGAAGCGACTTGAAAGATTCATTTGGCCTGGAAAGAAAGCCGCGGGAGTTTCCCGGTTGTTAGAAATGCCGTCGGCGTCCTGTTTGACGTAACAGGACCCCAATTTGCGAGGCACAGGCGCCACCCTGCAGGTTAAGACGGGAGATGGCAGGAAAGGCCTGGGTTCTCGAGTGGGTAAGTAACCTCATTTTTAACCGTGCACCAACCCAGATTCTGCCGGATGGGTAGGGTTAAAATCGACCCCTGTGGTGCAGTATTGAGCAAGTGCTGCACTGTCAAAGGACCCGTCATTCGGATGAGACGTTAAACCGAGGTCCTGCCTACCCTCTCAACTGGATGTAAAAGATCTCAAGGCACTATTTGAAGAAGAGCAGGGGAGTTCTCTCAATGTCCTGGCCAATACTTTGCATTCAACCAACATCACTAAAACAGAATGCAAATCCATTGGCAGGGTAGGCGCACCAACATCAGTGTTCTCGCTCAGGCCAACATCCCCAGCATCGAAGCTTTGACCACGCTCAATCAGCTCTGATGGACAGGCCACATCGTCCGCATGCCTGATACGAGACTCCCAAAACAAGCGCTCTACTCGGAGCTCTGACGCGGCAAGAGATTGCCCCAGGTGGGCAGAGGAATCGCTTCAAGGACACCCTCAAAGGTTCCTTGAAAAAGTGTATCATCCTCACCGACACCTGGGAATCCCTGGCCCAAGACCACTCAAAGTGAAGGAGAAGCATCTGGGAAGGCGCCGAACACCTCGACTCTCTTCGCCGGGAGCAAGCAGAAGCCAAGCGCAAGGAGCGCACATCAACCCAAGCACCCCACCCACCCGCCCCTTCAGCCACCGTCTGCCCCACCTGTGACAGAGGCTGTAGGTCCCGCATTGGACTCATCAGTCACCTGAGAGCTCATTTTTAGTGTGGAAGCAAGTCATCCTTGGTTCCGAGGGACTGCCTAAGAAGAGAAGAAGAGAAAACAGATTACCTGGTTGTTCATCTCATTGCTCCTTATTTGCTGTGTGAAAGTTGGCAGCCATATTTGCCTAGAAGACAACGGGAACCACACTTCAAAAAGTACTTCATTGACTGTGAAGTGCTTTGGGACGTCCCGGGGATGGGAAAGGTGCATTGCCTTCTCCATAACTGAGCTCTTCAATGAGGAATCTACATGGAGCTGCAGAACGTCAGCAAGGAGGTGTCGCTGAGAAAGCAAAGGAGCAAGCTGTCTAAGTTCCTTTTCCAGCTGTGACAGGCTTATACATGTCACTGTTTGTGCAACACGCTTTGCATCAACGGCCCTCCCTCCATCGTTCTTCTGCCCTGGAATAAATTGTCATTCCCTGTATTTACACAGCAGACCAAATATCCTGCCCTCGCCCCGCTCCCACCTCCTACCCCCTCTCCCCCATACCACTGCTCCCAACTGCACGTCTTTCCCAGAGGTATAAAAATTCATTAGTCTGCACAGGCAGCTGCTGGAGTGCCACCATATCTTATTCTCGATAATGACTCTGATTCTAGCGAGTGCTACCACAGTGCTGCATGTATGTTCTACTGTACGACCTAGTCTTGGGCATCTTTTCATGGCTGGAGGTGGCTTCCCGCTGTCTTGTCTATGAAGGATTGAAGTGGCGTTGAACCTCTGAGCAAAGGCCTGAGATGGCCTAAACCTCTCTGCTTCTCTCTCATCCTTTAAAACCTACTTCTTTTGTCCTGATATCTCCTTCTGTGGCTCGGTATCAAATTTTGATTGATAACGTTCTTGTGGAGCACCTTGGGACATTTTGTTATGTTAAAGGCGCTATATAAATTAAAGTTGTTGCTGTGACGTCAGTGGGGTGGTGGGGGGAGGGGTGGATGGAGGGAATGGTGTGGTTTTGTTGTCATCACAAGAGGCAGTGACGTCATCCATTGCCAGTTTGTGTCTGTTCATGTTCCTGGGGGAGCAGACTCCCTCCCCTCCCCGCCCCCCCGCCCCCCCGCATGGCGCCAATGACATTATTGCATTATTGAAGTCCCTCCATTCAGTTAGAAAATGTGTCCTAGCAGGATCTAAGATTGTATCTCAAGGTCTGCATGGCAGCAATCCGAGCATTCGTGAGAGATGCCGAGACTGACATTAGAGCCTCTGTTGTGGGGACTTCCACTACAGATGTCCTCAGAATTGCCTTGCGCGCCAAGATGGCCTGCAGAGTTTCTATCCTGTGCAACAGAAGACCAGACCTGCGGGATAATGTGCACGGAAATAAAACTGGGTTCAGCAGACATTGTCAGGTACGTCATGCTGGGGACCACAAGAAAGTCTTCCTTGGTCTCTTGGGCTGTGCTTCTAGGAAGGAACATAGGAACAAAAGAACAGGAGCAGACCATTCAGCCCCTCAAGGCTGTTCCACCATTAGATCATGGCTGATCTGTATCTTAACTCCATTTAACCGCCTTGGTTCTGTAACCCTTAATACCCTTTAAACAAGAATTATCAATCTCGGGTTTGGTCTCTTGGTCAGTGGTCCTGTGTTTAGTGGCTGCTGGGAAGTTCGAGACAGATTCTGATTGGCTAAATTGCAGTACTATGAGATTGATCACGTCCCCCAAAACCGCGTCTAAAACATCCCCTCAGCCCACACACGAGATAGATCAAGGAAATGAAATGCAGAGCTGCTCCGACAGACACGCACTGGAAACTACAACAAAGAGCAGCACCTTTATCATTTGTTGCATTACAACCAATTGACGGGTGCTCGGTGCGATTGCGACGGTCGATAGCTGGTGCAGCAGTTCTTGATCGCTCATTCGACTGAGAACAACTGCTTCTGCGCTGATGAAGGAAGGAAAAGAGGAAAGAGTTAGCTACAGGCTTTGAGAGGTTTCAGCTCCAGAAGTGAAAGTCAAGGTCAAGTGCTATGACGTTTAAGGTAATTGGCAAAAGAACCAGAGGTGACATGAGGAAAAACATTTTTACGCAGCGGGTTGCTCTGCTCTGGACTGCACTGCCTGAAAGGCTGGTGGAGTCAGATTCAGTCGTAACTTGCAAAAGGGAACTGGATAAATACTTGAAGGGGAAAAGTTATTAAGGGCTATGGGGAACGAGCAGGGGTGTATTGGATAGAGCTTTCAAAGAGCCGGCACAGGCACGATGGGCCGAATGGCCTCCTTCTGTGCTGTATCATTGTGTGATTCTATGATTCTAAGTGGGGGAGGGGGAGTAATTTTGAGTTTGGGCGATAGTGTAAAACATGGACATAAAAATGGGGAGAAATATAAAACGGACTGCCGATTCGCCATTGTTCGTTTTACATTATTGCACAAACTCAACATTATTCCCCAGGAGTGTACCAACACCTTCGAGAAGGAAGAATGAAGTACAGGGAGCCAGAAGGTATTCTGCACCGCTCACATCCCAAGTAACCAACAGGTTTTTTTTAGGATCAGTGGTATCTTGAAATCATTCACTGTTCAAAGTATTCCAAGAATGGAATAAAAACAAAATTCTGGAAATAAGTAGTGGTCCTGAGAGGAAAAAGTAGCACAATATTTTGGATGTAGACCTTTCTTGGAATCTGTAAGATAAGTCCCTCTGTAGGACTGAACAAAACAAAGATGGCAGGTATGTTGCGTCCCATTACAAAGAGACACTGAATAGATTTAAGAACTTGTGAAGTTTTTTTCGAAACCCATTGGAAAAACACAGAGGTGAAAGAGTGTAGATGATACACCGAGATCATGGCAAACAGTCAATCAAAAGGCATTGGTTCGATGACGTGGATGTGGGATAAAAACAGTTCCGAATTGGAAGGGAATAAATGGAATATGGATGGGCGAATTGAGGAAGTAAAGGGTAAGATCTGAAGTTGCGAAAGTCCATGTTCAAAGTGAGGCAGAATGCCAAGAAAGATGAGATACTGTTCCTGAATGTTGTTTTGAGATTGGTTCAAGCAGCGTGGGAGGCTAAAGATAAATGTCACAGTGGGAATGGAAGGGGAGGGCAAATGCCGAGCCACAGGGCAGTCAGGTTCATAGTTCTGGACAGGCGTTTGCACAGTGGTCAGTCGATCGATGTTTGGCCTCCGTAATGTAGAGGAGACTGCACCCTGAGCAGCAAATACAGTGCACTAAATTGAATGAGGTAGATGTGGATCACTCTCTCACTCTGAAGGAGTGTTTGGGGCCCTGGGAAATTGCCAGGGGAGAGGAACCAGAAATGGGAGCAATGGAAGAGTGAATGATGATTAAACGGAGGGAATGGTACATCTGGAAAATAGAGATTGGCGGCGGGGGGGGCGGGGGGTAAGAGAAAATCTAAATTGTTGCAATAGCTGATAATGGTTTGGTGAAGGCAGTGTCTAGTGGAATGGAAGGTGAGGTCAGGAGGGATTTGTTGTTGAGAGAGGAGGAAGAGTGGGTGAAAAAGGAGTGAGGGATATGGGGTGGATATGGCCAAGGATCCTATTGGTCACAGCCAAGGGAAAACCTTGGCTGAGTTAAAAGGATATTGCAGATGAAAATGTGAATCATCACAGCTAATGTAATGGAGATGGAAATACGTAGAGAAAGGAATGGTGTATTTTCAAAGTGATGAGTGAGCCCAATACATTTGGACTTACAGATATGTCCAGAATGTGAAAGAAATCCCTAGTTGGTAGAGCAGCCTTTAAAGCCTCAGCAGAAGCATTCAGTCCATTTAATGCTGTCATTATTGAAACATAATGGACCGGATTTTGCTGTAATAATAACAGCCAGGCTGTCAGCGCTCACTGTTATTACAGGGTAAATCTGACAGCAACTCCTGGAGTACGCACATGCGCGGTTAAACGCGGAAATCCAGAAGTTGCTGTCCGGGATACCCCGCTCCTCCACAGGGTGCACTGTAGCAGTCCTTGCCGATAGTCTCGGCACTGAAATCAATGTAATGGCGTGAAGTTGGGGTGCTTACCCATTAGTTCCCCACTAAAGACGGCTGAAAAAGTTAGCACTTGTGCATTTAGGAGTAAGTGAGTTTTTAATGGTGTGAAAAGTGGTAATTACTGCTGAAGAACCTCTCTGGCCCATAAAAATTAATTTTACAAGTGTGGAGTCTCATTCCCGCAGAGGAAAATTAATGTTGCAGAATTTTTAAAAATCAAAACTTTGTAGGCACCTGTCAGCAAGGTGAACAGCAAGCGCCATTCCTTCGCTGCTAACAGGAAAATCCGGGCCAATATACTTCCAGAAAATGGTCTTCAAAGTGCACATGGCCAATGCCAGTGCAGAAGGAGGGTGTTCCACAAGGATCCGTGCTGGGACCACTGTTGTTCACAATTTATATTAACGATTTAGACTTTGGAATCAAAAACACAATTTCTAAATTTGCGGATGACACCAAATTGGGGGGGGGGATAGTCAATACTGAGGAGGACTGCAACAAATTACAGGAGGACATTAATAAACTTGCAGAATGGGCATATAATTGGCAAATGAATTTCAACACAGAAATTTTGTGAGGTATTACATTTTGGTAGGAAGAATAGGGAGGTGACTTATTATTTGGAGGGTGCGAGTCTGGGTGGGATAAAGTAGCAAAGGGATCTTGGAGTACAAAAACACAAATCACTAAAAGTATTGACACAGGCTAACAAGGCCATAAAAAAAGCAAACCAAGCACTAGGGTTTATTTCTAGAGGGATAGAATTGAAAAGTAGGGAAGTTAATGCTAAATTTGTATCAAACCTTGGTTAGACCACACTTGGAGTACTGCGTACATTTCTGGTCAGCATATTATAAAAAGGATATAGAGGCATGGGAGAGGGTGCAGAGAAGATTTACAAGGATGATACCAGAAATGCGAGGGTATACATATCAGGAAAGGATGAACAGGCTGGGTCTCTTTTCTCTTGAAAAAAGGCTGAGGGGTGACCTGATAGAGGTCTTTAAAATTATGAAAGGTTTTGATAGAGTAGATACAGAGAGAGTGTTTCCACTAGTGGGGAAGAGCATAACTAGAGGCCATCAATATAAGATAGTCACTAATAAATCCAATAGGGAATTCAGAAGAAACTTCTTTACCCAAAGAGTGGTGAGAATGTGGAACTCGCTACCACAGGGAGTGGTTGAAGCGAATAGTATAGATGCATTTAAGGGGAGGCTAGACAAGCATATGAGGGAGAAGGGAATAGAGGGTTATGCTGATAGAGTTAGATGAGGAAAGACGGGAAGAGGCTCGAGTGGAGCATAAACGCCGGCATGGACTGGTTGGGCCGAATGGCCTGTTTCCATGCCATATATCCTATGTAATGTCAGCTTAAGCACAGCCTATCCCTACCATGGGATTAGAAGAAAAAGGAACCGGAAAAGGTTCAAGCCATTTAGCTCACCACCATTACTGTTTCTAGAACAATTGTTACAAAGCATGTTATTTATTCCTCTTCCTCTCTGTTCGTCGCCTAGCAACAGATAGAATCCCTGGGCAAGAAGAGCTTTGGACAACACAGTTCAGATCTCTGCTTGTGTTGCTCTAGGGGTGAACCATCATTTTTTTTACCTTCCTGAGCGGGGGCTTTTGCCTTCCCCACAATGGCACAGCCGAGGCCAAGAATCTAATGTGTGGATAATCTTTGGGCAACCAAACGCTCGGTGGCTCAGGCATTGGCTGCATTACTGCCACTGGGCCACCTGTTGTACCTACCTTTGTATTAATTTTTGTTTCAAAAGAGTTAGAAACAGTTGTAAACCTTCTGTTATTAAGCTAATTGTCATATTCATAGGGTCCTAGGAATTTCAGTCTAAAGAAAGGCATTGTGCCAATGTTGCTGCAACATCGGCGCTATCTACTTGTATTCCCCTTATTCCCCATACCCTTTTCATATTTTTTCATGTTTAATTCCTCTTAAATGTCATGGTTGACGTCTTCAATTGTCACTTTTCTTGTTGTATGTTCAGATAACTTTTTGCGTGATTATTGTTTAAATAATGTGTGTTTCTGACGACGCTAATGGAATATATCTTACTCTGGTTTGCTTTGGTTCATGACCAACTTTACATACACAGAATACAATCTGAAAGTTCTAAATATTAGCACCTGTGTGGCTATATATCTGTGACTTGTTGGTGTAAAACCCAGTGGGACTGTCTCCGTTAACAGGATTTACGAAGTACATTTGTAATGGAGGTTCCTGGCGGTTAATGTGTTGCTGTTTGGCCAGCATAATGGTGCCAGATTCTGCTGTGTACACTGTAGTCCATGGAAACACTGATGAGGCAGATAAAGAACTTGCAATGTGTGCAGTGTGTGTGGATTTTGAACGCTTTTCACGTTTCAATCTAATCACAGAGTAAAATCAAACTTTTAAGGTTTTGGAACTATTTAAAATGTTTTTTTAATGCACACAGATACTCCATTGAGGAAAACATTTGAGAGAAGGAGCCCTGCTTATAATTTAATGCTTTGACCTCCCAAGAAGACATATTGCCCAGAGAAAATTCATTATGTAGCTGTTTACTTCAGTGTTATCACACATTGGCACTAACCCACAAGTTTCCTCTCGATCAGTAGATGAAAGGCTTTTAGTTTCTTTGTTTACAGGGCTTATATAAACCTATGGAAGTCTGTCATCTTGCATTTCACACACGATGCAAAGTAGGCATACTGTATGGATCACAGGTTCAATGTGCCCACTCCAGAAACCAGGCATCTTGCTGTCCTCGTCGCCACCTTTGAATGTAACTGAGTTTTCTCAATCTGAGTCTCTTTTGAGTATCAGCTAGTGGAACTGCATGTTGCACAGTGGAAGGAAGCTCTGGGAACATTATAGCACACACACAGGGGGGAGGGAGAGTTCTGTGAGCTCGAAAAGTGGGATACAGAGGATGGGGAGAGACTGGGATCTCATCAATATGTAGGTCTGCCAGGGTGAGAAGAAAAACCCTACTTTGCCTTCTGGCATATACAGTGTTTCTGATTACACATCAGAACGAAAGATTTGACGGACCCAGACAATAAGCTTTCATCTGGAATGACATTTGCAAGGCAATCGCCATCTTAAGGATCACTATCCAAAAGAAACTTTAAAAATGGAGTTTATCAAAAGACCTGTTACGAAAAATGAAATTAGGAGAAGGAAATTATCAGCTTTTTCAGCCTGATTCCTTTTGTTTCCGCAAATTCAGGTCTCAACCTTGTCTCAGTGGCAACATTCTCACCTCCAAGTTAGAGGATTGTGGGTTCAAGCTCCATTCCAAAGACTTGAGCACCTAATATCAGCTAACAGTTCAGTGCAGTATCTGAAGGAATGCTGCACTGTCGATGGAGCTGTCTGTCAGATGAGATGTTAAACTGAGATCTCATCTGCCCTCTCAGGTGGACATCAAAGATCCCATGGCACAAAGAGCAGGGGAGATCTCCCGATGTCCTGGCCAACATCTAACCCTCAACCAATACCACTAAAATAGTTTAATTATTCACTTATCTCATTGTGAGATCTTCCTGTGTGCAAATTGGCGACTGTGTTTCCCTATATTGCAATAGTGACTATTATGTCTGTGTATAATTGAGACACGGACAGCAGGAGTTGATTATAACAAGTCTTTACTGAATGGAGACAACCTGGAAACTGAAACTACAGAAGCCTGCTAGGGCCTTTTATACAGGGGTGGTCACTGCCGGTACTACAGTCTGAGACCAGTTATTCCCTTAAAGGTACATACACAACAATTCCTCCCCTTTTAGATAAACAGTACATAACATTCATTTAACAACTAAATAATAACTAATTACAATTACAATTTCGGTTGCTCGATACATTGGTTGAAGTTAAGCAATTATAAGTTCAGTCTTTGAGGAGGCTTCCTGATTCTGTCTGGATAACGCCTCTTTGGGATATCAGGTTCTTCTGGCAAGGTTGCGTCGGGATCAATGTCGTTGTTTGGTTCGTCTGCTTCCAATATCACCGATTCTGCGGTAGATGCAATTGGTACTTCGGTTTCATCGCCAGGTATATCAGATCGTGGTGTGGAGTTGAGGTTTTCCAGTGACTCTAGAATCTGGTCAGCATGGCATCTTACAATGCTCTCTCCAACGTCCACGGTATACATTAGAGGTCCTTGCCATGTACAAATCGTTCCTGGCTGCCATTTCTCAGTGCGGTAGTCCCGGGCCAAAACTGGTTGACCTATCTTAAAACTCCTGGTCGGCCTTTCATTCATATTCTGAAACTGCCTGTTCTCCACATCTCTTCTGACGTTTGGCTTAACCAAATCCAAGCGGCATCGTAGTCTTCGATTGAAGAACATCATGGCTGGAGTTTGGTTGGTAACCGCATGTGTCGCATTCCGGTAGGCAAACAAGAAGTTATCCACCTTGTGTTGTAGGGGTATATCTTCATTACACATTGCCTTGATAGCCTTCTTGAATGTTTGAACAAACCTCTCGGCCAATCCATTAGTGGCTGGATGATATGGGGCGGATGTGTAATGCTTAACACCATTGTTCTTTAAGAACCTCCGGAACTCTTCAGACACAAACTGTGGTCCATTGTAAGAGCAAATCTGTTCAGGCAGCCCATTCCTGGCGAATATGGTTCGTAAGACTGTGATAGTTTTTTCTGTGGTGGTTAAGGACATTTTTATTACCTCTGGCCACTTTGAATGTGCATCTATCGCAATTAAAAACATCGAGTCCATAAAGGGACCAGCAAAATCAATGTGCACCCTTTGCCATGGAGATGAGGGCCACTCCCATGGATGTAGAGGGGCTTGTGGTGGGGCGTTTTGGACCTTCTGGCATCCTGTACAGCTCTTGGTCATCTCTTCGATTTCTCTATCGATTCCCGGCCACCACACAAACGCTCTGGCTAAGTTCTTCATTTTTACCCCTCCCAGATGACCCTCATGAAACTCATTGAGCACTCTCCTTCAATTTGGGTGGAATTACTACTCTGGATCCACACATCAAGGTTCCTCTGCACACTGACAGCTGTTCTCTTCTCGGCGAGAATGCTGGCAGCAGTGGCTCGCCATGTGCTGGCCATCCCTTCACCGTTAAATCATAGACCCAGGAGAGTGTCGGGTCATTTCGTGTTTCCTTTTCTATGTTTGCATTCGTCACAGGGAGACATTCGACTATAGTCGAGTGGAATATCTCCACTGGATCCACTGCCAGTTCTTCTTCCACCGTCGGCAACGGTAGGCGCGACAATCCATCAGCATTCCCATGCTGTTTAGTTCCTTTGTACTCAATGTCATATTGGTGTGCCCCTAGGAAAAGGGACCACCTCTGTAGCCGTTGTGCCGTCATTATCGGTACGCCCTTCTGAGGGTTGAAAATGGAGATGAGAGGTTGATGATCAGTTAGTAGAGTAAATTTCTGACCGTGCAGGTAGTGATTGAACTTCTTCACCCCCCCACACCAGGCTGAGGGCCTCTCTGTCAATCTGGGCGTAGTTACGCTCGGCTGAAGTTAACGAGCGTGACGCAAAAGCGATCGGCCTCTCTGAACCATCAAGGAATTTATGTGACAGTACCGCCCCAATGCCGTAGGGAGACGCATCACACGCCAGTCTTATCGGTAGTGATGGGTTGTAGTGAGCCAATACTTCTCCTGAAGTGATTAGGTCCTTACTCTTCTGAAAGGCCCGCTTACATTCATCGCTCCATTTCCAAGCTACTCCCATTCGTAGTAGGGCGTTCAGTGGATGCAGAATTGTGGACAAATTCGGCAAAAACTTATGGTAGTAATTCACCAATCCGAGGAATGACCTCAGTTGCGACACATTTTCAGGCGCTGGAGCCTTAACTACCGCTTCAATTTTGTCAGGGGACTTATGCAGCCCCTCTTCATCAATCACGTGGCCACAATACGATATCTGTTTCTTAAAAAACTCGCACTTGGGGCGATTGGCTCGTAGCCCATGTTCACGTAGTCTAGTGAGCACCTGCTCTAGGTTGGCAAGGTGTTCACTGTCATCTTCACCTGTCACTAGGATGTCGTCCAAGTAACACTGAGTCCCCGGAATCCCTTGCAGGACTTGTTCCATCGCTCTTTGCCATATCGCCGGAGCTGATGCTACTCCGAATACCAGTCAATTATACTGGTAAAGACCTTTGTGAGTGTTTATCGTGAGATACTTCCTAGAGGATTCTTCAACCTCCATCTGCAAATATGCTTGTGCTAGGTCAATTTTTGTAAAACGCTTCCCTCCAGACAGTGAGGCGAAGATATCTTCTATCCTTGGAAGAGGATATTGTACTGTGTGAAGGACTGGGTTCACCGTCACCTTGAAGTCCCCACAGATGCGAACCTTCCTTGGCTCCTCAGACTTATTGTTTAACGTTTTCTTCATGACAGGAACGATGGGTGTCGCCCACTTGCTCCAGTCTACCTTAGATAACACGCCTGCCTTCTCCAGATTCTCCAGCTCTGCCTCGACGGCTGGGCGAATTGCATATGGTACCGGTCTTGCTTTGAAAAACTTGGGAATTGCATTCTCCTCTATTTTTATCGAGGCGGTTATGCCTTTAAGTGTGCCCAGTTCTTGTTGAAATACCTCTTTGGCGTCAGCTAAGATTGTTGACAATCGACCAGGAGTGACGTCGTCATCCTTTTTACCAGCCACCGTCAGTGCCTGAATGGAGTGCCAGTCTAAACTTATCTTTCTGATCCATTCACGTCCCAATAACGGTGGTCCACCATCTTGCAGAATGTAGAGATACAATTTCCGTATTTTCTTGCCGTTGTATTCGACAGGCACCCTTATTTTTCCTCTGGGGTATATTTTTTGCCCCGTATACGTCCTTAAGACAATGGATGTCTCTCTCAAGGGCATGTGTGAGAATAGCCGCTCGTAGTCTCGTCGATTCATGACGGTTAGAGCTGATCCTGTATCCAATTCCATTTTGACTTGGGACCCTGCTATCGTGAGGGTGACCCAAATGGTTCGGTGATCCTCTTTTGCGATTACGTTGTGAAGTTTGAGACAGCTTAGTCTCTTGTTCCCGGATTCACTATCGCTCATCTGGTCTTCGGAACTACTGTCCGTCATCTTTTGTACTTTCCTGTACGGTTCCTTAGTAGCCTTTTTGTTGTCGTTGGTCTTCTTCCCAGACCTGCAAACTCGTGCAATGTGTCCCATCTTTCCCCGTTGCCTGCATATTTTGTCCTTGGACCAGCGGTTCTTCTGGTCATGGTTTGTTCTGCCGCAGCGATAACATTTTGCAAATCCCCGTGTCATTTCGTGGGTGCCGTATTCCTGTGGCTTTTGTTGTATTTCTGCAGCTCCCCTTGCTGCTGCTTCATACGATACTGCCACGCTGAAAGCCTTATCTAGCGTCAGCTCTTTCTCTGAGAGTAACCTCTTCTGGGTTCCTTCACTCAGGAGTCCACAGACAAATTTGTCCCGTAAGGTATCTGCCAGTCCTGCTCCGAACTGGCAGTGCTTTGATAGCTTGCGTAGTTCCGTAAGGTAATCAGCATTGCTCTCATTTTTATGCTGATTTCTCCTGTGGAATTTAAATCTTTCTGCTATCAGCAGCGGTGTAGGATTTAGGTGTTCCTGTAGGATAGCAACAATTTCGTTAAAACTTTTCGTCTTCGGTTTGGCTGGAGTAATCAGGTCCCGCAATAGGCCGTACGTTCTTGCGCCCATTAAATTTAGCATTACCGATGCCTTTTTCTTATCGGCTATTTCGTTTGCCTCGCAATATTCCTCGACTCTTTCCGCATACGTTGTCCAGTCTTCTATTGCATTATCGAAGGTAGTGATATCGGCAATCTTTGGCATCTTGAAAATCTAAGGTGGCGCTTTGCCTTCGTCCCTGATGGATCATAATGGCGCCTCCCGCGCTTTTCCTTCTTCCCCGCCGAGTTAAAATGGCACCTCCCGCGCTTTCCCGCCGCTGCCGCTGCTGCCAATGCTGTTGCTGGCGCTTATATTTATTTTACTATCCTGTAATGGCGATGCCCTATGGTCTTCGCGCCTCCCCGATCGCTGCTGCCAACGCCGCTCTCCGCGGTATTTTTATTTTTCTATCGCGCTTCAATATTTGCTCCGTTAATTGAAGAACCGTTCCCGTCGTGGAGCGGACCCTCTGGGACACTTCCCTCCCTCTTCTTAGGTTCGAACGCTGCCCGGCTACGAAGCACTGGCCGCGCCCTGTGTGCTCCACCCTCTCTCTCTCTCTTTGCTTCCCGACTCGCTGCCCGGCCCCGTTGCAGAGCCACCCGATCGAGCTCTAGCCTGCCGCAGCCCAGGAAGGATCAGTGCACTACCTGCCACCAGCCCGATTAGCTGGGAAACCACAGACTGGAGACCAAGCCTGGCTCTCGACAGCCTCTCCTGCACTTTTCAATTCGATGATTTGGAGGGCGGTTGCCCACGGTCGACACCCATCTCTCGAGTTTCTTTGGATTATTTTTTTTTTTCTTTCTTCCGACTTCGACCTTCAATAACGTCGTCTGAGGTGCTGCTGAGTTGCAGGTAAGTTCGTTTCTTACTCGTCGCCAGTATTATGTCCGTGTATAATTGAGACACGGACTGCAGGAGTTGATTATAACAAGTCTTTACTGAATGGAGACAACCTGGAAACTGAAACTACAGAAGCCTGCTAGGGCCTTTTATACAGGGGTGGTCACTGCCGGTACTGCAGTCTGAGACCAGTTATTCCCTTAAAGGTACATACACAACAGTGACCACTTGAGTAGATTGCACATGCTTTGTGGAAGAAGCAGGCTCGATGGGCCTAAAGAAGTAACAACTTGTAGAATCCAAACTATTGGTTGGGGCCAATTATGTTGTCTGGAGCTGTTGAGATATATTATTAAGCTGCAGGGATTTTTCTCTCAGTCTTGAATAAGACATAGTAAAGTTCAGCCATTCTGTTCTGCACCTCTCATTCTTTTGGCTTGCTTACAGTGTGGATGTACAATACACTGTGTAATCAAAGAATTGTCTGACGTTGAGGTTTTAGCTGTGACTGAAATGTTATACATGGGATCTTGGCGCTGTTGTTGCTCCAAGGAATCTGATTACCTATCAGTTGCCCACTGGTGGAACTCCTTATCTCCTGTCCATCTCCCTTCCTACCAAAACCAGCAGCTTTATAAAACCCAAGCTTGGTTATCATTCACAAACCCATGACCTCCACCACCTGGAAGGGCAAGGGCAGCATGGCAACACCATCATCTCCAAGTTCCCCTCCAAGTCACACACCATCCTGACTTGGACATATATCGCTATTCCTTCATTGTCGCTGGGTCAAAATCCTGGAACTCTCTACCTAACAGCACTGTGGGAGTACCTTCACCACACGGACAGGTTCGAAAAGAAGGCTCACCACCACCTTCTCAGGGCAACTATAGAAACATAGAAACATAGAAGATAGGAGCAGGAGTAGGCCATTCGGCCCTTCGAGCCTGCTCCGCCATTCAATGAGATCATGGCTGACCATCCAAATTCAGTACCCTGTTCCTGCCTTCTCCCCATATCCCTTGATCCCTTTAGCCTTAAGAAATATATCCAACTCCTTCTTGAATATATTTAATGAACTGGCCGCCACCGCCCTCTGTGGCAGAGAATTCCACAGGTTCACCACTCTCTGGGTGAAGAAATTCCTCCTCATTTCAGTCCTAAATGGCTTACCCCTTATCCTTAGACTATGACCCCTGGTTCTGGACTCCCCGACCATCAGAAACATCCTTCCTGCATCTAGCCTGTCCAAGCCTGACAGAATTTTATAGGTTTTGATGAGATCCCCTTTCAATCTTCTAAACTCCAGTGAGTATAAGCCCAATTGACACAATCTCTCCTCATACGTCATTCCTGCCATCCCAGGTATCAGCCTGGTGAATCTTCGCTGCACTCCTTCCATGGCAAGAACGTCCTTCCTCAGATAAGGCGACCAAAACTGCACACAATACTCAAGGTGCGGTCTCACCAAGGCCCTGTACAACTGCAGCAAGACATCCTTGTTCCTGTACTCGAACCCTCTTGCTACGAAGGCCAACATACCATTTGCCTTCTTAACCGCCTGCTACACCTGCATGCTTACCTTCAGCGACTGGTGCACAAGAACACCCAGGTCTCTTTGCACTTCCCCTTCTCCCAATCTATTGCCATTCAGAAAATAATCTGCCTTCCTGTTTTTGCCACCAAAGTGGATAACCTCACATTTATCCACATTATAGTGCATTTGCCATGTTTCTGCCCAATCACCCAACCTGTCCAAATCGTACTGGAGTTTCACGACATCCTCCTCACAGCATACCCTCCCACCCAGCTTTGTGTCATCTGCAAATTTGGAGATATTACATCCAATTCCCTCGTCCAGATCATTAATATATATTGTGAACAGCTGGGGTCCTAGGACCGATCCTTGCGGTACCCCACTAGTCACTGCCTGCCACTCGGAAAACGACCCGTTTATTCCAACTCTTTGCTTTCTGTCCGCCAACCAGTTCTCTATCCAAGTCAATACCTTGCCCCCAATCCCATGTGCCTTAATTTTGCACGCTAATCTCTTATGCGGGACCTTATCGAAAGCCTTCTGAAAGTCCAAATACACCACATCCACTGGTTCTCCCTTATCTATTTTACCAGTTACATCCTGAAAAAATTCCAGTAGATTAGTCAAGCATGATTTTGTAAATCCATGTTGACTTTGTCCGATCCTGTCACTGCTTTCTAAGTGCACTGCTATTACATCTTTTATAATGGACTCTAGCATTTTCCCCACTACCGATGTCAGGCTTACCGGTCTATAATTCCCCGCTTTTTCTCTACCTCCTTTTTTGAATAGTGGGGTAACATTAGCTACCCGCCAATCCATGGGTACTGTTCCAGAGTCTATCGAGTTCTGGAAGATGACCAGCAATGTATCTACTATTTCTAGGGCCACTTCCTTAAGTACCCTGGGATGTAGATTATCAGGCCCTGGGGATTTATCGGCCTTCAGTCCCATCAATTTTCCTAACACCATTTCCCTACAAGTACTGATTTCTTTCAGTTCCACCCTTTCATCAGACCCTATGTTCCCCGGCATCTCTGGGAGGTTATTTGTGTCCTCCTTTGTGAAGACGGAACCAAAATATGTATTTAGTTGGTCTATGGATGGGCAATAGATGCTGGCCTTGCCAGCAGCCCCCATATCCCGAGAATGAATATTAAAAATATCCACTACTTAATAAATTATCGTGTCATCTCTTCTTATGGTGCCTTGAGCTTTTCACTTTGTCCTCCTAATTTAAAAAAGGTTATGCTGTTCAACTGAGATACAACTGAGTGGCTTACTAAGCTACTTCAGAGCCAGTTAAGGGCCAGCTACATTGGTGTGGGATTAGAGTCACATATAGGGGAAGGACAGCAGGTTTCCTTCCCTAAAGTACCAGCTGGGTTTGTACCAAAATCTGACAGCTGCATGGTCACTTTTTAACTTATTTATTGTTATTTCCAGTTTTAAAAAAATGAATTAAAGTGGAAGAGTACCAACATAACTAGGTTGGGGAGGGAGAAAAGTGCCAGTATGAAATAGAAGGGCTGGAGAAGAGAGTGGGGCAGATTTTCGCTTTTCCTGCCTGGGTTGTTAACGTCCCCTGTGTATTTAATCTGGCTGTGAATATACCTTGTCAGTCTACTCACGGAGGAAATGTGTGGAGGGTCGCACTCAGAATACAGCATGGTTTTAATGTGTGCCATGACGTCATGACACGTTGAAAAACTGCTGGGAAAACTCTGAAAGAAAGTAAGCCTTTTGTTTTTTCTTTTCAACGGTGCAGTTATATCGCCAACAACAGACTTCCAGCTCCACGGCTGTGTGGTCGATGGAAAGCCGCTCTCAGCCTGGCCCCTTGTGTTTTGCGCATCTGTGGGGGGGTTTGTTGAACAGCGTTGTGCTTTCAACTTTAACCCTTTGAGCAGAAAAGCTTCCGCCACTGATGATTGGTTTCTTTTGGTGAAAGAGGTGGCAGGGAGTTAGCTGCGAACTTTGCGCTGTGTGCGACAGCTGGCGGTAAATTGGTCAATTTATTCTTTGGTTTCATTTCTCCGTCCAATCTGATCGGGTTCAGCCAAATTTCCACTCCACTGGGCACTTGTAAGAACTGAAAATAACAGCTTGAATTGGCCACAGGCTGCAGTCATTTCTGGGCTACTCACTGGGTCGATGATACTGTTTAAATGTGTGATCTTAAACAGAAAGAATATTGCCATGTCTGGTCGAGAAGGTTCTGCTGTGCCATATGAACGCATGCATATGTATCCAGCTATATTCCTCACTTTATTCCTCAGTTTATTATACTTCAGAGCTATCCCCACCCCCCTCTCCATTCACTCTATTTCAAACGAGAACGGCAGCGCAGAGCTGGGTGAAAGTTAGGTGAATCTGCTAAATGGAGTGACTTGCTAAACAGAGCGATGACGGGGATTTGGTGAGAGTGGGAATTAGGTGCAAAGGGGGAAGGAGGTGGTAAGTGATTTAAACCCGGGGACAACAGTAAACAAGTAAATATATAAATAAGTAATCAGAGTAATTAATTACATCTAAGGGGATAAAATGAAAATTAACTAAATAGAGGATTCCAACAGTAAAGGGATCCAAATTGCATTAAATAAAAATCTGGTATACATCTATATATATAAACGGATCGATCTGTCTGTCTGTCTGTCTATCTGTCTGTCTGTCCTCACGTGTGCGTCTGTCCGGCTATGCGCTCGAAAGTTATAGAGCGTACCTACGCGTGCATTACGTCGAAAGAAAGCTTACCGTTCCGAAACGGTCGTAAGCATCTTTACGTTTCGGCCGGACAAAAATCACGCCCGCGGTATCCGAAAAACGTTCAACATTCCGCTCATTAGCATCTCATTATCTGCTCATTAGCGATAGAGTGACCTCGAGGTCGACCAATCGTACGCCGGGTTCCTGGCGTGTGCGGCCGGGCCCTCCTACGGTCGAGTGACGGGACGATTGACCAATCCTACGCTTTGGTGACCTGACGGTCGACCAATCGGTGCGTGTGTGGGCGGGCCTTATCGTTCTGAACCGAGGTGAGTCGCCGCCATCTTGATTCCAAACTTTTCCTTTCTTTTTCCCGCTTTCTGCGTCTTTCAAAAAAACGTTGTTTTTAAAACACATATTGTTTTTAAAAAAAGTTAATTACTTTCTAAATCTTTTATCTAATCTCATGAATTTTCCTACCTTTCCCCGTTTTTCCAGGTAGGCCTCGAAGCCTCGGCCTCTCCTCCGCACCCACGCCCGAGCTAGGCACCTCCCGGCCCCAGTCAACAAGTGGCCCCCGATCGCCGCCATCTTTGTGAAGGCTGGAGGGGCGGGCCTCAGCCGAGCGCCGCTACCTTAGTAAAGGGTGCGCGCGCAGCAGGAGCAGCTGAGACGCAGCGTCTCTCTCTGTTCCCCGCTCGGCTCGGGCGGGGGGGGCGGGGCTCTCGGGAGTGCTGATCTCGGGCGGGGCTTGGAGAGCGGGAAGGGTTACCCCGGCAATCGGGCCCACCGGCCGTCTCTCACAGCCGCAATCGGTGCTCTTCAAGCCAGCTCGGGAGGGCGGGGCCATGTCAGTGCGTGGGGCGGCACGGAGCTCCGTGGAGCCATCGCCGGCGCTGGGCTCGGGTGCTTTGTGGCCTGCGGCCGAACAGCAGCTGCGGACCTCGAGCTGACCGGGGCGCTGGACTCGGCTGGGCCATGTCTTTGCGGGTGTTCGCCTCGGCCAACGGCATCAGGGTGAACGGCCGAGGCCGCCAAAAGCGTCCAAGGGAACGCGTTCATCCAGGTGCCGAGGCCCGGGCCCCGGGGAGGAAAGAGGGATTGGAGCGGGGGATGAGGGCTCGGGCAGGGGGGGAGAGAGAGGGGGAGAGAGAGGGGGGAGGAGGGGGAGAGGGAGGAAGGGGGTAGGGAGGTGGTGAGAGGGAGGAGAAGGGGAGAGGGAGGAGAGGAGGGGAGAGGGAGGGAGGAGAGGGGGAGGGGAGGAAGAGGGAGGAGGAGGGGGGAAGAGGGAGGAGGAGGGGGAAGAGGGAGGAGGAGGGGGGAAGAGGGAGGGGGGAAAGAGGGAGGGGGGAAGAGGTAGGAGAGGGAGGGGGGAAGAGGTAGGAGAGGGAGTGGGGGAAGAGGTAGGAGGGGAGGGGGAAGAGGTAGGAGGGGGAGGGGGGGAAGAGGTAGGAGGGGGAGGGGGGAAGAGGTAGGAGGGGGAGGGGGGGAAGAGGTAGGAGGGGGAGGGGGGGAAGAGGTAGGAGGGGGAGGGGGGAAGAGGTAGGAGGGGGAGGGGAGAAGAGGTAGGAGGGGGAGGGGGGAAGAGGTAGGAGGGGGGGAAGAGGTAGGAGGGGGAGGGAGGGGAAGAGGTAGGAGGGGGGGAAGAGGTAGGAGGGGGAGGGGGAAGAGGTAGGAGGGGGAGGGGGGAAGAGGGGGGAGGGTTGGAAGTGGTAGGAGGGGGAGGGGGAAGAGGTAGGAGGGGGTGGGGGGAAGAGGTAGGAGGGGGAGGGGGAAGAGGTAGGAGGGGGAGGGGGGAAGATGTAGGAGGGGGGGAAGAGGTAGGAGGGGGAGGGGGAAGAGGTAGGAGGGGTGGGGAAGAGGTAGGAGGGGGGTGAAGAGGTAGGAGGGGGAGGGGGGGAAGAGGTAGGAGGGGGAGGGGGGAAGAGGTAGGAGGGGGAGGAGGGGAAGAGGTAGGAGGGGGAGGGGGAAGAGGTTGGAGGGGGAGGGGGCAAGAGGTAGGAGGGGGAGGGGGGAAGAGGCAGGAGGGGGAGTGTTAAGTCTGTGTGTTCTAGTTGTAATTACTAACACAGGCTACAAGATTAAAGTTCAACAGGTCTTTACTGGTTGGAGGTCAGGACTATACTAAATACAATATTACTACACAGCGCTTATATACCGGTGGTCACCACCGGTATTACGTATACAGCAGCCAGAGAAAGTAGTACATCTCTTAAGGTGGAACAGGCTTAAGTTCTCTTAAGGTGGAACAGGTTACATACACCACAATCCTCCCTTTTTAGCTTAACAGTCATATCCCCATTTAGCATAACAAAGTAACATATATAACTTCAGGTATAAACAGTTCAAAGGTTCAGTCTCTCAGGAGGCCTTCTGATTCGGTTTGGATAACGCCTTTCAGTGGTCTCTGATTCCTGTTGCTGAGGTGACTCCTCTAGTTGGTCTCCCATGCATTGGGTGTTATCATCATCAGGTACATTCCCTGCCGAGGTAGATGCTTCAGGTTCATTAACGTCTTCCACAGTTGTCTCTGTCGCAACCATGGGTTCGACCCTTGCTCTCGATTCTACCAGTTGATCCGCATGACGCCTTATCACATTGTTACCAATATCTACTGTGTACATTAGAGGTCCTTGTCTGGCCCGAATTGTTCCGGACTGCCATTTTTCGTTTCCATAGCCCCTTGCCAACACTGGTTGTCCTACGTCGAAACTTCGAGTGGTCTTGTTATTAATATGCCGGAACTGTTTGTTTTCCACTTCCCTCCGCACATTTGGTTTTAACAAGTCCAACCTGGACCGCAACCTTCTGTTATAAAACATCATGGCAGGACTTTGGTTAGCCACTGCATGAGCGGCGTTTCGATATGCCATTAGGAAATTGTCCACCTTGTGCTGTAGCGGAATCTGATCATCGTTCATGGCCTTTATTGCCTTTTTGAATGTTTGGACAAATCTCTCGGCCAACCCGTTTGTCGCCGGATGATATGGGGCAGAGGTATAATGTTTCACCCCATTCTTCTTTAAGAATTTTTGGAATTCTTCCGACACGAACTGTGGTCCGTTGTCCGAACAGATATGTTCTGGCAATCCGTTCCTTGCGAATATTGTTCTTAACACCGCAATTGTCTTTTCTGAAGTAGTGGTATTCATCTTGATCACTTCTGGCCATTTGGAATGTGTGTCCACCGCAATTAGGAACATGGAGTCCATGAATGGACCAGCAAAGTCAATATGTACGCGTTGCCTTGGGGCTGAAGGCCATTCCCATGGGTGTAGCGGTGCGATCGGAGGTGCATTTTGCACTTTTTGGCACCCAGCGCAGCTTTTCGTCAACTCCTCTATCTGTTGGTCAATACCCGGCCACCATACATAAGCCCTAGCAAGACTTTTCATCTTAACTCCCCCCAGATGACCTTCATGCAGTTCTTTTAGAACTCTTTCCCTTAACTTGGGAGGAATAATCACTCTTGTCCCGTACATCAAAGTACCATGGCAGACGGACAGCTGGTCTCGCCTTGCCGAGAATGCCGGTAACAGAGGATCACCACGTGGTGGTCATCCTTTCACTGTCACCTCGTAGACTCTGGACAGTGTCGGGTCGTTCCTGGTTTCTCTTTCAATACTTGCATTGGTGACTGGTAAACACTCGATGATGGTCGAATGAAATAACTCAACAGGGTCAACTTTCGTCGTTTCTTCTTCTTCAGGTAGTGGCAGGCGCGACAGCCCATCAGCATTGCCATGCTGCTTCGTACCTTTGAATTCTATTTGATATTGATGTGCCCCTAGGAAAAGGGACCATCTCTGGAGACGCTGTGCTGTCATCACTGAAACACCCTTCTTAGGGTTAAAAATGGATACCAACGGCTGATGGTCTGTCAGAAGTGTGAATTTTTGGCCCTGCAGGTAATGATTAAACTTCTTCACTCCCCATACAAGGCTGAGAGCCTCCCTATCGATCTGCGCATAGTTGCGCTCAGTGGAGGTCAATGATCTGGATGCAAACGCGACTGGCCTTTCCCGTGCCATTTGGCAACTTGTGTGAGAGTACTGCCCCAATACCATATGGAGAAGCATCACAAGCCAACCGAATAGGCAGTGTCGGGTTGAAGTGAGCAACACTTCCTCTGAGGTGATCAATTCTTTGCTTTGTGAAATGCCTTCTTACAGTTTTCGCTCCATTCCCATGGTACCCCCTTCTGTAAAAGAGCGTTTAGCGGGTACAGTACCGTGGATAGATTTGGTAGAAATTTATGGTGATAGTTAATCAATCCTAGAAACGACCTCAACTGAGAGACATTATCCGGAGCGGGAGCCTTTACAACTGCCTCTATCTTGTCAGGAGACTTATGAAGCCCCTCCCGGTCAATGACATGACCACAGTACGAGATCCGCTTCTGGAAGAACTCACATTTCTGCCGATTAACTCTAAGTCCATTACTCTTTCAGTCTGTTGAGCACCAGTTCCAAGTTTGCGAGGTGTTCTTCATCACCATCACCTGTAATCAGAATATCATCCAGGTAACATTGTGTGCCTGGAATTCCCTGTAATACCTGCTCCATGGCCCTCTGCCAAATTGCTGGAGCCGATGCCACTCCAAAAACCAGCCTATTGTACCGGTACAAACCTCGATGCGTGTTGATCGTGAGGTATTGGCGTGACTCTTCTTCAACCTCCATCTGCAAGTACGCCTGCGCCAGGTCTATCTTGGTGAAGTGTTTCCCGCCAGACAACGAAGCAAAAATATCCTCAATCCGCGGAAGCGGATACTGCACCGTGTGAAGCACCGGATTAACGGTGATTTTGAAATCTCCACAGATGCGAACCTTCCCTGGTTCTCCTGGCTTGTTGCTCGAAGGACGTTTCATAACGGGAACAATGGGCGTAGCCCACTCACTCCAATCTACCTTAGACAGTACACCTGAACATTCTAGCGCTTCCAGTTCCGCTTCTACAGTAGGTCGTATTGCATAGGGTATCGGTCTGGCTTTAAAAATTTTTGGGTGTGCATGTTCATCAATCTTGATGTTTGCTGTAATTCCTCTCAGTGTTCCCAGTCCCTGCTGGAACACCTCTTTAGCATCATCCAATATTTTGGACAATCGTTTAGGTTTGACATCTGTTTCCCCGGAATCTACCGTTAGTGCCTTCAAGGAGTGCCAGTCCATATTCATTTTCCTAATCCACTCCCATCCCAGTAGTGGTGGACCTCCTTCAGGTAGCACATATAAGTCCATTACTTGGCTTTCTTCGCCCTTGTGGACCACTTTTACCTCTATCTTTCCGATGGGGTACACTCTTTGCCCCGTGTATGTTTTCAATATAATCTCCGTATCCCGTAGGGGAATATGTTGGAATAACCTTTTGTAATCTTTCTTATTCATGACCGTCAATGCCGATCCAGTGTCCAATTCCATCTTTACTTGGACTCCTGCTATCTGAAGGGTGACCCAAATTGTCTGGAGATCTGCATCCTTACCAACGTTGTGTACTCTTAAGCTACCCAGTTCATTACTGCTAGCGTCTGAATCTGACTTCTGTTCGGTCGAACTGTTCTTTGTCACCTTGTGTACCTTTATGTATTTTCCTTGCGGTGACTTTTTGTTGCTGGTCTTCTTTCCTGACCGCATACTTTAGCTATGTGGCCAAGCCTGCCACACGTTCTGCATTCTTGGTTTTTAAACCAACACTGGTTCTGATCGTGCGTTGTCTTTCCACAACGATAACATTTTACAGTACTCAAACCAATTTATTTGTACTGAGTTCCGGTGGACCGTAGCTGCATTACTGCCGTGCCTCTCGCTGCGGCTTCGTGTGCTGCTGCCATAGTGACCGCTTTCTCAAGCGTCAGCTCATTCTCCTCGAGCAGTCCCTTTTGTGTATCTTCTTTTAATAAACCACACACAAATTTATCTCGTAGCGCCTCTGCCAGTCTCGTTCCAAACTGACAGTACTTTGCTAGCTTACGCAATTCCATTAAATATTCAGCATTGCTTTCATCCTTCAGCTGCCTTCTGCTGTAAAATTTAAATCGTTCCGCTAGCATCAGCGGCGTGGGGGTTTAGATGATTTTTCAGGACAGTAACAATCTCCTTGAACGTCTTATCCGCCAGTTCATCTGGTGATAAAAGGTGTTTCAATTGCCCGTATGTCTTCGCACCCATTAAGTTTAATAATGTTAGTGCTTTCTCTTCATCTGGGATTTTATTTGCTTCACAATAATTTTGTATGCGTTCTACATACATGGCCCAATCTTCGATGTCGCTATCAAAGGTATTAATGTTCCCATGTTTAGTCATCGTTGCAATTTAATTTATTTTTATTTTTATCCAAGATGGCGGCTTCCTGCTCTTGTCTTCGTCCTCCGCCTACAAAATGGCGGTTTTCCCCGCGCTTGGCGGTCTTCACCCGTCCCCCCCGACGCTGTCTCCGCTTCACCGCGGCTCTCGCACCTTCCAGTTGGCCCAGACGCTGCGCCTTTTTAGCCCGAATGCGGCCCGGCCCTTATCACCAGCCGCGATCGATGTCCCCGCGCTGCGCCTTTCGGCCCGAATGCGGCCCGGCCCTTATCTCCGGTCGCGATCGATCTCACCGCCCTTATTCCTCCGTCTTCCCTCCCCGTCTGTACAGCCAACGCGGCCGACTTTCTGGTCGCGTCGCTGCCCGGCTTACCCACCACCGAGGTAGAAAGAAGATAGCTGACTGCCGCTGATGGAGGCTTCGAGTTCAGGATGTCTTCTGCACTCTAGTTTCTCGATGTCTGCCGCGCGACGTGTCTTCCAGCAGGGTGATGAGGGTGGAAGCCTCTCTTCGACATCCGTTCTGTGGACGAAGCCACCGTGGATATAAACTGCCGCAGGGTAAGAATTGGACTCGTCGCCACTGTTAAGTCTGTGTGTTCTAGTTGTAATTATTAACACAGACTACAAGATTAAAGTTCAACAGGTCTTTACTGGTTGGAGGTCAGGACTATACTAAATACAATATTACTACACAGTGCTTATATACCGGTGGTCACCACTGGTATTACGTATACAGCAGCCAGAGAAAGTAGTACATCTCTTAAGGTGGAACAGGCTTAAGTTCTCTTAAGGTGGAACAGGCTACATACACCACAGGGAGGGGGGGGGAAGAGGTAGGAGGGGAGGGGGGAAGAGGTAGGAGGGGGAGGGGGGAAGAGGTAGGGGGGAGGGGGAAGAGGTAGGAGGGGGAGGGGGGAAGAGGTAGGAGGGGGGAAGAGGTAGGAGGGGGAGGGGGGAAGAGGTAGGAGGGGGGGAGAGGTAGGAGGGGGGGGAAGAGGTAGGAGGGGGAGGGGGAAGAGGTAGGAGGGGGAGGGGGGAAGAGGTAGGAGGGGAGGGGGAATAGGTAGGAGGGGGAGGGGAGGAAGATGGAGGGGGAGGGGGGAAGAGGTAGGAGGGGGAGGGGGGGAAGAGGTAGGAGGGGGGAGGGGGGAAGAGGTGGGGGGGGTGAAGAGGTAGGAGGGGAGGGGAAGAGGTAGGGGGGAGGGGGGAAGAGGTAGGGGAGGGGGGGAAGAGGTGGGGGGGAGGGGGGGAAGAGGTAGGAGGGGGAGGGGGGAAGAGGGTAGGAGGGGGAGGGGGGAAGAGATAGGAGGGGGAGGGGGGAAGAGGTAGGGGGAGGGGGGAAGATGGTAGGAGGGGAGGGGGGAAGAGGTAGGAGGGGGAGGGGGGAGGGGGGGAGAGGTGGGGGGGGAGAGGGGGGGAAGAGGTAGGAAGGGGGAGGGGGAAGAGGTGGGGGGGAAGAGATAGGAGGGGGAGGGGGGAAGAGGGTAGGAGGGGGAGTGGGGGGGAAGAGGGTAGGAGGGGGAGGGGGGGAAGAGGTAGGAAGGGGAGGGGGGAAGAGGTAGGAGGGGGAGGGGGGGAAGAGGTAGGAGGGGGAGGGGGCGAAGAGGTAGGAGGGGGAGGGGGGCGAAGAGGTAGGAGGGGGAGGGGGCGAAGAGGTAGGAGGGGGTTCGGCGTTTCATCAATTATGGGCATTTCCTAATTAAGAAAAAGTCCACAGAAAACGGATACCGATTTATTGGCATCATTCGAACAACCAGCAAAGATTCAGCATCAAACTATGTCTGAGTTTCTGCTTCACACAGGCGGTCAGAAGCTGCAACATAAGACTTCAAGCATTACTAACTACACCCTGGATCCCAAATATTAACCAGAATTATATTCAATGTTAGAAGTATTTTAAACTACATAAAATTTAAATGTGGAACAAGTAACAGTATTTTGAAATTATTAAATCGCAGATTAAAAGCCTTAAAGAAAGTGGCTCCTGATTCCTCCGGTCAGAGGGTAGCTGGCTTCATTGTCTATAACACAGTCATCGCAATATAACCCACAGTCACCGCAGCTGGGCTCTAAGTCCAAGCCCGTTCCCCGTGGTCTCAAACGTCCCGCCGACCTCACAAAATGGCGGCCGCCCTTCACCCACCGGGCTCTGAGTCCAGCCTCTTCCCTCACTCTCACCTTCCCCCTCTCTGTCTCTCTCTCCTTCCCTCTCTCTCTTTCTCTCCTTCCCTCTCTCTCTTTCTCTCCTTCCCCCCCTCTCACTCTCCTTCCCCCCCACTCTCTCGCTCTCGTCCTTCCCCCCAGTCTCTCTCTCGCTCTCTCCTTCCCGCAAGTCTCTCTCTCTCTCTCCTTCCCCCCAGTCGCTCTCTCTCTTCCCCCCAGTCGCTCTCTCTCTCTCTTCCAACAACAACATGCCCTCAAAAGACCCTCGGCACCGCCGGGCACTTCAGCTAGCCTATCTATATATATAAACGGATACGTCTGTCTGTCTGTCTGTCCTGTCTGTCTATCTGTCTGTCTATCTGTCTGTCTGTCCTCACATGTGCATCTGTCCGGCTATGCGCTCGAAAGTTACAGGGCGTACCTACGCGTGCGTTACGTCGAAAGAAAGCTTACCGTTCCGAAACGGTCGTAAGCGTATTTACGTTTCGGCCGGGACAAAAATCGCGCCCGCGGTATCCAAAAAACGTTCAACATTCCGCTCATTAGCATCTCATTATCCGCTCATTAGCGATAGAGCAACCTCGAGGTCGACCAATCGTACGCAGGGTTGCTGGTGCATGCAGCCGGGCCCTCCTACGGTCGAGTGACGGGACGATTGACCAATCCTACGCTTTGGTGACCTGACGGTCGACCAATCGGTGCGTGTGTGGGCGGGGCCTTATCGTTCTGAACCGAGGTGAGTCGCCGCCATCTTGATTCCAAACTTTTCCTTTCTTTTTCCCGCTTTCTGCGTCTTTAAAAAAAACGTTGCTTTTAAAACACATATTGTTTTTTTTAAAAAGTTAATTACTTTCTAAATCTTTTATCTAATCTCATTAATTTTCCTACCTTTCCCCGTTTTTCCAGGTAGGCCTCGAAGCCTCGGCCTCTCCTCCGCACCCACGCCCGAGCTAGGCACCTCCCGGCCCCAGTCAACAAGCGGCCCCTGATCGCCGCCATCTTTGTGAAGGCTGGAGGGGCGGGCCTCAGCCGAGCGCCGCTACCGCTGCCATCTTAGTAAAGGCTGGTGCGGCGGTGGCGGCACGGAGCTCCGCGGAGCAGGTGCGCGGCAGCGTCTAACTCGCCCCCCCCCCCGCTGTCTG